>NC_138176.1:145295135-145895135 GCF_964165515.1 Mesoplodon bidens
AGGTGTCATAGTCTTCTCACAGTGCTTATTCCTTCTGTCTTTCATGCTCTTTAAAAAGGGTAGTGAACATATTACATGCCTGCATAGAGCTATCAATATTAGCTCTTACTAAATCATCAGTTAGACTTCATCCATGTTGCATATGATGAATTTTCAATCTACACCTTCATCTTCATGCACAAGTAGTTTTACTGAAGAATAGCTTTTTAACAGGTTATAACAAGGAATATCATTTCTTTTGTTGCTTTCCCACTTTTGCTAGCAGAAAACACTCCTCTCTTTGACAAAGGGAAAGGTTTTGGATAGGAAACATGGAACAGCTAGGGAAGAATGGAAAATCCTCCAAGCCAGCCAGATCTGCCAAAGCAATCCAGGTGATCAGCATTGATAAATATCATATCCAAATCACCCATGCATAGAGAACGGTCCTCCTTACGCTGTGCTCAGTGGATTTTCTGTCACTTTGGCAAGCACCTGAAGTTCTTAAGATACAAGGACATATTGGAACTTATACCATAGTAAGTGCCCCAACCTGTCTGAAACTCCAGAGAGAGGATACTTAGCTGGCTCTCATACTGAGCTTCAAGCTTTTTTTTATCTTTATAAGTCTTTACCTGATTATAAACTCAATTTATACTTACTTCAGAAAATACTTAACAGCTTTAAGTTGAAAATAAAAGTCACAACTAATGTCACTAGAGACATTAGTAACTTTGTGAAAGGTCTTCCAGTGTGTATGAAGGTGAGATGCTCTGATGCACACATAACTACATTGCTCAGCCTCTTGCATTTAAGGGAGAGGAAGCAAATGCTTAGCTTTTCCTGAGGGGATGTGAGCAAAAGTGACGTGTCATTTGTGGGCCAAGGCAGTTGACAGGCAGTGTCCTGTCCATGCTATTTCTCTCCCCATCTGCTACCTGGACGGCCCCAGCAATCTTGTCATATGCTGAGCTTGTCAGAATCACAGAGAAACTCACAGCCACGACCACTGCATTGGACTACAAGTAAAAGGAAGTATATGCTAGTGTAAGAAGATATGTACCCTGATGTATAGTATGCCCTAGATATTTATAATTCACACACCTGTCTTAAGCTAAAATAAAAAAGTAAGCTGTTCTTTTCAGTGGATAAATCTTTGTAATTCATTTTTCATTCAGGCAATGAGTATCCCACAACCATCTACTGAGTGCCACCCAGGAGTAAGACATAGCTGGAGACTATAGCTAATATAAAGATATATAAAATTATGTCTCATACCTTCCATTGGTAACATAATGCTTAGACAAAATAGCTATAGTTCAACACAGTGTATTTTAAGCACATACAGAATCCCTCTTTCTTGAAATAACAAAATTTCTAGTCATCGCCAATAAAACATACCAACGCTATTCTCAACACTCTCCACTCTCATTCTGTTTACAATTTGTTCCCAGCTGCTCAATGTAAACATAGCACTTTCTAACTACTCCACTTGCCACCTTTTCCCAGTATCAGTTTATTATTCCCTACATTATAATTGCTTTGCCAGTCTAGCATCCTCCCTTGAGCAAGAATTTCCTTCTTTTCCTTCAGAGGTATTCTTACCATCATTTATTCATTTAACAATATTTATTGGGCACCTACTAAATGTCAAAAACTTGCTGGATCTATGCAGGTGAATGTATTAGGCATGATCCCTGCCTTGAGAGTTAGACAGATAACATTCAATAAACAAATAAAGATAATAATAAAAACTGTAACAAGCATGACCAAGTGAAAAAAAGTGGATATAATCAGAAACGATATAAGAAGGGAGCCTATTTAGAAAAGTCGCAGTAAGCCTCTGTGAAGAGAAGACATTAAACTAGGATCTAGCAAAATTAGAAGAGATTGATTGAGGTGGGGAGGAGTAGCTGGAGATAGTTCCTAAACTTCAGTGGCAAGTGAAAAGGCCCTGAGGCAGAAAACAATAGGTTCGTTGAAAGAACTAAAAAAAGACAGAGTGGCCAAAGACAAGTATAACTCCCATTCTTCAAAGCTCTTCTCAAAAGAGGGTAAGACTAGCAAGACCTTTCCTTCCCAACCTAACCCTTGATTTATGCAATCCCTCAAAACATGAACAAAACCTCCATTAACATGATAAACCATATTACCAATACAGAAATATTTCAAGTTTGTTACCAATGGGCATCTATTTATTTAAAATAGAAAGTTAAAAACTCCAGTAGCTATAAAGGGTCGAATGTTTCATTAACCAAACTAGAACTACTTTGGAAATTACTATTAATGATGTATTCAAAGAAAAAAATACTCCTTGCTCAATTCCCAGTAGAAACAATAACCTAGCAGCTATACCTAGGCTTGGATATTTCTTGTTGCCATTAGTTTTTTTTGTTTTTTGTTTTTTTGTTTTTTTTGCGGTACACGGGCCTCTCACCGTTGCAGCCTCCCCAGTTGCGGACCACAGGCTCCGGACACGCAGGCTCAGCGGCTATGGCCCACCAGCCCAGCCGCTCTGCGGCATGCGGGATCCTCCCGGACCGGGGCATGAACCCGTGTCCCCTGCATTGGCAGGCGGACTCTCAACCACTGCACCACCAGGGAAGCCCTGCCATTAGTTTTTTAATCAGAATATCTAATTATTTCCTTATTTGCAGAGAAAGTATGACATAAAAATATAATTATTCTTTTACTCATCTTGTCTCCAAATCCTACCTCACATACTATTCTGTGTGTGATTATCACTGCATGGTGAGAAGTAATTTTAACCATATTTCTAGCATTTCTAGCATTTGGAGCATAAGTTTTTAATCCCTTGGGTCACAGTAAATATGTGCAAAATGTCCCCATTTGCTGCTACTTTACAGCTATCATATTCACTACTTTATTTTTTGGTCTTGCAGAAATATTGCCAGTCATTGGCAAGGTAATGGTCTTTTCTCCAGCAACACTTCTCTCTAGAGAAGCAATAAATCATGACTCACTCCCCAAGTGTTGTTCTCAGAACTTTTGTTTGGATGGAAAGAACCTATCAATTTTTATTTTCTAACTACATTGGTGATTAGAGGGGAAAAAACAGATTTACTAACCATCAGTAAAATGGGGAAAACAAGCTATCCCTGAAACTTTTCAGCTTATAGAATATTGAACTTTTCTTAACAAACATGAATTTGCAAATCAAAATTCACAGCTCAGTTATTCATTTGAAGGGCAGAGAACTTCTAATCAGAAAAGAAACTGAGTGCATTAAAGAAAATATTCTTTGAAAACAGGACTATTATTTTATTATATAACAAGAAAGATGCATGATTTCTTAGTTTATAGATTAGTGGTTAAGAACGGGGGCTGTGGGTGTACACAATGCTGGGTTTAAACCTTGGATATGCTACCCCTAAGTGACCTTGAGCCTCAGTTTCCTCATCTGTCAAATAGTAGTTTTTATTGCATAGAATGTTTGGCAAGATTGACTAGAATGATATATATGAAGTGCTTCAAATGTTGATCAACAGAGAGAAGGTAGCTATAAATTCCCAACAGTTACTTAAAATAGCTAAACATACATATAGTCATCCCTAGGTATCCTGGGGGATTGGTTCCAGGACCCCCATGGTTACTAAAATCAATGGATGCTCAAGTCCCTTATTAAATGGCATGGGGAGAGGAGTCAAGATGGCGGTGTGGGAAGATGCAGAGTTCGCATCTCACCACAGCTAGGGTGCCTGCTGGACACTGGTGGGGGACCCCAACACCCAAGGAGACGGGAAGAACCCCCAGGCGAACCAGTAGGGCGTGGGGGGACTGAGGGGGAAGGAGAAGTGGAGGCTAGACAGGACCAACGCCTGAAGGGTGGCTGAGAGTGGGGGAGGGGTTCCTACCCCTGGAGGGAGCCTCAGGGGCTCTGATCAGGGGGGAGAAAGCCCAGCATTTCCCCTGCCCAATCCGCCGGGGAAGTCAGCCAGCTCTCAGGCCGGGTCCTATGCCCTCAGAGGTCCCCTCCGGGCTGGGTTAGTCCTGGGGGCATAGAAGGAAATCCGGGCAAGAACAAGAGAGGCAGGCAGGAGGGGCCCTTCAGGACCAGAGGAGTGGGAGAGGAGTGGAGGGCGTTTGCTCCACCCACTGGAGCCCTAAACTCCCAGGTCAATCTCCCACTCTCCAAAGCTCACTTCAGGCTGCCTGGGTCCTGGGGGCATAGGAGGGAGGCCAGGGAGATCAGGAGAGGCAGGTAGGTGGGACACTCCAGGATGAAAGGAGCAGGAGAGGAGTGGAGGGTGTTTACCCCACCCACTCAGGCCCAAGGAGCCTGCTAAGTTCCCAAGCAGATCCCCACCCTCCGAAGCCCACTACAGGCTGAGTGGGTCCTGGGGACATAGGAGGGAGGCCAGGAGGCTTGCAGGAGGGGGTCTCCAGGACAGGAGAAACAGGAGAAGAGTGGAGGGTGTTTGCCCTGCCCACTCGAGCCCAGGAAGCCTGCTGGGCTCCCAGGTGGGGTTGCCCACCCTCTGAGACCAGAGGCCACTTCTGGTCTGGGCATGGGTCACTTCTGTTCTGTTGAGCCTAAGACCCCCTACCCCACCTTTTCCAGCCCTGTGAGTACTAAGCATAGGCCCTGCTCACCACCCAAACCTTACCCCTGCATAGGCCATGCCCTCCACAGCCAAGGTCTTTAACACCTTTTTTTTTTTTTTTTTGCCGCCCCATGTGTTTTGCAGGATCTTGGTTCACAGCCAGGAGTAGGGCCAAAGCTCCTGCAGTGGGAGCACCAAGTCCGAACCACTGGACTAACAGATAACCTCAGACCCCAGGGAATATTCATCAGAGTGAGGTCTCCTGGAGGTCCTCACTTCAGCACCAAGACCCAGCTCTACCCAACAGCCTACAAACTGCAGTGCTGGAAGCCTTAGGCCAAACAACCTAAGACAGGAACACAATACCACTCAAAAAAAAAAGAAAAAAAAATGAGATGGCAAAAAGTATGTCACAGATGAAGGAGCAAGGTAAAAACTTAAAAGACCAAATAAATGAAGAGGAAATAGGCAATCTACCTGAAAAAGAATTCAGAGTAATGATAGTAAAGATGATCCAGAATCTCAGAAATAGAATGGAGGTACAGATTGAGAAAATACCAGAAATGTTTAAAAAAGAACAACAAGAGCTAAAGAACAAACAAACAGAGATGAACAACACAATAACTGAAAAGAAAACTACACTAGAAGGAATCAATAAATGAATAACTGAGGCAAAAGAATGAATAAGTGAGCTGGAAGACAAAATGGTGGAAATATCTGCCAAGGAGCAGAATAAAGAAAAAAGAATGAAAAGAATTGAAGACAGTCTCAGAGACCTCTGGGACAACACTAAACACACCAATATTCAAATTATAGAGGTCCCAGAAAAAGAAGAGAAAAAGAAAGGGTCTGAGAAAATATTTGAAGAGATTATAGTGGAAACTTCCCTAACATGGGAAAGGAAATAGTCACCCACATCCAGGAAGCGCAGAGTCCCATACAGGATAAATCTAAGGAGAAACACACCAAGACACATATTAATCTAACTAACAAAAATTAAATTCAAAGAAAAAATATTAAAAGCAGCAAGTGAAAAACAAAAAATAACATACAAAGTAATCCCCATAAGGTTATCAGCTGATTTTTCAGCAGAAACTCTGCAGGCCAGAAGGGAGTGGCAGGAGACACATAAAGTAAAGAAAGAGAAAAAACTACAACCAAGATTACTCTACCTGTCAAGGATCTCATTTAGATTCAACAGAGAAATCAAAAGCATTTCAGACCAGCAAGAGCTAAGAGAATTCAGCACAAAACCAGCTTTACAACAAATGCTAAAGAAACTTCTCTAGGCGGGAAACACAGTAGAAGAAAAAGACCCACAAAAACAAACACAAAACAATTAATAAAATGGTAACAGGAACATACATATTAATAATAACCTTGAATGTAAATGGATTAAATGCCCCAACCAAAAGACACAGACTGGCTGAATAGATACAAAAACAACACCCGTATATATGCTGTCTACAACAGACCCACTTCAGACCTAGGGACACATACAGACTGAAAGTGAAGGGATGGAAAAAGGTATTCTATGCAAATGGAAATCAAAAGAAAGCTGGAGTAGCAATACACATATCAGATAAAATAGACTTTGAAATAAAGACTGTTATAACACATAAGGAAGGACACTACATAATGATCAAGGGATCAATCCAAGAAGAAGATACAACATAAATGTTTATGCACCCAACATAGGAATACCTCAATACATAAGGCAAATGCTAACAACCATGAAAGGGGAAATCTACAGTAACACAATAATAGTAGGGAACATTACCACCCTACTTACACCAATGGACAGAACATCCAAACAGAAAATAAATATGGAAACACAAGCTTTAAATGACACAACAGACCAGATAGATTTAATTGATATTTATAGAATATTCCACCCGAAAGTGTCAGAATACACTTTCTTCTCAAGTGCACATGGAACATTCTCCAGGATAGATCAAATCTTGGGTCACAAATCAAGCCTCAGTAAAGTTAATAAAATTTAAATTGCATCAAGGACCTTTTCTGACCACAACACTATGAGATTGGAAATCAATTACAGGAGAAAACTGTAAAAACCACAAATACATGGAGGCTAAACAGTGTGCTACTAAATAACCACGAGCTCACTGAAGAAATCAAAGAAGAAATTAAAAAATACAGAGAAACAAATGACAATGAAAACACAATGACCCAAAAGCTATTCGACACAGCAAAAGCAGTTCTAAGAGGGAAGTTTATATCAATTCAATCTCACCTCAAGAAACAAGAAAAATCTCAAATAAACAATCTAACCCTACACCTAAAGCAACTAGAGAAAGAAGAACAAAGAAAACCCAAAGTCAGTAGAAGGAAAGAAATCATAAAGATCAGAGCAGAAATAAATGAAATAGAAATGAAGAAAAAACTAGAAAAGATCAATAAAACTAAAAACTGGTTCTTTGAGAAGATAAACAAAATTGATAAACCCTTAGCCAGACTCATCAAGAAAAAAAGGGAGAGGATGCAGATCAATAAAATTAGAAATGGAGAAATCACAACTGACACTGCAGAAATACAAAGGATTATAAGAGACTACTACAAACAAATATATGCCAATAAAATGGACAACCATGAAGAAATGGACAAATTCTTGGAAAGGTATATTTTCCAAGAATGAGCCAGGAAGAATTAGAAAATATAAACAGACCTATCACAAGTGAAATTGAAACTGTAATTAAAAATATTCCAACAAACAAAAGTCCAAGACCAGATGGCTTTCTCCAGTTGCAGCGAGCGGGGGCTACGCTTCATCGTGGTGCATGGGCCTCTCACTGTCGCGGCCTCTCTTGTTGCGGAGCAGAGGCTCCAGACGTGCAGGCTCAGTAGATGTGGCTCACAGGCCTAGTTGCTCCGCGGCATGTGGGATCTTCCCAGACCAGGGCTCGAACCCGTGTCCCCTGCATTGGCAGGCAGATTCTCAACCACTCCACCACCAGAGAAGCACAGTGTCCACTCTTGCCACTCTCATTCAACAGTTTTGGAAGTCCTAGCCACAGCAATCAGAGAAGGAAAAGAAATAAAAGGAATACAAATTGGAAAAGAAGAAGTAAAACTGTCACTGTTGGCAGATGAGATGATACTATACATAGAAAATCCTAAAGATGCCACCAGAAAACTACTAGAACTAATCAATGAATTTGGTAATGTTGCAGGATACAAAATTAATGCACAGAAATCTTTGGCTTTCCTATACACCAACAACAAAAAATCAGAAAGAGAAATTAAGGAAACAATCCCATTTACCATCGCAGCAAAAAGAATAAAATGCCTAGGAATAAACCTACCTAAGGAGGTGAAAGACTTGTACTCAGAAAACTATAAAATACTGATGAAAGATATAAAAGATGACATAAACAGATGTAGGAATATACCATGTTCTTGGATTGGAAGAATCAACATTGTGAAAATGACTATACTACCAAAAGCAATCTACAGATTCAGTGTAATCCCTATCAAACTACCAATGGCATTCTTCACAGAATTAGAACCAAAAATTTTACAATTCATATGGAAACACAAAAGACCCCAAATAGCCAAAGCAATCTTGAGAAATAAAAACGGAGCTGGAGGAATCAGGCTCCCTGACTTCAAAGTAGACTACAAAGTTACAGTTATCAAGATAGTATGGTACTGGCACAAAAACAGCAATATAGATCAATGGTACAGGATAGAAAGCCCAGAGATAAACCCACACACATATGGTCACCTAATTTACGACAAAGGAGACAAGAATATACAATGGAGAAAAGACAGCCTCTTCAATAAGCAGTGCTTGGAAAACTGGACAGCTACATGTAAAACAATGAAATTAGAACACTCCCTAACACCATACACAAAAATAAACTCAAAATGGGGCTTTCCTGGTGGCGCAGTGGTTGAGAGTCTGCCTGCCGATGCAGGGGACGCGGGTTCGTGCCCCAGTCCGGGAAGATCCCACATGCCGCGGAGCGGCTGGGCCCGTGAGCCATGGCCGCTGAGCCTGCGCATCCAGAGCCTGTGCTCCACAGCGGGAGAGGCCGCAGCAGTGAGAGGCCCGTGTAGCACAATAACTAACTAACTAAATAAATAAATAAATAACTCAAAATGGATTAAAGACCTAAATGTAAGACCAGACACTATAAAACTCTTAGAGGAAAACATAGGAAAAACACTCTGACATAAACCACAGCAAGATCTTTTTTGACCCACCTCCAAGAATAATGGAAATTAAAACAAAAATAAACAAATAGGACCTAATTAAATTTCAAAGCCTTTGCACAGCAAAGGAAACCATAAACAGGACGAAAAGATAACCCTCAGAATGGGAGAAAATATTTGCAAATGAAACAATGGACAAAGGATTAATCTCCAAAATATACAAAGAGCTCATGGAGCTCAATATCAAAAAACCAAACAATTCAATTAAAAAATGGGCAGAAGACCTAGACATTTCACCAAAGAAGACATACAGATGACCAAGAGGCACATGAAAAGATGCTCAACATCACTAATTATTAGAGAAATGCAAATCAAAACTACGAGGTATCACCTCACACCAGTCAGAATGGCCATTATCAAAAAATCTAGAAACAATAAATGCTGAAAAGGGTGTGCTGAAAAAGGAACCTTCCTGCACTGTTGGTGGAAATGTAAATTGATACAGCCACTATGGAGAACAGTATGAAGGTTCCTTAAAAAACTAAAATTAGAACTACAATATGACCCAGCAATCCCACTATTGGGCATATATCCTGAGAAAACCATAATTCAAAAAGAGTCATGTACCACAATGTTCATTGCAGCTCTATTTACAGTAGCCAGGACATGGAAGCAACCTAAGTGTCCATCGACAGATGAATGGATAAAGAAGATGTGACACATATATACAATGGAATATTACTCAGCCATAAAATGAAACGAAATTGAGTTATTTGCTGTGAGGTGGATGGACCTAGAGTCTATAATACAGAGTAAATTAAGTAAGGAAGAGAAAAACGAATACTGTATGCTAACACATTTATATGGAATCTAAAAAAAAATATACATGGTACTGATGAACTTAGTGGCAGGGCAGGAATAAAGACATAGACGTAGAGAATGGACTTGAGGACACAGTGGGGGAAGGGGAAGCTGGGGCGAAGTGAGAGTAGCATCAACACGTATACACTACTGAATGTAAAATAGTTAGCTAGTGGGGAACAGCAGCATAGCACAGGGAGATCAGGTCAGTGCTTTGCAATGACCTAGAGACGTGGGATAGGGAGGGTGGGAGGGAGGCCCAAGAGGGAGAGTATATGGGGATATATGTTTGCATATGACTGATTTACTTTGTTGTACAACAGAAACTAACACAGTATTGTGAAGCAATTATACTCCAATAAAGATCTATTAAAGAAAGAATTAGGGCTTCCCTGGTGGCGCAGTGGTTGAGAGTCTGCCTGCCGATGCAGGGGACACGGGTTCGTGCCCCAGTCCGGGAAGATCCCACGTGCCACGAAGCGGCTGGGCCCATGAGCCATGGCCGCTGAGCCTGTGCGTCCGGAGCCTGTGCTCTGCGAGGGGAGAGGCCACAACAGTGAGAGGCCTGCGTACCACAAAAAAAAAAAAAAGAAAAAGAAAAAGAAAGAATTAAAGTAAAATGTCATAGTATTTGCATATAAGGTACACACATCCTCCCATATACTTCAAATCATCTCTAGATTTTTATAATACCTAACACAATGTAAATGCTATTAAATTGTTGCCAGTGTGTGCCAAATTTAAGTTTTGTTCTTTGGAACTTTCCAGAATTTTTTCAAATATTTCCATCCATGGTTGTTTGAAACCATGGATGTGGAACCTCATGGATATGGAGTGCCGACTGTACCTTTTGGAGGACAGTGAGAAGAATGGAGCCAGGTGAGCATAATTAACTGAAAGAGAATCAAGGCAATTTGTTTGTGGTCTGATTCGAGGGCTTGGAGGCTGAATCAGTCTGTCATCACTTAGATCCTAGGAGAAGAGCTCCAGTTTGCACGAGCTTGTCTGCTCTATACCACTCTGGACTGTTGACTATATACTAAGTGCTGTACTGGGAGCAGGGGGTTTCAGCGCTGGCTTATATCTGTCACCTTGGATTCTGAGAGGGCATGGTTGTCTCAGAGTCCCGGGGCTACTCAACTGTGGACTCAACATGCACCCAGCATTTCTGTTACATAATTACCTCAACTATAAAATTAACATAGCCACCAATGAAGGAGGACCAATAAAGAGGTCCCAGAGGAGCAGCTTCCCAAAATAGACGTTCAAAGTTCAATTCTCATCTTTGATTTCACTACTGTATTTTGTAGAGTGTTTTGCATATAAATAGCACCCAGAGAAATATTTGCTGATTTAAAATTAGCTAAATTAGATTTTAATGTCAGAACAAACTGACCTCACATTTAGGAGACAGGTAAATAACGACTAACGTGATTACTTTCATCTCTTTCTATCCTGCTTCCAGTCTATACGCAAGGTGGGATATAATGTCTATTTACTTTCCAGGCAAAAATCTAAGTCATATAATGCTATTGGTGTCATTAAAGGCAACCTCTACACTACATTAAAAATTGTTGAATGCTACGGAGTAAACAGTATACTCTACCTGTAGAATCCAAGTCCCAGAAGAAATCAAAGAGCAATGAATCAAGTCTACCTATTTAGGTGTTGAAACCTTGACTTGGCTGCCTTCAACTTATAAAAGCCAAGAGATTCAAACGTCCAGTTCACTTAGCAGCAAGTAGCTACAAGCTCAAGCTTCATTCTCGAGCATGAAACGAGGATTTTGCTATTTTCTCTTGAATAGGAGTTTCTTGTGTATTTTGTAGTAAGTTTCTTCAAATTGGAAGGAAGAAAGATCACTTTTATGTCCTTGTTCATTCAGATTGTCACTATGTAGAATACTTATAAATATGTCTTATAGTATCAATAAAAAGATTTTGAACTACCTTCATTATTACTTCAGGATATTGGTGTATGGATCTGACATCTCTTAATTACCAATAAAGAGAAAAATGAATGAATAAAATTAAGCATACATTTATCCTACACATGGGACATATGCTTTTCAAAATTCTGCATGGAACCATAACAAAAACAAATCCAACTGCCCCAGGATGGAGAAAAGGTCGGATAGGATGAATGAATATGGTACTCAAAAATAAATATTAATGAATAAAGCATCAAAAATAGTGAACTGGGGGAGAGTGGCCAAGATGGCAGAGTAGAAAGACCCTGATCTCACCTCCTCTCATGAGAACACCAAAATCACAATGACCTGCAGAACAACCATCAACAAAAAAGACTGGAACCTATCAGAAAAGCTCTTCAACAACTAAAGACATAAAGAAGGAACTACAACAAGATGGGTAGGAGGGGCAGACTCACAATATAATCAAATCTCATACCCCATGGGTGGGTAACCCATAAACTGAGGAATAATTATATTGCAGAGGTTCTCCCACGGGAGTGAGAGTTCTAAGCCCCACGTCAGGCTCCAGCCCAGGGGTCTGGCACCAGGAAGATGAGCCCTCAGAGCATTTGGCTTTAAAGGCCAGCTGAGCTTAATGGCAGGAGCCCCACAGGACTTGGGGGAAGAGAGACTTCACTCTTAAAGGGCACACACAAAATTCCACATGAACCAGGATCCAGGGAAAAAGCAGTAATTTGATATGATCCTGGGCCAGACATCCCTCCTGGTCTTGGAGAGTCTCATGGAGAGGTGGGGGGAGGCTGAGGCTCACCCTAGGGACATAGACACTGGTGGCAGAAATATTGTAGACCAGTCAAACACATGAACGCTGCTGCTGGCAACTGCCATATTGGCTCATTAGTGCCAACACCCAACAATCTAGAGGCACCAATGCTGGAAATCCTCAGGCCAAAAAACTAATTGTTCAGGGACCCAGCCCCACCCAACAGCAGACAGGCTGATGAAAGACTTCCTGAGCCCACAGTCACCTCTAGACATGCCCCCAGACATGGCCCTACCTACCAGAAGGCCAAGACTCAGCTGCACCCACCACTGGAAAGACACTGGCCCTTCCCAACAGGAAGCCTGCACTAGGCTCTGGACAACTTCACCCACCAGGGGGCAGACACTAAAAGCAAGAAAACTATGATCCTGCAGCCTAAGCCCACCAACAGCAAGCCAGACCCTACCCTGGGACCAGGTGGGCCTCAGTGCTGCCCACTAGCAGGCCACAGTAACCTTCAGGACACACTGGGCCCCATAATCAACTGTGTCAGGAACTGCCCCCTTCCATTAATGATCTGAAATGAGCTCTGGGATCCCTGGGCCCTGCAGTCAGATTCCAGGAACCAGCTGTGCCTGACAGTAACTGGCACTAACTCCAGGATCTGGCTTCACCTGCCAGTGGGTGGGCAACATCCCTAGAGTATTTGGACCATCACTCCACCCACCAGTGAGCCAGCACTAGGCCCAGGGCCCTGGGACCCACTGGTTCTGCCTCATAACCAGGCCACACTAAATAGCAGCAAGCAACATCCTCATAAGGCAGAGCCTGGCAGCCAACTGGACCAGGGACCAACCAAGTCTACCAGATTGCCCATATAATAGCCTGCCACAACAGAGGGACACAAGAAACCCATTTAGGGGGAACCACTAGAGCATATAGCTTGGGTGACAAGAGGGGAGTGCACGGCTGGGATGCATAGGACATCTGCTACAGAGGGCCACTTCTCCAATGTCGAAAAACATAACTAACTTACCACATACATAAAATTACAAATAGCAACTTAGACAAAATGAGCCAGCAGAGAAATATGTTTCAGATGAAGGAACAAGATAAAACACCAGAAGAACTAAGTGAAGTGGAGATAGGCAACTTACCCAATTAAAGAGTTCAGAGTAATGATCATAAAGATGATCAAAGAATTTGGGAGAACAGATGCACAGAGTGAGAAGTTAGAAGATTTTAACAAAGAGTTAGAAAATATAAAGAAAAACAAAAGAGAGATAAAGAATACAATAACTAAAATGAAAAATACACTAGAAGTAATCAATAGTAGACTAAATGATACAGAAGAATGGATCAATGGGCTAGAAGACAGAGTAGTGGAAATCACTGCCTCTGAACAGAAAAAAGAAAAGAGATGAGGACAGTTTAAGAGACCTCTGGGACAACATCAAGGGCACTAATATTTGCATTATAGGGGTCTCAGAATCCCAGAAGGAGAAGAGAGAGAAAAAGGGCCTGAGAAAATATTTGAAGAGATAATAGCTGAAAACTTCCTTAATCTGGAAAGGAAACAGTCACCCAAGTCCAGGAATCACAGAGAGTCCCATATAGGATTAACCCAAAAAAAGGAACACACGGAGACACATTGTAATAAAAATGACAAAAATTAAAGATGAGAGAATATTAAAAGCAACAAGGGAAAAGCAGCAAATAACATACAAAGGAACTCCCATAAAGCTATCAGCTGATTTTTCATACAAAGCTATAGGGAGGTTAAAAGACAAAAGTAGTAAAATCATTTGTATAGAGTTAAGGGATACAGAAAACAGTTAGATGTAAAATATGATATCAAAAATAGTAATCATGAGGGGAGGAGAGTACAAATGCAGGGTTTTTAAAATGCATTTTAATTTAAGAGACCAGCAACTTAAAACAATCATGAGTTTATATAGACTGCTGTACAAAAATCTCACCATGACCACAAACAAAAGATCTGTGATATGCACACAAAAAGAAAAAGGAATCCAAACATAACACTAAAGATAGTCATCAAATCACAAGAGAAGAGAACAAAAGAAGAAAGAGAAGAAAAAGATCTACAAAAACAAGTCCAAAATATTTAACAAAATTGCAATGAGAAAAAACATATCAATAATTACCTTAAATGTAAATGGATTAAATGCTCCAAGCAAAAGATATAGAGTAGCTGAATGGATACAAAAAAAGGACCTGTATATATGCTGCCTTCAAGAGATTCATTTCATATCTAGAGACACATTCAGACTTATGTGAAGGGATGGAAAAAGGTATTCCATGCAAATGGAAACCTAAAGAAAGCTGAAGTAGGAATATTCATATCAGACAAAATAGACTCTAAAATAAAGACTCTTACAAGTGACAATGAAGGACACTACATAATGATCAAGGGATCAATCCAAGAAGAAAATATAACAATCTTAAATATATATGCACCCAACATAGAAGCACCTCAATATATAAGGCAAATATTAACAGACATAAAAGGAGAAATCTACAGTAACACAATAGTAGTAGGGAACTTTAACTCCCCACTTACATCAATGGACAGATCATCCAGACAGAAAGTCAGTAAGGAAACACAGGCCTTAAGTAACACTTTGGACCAAATGGACTTAATTGACATATATAGAGCATTCAATCTGAAGGCAGCAGAATACATATCCTTTTCAACTGCACATGGGACATTCTCCAGGATAGATCACATGCTAGGTCACAAACTAAGCCTCAGTAAATTTAAGAAAACTGAAATCTTATCGATCATCTTTTCTGACCACAACGCTATGAGATTAGAAATCAACTAAAGAAAAAAACTTCAGAAAACACAAACACATGAAGGTTAAACAATATGCTACTAAACAACCAATGGATCACTGAAGAAATCAAAGAAGGAATCAAAAAATACATAGAGACAAACGAAAATGAAAACATGACAATCCAAAACCTATGGGATGCAGCAAAACCAGTTCTAAGAGGGAAGTTTATAGCAATACAAACTTTCCTTAAGAAACAAGAAAAATCTCAAATAAACAACTTAACCTTACACCTAAAGGAACTAGAGAAAGAAGAACAAAAAAACCCCAAAGTTAGTAGAAGGAAAGAAATAAAAATCAGAACAGAAATAGATGAAATAGAGACTAAAAAAATTAAAAAGGTCAATGAAACTGAAAGCTGGTTCTTTGAAAAGGTAAACAAAATTGATAAATCTTTAGTCATACTCATCAAGAAAAAAAAGGTAACAGACACAGACAGATAAAATCAGAAATGAGGGCTTCCCTGGTGGTGCAGTGGTTGACAGTCTGCCTGCCGATGCAGGGGATGTGGGTTCGGGCCCCAGTCTGGGAGGATCCCACATGACGCGGAGTGGCTGGGCCCGTGAGCCATGGCCGCTGAGCCTGGGCATCCGGGGCCTGTGGTCCACAGCAGGAGAGGCTACAGCAGTGAGAGGCCCACATACCACAAAAAAAAAAAAAAAAAATCAGAAATGAAAAAGAAGTTACAACTGACACCACAGAGATACAAAGGATCATAAGAGCCTACTATGAGCAACTACATGACAATAAAATGGACAACCTAGAAGAAATGGACAAATCCTTAGAAATGTACAATCCCAAGACTGAACCAGGAAGAAATAGAAAATATGAACAGACCAATTACCAGGACTGAAATTGAATTAGTAATTTAAAAACTCCCAACAAGCAAAAGTCCAGGATCAGATGGCTTCATAGGTGAATTCGACCAAACTTTTAGAGAAGAGTTAACATTTATCCTTCTGAAACTATTCCAAAAATTTCAGAGGAAGGGACACTTCCAAACTCATTCTGTGAGGCCACCATCACCCTGATACCAAAAGCAGACAAAGATACCACAAAAAAAGAAAATTACAGGTCAGTATCACTGATGAACATAGATGCAAAAATCCTCAACAAAATACTAGCAAACCGACACTAACAATACATTAAAAGGATCATAACCATAATCAAGTGGGATTCATCCCAGGGATGCAAGGATTTTTCAGTGTCCACAAATCAATCAATGTGATATACCACATTAACAAATTGAAAAATAAAAACCATATAGGATGCAGAAAAAGGTTTTGATAAAATCAACATCCATTTATGATAATCATTCTCCAGAAAGTTGGCATAGAGGGAACTTACCTCAACATGATAAAGGCCACATATAACGAACCTACAGCTAACTTCATATTCAATGCTGAAAAGCTGAAAGCATTCCCTCTAAGATCAGGAACAAGACAAGGTTGCCTACTCTCACCACTTTTATTCCACATTGTTTTGGAAGTCCTAGCCACAGCAATCAGACAAGTAAAAGAAATCCAAATTGGAAAGGAAGAAGCAAAACCGTCATTGTTTGCAGATGACATGATAATATACATAGAAAATTCTAAGGATGCTACCAGAAAACTATTAAAGAGCTCATCAATGAATTTTGTACATTTGCAGAATACAAAATTAATATACAGAAATCTGTTGCATTTATATACACTAACAATGAAATATCAGAAAGAGAAATTAAGAAAACAATCCCATTTACCATTGCATCTAAAAGAATAAAATACCTAGGAATAAACCTACCTAAGGAGGCAAAAGGCCTGAAAACTATAAGACACTGATGAAAGAAATTGAAGATGACACAAACAAATGGAAAGATATATTGTGTTCTTGGACTGGAAGATTCAGTATTGTTAAAATGACCACACTGCCCAAGGCAATCTGCAGATTCAATGCAATCCCTATCAAGTTACCAATGACATTTTTCACAGAAGTAGAACAAAGAATTAAAAAATTTGTATGAAAACTTAAAAGACCCTAAATAGCCAAAACAATCTTGAGAAAGAAGAACAGAGCTGGAGGAATCAGACCCCCTGATTTCAGACTATACTACAAAGCTCCAGTCATCAAAACATTATGGTACTGGCACAAAAACAGACATATAAATCAAAAGAATAGGGTACAAAGCCCAGAAATAAACCCACATACTTATGGTCAATTAATCTATTACAAAAGAGGCAAGAATATACAATGGAGAAAAGACAGTCTCTTCCATAAGTGGTGAAAACTGGACAGCCACTTGTAAAAGAATGAAAGTAGAACCTTCTCTAACACCATATACAAAAATAAACTCAAAACGGATTAAAGACCTAAAGGTAAGACCAGATACTGTTAAAATTCATAGAGGAAAACATAGGCAGAACACTCTTTGACCTAAATCATAGCAATATTTTTCTGGTTCTGTCTCCTAGAGTAATGAAAATAAAAGCAAAAATAAACAAATGGGACCTAATTAAACTTAAGAACTTTTGTGCAGCAAAAGAAACCATAAACAAAACGAAAAGATGACCTACAGAATGGGAGAAAATATTTGCAAATGATGCGACTGACAAGGGATTAATTTCCAAAATATATAAACAGCTCACACAGCTCAATATCAAAAAAAAAAAACAATCCAAACAAAAAATGCACAGAAGACCTAAATAGACATTTCTCCAAAGAGGACACACAGATGGCCAACAGGCACGTTGAAAGATGCTCAACATCACTAATTACTAGAGAAATGCAAATCAAAACCGCAATGAGGTACCACCTCACACCAGTCAGAATGGTCATCGTCAAAAAGTCTGCAAATAATAAATGTTAGAGAGGGTGTGGAGAAAAGTGAACCCTCCTACACTGTTGATAGGAATGTAAATTGGTGCACCCACAATGGAGAACAGTATGGAGGTTACTTAAAAAATTGAAAATAGAGTTATCATATGATCCAGCAATCCCACTCCTGGGCATATATCTGAAAAAGACGAAAACTCTAATTCAAAAAGATACATGCACCCCAATGCTCACAGCAGCACTATTTACAATAACCAAGACATGGAAGCAACCTAAATGCCTATGGACAGATGAATGGGTAGAGAAATTTTGGTATATACATACAATGGAATATTACTCAGCTATAAAAAAGAATGAAATAATGTTATTTTCAGCAACATGGATGGACCTAGAGATTATCATGCTAAGTGAAGTAAATCAGAGAAAGACAAATATATGACATCACTTATATGTAGAATCTTAAAAAATAATACAAATGAACTTATTTACAAAACAGAAATAGACTCACAGACGTAGAAAACAAACTTATGGCTACCAAAGGGGAACGGAGGGGAGGAAGGGATAAATTAGGAGTTTTGAGAAGTTTGGGATTAACAGATACATGCTATTACATATAAAATAGATTAACAACAAGGACCTACTCTATAGCACAGGGAACTATATTCAATATTGTGTAATAACCTCTAATGGAAAAGAATCTGAAAAATAATATCTATAATGTATTGTTCTGAATCACTTTGCTCTACATCTGAAACTAACACAACATTGTAAATCAACTATATGTCAGTATAAAAAAATACTGAATCAGACCCAGAAATACTCAAGGTATTCTTGGTATCATAAAGACCAAGGTTTATGTTTGAGATTTTCCAGAATCAGGATAGAAACAGCAGAAGAGGGAAGTAGAGTCACAGTATTAGAAACATCAGCAAAAGCTACTTTTCCAAATCAGCAGCATATTTCAAGAGAATATCAGTGCTGAATGTGGTAGCTTGGTAGTGTAAATCCCCAGAGTGTCAATTTATTTTTCTATAGTGAGAATGTGCTTGTAGGAAGTATAAAGAGCCTCAAGAATTTTCAAATCTATTCAGATAAAATGGCAACTCTCTCAAAGTCTACCCTGCTGATAAATATTTCTTGGTCATTATTTTTAAATTGATGAAAATGTAGAATTGCCAAAAGAAACATGCAAAGCTGACTGAAAAAAGTATATAAAAGATATCCTTATCCTGAGACAGACTTCCTGTCTTATTCTTGTGGTTGAATTGTTTTTAAATCACTGAAATTTCAACATACATTATCTTTCATCAATACATGGCATGTACTTAAAATGCATGGACACTGCCACTTTGAAGTACCACAAATTATATTTCATAATTGTGTTGTCTTTTTCTTCCAAGAGCATGATGTTAGAATGAAGCACTGGGGCATTCTAATTCTATTATCCTATCATCATTGCCAAGGTAACAGGTGCCTGTTGATTCTACTGTCTGAGATGAAGGTTAAAACTGACAAGGAGAGGAAAAACAAGGAGCCAGCAAGACAGAAAAAAAATCTGTGTTCACATAGAGATCTAGAGATGTTTTTGTGTTTCTGGTGAGACTGTAATTTTGAGTCCAAAAGTAAACTAATAGAAAGTTTTTAAGAGTACTCAGTGGTGTCCAGGAAAGACCAAGAAAGTTTCCCTGAAAAGAAGGTATGATGGGATATGGATTGTGAGCTCTGTGGATGAAAAATCACATCACCCCAGAAAGCACGGAGTTCAGTCAACTCTCCCAAGGTACCAATTACGCATTGAAGAGACGGCATTTGCAGACATATATTTGCAGCATCTTTTGTAAAATGAGTTACTGTAGTTTCCAAAGCTTTTGAGTTTTGCATATATAAACTTGAAACTCTAAGATAATCTACCTAACTTGGGCTTTGTTCTGTTTGGTTTGCAAATAGAACATTTTTCCAGTATGAATATATGTCATATTAGAAACTGAAAAAAATAATTAATCATTTCTATTTACTGCCCACCACTAGAAGATATTCACAAAGGAAATTTGAGATAATCCTTGCTCTCAAGGAGTTTATCATGTTCTTGAGAGGAACAAACTACGATTAAAATTAAATTCATTACAAAGAAGGGAATATGTGTGCAAACAGAGTAAAACATCATTCCTACTGGGCTAAAACTAGTGTGATACAATATGGATCATCATACCTCCACTGTCTCTTCATTTTGCACAAGTGTGCAATGCACAATTGCAATTCACTCCTGATTTGTGGCTAAAAGAAATATGGGTGGGTGATAATTACTTGTTGTATTTTGTCTTGGCAGGGAAGCCAACAGAGTGTATAGGTGAGGGATACGAGGGAACAATGGAAATGATATCTTGGTATCTGTCTCCCTCTTGGAACCTTGGAATGGTTTGAAGCCCTAATATTGCAAGGATGACAACCAGAAGCTGGGAGTCTCTTGGAAGACTCAATGGACTCTAGGGATAAGCCTTGCTCCTTTGGCACCCAGGGGATAAAATGAGACAAGGACCACTATGCACAAAAACTCCTACATCTCTGACATCCTGGAGATAAAAATCACTGGGAGCATTAGAAGACAATACCCTTGGGCACAGACATTGTGGTTTCACAAAGGGCAGGGCAGCAGCTGACATTTGTCAGGCATATTTAGGCAGCTTCAGGTGTAGTGGGTATTGATCAGCACAAGCCAAAGGGAGAAAACATGCCACATAGGGCTGGGTTCACAGTCAGTTGTGTAGTTTTTCATGTGAGACTCACTGAACCCCCTTTTCTGAAATAATTCTGGGGGCTGTGGAGTTGGGGACATCAAGGTCCAGCCATCCATCCGTTGAACTCTAGAGCCACTGTAACTTGGGAAACATTTGTTCCCTCAGGCTGTGGAAGCTGCAACACATATTCGCCAGTGCACTAAATGTGAATGGCTCAACCTCCAGGTAGTTATAGATGGATCTGAGGGTCCTAGGACATTAGAGTATTTCATTCATTCTAAGACATGCACTTTTCACATGTGTTAACATATCTGAAATTGTTGGGCATCTGACCATCGGATCACTCCCTGACAGTCATGACATACCCGTCATTGCCTGCATATTAAACTTGCTGACTGGTGTCACCAGCTTGGAAGAAAATGCAAGACAAGAGCAAAGCACACTTTTAAGAAACACTGTATCATCGGTGCCCTTGACTGCAGGAAGAACGAACCGTCCTGTGTGAAAAAGCACATGTATCAACGACTCTGAGTGGAAAGGTGATTCATGAGAATTAAACTCTGCGTATGAATGCATTTAGGAACACCCAAATCAATTTATTTTGTATTTAGTTGCCTTTATATGTATGCTCAAGAGTGATATATATAAGCAATCTATGTGTAAATACATCTTAAAAAGCTTTTTCCATATGTTTAAACTAAAAATTTCAAGTGACAAAATATTGTGCCATTGTTAAATTAGAAGTTCTCTTTTTTTCCTTTCCCAGTGGCTCATAAAATAAAGATGCATCTTCCAGCTGATATCATCTTAGAGTTAATGAAATATGAGCATATGTCACAATATTCATATACATATAACTTTTATTTAACATCCAGAGGAATAGGCAACAAGAACTTCATTATCAGGCTTTCCTGGTGGTGCAGTGGTTGAGAGTCCGTCTGCCGATGCAGGGGACACGGGTTCGTGCCCCGGTCCGGGAAGATCCCACATGCCACGGAGCGGCTGGGCCCATGAGACATAGCCGCTGAGCCTGCGCGTCCGGGGCCTGTGCTCCACAACGGGAGAGGCCACAACAGTGAGAGGTCCGCGTACCGCAAAAAAAAAAAAAAAAAAAAAAAAAACACTTCATTATCAGAACATATGTAGTTTTACTAGAGGTCTGTCAGGAACACACTGGGATCCAAAAAATGGGCCATTCATTTATTTGCTATCTCCATAGGGTCAACTTTCTAACCACTAAAGCCAGCCTCAGAGGAGCATCCGAGACTTCTTTCTCCCCATGTCCATCTCCTCCCTTCCCTCTTCCTCCTCTGCCTCTCTGCTCTCCTCCCAGGATCCAAGCTCCATTTGATTGTCGCTCTATGTGGTCAAAGCCACTGACTCTGGCCCCTCTTACTCCTCTATGGGGACAGTCTCGGGTCTTTAAGATATTTCAGAATAGAGCATCTCTGAAACCACCAAGATTTCTCTTGCCCATATTGATCACATCTTATGGCATAAATGTAACTTGTTATTGCTGGAGGGGAAGTTCCTGCCAGCAGGGTGAGGATGGGGAGAAATGAACCGGGTTAAATAGACAGAGAACACTGCCTGTTACCTTATTTAATCTCATAACATTCCTGAGAACAGGGGATTATGAAATATCCATTTTATGGACGGGACTAAATAGTAAGTCAAGCACTAACTCTCACATGGGCCAATAGATTCTGGAGCTAGAGCAGCCCATTAGCGGTGACTGACATGGGGGAAAATAATCTTATATTTTACTTAGAAGATTGATAAGCAGAGTGTGTGTGTTAAAATGATCCTTCATATATGTTTACAAATGCTTGTTTATGAAGAAATTTTGAATCCTTCCTTAGAGGGGCTCTAACTTGATTTTAAACAAAAGACCTATCATCACTTCAACTTATGTCTACCCAATTCTTATAGAGACTAAAAGAAGCCTACAGAAATGCATACAATATAGCAACATAAAATAAATTTAAAACAACTCCGAAAAGGGAAGCATAGGAAAAATAAAGACTGGAGGAAAATATTAATATATCCACTTTCCAGACTGAAGAAAGTGAGGCACAAGATGAAATTATTCCTAGTTCATTGTTTATCCCACAATTGTGTGTCCTATGTAAATGAAACATGTGAATTCAAGTTGAATGCCAGGAACCTTTCAGAAAGTCAATCCCCACCTTTATATTTTCACTTTTTTCCCTTACAAATCCAATTGCTTTATTTCCCAACTCATTAATTTATTCAGCAAATACTTTTTAGCATGTTTCATGTACCCAGCATTGGCTTTGGCCCTGCCCATGCAAATATGAACAAGGCTAATCCTCACTCATACAGAAAGTGACTTGCTTTACTTCTTCCTCTTCAAGTTGTCATCCAGTTCAAATACCAACACACAGCAATTTGAGTATGAATATTTTAACCTCCGAAAGTTCCCAAGGTACCTGCAATTATTTGTGTTTAAAATGGTAGTGTTCTAAAAATAGTGTTCTTCATAGAAAATAATTCTCTTTGCTCCAAGTAAGTAGACAAAAAAAAGTGAGACATTTCCTAGTATAAAGTCTGCTTTGAGCTCTCTTAGTATGGATATATTTACCCTTCATAAATAAGTAACTTAAATTATGCTGTCCTGATATAAAGCACAATGCATAGTAAATAACATCCTATCATCAAAAAAGAACATCTTCATGAAAGGTTATTTCATTTTATTCAGCAGTTTTCCTCACCCCCTACATAAAAGTCTAACTAAATGTCAGACAGATGCAGAGTGTTACATTTTAGAAAAGAATCACAATCAGCACTCATTTTTCTTTTTCTTACACTAGGGATTCTGAAATTCCTTTTACATATATCATGTTGTACACTCTATGCCTAAAAATGCTTAGTTGAAAAGGTTGACGACTCTCTTTCAAAGAAGACTTTTTCTTTCTTTTTTTTTTTTTTTTTTTTTTTTTTTGCGGTACGCGGGCCTCTCACTGTTGTGGCCTCTCCCGATGCAGAGCACAGGCTCCGGACACGCAGGCTCAGTGGCCCGGGCTCACGGGCCTAGCCACTCCGTGGCATGTGGGATCTTCCCGGACCGGGGCACGAACCTGCATCCCCTGCATCGGCAGGTGGACTCTCAACCACTGCGCCACCAGGGAAGCCCTCAAAGAAGGCATCTTAATCAAAGGCTGTGGATCTACTTGATTTTTGTGTGCTGAAATAAATCCCTTCTATTCTCAGATATCTTGCTCGACATATCAATATTGAATTCTCCAAAACCAGTTTATGGCAAATCATTGATGATCTCAAAGTATCATAGTATCATCCTAACATTCAATACACACTTGAAGATTTGTATCAGAGATGGTAGGTGTCGGGGTGGTGAAGGAATAATCAATACGTACATCAAACACCCGAAATATTGCATCACTGAAGAATGCAACGTAAATGTTGGCTTAATTTTACTCAACTTCATAAGGAAACTTGCAAGGAAGTTTAGCATATGAAAAGTCAGTATATTGTTAAAACTGGGGAATTTTATTATTTTTAATTACATTCTATCCTAAGGTAATTCCCACCAATGAGTTTAGGCACTTAGATTTGGTATCCCTCTACATAAAGGATATGGTATACCTCATAGTTGTTTTTTTATTTCCATTAACTAACTGCATGCATAGCAACCTGATTGTCAAGAGTGTATGATGGATATTATTGCCCTGGAAGTCAGGTTTTCACTTCTTTTCAGTTTATCCTTTTACTTACTGAATTACTTCTCTTAATACCTTCGAAATTTCATTAGTTTCCTCTAAACAAAATATTACATTTAGCAACACTCCAAGGTTGGTAAGAAGTAGGTCCCTACCCATGTCCAAAGATCAGTGATTCAATTTATTAATTTGATAATCATGTTTCCTCAACTGTAGACTTGTTTATGTCCTATCTTGGAAGCATATTTTTCCTGAATATCACAAGATAGGGTATCAGTTAAACAAATGATGACAGTCCAATAATTAAGGCCTACCTTTGAATATAACATTAGAATATTATTTTAAATCTGAAAAAAAATGTCCACCGTAGAACACTTTTGAAAGTAAATTATATGACAAAAAAACCTCATTTTTAAAAAATATATTCAGAAAGCTAATTAAATACATAAATGCTAGAGGATGTGTGGAAAAAATAACTAAAATAACTAGTGGGTGAATACACTGATACAAACATTCTGGATCCCATGATCCAGCAAACCCACTCACAGGTATATAACCTAGAGACATGACCTCACATATCCATGAGGGTACGTGTCTAAGGAGGTTTATTTCAATATTGTGTGGGGTTGTGGGACACTAGAAACAATAGCCCTGTAAATGCTCTGTAGAAATTGGGATCAATGAGCTAAATTTACACATAATCCCGATATATTTTAATACATAAGTATTGCGTAAACTAATTCAGAAATAGAATGGGTTCTGCTGTCATAACATATCATGTAAATAGAATAAAAACAAATGTATGCACAAACAACACTGCTTATTTTATAAGGGTGATGTAAAACAAAGTATATTCTGTAAGTGCACACAAGATAGAGGAATGAAATGGGAGGAGGGGATGAAGGGGGAAGGAGAGGCTTTGCATGGGCCAGTGGTGATAGAGGTACCCTGAATGGCAGGATATGATTAATTCACCCCACTGTCACCAGAAGATAGATATGTGATCATCTCATGGTTGAAATATTATGGCTAGTGTTTGTATGTGTGTGTGTGTGTTTGCTTTTCTATATTTTCAGATGAGCATGTGTTACCTTCATACTTAATAAATAAAGCATAGTTATTCCTCAGATTTTTTCAAGTTATATTTATACAGGTTTAATTTACATACAATAAATTTCACCCTTTTAATGCCACAGATTGAGTAATTTTGACAAACATGTACAGGGCTCCTTGTATTTTTAATTGACTTGCTTGAATCAGACCCTCTGACCCAAATCCAGTGCTCTTTCCACTACATTAAAATACTTTAAAAATTTACCCCCAAACTTTCAGTGATTTCTGTTTGGGCTTTATAATACATCATACCATTTTTTTGCCTTCAAAAATTAATTACTATAATAAACGCCTCCATAGAACTGCATGTGGGAGGACATCATCAGACAGGCCCTTTGTTATGTGAAACAATGGAATTGAGAGAAAATAATTTTGGGTAGTGAGAAAGCAGAGACCAGACAGGAAATCAAGACACCATCTGCTTTAGTGAATTTTAATGACTACCATTTTTTTCTGGATAACATTTGACCCATCTTAAAAGTATAAGAAGCCAAAAACTTCATACATTTAAAATAATGCCATTTTAGGAGTGATAACTTCCAACTCACTCCTGGTTTCCTTCTGTCCACCTGCCATGGATCATTTTGGGGCTCTAAGGGAGTTCTGGGAGAAATGAGAAGCAGAGACAAGCAGCTAGACAGGCATGCACAGTAAGAGTAACATTGAAGCGTAAGAAAAACGAGCTGCTGGCGTCCAGCTGACACAGCATGGTGAGTCTGGACCCAGGAAGATGGATATGGTATGAGATCAGCCACCCAGATGACGGATGATATTCCTATAGCTGTGGGGACATTGTCCCCAGCTAGACGGGCAACAGCTTGTAGTCTGGCTTAGAAATCAGATCTCCTTCAACTCAAATAAATTAATTAACACCCACCCCTCTGAATTAAATAGCCCTGTCTGCCTGCCCAGCTTCTGTCAGCGTTCTTTCTTCCTTAATGCTTGTGTCTTCTCTGAGCTTTCCAACTGCCATCAGAGCTGCCAAGCAGCTAGTTCCTGTTCTTCAATTCAGTTTTATCATGTCAAGAGATTGCAATCAAGCCTTAATAACACTCTGCAGCCTGTGAGACATTAGCCGTCCCTAAAGCCCAGCTAACTTTTTGTTACAGGCATCTGCTTATGATAGATCAAAGTCTGCCCAGGCTCAGCCAGCACTGCACGCACACTCCAAAGGAGTATCAATTAGGGGGCACAGAAAATGGACTAGCACTTCTATGTTTACTCCTTCCTCAGGTTTCTTATTCCTATCAGAAATATGCAAAGATCATCACGTGATGATCTATAATCTAAAAGATGACCAAGGACACCTTGAGAAGCATCTCTACTAAGCTTACACCTTGAGAAGCATTCCTACTAAGCTGGCACTCAACCCATGATAAAATCTATGAGAATAAGATTTTGCATTCGTTTAGTGCTTTAGTTTCCAATGGCTCTCACATGCTGTGTCTTACACATCAGATCAAAGAAATAGCATCTGAAGAAGCTGATTTTGCAAAATGATCACCCACATAGCTTCTTAGTGAGAGAAAATTTTAATATTGGCAGCCAAAGAGGTCAGCTACTCCATCAGTAATTATTTGCAAACTCAGACATCTATTACCGGAAGCACAGCAAGTTCTATATGCATAGTACATCAAATTCGAGCTTTAAAAATACACGTTTAAAATCGAACGCCTAAGAGGTATATTTGTGATGCAGGAAAATGTATAAAGACATCAGTTTCTCTTTTGTTGCCACTGCTTTGGGAAACTGTAAGCAAAGCCCACCTCTCCATTTTCCAATCACCAAATGAGTCCTCACAATTCTTATATAATTCAAGAGGGGGATACCCCAAAGTAAGAGTCCAACTGAAGTTCTGTCTACCCAAAACTGGGGGTTCTGAACAATAGATTTTATGATTTAGAAACTTTCTAGTCAATGGATAGTCCTCAAAGCATTAGTATAACATGGCTTGAGAACTTGTTAGAAATGCAGTCCCTCAGACCCCACCCAGAGCTACTGACTCAGAATCTGCCTTTTAACAAGATCCCCAGGGGATTCCAAAGCACATCCAAGTTTGAGAAGTGCTGCTGTGAACAAATAAAACAGAATATTTTTTATATTTGTATAGAATATTTCTTACACCCATACCTTATGGAATAAATCCACATCTGTCAAATTTGGATGCTTCTTGAAACTTAGCTCAAAGAAATACACAATTTTTTAGCGAGTATAGATAAACAGTGTGGATTAACCCAATCACTTTATGAGGAGGAGAAGAAAAACAGGCTTCTTCACCCTTGATAACTACTCTAGAAAGGTAAAAAAGGCATTCATTGGACTTCTAGGGTGGCAAATAGTCCCAGTGTGCCTGGAAGAAAGAGGGGTTCCCTGGGGCCAGGGACTTTCAGTGCTAAAACAGGTACAGTCCTAGACTAAAAGGGATGGCTGACTTGATGATATCTCTCTAAATGTTTCTTTTCTTACAAATCTTAAGGGATTATTCTTTAAATTTATATGCTCATACCTTAAAAAAGTTTACAGATTATAACCACTCCTTCTCACATTACCTAAGATCAGAACAGACCTTATACTAGAACCAATACCCTCATTTGTTTGACTTATTTTTCTTCTGGAAATTTTCAAAGGAACTTCAGGGGAGCATGGAAACAGGCCAACACAGCCTCCTACGGCATGGAAGCTTGGGATGAGGGAAGGAAGACTACAACATTGGGGTAAGCTGTGAAGATTCGGGAGTGAGCACAGACACACCAGAAAAGAAAAAAAAAGCATAAAAACAAACTTCTAGCTAGCTTCTCAATTTGGCTTAATACCAGCTATAACAAGCCTGTCAATTTGCCTACTGTACCAGGTCTCCTCCTTAGAGAGTGTGCAGGAGAATGCAGTTTCCCAGACTATTTGCCTCCAGATATCTCTTGGTGGGCTTGGTAGAACCCCACTGGGAAACAGTGCTGGCTTCTGCCTTTCGGCTTCCAGAAGCCTCCTGTTTCACATTCAGACCATAGCAATGTCCTATCAGGTCCTCCCATCCAGACTCCTTCTGAGTTGACAATTTTGCCCACTTCCCTTTTCAACTTCTAACC
Source organism: Mesoplodon bidens (assembly GCF_964165515.1). Taxonomy (NCBI): domain Eukaryota; kingdom Metazoa; phylum Chordata; class Mammalia; order Artiodactyla; family Ziphiidae; genus Mesoplodon; species Mesoplodon bidens. Next base: position 145,323,711 of record NC_138176.1, read on the forward strand.
TCACAGTGCCATCTTAGTATTCATGATTTTGGGTACTGGGGTCTCACTCTCAGGTTCAAATATCCCAGCACTGGGTCAGTGCTCTGCAGGATTAGGGGATTCTGGAGGTTCTACAAATCCCTCTGCAGCTGTATGTTCTAGCCGGAAAGCTCTCTGAAGAAAGAACCAGTTAGTGTACCTTTTACAAGATCCAGCAGGCAGGCAGGCACAGTGCAAGTACCAATGACCCAGAAGCCAACTGCCTAGTGTTAAAATGCTAGCTCTGAATCAGGGTGTGTGACTTTAGTAACATTTTATAACTTCCCTGAGCTTCCCTTTCTTTACCTGTAAAACCTTAGGTCTAACCAGATGAAACTGTCATTTCTGTAGGACAAAATGATAAAGTATAAATAACTTCATATGGATAAACTTAACGGTATTATACCTGTCTCATAGTTGAGTAAAGATTTGAGTTTTGGGGGGGTTTTGGGGGTCTTTTTTTTTTTTTTTTGGCTGCGTTGGGTCTTCGTTGCTGTCCGTGGGCTTTCTCTAGTTGTGACGAGCGAGGGCTACTCTTCGTTGCAATGCGCGGACTTCTCATTGTGGTGGCTTCTCTTGTTGCAGAGCACAGGCTGTAGGCACGCAGGCTCAGTAGTCGTGGCTCGCGGGCTCTAGAGCCCAGGCTCAGTAGTGTGGCACACGGGCTTAGTTTCTCCACGGCATGTGGGATCTTCCTGGACCATGGCTCGAACCCGTGTCGCCTGCATTGGAAGGCAGATTCTTAACCACTGCACCACCAGGGAAGTCCCAAGATTTGACATTTTAAAACAGTTTTTTTAAGTATCTGGCCTCAATGAGTAACAGCTATTAATCTCAATGTGCTGTCGCTGCTGTTATCCAGCACAGTATCTTTGTTTCCATAGGTACTTTATGAAGAGAAGGAAAATCTAATACAACATAAGTGGTCCAACCTCCCCAAGCTGCTAGGCTCCCTGGCTTACTAACCCCAGAGTGTAGTTTTTTGACAGAATATGACCTTACTGAGCTGAGCAGGGCACATGGAGAACAGGTGCAATAAGAAGACAGCTGCAGGGTGCTCAAGGAACTGAACTGTGACAGCCCACAGAAGCAGGGTGAGCGCCCAAGCTCTATGAGGACACCTAGAAGCAGAGGTCCCTGTGTGAGGCAAAGGGTGCACCCAGAAAAGAGAGGCAGCGGTTTATCCTACAGCAGCCATCTGGCTTTGGTTGCAACAAGTCTCCAGACAGAAAGGACTTCTCAAAATAGAGCCACAGATTGAGCCCAGCCTTCTACAAAGCAGCCTCACCATAACGCCATCTTCCTGTGACCATAGTGTGGAAAGGGCTCCCAACTCACAAGCAATGCTTCTGCTCCGACACTGACAGTCACCTGTATCAGGGGTCAGGCTCCGACGGGACAGGTCAGCCAGTCCTCACACTGCTGGTCTTTGAGGTGTCATTCCTAGAGTAGGCAATGCCATGGTGCACTCCTCTCCTAGTTTTAAAAATTCTAAAATTATAAATGCCCATGACCCAAGTCTTCGGAATGGTCAAGCATTCCCTCTTCCTGAACCACCCTCCACATACTCAGTGAAGGGCTTGGCCAATGGTATTTAGCAGGCATATTTTCAAATTGTTTGCCGTGGTCATGCCCCTATACAGAGTGTCTGTTCCAGCAGCTCTACCAAGTGAGCAGAAGGTCATATGACCCTGTCCGTTGGCTGGCCCAGTCACATTACCTGGAATTACAGCACAACAGTTGTAGGAGCTTCCAGCAGAGAAGGTGGAGAAAGCAGCCCCCCGGATTCCTGGGGGTTTCCAGCTCTTGCCTCCTCAAGAGGCCTGGCATAATGTCCTGCCATATATACCTTTAGTTAAGCCACCTGTTTACTTTATGTTGCTTATAACCAACAACCCCGAGTCACTGGGGGAATTCACCAAAATTGTCTCTTCTCATTACTACAAAATACCATCCAGGCCAAAACTCCCAGGTGTTCACTTCCCTGGAACCCAAAATTCCAAACATCTTTAACTCTCTGGAGCTGATTTGTATACAGTTCGGCTTTCGGAAAATGGAGCATTTGAACGAAAATATATTGATGGTTCAAAGCCACTTGATGGCTTTTCTTTATTTCCAAATGCCCACTAGGCATTTTCAATAAAATGTGATTCTGTTACTTAAGTGTAAAATATCTAAAATAGAACTTCATTATTCCTATCCTCCTCTTTCTAATCATCTCCACTTCTGCTGATAGCACTCCTCTTTCTAAAAGATTCCTTTTAAAAGGAATTTCTTCCTTTGTCTCTCTCTACAAAGTCTCCAAATCCATAAGTACTGCTTGTGCTCCCTTCGAAACATACCCCAGGTCTGTCCTTTCTCCTCATTCTCAAGAGTCTTCACTTAAGCCCAAGTTCTAGTGTGAAAAGAAAACTGCACTCAGAATTGGCAGGTCTGGGTTTCTTCCAAACTTCTCTACTAACTGCCTTTAGATCCTGTGTTTTTAAATGTAAAAAAAGATAAGCCAAAGAATTTGAATGGATGAGCCCAAGCACCTACCCCAACTAAAACAATTAGGTGGATGAATGATCATTTCTTATCCAATAAATTCACCGTTTAATAAAATTCTATGTGTACTTTACCCCATCAACGTGTTTCCATACAGCTATTTTTTCTTCCCTTTCTATCTTTTCGTTTACTTTATTTTCATTTACCTCTTTCCTTATTCTCATCTCCTGCTTCTATTTTTAAAATATCTTGTTTCAGCTTTCTCCACTTTTGATTTTTATGCACTGGCACCTGGTGAGCACATGAATAAGTTCCAATTTTAGAAGGCACAGCTGTGCTTTTATGGGAAATGGAAAAGGACAAAACCCCTTTTTAACAACCTGGAGAGCACATCTGGCTTTTTTGACTGTTGCTTTATGTTTCATTTTTCACAGGAGTACATAACATTCTCATATCAACAAAGCACCAGTGGTCCTGAGTGCAATCCCTTGTTGTAAAAGCAGGTAAAGATAAATAACCTGGCTTGTACATTTCAATATTTTATGAATGAAATGTTAGTTCCTCAGGGAACCATTTCAGAATCAAGTCTAGGCCATAACTCAGTCAGTGATTCACTGCATATGGTTATTTAGAAGTCTGAGTTTCTTCAACTCCATCAATGATCCCTAACTGCATCACACCCCAAATCTCCTTTTGCACCTAATATTTTAATACCCCTTTTATTGTCCTGGAATAAAATACACAGTCACTATAATCCATCTATACAGAAATAATGTATTCATTCCAGTTTCTTCTCCATAATTCTAAAGACCAACAAGCTCTGAAATCTGAAAACTTTTACCAAATTTTGGCACCTAACCTCATATAAAATTTGGCACCTAACCTCATCCCCTGACCTGAACTAATTAGAGTAAATTTCTATTTGTCCCGCCTATTATGAATATTTGCTACAGCAAAATCAATGTGTTTGGTTACAGGGCCTCTCCCATATCCACCAAGAGTGTCACATGTTATCGGGTGTATGTACTTCATTGGCTTCCTAAAATCTGAAAAAGACTGAAAACACTTCTGGCTAAGAGACTCAGAAAATGACTTTTGGAACTATATGTACCTACCTTCACACAAAAACTCAATATAACACTCTAACTCTAGCATGAAGAAGAAATAAAAGGATGTTAACTGATAAGAAACCACACATACTTCATTATGTAAGCCCTTAGACCTGACATAGTAGAAGATGTGTTGAAGTGGTCTGGTGCCTGCACCAGGACATAGAAGCATCCATCACTGGTATGACAGACACACATGCAAACTGGCAGGGGGTCCTGTCAACCACTCAAATGCACAACCAACACAGTTTCATAATTTTCTGAAACGATGAATAACTTTTGAGAAATTTCCAAACAAAGCAAAATACCCTACTCTTCTCAATTTACACATCAGTTGCATTTCCTGGAAAATAAACTGCATATTAAAACTGCATAAAAAGCACCTGTGTTCACATGTCAGCTGGAGTTCATTTCCAGGCTAAGGTAATTTGAAATGTGCACAGGATATGTATACGTTTGTTGCACAGGGCTCTCCCACACATGGCAAGGCAACCAGAATCCCTGGATCCAACTTTATTAACTGACAGTAGAGAGCCATCCCCAAATATTTAACAACCCCAAAACACTCCCTCACAATTTCCAGAATGCCTCCCACGGGGGAGTACTTCCTTTCCTAAGAACCACTGAACTAATTTATCTTCAGTTTCTCCCAAACCACACTAGTATTATGGGGATTTGGAAAATAGATGGAATAGGGACTGAATCCTAACCCAGGCCCTTCTAATACTCTAGAATTCTCAGATACCTCCCTTCCCAGCTAGTCCCACCTAAATAGGAATCCTGATCTCATGGATGTTAATTCTGTCTGTGGGCCTGCATATTACCCTGCTCCTTCCCCAAGACACTTGTACCGTTAATTTTTCAACTGTTCATTCAACCCATGTGATTGAGCAAATGTCATGTCAAACAGCAGGGATTCAAAGTTTCTTAACTCCTGCCCTCAAAGAATTTCCAGTATAGTCTGACAAGCAGTACAACAGAGATAAATGAAGTACAGAGGAATACAGAGAGAAAGGATGCTTAGTCTCCAATGTAGAAGTTCAGAGAGAGATTCTGCAAAAATTTAGTAATAGTAACTGCTGTTACAATTCCCGAGAATGTTGAAGAAAAGCCTTTATGCAGTAAAGTCAAATAGAAATAGAAATAATTGCTTGCACATTTAAAGAAAAATATTTACTCCTTTTTTAGTTTCATCCTCAGTGGAAAGAAAAATGGATAGCAGTCCCTTCATCTAAAACCATGTTTTTTTTAGAACACCTGTAAATACAGGTTTATTGAATACCTATAAAATATCATCTAATTCTAAAGTCATTATTTTTATTATTTTTTTTCCCAAACTAGGCTTTAGATTAGAAAACCTACCTAAATATTTCCTATTCAAGAGTTCTTAACAATCCACAGATGCTTCCTGGGTTTTCCTCACTTTCTTTATAAAAAGGATATATATATATATATATATATACATACATACATATATACATATATATGTATAATAGCTACAGTTCAGAGCATGGGTATCCAAAAGCACTACCTGGGTGCTTCCCTGGTGGTACAGTGGTTAAGAATCCACCTGCCAATGCAGGGGACACGGGTTCAAGCCCTGGTCCAGGAAGATCCCACATGCCACAGAGCAACTAAGCCCACGTGCCACACAACTACTGAAGCCCTCGTGCCTAGAGCCCATGCTCTGCAACAAGAGAAGCCACTGCAATGAGAAGCCCACGCACTGCAACGAAGAGTAGTTGCCGCTTGTTGCAACCAGAGAAAAGCCTGCGCGCAGCAACGAAGACCCAAACACAACACAGCCAAAAATAAATAAATAACTAAATAAAATACATTTATAAAAAAAATTTTTTTTTCAGAAACACTATTTATCTGAAGGCATGATTTCACCACTTCTTTTAACTGTCTACTCAGTTTTCAAACAAAGTGAGAGGGCAAACAAAAAGCCCAGTGGTGGTAACTTGCTGTTCAAAAAATAGAATTAATTCTTTAAATAGAAATGTTTCTGCAAATTCTTTTGCTATTTTGCAAATAATATCATAACTGTAACATGAAACTGAGAAGTTGCTTTTCATACTTGGAAAGTACAAAAGCATATTCCATTGTCACGGTCTATCTAGTTGGTTTAGATTGTTTACTGCCTTGAATGCCAAAATATTCTTGCTTTTTCATCTGTGAACTACATTTTTCTTAATTTCTCAGAAACCAAATTTTTTCATTTTAAATTGTGAAGTCTAACTGAAAATAAGAATTCAGATACTTAGAAAGTGTAATTTGAAGTGAGAAACTCATTTTAGCTTATATTGGTGTACTTCCTACTGGATAGTCTCCATTTTGGATGCTTCATAAATAATAGATAACAATGATAAAAGTAACATTTACTAAGTATTTCCTATGTGCCAAAAAATACTCCATATGTTACCTCTTTTAGTCTTTAAAATAAGTGTATGAAATATGTAATATTGTCCCCATTTTACTGAGAAAACTAACATTTGGAGACACTAAATACCTTACTCATTAAGGCAGAGCTGGGATTCAAATGCAAATCTGGTTGAACCTTGCATTTCATATTATAGACATCATGGTATCAGAACAGAAAGACCAACTCACTGATGTTCCTTTCATTCACACTTCTGGCTGAAATTGGGTTCCTGCTTCCATGTCCAGAAAATACAAAAGCTTCCTTATCCTTAAAGTTTCATCATTCTATGACTGTAATCCCCACAGGCTCTGCACAGTAGAGAGGTTTCACTCAAATATCTCTTAAGAACCTTTTAGAAGCAACAAGTGGGAGGGGAAAAAAAATGTCCCCAGAGGGTAGTATAAACTCACGTAACCAGTGATAGATCTTTCATGAACTGGATGTCAAAATGTTATAAAACCAAAAATTAAATACTGCACAACAATGACTCATGTTTTACAATTGATGTAGCTGGTTTCATATGCCATCATCTCCCAACAACTATAATTTTTCTTCTGTTTCTGGGACATGTGTAACTATTTAAAGAACCTGAAAACAGCATTTGGCTGAACCCATAATGTATAGACTCAACTGTGAGAATGGGCCGTGGGCCATGCTCACAGACTGTCAGAACCAAGAAAGAAACTTGGAGATAAAGTTTAGTTTCATCAATTTCACCAGTTTTCAAAGGAGAGAATCAGGGTGGTCACATGGATAGTTAGGGACTTCACCCAAATGAAGACTGGCTTCCAGTGGAGACAATGTTCCATTACCACTGTTCCATGCTACCAAGTCTCAATAATGCCTAAGAGATCATATTCACACTCTTGGGTTGAGTTTTAAGTTCACTTTCTTTATTGTTATGCTCTGTACATTGTTAAACATACAGCCACCTGAGGCTATAAGTATTGTTTTGGATCCGCCTTCCTATGAGTTTCTCCTGATAAGTGCTGATCACCTGCTTCTCCATTATTTTCCCTGCTATTCCACACCTGTTGGGCTCCACAGCCTCTGGCTTTACAAATTTACTTCGGCATTTGTCTTCTTCCCCTCTCAAATTTCAACGCGAAGCCTTTTATGTGCTTTTATTTGGAATGACAAGAATGAAAGTGAAGGCTGATAGAGACCAGGGGAAAGGTTAAGACCAAAGAACAGTGTCATAATTCAGGCAGGCTCAAACAAGGGACAAGAAAACAGACCAAGAGGAGTAATCCATAACCAGAAGAGTATGGCAAACTCACCTTCCAATCAGATGAGTGCCTGAATTCATTGGGTGGTAGGGAAGTTGGGGCATGGCAGCAGCAGAGTCCAGGTAGGGGTCACTTTCGGTGCAAGGCTAAGGTGAGGTGGGTGAGGGGACTGGGTCAGGGCTGTGAGTTATCATTCTCTGGGGACAGACGCCATCACCTGCCCAAGTAAACGTGAGACAGTTTTCAGCCATGGATGGTAAAGAGAGAGCTAGCAAAAGAGCTAGGTCAGAACTGGGCAGGTTGTAAGAGAACCATCAGAGTATGTAAGGGTTGAGGACTAAGGGCCAGTGCCAGCAGGACCTGATGCAACGAGACAGAGACAGGTGGAAACCCAGCCATGTGGAGGGGACCAGCAATGCAGATCCTAAGGAAAGGCTGAAGCTCAGTGCCTCATGGGGCTAGCATGGGTTTCGTGGCTTTTGGCAGCAAAACTTGTCTTCTCTTCTACTGCTTGACAGATTGGAGTCTCCTACTTTAGTCTCTACTGTGTCAGAAAATGAGTGAGACCTCAGTTCCCAAAGCTGAGCTAGAGAAAACTGAAGCTGACCCAGGCCATGTGTAGCATGCAGAATGACATCAGAGGAGACAAAGAAATTGATGGTAAAGGGAAACATGAGAGCAGAACTAATATTGCATTACTAACTACGGAAGCAGACTTGCTGTCCATTAAAAAACATCTTTGAAACTGTGGCAAAGCCTGCTCTGGGAAGTTTCCTTCTCCATGAAACAGGCACCAAAGGCTAGCTTCCTGGACTCTGACCAGCTCAGGACCCACACACTCCAAGGCTGTAAAATGTAACTCCCTGTGATTCACTTTGGAATTACTCCCTGGAGTATCCAGCAGAGCCTGACACCCTGAGAGGAATATTCCCATGAAGTTTTGGAGTTACCGCCTCCATCTACATAAATCTAAGTCCCTAGTTTTAAGCACCCTACAATGCTTGGGGAGCAGCAGGCTTCTTACTACATGTGCTGCAGTTCACAAGCAAAGCCAGCTTTTAAGTAGTGAAAGCCATTTTATGCCAGGATCGTCTTCACTATACTTCCTCATATTACAAAGAAAGATTATAACTTTCCTAAAGAAAAGACATTAAAATAAAAATAAAATTAAAGGTGTGTTTTTAAAGCTCTCTCCCTTTTTGTTGGTAGGCACAAAAATAACAGGCAATTTGTTGTAGTGAAGGAAAAAGATACCACTAAGAATCACATTTTTTTTTTAGAACTTCAACAAATTCTGAAATTCTTATCTTGTACTTATTCAAATATAGGACAGGTTTCTACACATGCTCAAAATGTTACATTTATAGTTTCTGAGAGAACAGAAACATTTTAGGATGCTGGTTTTACAAACCACTTGATAATAAACATCATAAGCCATGTAACTAAAAAAGGTCAACATGTGATCTGGATTTTTTTTTTCAATCTTTCCTGGCTGTTTTGTGCAGGCCCTGCTTGGGAGGGTTATCAGTAAGGTTCTTGTGAGGAGAACAGAAACAATTCTAGGTTTTTCAAAGAGAGGAAATTTAATTGAGGGGATTGGACACACAGATGATAGATGAGGTAAGAGAGAAAACAGGGGTGATGAGGTAACTCAGAAACGAGTAACTGAGTATTCCATTTCTCTGTTTTTGCATATCAAAGTACCTCAAACTTCAGTAGCTCAAAACAATCATTTTTTTTAAATCATTATCTTTCACAGTTCTAGGATCTGGGGGCAGGGGGGGCACTCGGTTAGGTGGCTCTCACTTGGATTCCTTCATGCAGTTATAGTCAGATGGTGGTGGAGGTTAGAGTCACCTTGAAATCTTACTTGTTCACACATTTGATAGTTGATGCTGGCTGTTGGCTGGGACCTCAGCAAGGGCTGTTGGCTAGAACACCCACATAGAGCTTCTCCGTGTGGCCTGGCCTTCCTTACAACATAACAGTCTCAGACTTCTTACTGATGGCTCAGACTTCAATGGCAAGTAATCCAAGAGAAAGGTTAGAAAATCCATCCCCTTAAAACTGACACTCAAACATCACTTTGTGTCACTTCTGCCATATTCTGTTGGTTGATTTGTCAGTAAGTTTGGTCCAGATATAAGGGAAGAAGACATAGCCCCCATCTCTTAGTGGGAGGAAGGTCAGAGAATCTGTGAACATGTTTAAAAACCACCAGACAGAGGAAGGAGCTACCATCCCTCTGTCGGGGAGAAGAGAAAGAGTTAATATTAAAAGGATCAAGGACTGTGGAGTCAGAGCCATAAGGACCAGTGCTGGAGGTATGTGCTGGAATCACAAAGAGAGATGGAAGGGGAATCTAGGTCTTGCCCTTCCAGGCCCAGTGATCCCACAGAAACAATCCTAATTATTCCATCATACATATTGGTTCTTGTTGCCTGCATCTTATATAACTATGGCTGATTTGACAAAGTACTGACTGGTACACTAGTAAATTGATGAGTAGATTACTGATTTTTGCTATGACAGTATTTTTCCATGAACAGCTCTATGAAAACAGGCTATCTGCTTTGTAGAAACTAAATCTTTAGGAGTTTGATATATGGCAGCCTCTTTGATAAGTCAGGATCATTAGAAAAAGCAATTGTGCCAAATTAAAATAAACTAAGAGACATAATAACCAAATGAAATGTGTGGTCTTGACTTAGATAAATCAACTGTAAAGGACATTTTTTTTGCCAATTGTGGAAATTTGAATATGATCTGGGTATTAGATGAGATAAAAATTTACTGAACAGGAAAGATGAAGATCATTGACTAGGAAAAGCAGCTTATGAAACAGGATGTACAATATTAATATGTACTAAGGTATTAATGGTGATGATCCCTAAGGGAGTGGGAATGTAATGTTTGTTTTTATTTTGCTCGTTTTGTGTTCTAATTTTCTATAATGCATCTGCATTATTTCTGTAACTATAAAAAAGTTATTCTACTAAAAACCTTTAAAAAAATTATGTCATACTGGCGGGCTCACAATCACATAGAAACTGTCTCTCAGATTTACAATTTCAGAAATGCAATGTCAGACTGAGAAACAAATTTATTTTCATGGACCCTGAATCCAGACAGAAGCCAGAGATAGAGATATGACCCCTTATGGGAATCAACATACTTTCTCTTGGATTTAAAAAGATATTAGTGATTCTGAACAAAGCACTAAGGAAAAGGAAATTAAAGAGTCTCCTTCTAAATTAATTTCCTTTCTCTTATCTCAGCACATGAAAATATCCAAGTCTCTCCATCTTAAACTAAACATGATGCTCCCCATGGTTCTATCCTTGATATTCTTATTTTTATTTTTATTTTATATATTTCTACAAAGCAGACCATCATCTATAGTGATGACTCCCAAATACATATCTTCATTCCTGATTGCTCCCCTAAGAATAGATAAATGTTTCCATTGGAATTCCCATGGGACTCTAGAATTCAACATATCTAGCATTCAATTTAATCATTTTTTTCTTGAAAAACATATTATTAATTCTACATTTCTAATCCTTATTAATGATAGTGATATCAAACATGATGGTCATCCCAAATTTCCTCCATAATCCTACCACCCATACACATGACTAGTCATTCACAGATGCCCTGATAATCTATCCATGCAGAAAACCTATGTAGCTACTAAGACTAACAAGTGAGTTTTCAAGGTTTCAGGATAAAAGATCAATGTTTGAAAATCAACTGTATTTCTATTAGCAACCATTGAAAATTGCAATTAAAATATATTTTTATAATAGGGTAAAAATATGAACTACTTAAGGATAAATCTGTTAAAATATGGACACTGAAAACTACAAAATATTGAAAAGAGAAATTAAGAAGATCAAACTAGATGGGGAAAAACGTCATGTCTGTGGATCAGAAGACTTAATTAAGGTGGCATTATTCTAAAATGGATGTATAGATTCAAATAATTGCAATCAAAATCCCAAAAGTTTTTTTGTAGAAGTTGACAATTATAAAATTCACTTGGAACTGCAAAGGAACTAAAATAGCCAAAATAACTTTGAAAAAGAACAAATTTCTTCTGCCTTACTTAAAAATTTAGCATAAAACTATAGTAATCTAGATACAAGTATTCGCTCCAAAATAGGTAGATTGATCTATGGAATAGAATAGATAGTACAGAAATCTACCAATACATATATAGTTAATTGATTTTCCACAAAGCTTCAAACACAATTCAGTGGACAGTCTTTTTAACAAACAGATATTCATATACATATATACATATACATATATATATACTTCAATTGAATTTTGCACCATAGACAAATATTAACTCAGAAATGGATTACAGATATAAATGTAAAATATAACACTATAAAATTTATAAAGCAAAGCATAAGAAAAAACTTCTGTGCTTTATGTTAGGTCAAGATTTCTTAGATAAGATATCAAAAGCACAATCCATAAAATAAAATATTAATAATTTGGGCTTCAACAAAATGAAAAACTTCTGTTCTCCAAAAGACACCATTAAAAGAAAAAAAAAGACCAAACCACAGACTGGGAGAAAATATTTGAAAATCTCATATCTGATAAAGTACTTTTACCAAATACAAAGAGAACTATTAGAACATAACAGGTAAAAAACAATTAAAAAGAGTAAATAGGGCTTCCCTGGTGTCGCAGTGGTTGAGAGTCTGCCTGCCGATGCAGGGGACACGGGTTCGTGCACTGGTCCAGGAAGATCCCACATGCCGCGGAGCGGCTGGGCCCGTGAGCCATGGCCGCTGAACCTGCGCGTCCAGAGCCTGCGCTCCACAATGGGAGAGGCCACAACAGTGAGAGGCCCGTGTACCGCAAAAAAAAAAAAAAGGAGTCAATGATTTGAACATTTTGCCAAAAAAGGTTTACTAATGGCAGATAAGCACATGAACGATGCTCAGCATTATCCATCATTAAGGAAATGCAAACAAAAACCATAATGTGATACTACTACACACCCATTAGAATGTCTAAAATAAAAAGACTGGTCATACCAAGCACTGGGGGGCTATGAGAATAAATGCCATAGATGGGAATGTAAACTGAAACTATTCTGAAAAACCATTTGATAGTTTCTTAAGTTAAACATACACTTACTAGATAACCCAGCCATTCCAATCCTGGGTATTTACCCAAAAGAAATAAAAGTATATGTACATAAAAATACTTATAGATGGATGTTTACAGCAGCTTTATTTGTAATAGCCAAAAACTGGAAATAATCCAAATGTCCATCGCTGGGTTCATGGATATAAAAACTGTGGTTCATCTATCTAGACAATGGAAAACCACTCGGCAGTAGCAAAAGAATGAACTACCAAGACATCAACAACTTGGAATGAATTTCAAAATGATTATGTTGCCACCTCTTTTTTTTAGTAAACATGTATATAAACCTAATGGAATAAATAACGATTTAATATTCTTATAATCTGCACACATTTATGCATTGTGATTATCTACTTGTCATCTTGTTGGAGGAGGTCATCAAGAGAACATGACTGTCAGCTGACCCATGAGCTAGACCCAGGCAACTGGAGGCTCCTCATCCCCTCCCCTGCTGGAGTCATTTCAAATGCAGCCTTGAGACAGTAATACATTGTTGAGACTATCTGGATGGTATACTTGACTGAACCCAGTTAAAACCTTTATATATATCTTTAAGATTCTGGTGGGTGCGTATGGAGATCTACTCAACTTGGGGCTCCCCAAGACAAGTTTCATATGTAAGTTCCCTTGCTTATTAAAACTGCCACCTGCCTTGGAGTAATGTCTATGTAGGTCTTCTGCCCATTTTTTGATTAGGTTTTTGGGTTTTTTTATATTAAGCTATATGAGCTGTTTGTATATTTTGGAAATTAATCCCTTGTCTGTAGCATTGTTTGCAAATATTTTCTCCCAGTCCGTAGGTTGTCTTTTCACTTTGTTTATGATTTTCTTTGCTGTGCAGAAGCTTTTAAGTTTAATTAGGTCCCATTTGTTTATTTTTGCTTTTATTTCCATTGCTCTAGGAAACGGATCCAAAATTATATTGCTGTGATTTATGTCAGAGACTGTTCTGTCTATGTTTTCCTCTATAGCCAGTCTTACATTTAGGTCTTACATTTAGGTCTTTAATCCATTTTGAGTTTATTTTGGTATATGGTGTTAGAGAATGTTCTAATTTCGTTCTTTTGCATGTAGCTGTTCAGTTTTCCCAGCACCATTCATTAAAGAGACTGCCTTTCTCCACTGTATATTCTTGCCTCCTTTGTTGTAGATTAATTGCCCATAAGTATGTGGGTTTACTTCTGGGCTTTCTATTTTGTTCCACTGATCTATGTGTCTGTTTTTGTGCCACTGCCATATTGTTTTTTTTTTCTAAAGCAAAATGATATATCATTTTATTCTCATTAGATTGGCAAAAATTAAGAAGTCCATATTGTTTTGATTACTGTAGCTTTGTAGTATAGTCTAAAGTCAGGGAGCCTGATTCCTCCAGCTCCGCTTTTCTTTCTCAAGACTGTTTTGGCTATTCAGGGTCTTTTGTGTTTCCATACAAGTTAAAAAAATTTTTTTTCTAGGCATGGAAGCAACGACAGATGAATGAATAAAGAAGACCTGGTATATATACACAATGGAATATTACTCAGCCATAAAAAAACTAAATAATGCCATTAGCAGCAACATGGATGGACCTAGATGGATGGATCATACTAAGTGAAGTCACACAGAGAAAGACAAATAGCATATGATATCATTTATATGTGGAATCTAAAAAAAAAATGATACCAATGAACTTATTTACAAAATAGAAATAGACCCATAGACATAGAAAACAAAATATTTGTTACCAAAGGGGATAGCAAGGGCAGGGAGAGAGATAAATTAGGAGTTTCGGACTAACATATACATACTACTATATATAAAATAGGTAAACAACAAGGACCTACTGTATAGCACAGGGAACTATACTCAATATCTTATAATAACCTATAATGGAAAAGAATCTGAAAAAGAATATGTGTGTGTGTGTGTGTGTGTAACTGAATCACTTTGCTATACACTTGAAACCAACACAACACTGTAAATTAACTAAACTTCAATTTAAAAAATAAATATATATATTAATTAAAAACAAAAGCAAAAAATTGCCACCTGCCAGTCTGGAGTAGCCTGCCCCCTTCTTCAGTCTCTCCTTGCCCTCCGGGGCTGGGGGTGGAGACAGTTTCACATTTCACCAGGGAAGCTCCTGTGGTTTTGAAACAACGCATCTAAATTTAAGTCCTAAATTAAACTGAACAGAGGAGCCCACCTGCCCCAATTTCAGTAATAACTAAACTAAACGTTTTTACATTCCAAAGCAGAACATTGCAATTCTCATTGTTTGCCATTATGAATTAATTTTAATAGATAAAACTCTTTTAGGGTTTCTTTATAATAGTATTTATTGGTGAGTTAGGACTTTCAAATATGTGAGCACAGCCTGTGATATGTGTTTTGGTGAACAGCAGACTCTAGCCCTGGGTTTGAGCTTCACCCAGCTCAGCAACTTTCAAGTTTCCAAAGTTTTTCACATACAGAATTTTGGTCCTCACAAAAATCCTGTATGTATGATAGGTGAATGAGGCATTAATACAGTGCTTGGCACATGGTAAACATTCCACAAATAATAGCTACTAGTAGCTATTTTCATACAAATACTTAACTTTTCAAAAGATTTTTGAGTCCTAGTTCAAATTAACACCAAGAGTTCTTGGTTTCTATCTTGGCCTTATAGCAAAATCATCCTCATATTGTTCTGTAGATAATAATTTCCTACTTAGACATAAACCATTATTGACTGCACTGAAGTGGTCATTTTCAGCAGTATGTAAACTCTCCCAAGGGGTTGAGATATAATCTTGATTTTCCTGCGTGATAGGGAAAGTTAAAATGCCTTCTCATTTCTGAAATTGCCAGATTCTTACTAAGTATGAACACTAGTAGAAAAAATACACAAAGAAAATATTCAGAAATGTGCAGACTCCAGAAGGACAAAATTTAAAAAAAAAAACAAAAAAATAAAACCTTTTTAGTTATAACTGTTAGAGGTTTACACATTAATAAAAATGCTTTCCCCTGTATTTAGACTTGCTACAAAACACTATAGGCTTTGGGTATAAGACTTGGTTATGGATAGAAAGAGAGAAGACTGAACGTGTGTTCCCCTGGAGGAGGAATTAGTGATGTGGCCACTTTATACCTTCTCTAGGGCAGACATCACTGAATTATATGCACCAGTAGATCTATTTACAAGCCTATTTTTTATATCAACTTGGAAGCAGGCCCCATTTCACATGAAAATCTAAATGTCAAAAGTCTAGGTAATTTTCATTCTCGACACTCCTCTAAAGTTGATTATATTTTTTATTATGATACCACAGAGGACACTTTAGGTCAGAAATGAAGCAATATACCCACATACAGTTTATGAAATGACACTAACCTTCTATTTCTGATTCATCTTCCTTTACTGCCTCATGTTGTTTTGGTAAAGAATGCTTCCAAAGGTTCCATTTCTAATCAAAAATTTTCATATCACTACTAAGAGGCTAAATATCTTTTTTTAATTCATTGATTTATAACAGCATAGAATTTTCTTATAGCTGGTTCAGTCATGCTGAGATTTGTGGCCAAAGCTTCCACCATCTGGAAAGGTATTGATCGGCCCCTGAGTGTATGCAACAGTTTACATAATGTCATTACGTTCATTTTTCTTAATTTTTACTTTATCAATTCAATATTCTTTATATGTTTTTTAAAATTCTTATAATTTGTATTTGTTTGCTAAGGCTGCCATAACAACCAAAGTACTACAACCTGGGTGGCACAAAAAACAGGTAGTTTTCGTAGGCTTTTTTTGTTGTTGTTTTTGGCCATGCCATGTGGCTTGTGGGATCTTAGTTCCCTGACTAGGGTTCGAACCCGTGCCCCCTGCAGTGGAAGCATGGAGTGCTAACCACTGGACCACCAGGGAATTCCCACAACAGATAGTTTCTGTCTCATAGTTCTGGAGGTTAGAAGTCTGAGATCAAGGTGTCAGCAGAGTTTATTCTTTCTAGGAGCTGTCAAGGAGCATCTGTTCCATGCCTCTCCTCCAGCTTCTGGTGGTTTGCAGTAATTTTTGGCATTCCTTGACTTGTATAAGCACCACCCCAATCTTTGCCTTCATTGTCACATGATGTTCTCCCTGTGTGGGTATCTGTGCCCATACTTCCCCTTTTTATAAGGATACCAGTCACTTTAGATTAGGGCCCACCCTAATGACTTCATCTTATCTAATTACATCTGCAATGACCTATTTCCAAATAAGGTCACATTCTCAGCTACTGGGGTCAGGACATATGAATTTTGGGGAGACACAATTAAACCCCTAGCAGACATATATATATACCTTGCTACATATGAAAGTTTTTAGCATTTCATTAGCATACTTACATTTGCTTTCTTCATGTCTGTTTTCATAAGATGAAAACAAGTTTCTTAAGACCATCAACAATATGGAGCAATATAATAGTTAGATGGAAATACTAAGGTTAAATCACTTCAATCAATGGTTCAATTACAGACCCTCTAGTTTATGCTCAGCCACCCTTACCTAGCATCTTTTGGTTTTTGGTTGCTCTTTTCTAACAGTAGACATACATAGATAGACACTGCCTCCTGTTAACTTTTATAAAAATGAAATAACATGTATGGCCTCTAGCTCTGTGTACAGCTCACTGGTTTTGGTCATCAAGTTTTAAACAATAACAGCTCTGTGATATGCAGCAAGTGGGACTACTTAAGCCTGTTTCACAAGTATTGACAAGCAGGGTAGCAAATAGGTTTCATTTCTCTCTTAGTGCCAACTCTAGTCAATTGGTAAATTGAATTACTAACCAGCTTAATTGAAAATTCTAATACCCAGGAAATAGCAGGTTATGGTAGATTCTTAATGTTTGCTATTAGCTGGGATATAAGAGGTAGTTTAGTCATCACATGACCCATCACCCTGGCTCTAAGTCACAATAAAGCACGCAAGATAATCCAAGTCCCCCAAAGACAACTGTAACCTAGATTGAGGTGTTACGATTATTCTGTCCCTCAGATCCTGCTTCCCCCTGATTTCTTGTTTATGAATTATCTTCCTGCCCCCATACTATCTAATGTCCTACTAATACTAACAATCTCTGTCCCCACTTTGTTGGCTCTTGAAAATCAGCCTTGTGCCTCATTCTTTGGTTTGTCTCTCTCGACTTTTGCACCAACTATCTTCCAGGTGCTATAGTCTGGAAGCAAATTAGGTTCTGTGAGTCAAAGCCCTTTTCATAAGATTCCAAGGGCAGAAATACAGTAAGCTCCATATTCCTGAAACTCTCAGCTGTGGCTGCTGTCAAGAAAGTCATGGAAATATAAGATCGTTCTTCCTACACCAGCATTCCAGTGTCCATTCTCTGGTTCCATGAATTGAGAGGTGGGTTTGGTGAGAGCGGGGGCTTCTTGCTCCCAGCAAGGCTGCATTAGAGGCCTCAGACTCAGTGGCTTGCCTAGTGGGACAGTGATGCTGTCTTCCCTAAAGATGTTTCTTGAAACCCAACCTAGCTCACTTCCTTAAGCCTAATTATATTTAAAGCACCAATTTTGGGGAAGTAAACTTCTTTCTGCCTCAGACACATAGAGGGTTATTCATACTTACAGTAGATTTAAATGAATATGAGGGATGGGGCAGAGTCATGAAAAGTTTATGGCAATTTCAAACTGAGCATTAGGCATTAGACTTTGGACATCTTTATTACTTTCTTTGGATGAATTCCTTGTGGGATTTTTCATGGATACTTTACACCAGATAAAATCCCAGCCACATGCAATCTCACCCCTCCTTTCTAGATTGTTTCTGACTTTCCAAATTCTCCCTAATTGCAGAGAAATTCACTCTCATTTCCCAACCCAAACCTAGTTCTCAGGCCCACTTTGTATATCCAAACCGACCAGCATGCACAGCAACTCAAAATAATTTCCGTAACGGGAACCACTCTCTTATATGGCAGTGGTGCTTATACACAACTTTTTCATTCATTAGATAACAGTAGTTGATATGGAAGCCAATGGAACAAGAACTGATATGTCACATGAGAAGTTTAATGTGTGACCATATGGTGTTATCAGAGAATATCAAGGTTCCTCCATCACATGACATGACAACAGCATTATGTTCTTCCCAAAGCGGTACCACTGGGAGCAGAATGAAAAGCCAAGTCAGTATCCAACAGCCTGTTTGCTCTCTCTCCCTCTCATCTCCAGCCCTCAGCTATGGAAATCGATCCTGCCTGGGCACTTCCAATATGAATATACAAGTCTTTTTTTCAATCCAATTTTGTTTTTCCCAGTGGTTATTTCAACGGTTATGTTTCTTTCTATCTGTTCCTTTTTCGCCATTTTAGAATCTCTATTCTCCGTGTTTCAGAACTCCTGATGCTGCCTCCAAATCTTGCGGCTTCTTCCCCATGATTTCATTCTCTTTGTATTTTTGTTGTTTTACAATGTGTCTTCTACTTGACCCTCTAGGATGATCTCTATAGTGACTAATCTCTCCTCAATTCATACACTCAGTTTTTCAAATTAAAAATTATCAGATTTTTAAGTTTCAGAAAGTCTTATAAAGCTATAATAGAATCTCTTCAAGCCTTCTTTTAAAACATTTTGTTGTGGTTATTCTAATCGTCATTTGTCCCCTCTAACAGTTTTATTACTATACTAGAAGCTTTCCTATTCTTTTTATCCATTCTCTCTCTCTCTCTCTCTCTCTCTCTCTCTCTCGCTGTCTCTCTCTCTCTCTCTCCTTGTTCTATCTCAAAGACACTGCTGCTGGGTCCCCTTAGATTGTGATGATTTCCTTAGCATACACATGAGCTTATTTACATAACAAGCTACTAGGGTACCTGGGAGTGATGGGAACCCACAAGTGGTAGGAAGTACTGCTCTTCACATACAGGGACATGAAACTGGAAACGCTTCAGTTCTTTCTGCAAACACAGGAAAAAGTTTGATTGCTGATCTCTGACATAAGGAGAATCAAGGCCCCTCCAAAGATCTGACAATCAGCAGGTCTTCCTAGAACGACAATGAATGGAATGACAGGGCTCTTCCTCCGAGGGATCCACAGAACTCAGAGGTACAATCTTTCTTCAGGAACAAAAGAATTCAGATTTTCCTCCCAGGTCAACTGCCAGGCCCAGAATCAAGAACCATCCTAAACATCCAGCCCCTGGAAAGGTCAGAGTGTTTGCACACACCCTGCAGTCTAAGCACCTGTTTCTCTATGGAGACAGAGTTAATAATTGGATTAGAGTTGAGAGTGGATGTGTCAGGCCACCATCTCATCAGAATTCTGATCACTTTGAGGCAGATGGAAGAGATGAAAACAAAGGAGACAGGTAAGATAGATGGAAACAGCCAATATTATTTGATTTATGCCTTATCACTCTCCACAAAAGATTTAATATGACTTAATGGCAGAGTATATGCAATAAAACAGCAAAATGTAAATAGAGATTAAAAATAAGAACCAAGCAAAACATAACTTAGAAAAGGAGATCTAGACAAGGAAAAACAAAATAAGTAACTTTTACCTTGAGCTGGATTAATGGACAGATAAGCCAGGAGGCTGCTTGGGACACTGATGTCTAATGAATAATAAAACATCACTGGAATAAAATCACACAACGTAAATTGGTCCCACTCCCATTAAAGTAGACAGAATGAAATTAAAATTCAAAACACCCCTTACTGTACTACTTTATCTCTTTTTTTCCTTCCAGTTTTATTGAGATATAATTGACATACAGCACTGTAAGGTATACAGCATAATGATTTGACTTACATACATCATGAAATAATTCCACAATAAGTTTAGCAAACATCCATCATCTCATATAGATATAAAATAAAAGAAAAAGAAAAAAATTTTTTTCTTGTGATGAGAACTCTTGGGATTTACTCTCTTAACAACTTTCATGTATAACACACAGCAATGTTAGTTATATTTATCATGCTATACGTTATATCCCAGGTACTTACTTATCTTAAAGCTGGAAGTTCATACCTTTTGACTGCTTACATCCAATTCTCCTTCCTCCAACCCCTCACTTCTGGTAACCACAAATATGATCTCTTTACTACTTTATCTTTTGAATATTTTTCCCTACCCATATATAATTTTAGTGAGTTAGATGTCAGCAAAGTGAACTGAGGTTCTAAAAACAACTAAAGCCAGACATAGGTCTGCTTATGAGGGTGAGTAGTTCAGTTTACTAAAGTTAAAAACTGTACTTCTAAGAAGTTGTCTTGGAACTCTACAGCATCTACAAGTTAAAAATATTATAACAGAAAAATGCAAAGATAAGAACTAGATAAACAGAAAATAGTTTGACAAATATTTTGGGTAGTATTAATGCCTACCTCCTATATTGTGCTTTGAAGATACTGCATTTTTTACAAATTGAAGGTTTATGGCAACTCTGCACAGTCACAGATGATGGTTAGCATCTTTTAGCAATAAAGTATTTTTTAATTAAGGTATGTAATTGTTATTTTAGTCATAATGCTACTGTACACTTAGGAGGCAACTGTATAGTGTAAACATAACTTTTATATTCACCAGGAAATGAAAAAACTCATCTGACTGGCTTTATTGCAATATTCATTTCATTGCAGTGGTCTGGAACTGAACCTGCAATATTTCCAGGGGATGTCTGTATACGATTCTGTCTGTCATAACTTCTTAGAAAAAAGTTTCTCCTCACCTCCACTGTATAAAAGTTTAAAATATATTTTTAAAATTTCTGTCTGAAAAATAACAAGTTTTTAAACTGCCTATCAAATTCTACATCTCAGTGTGGCCTTACATGTAGCCCATTCACTAATAAACCTTTTTTTTTTTTTTTTTTTTTTTTTGCGTTACGCGGGCCTCTCACTGCTGCGGCCTCTCCCGTTGCAGAGCACAGGCTCCGGACGCGCAGGCTCAGCGGCCATGGCTCACGGGCATAGCCACTCCGCGGCATGTGGGATCTTCCCGGACCGGGGCACGAACCCGTTTCCCCTGCATCGGCAGGCAGACTCCCAACCACTGCACCACCAGGGAAGCCTCACTAATAAACCTTTTTAAAGCAGTTCTTCTAACCCAGTTTTACCTTTTTCCAGAAAAGAAAATCTTGACTACAATAATAATGTATGATCTATCTCATTCAAGTACCTATCTATAAAAATACCTAGAATTATTTTTAAATTCATATCATTTGAAGGAAAAAATGGCTTAATTGAGAACTACTAATCATATTCTTCGAAATGAAGAAACTGTACTTATTAATATACAGTTAACTTGAACTTTCTCTAAATAATTCTACAATTTTATCCTGAATTGACATATACAACTTTCTCTAAATAATTCTACAACTTTATCCTGATATTAACGAAAAGTTCCTTCTCAATAAGAAATTAATCTCCCTTACCCAGCCTGGCCAAGAGAACAGACTCTGTGTTGGTCTCGTCTGGATTTATCATCTTCCAAATTCTACTAGTAACCTTGTAATTTAAGCCTGTAATACATTTAACATATTATTCTGAGACTCTGCAAAAGCACAAGGTTCACTGAAATGAACAAAACTTTAATAACTGCTTTTGGTGGATGATGACTTTCTCTAATATGCTTTGTATTAAAGGTCATTTCTTTCTGCAAACTTAGCTCTAAGCTCTTTGCTTCTTTTTACCATCGTGATTATCCTTCTATGCTTCTGTTATCTGCTCAGCGTGGAGCCAAGAGCTCCTATGGTAAAAAGAGACATATCTCTATTGGGGTCCAAGCAGAAAACAACTAACCCAGAGAGCACAGAAAGCCTGCAGGGTCACTACTTTTGAAACACATTTGAGGAGCTCCATTTGCTGCAATATCTCAAAGCTGTTATTGTTAAATAATTTAATACCCCAAATCACATGGGCTGCATACAGAGCTGCACACCACAAGCACTGTTTCATGTTTATAGAATAATATTTAAAGTCCCTTCTCCCAGCCTCCCTCATTTGATGGCTGACACAGGTAAATAAGACATAATTATCACCATTTTATAACTGAGGAATATGAGAGTCTTAAATCTGTAGGTGATGACAAAAATCATAGCCCCTAAAGTCAGATTCTAATTCCAGTGCATTCACTTGGTGTGAGCTCTTCATCCATTCATCTTAGTTTCCTCCAATCTCTTAAACCAGTTGTGAAGATTAAATGGGATCAGGGATGAAAAGCACTGGTATGTTAATGGCATTTTACTACTGGATGTCCAATAAACAGCATGAATCTCACTTTTTCCCTTCCTCAGAGATCTGGGTCTGACCACTCAGCCAATAAATGGCAAAATTCAGAAGAGAATCCAACTTTCTGACTCCTGAGCAAGTAGAAAAATAGCAGCTCAAGGTCCACAAGTCCCTTGGACAATTATGCTTTATGACTTGTCCATAATGTGAAAATTTCTCTCCAGATCCAAGTTTTGTGCAGCCTGTCACTTAATTTGGAAGCTCTATAAGAATACAAAACTGGGCTTCCCTGGTGGCGCAGTGGTTGAGAATCTGCCTGCTAATGCAGGGGACATGGGTTCAAGCCCTGGTCTGGGAGGATCCCACATGCCATGGAGCAACTACGCCCGTGAGCCACAACTACTGAGCCTGCACGTCTGGAGCCTGTGATCCGCAACAAGAGAGGCCACGATAGTGAGAGGCCCATGCACCGTGATGAAGAGTGACCCCCACTTGCCACAACTAGAAACAGCCCTCACATGGAAACGAAGACCCAACATAGCAAAAATTAATTAATTAATTAATTAACTCCTACCCCCAACATCTTCTTAAAAAAAAATGTGACTTTAATATCTATTAAGTAAGTATTAAAAAAAAAATACAAAACTGAGAATATCAGATTAGGGTATAAAAGTGCTATTTATTTAGAAGGAGAAAAGAAGTCACAACAAATTATAAGTGTTAAAAAGCCTAAATTTCTCTTTCTGATTTTTGTTGTTAGTGTATAGGAATGCCAGAGATTTCTGTGCATTAATTTTGTATCCTGCAAACTTACCAAATTCATTGATTAGTTCTAGTAGTTTTCTGGTGACATCTTTAGGATTTTCTATGTATAGTATCATGTCATCTGAAAACAGTGACAGTTTTACTTCTTCTTTTCCAATTTTTAATTTCTTTTTCTTCTCTGATTGCCGTGGCTAGGACTTCCAAAACTATGTTGAATACAAGTGGCGAGAGTGGACATCCGTGTCTTGTTACTGATCTTAGTGGAAATGTTTTCAGTTTCTCACCACTAAGTATGATGTTTGCTGTGGTTTTGTCATATATGGCCTTTATTATGTTGAGGGAGTTTCCCTCTATGCCCATTTTCTGCATCTGTTGAGACGATCATATGGTTTTTATTCCTTAATTTGTTAATATGGTGTATCATATTGATTGATTTGCATACACTGAAGAACCCTTGTATTCCTGGGATAAATCCCCTAATCCCATTTACCATTGCAACAAAAAGAATAAAATATCTAGGAATAAACCTACCTAAGGAGGCAAAAGACTTGTATTCAGAAGACTATAAAACACTGATAAAAGAAATCAAAGATGACATAAACAGATAGAGAAATATAATATGTTCTTGGATGGGAAGAATCAATATTGTGAAAATGACTATACTACCCAAAGCAATCTACAGAGTCAATAAAATCCCTATCAAACTACCAGTGGCATTTTTCACAGAATTAGGACCAAAAATTTTACAATTCATATGGAAACACAAAAGACCCTGAATAGCCAAAGCAATCTTGAGAAAAAAATAAATGGAGCTGGAGGAATCAGGCTCCCCAACTTCAAACTATATTGAAAAGCTACAGTAATCAAGACAGTATGGTACTGGCACAATAAAAGAAATATAGATCAACAGTACAGGATAGAAAGCCCAGAGAATAACCCACACACATATGGTCACCTAATTTATGACAAAGGAGGCTAGAACATACAATGGAGAAAAGACAGCCTCTTCAATAAGTGATGCTGGGAAAACTGGACAGCTACATGTAAAAGAATGAAATTAGAACACTCCCTAACACCATACACAAAAATAAACTTAAAATGAATTAAAGACCTAAATGTAAGACCAGACACTATAAAACTCTTAGAGGAAAACACAGGAAAAACACTCTTTGACATAAACCACAGCAAGATCTTTTTTGACCCACCTCCAAGAGTAATGGAAATAAAAACAAAAATAAACAAATGGGACCTAATTAAACTTCAAAGCTTTTGCACAGCAAAGGAAGCCATAAACAGGAAGAAAAGATAACCCTCAGAATGGGAGAAAATATTTGCAAATGAAACAATGGACAAAGGATTAATCTCCAAAATATACAAAGAGCTCATGGAGCTCAATATCAAAAAAACAAACAATTCAATTAAAAAATAGGCAGAAGACCTAAATAGATATTTCACCAAAGCAGACATACAGATGGCCAAGAGGCACGTGAAAAGATGCTCAACATTGCTATTGTTAGAGAAATGCAAATCAAAACTACAGTGAGGTATCAACTCACACTGGTCAGAATGGCCATTATCAAAAAATCTAGAAACAATAAATGCTGGAAAGGGTGTGCTGAAAAAGGAACCCTCCTGCGCTGTTGGTGGGAATGTAAATTGATACAACCAACATGAAGAACAGTATAGAGTTTACTTAAAAAACTGAAAATAGAACTACCACATGACCCAGCATTCCCATTGCTGGGCACATACCCTGAGAAAACCATAATTCAAAAAGAGACATGTACCACAATGTTCATTGCAGCACTATTTCCAATAGCCAGGACATGGAACCAACCTAAATGTCCATCGACAGGTGAATGGATAAAGAAGATGTGGCACATATAGACAATGGAATATTACTCAGCCATAAAAAGAAATGAAACTGAGTTATTTGTAGTGAAGTGGATGGACCTACAGTCTGTCATACAGAGTGAATAAGTCAGAAAGAGAAAAACAAATACCGCATGCTAACATTATATATATATATATATATATATATATATATATATATATATATATATATATATATATATATATATATATGGAATCTAAACAAAGAAAAAAATGGTACTGATAAACCTAGTGGTAGGTCAGGAATAAAGATGTAGACATAGAGAATGGACTTGAGGACACAGCTGAGGAAGGGGAAGCTTGCACAAAGTGAGAGAAGCATCGACATATATACACTACTGAATGTAGAATAGTTAGCTAGTGGGAAGCAGCAGCATAGCACAGGGAGATCAGCTCGGTGCTTTGTGACCACCTAGAGGGGTGGGATAGGGAGGGTGGGAGGGAGGCTCAAGAGGTAGGGTATATGGGGATATATGTATGCATATGGCTGATTCACTTTGTTGTACAACAGAAACTAACACAGTATTGTGAAGCAATTATACTCCAATAAAGATCTATTTTTTAAAAAAAGCATACTAAAAATGAAAACATTACAAAACCAAAAAGATAACATATTTATCAACTATCAAAAACACCTCTATAATAACATTTTCCTCCATTTTTTGCATACTCTTTGACCACTTCTTCATATAATCATTTTGACACATTTTCCAATACAGAGACTAGCAGAATAAGTCATTGTTTTCTTCTAGCACAGTTGATTGCTTCACTTTATTGCAGACAATTTTACCTGCAGTTTGGTCTGAAACTGCCAACTTCATTAAGGCAAGATATATCAGATATTCTAAGGTGCCATCTGATGTGCTGGAGTACATAAAATATGCAACTTCACCAGTTGGCCCTACTGCTATAGATCTGTGTCCTATAAACACAGTAATTCTGATCAATTCTATTTCATGTATATCCCACACACACAAAAAAAGATGGAGTGTTACTGACTAGAAAGAACTTCTGCTTTAATTAGGTATCAATACGAACTGAATCCTCCATTTATAATTTTACATGTCTGATAGTTGAGAGAATTTTCCATGGACTAGTTTCTGGCTCCATACATTCCAAGCTTTGTTTCACCCCTTTTCCTACCAACGTACTTCTGGAACTAGTTTATGTCATGATACTGTAGCTTTAGGTGAGGATACCAGATGAGCATATAGATAGGGAGCAGAGGAGTGTCCCTGTAAACTATGTGGACACTAGAACACCTAGCAATTACTTAGGTGTATACTAAAGTGACTGCAAACTACACAACTTATCTCATAAATCCCTTAGCCATATCCCCAAAATGCATACGGTCCCTCCAAGGCCACATACCATGAGAGAAAGCATGTCACAGGAAAATTTGGAGTAGAGAAAATAGCCTTAACTGACTGCTATTAAAATATTATATATTTTTTCAAATTTACGAAACATATGACCATTAGAACCCACTGCTAGGGTCCCTCCTTGCAGGGTCTGAGATGGGGCTTGTGCAAGTGAGGGGCCCTGGGGCTTCAGCTTCGAAGGAAATCCAACTCTGCACAGATCCATCCCCAAAGCAATGCCAGGGAGCCAACTTAATCAGATGCCTCCATTTTTGTTTATAAGAGGCAAAATATTTCTAGGATTCTCAAGAAGTTTAAAAAGATAAGTTAACTCCTTACAAAGACTACCTTTACACCCCTTTTAATTTATTTATTCTCTTGGACCAGTGTTGCTGTTTTGAAAAACCTGAGGAACATCTAGGCAAAGAAAAGAAAAGGATTCATAGCCAGAAAGAAAACATGTCTATGTATTGGTTGTTCACCTTATGACATTTTGACACCTGAGAACATTTTAGAACGCTCTAACCCTAACTTTGATTCCCCATGTTGTATTACCAATTCAGATTCACTTTAACCCTGAAAACGCCAAGCTGAAAAGATTCTGTAGCACCTAGCCACAGATTGTTTCTATTCTGACTTGTTTTCATTTCACCATGGATCTCTGAGCAGTCACTGAGCTAATCCAATTTTCAGGCCCATTAATCTGGAATTTCAACTCAAAGGAGAGACGATGCAGCTCCCTGATGGGTTGGCAGGGCAGAAGCAACTGTGACAGCAACATCTTAAAACTTCTCCTGCTGCCTACAGATCAGTGTGCATGCCATTTCCCCTGACCTACTTGTGGAGGGCTCCTTAAATGCCCCGGGGAAGGTAGGGGAGGCTACAGCTTGTCTTTTCCCCATTGTTTGTCATTAATGCTAGCAAGCCTAACCTTCAAGCATTGTGAAATGGACAATGCAGGTTTTTGGAATCCCCAGGTCTTCCACTCCAGTCTCTCCAGTTTGACCATCAATTTCCTTTAGAATCCACAGTTTTCTTTACTGTCCTTCTCCCTTCTAGTAACCTGTTTTTGAGGAAGATATGATTGAAAAGAAAACAAGAACAAAATGCCCACACTCAGGTGCAAATGAGTACATTTTAGTGTTTCACTAACGGTGTTTATGGACACTGACTGCATATTAAAATTACCAGGGACCTTTAAAAACAATTCCAATACCCGGGCCCTAATCCAGACTAATAAAATCAGGCACTCTGGGGGTCAGGTCCAAGCATGGGGAATTTTCTAGTATCTCCCCGGGTGAATCTATTTTGTCATTTTATTTTCATGGAGAAAGGAAACAGAAGGGAAAATCTGGAGCACCATTTGCATAATTTCAGGCAACAGAAAGCAAGGGAGATATTTTAGGGAGCAGATGGCAGAGGGCTTTTTCAGCAGCCTTAAAATCCCTGAAGTAGTCAATTTACTTCTCCCATTCATAGACAGAGACTGCTCTAAAATTGCTTTCACCTATAGCAACCACATTAGAATTAAACAGACCAATCGAAGTGCCATTATCTTGTAACAATTAATTCAGTACCAGGACATCTGTGAAAAGCTGCTTTCATATTTCGATTATGGATTTCATCCACTGTATTTTGTGCATGTCACAAATAGTGACAGCAGATGTCATTATAGGACAGAAGTTTTTTATTTCTCTGTTAATGTTGTTTATTGACAAGCACTGTGTGAGCACCATTGTGGAGACCTGTCCTGGGAGCCATTAGGAAATAACGGCAGAGATAATCCCTCCTTAGCTATAAAATCCTATGATTCTGAGGCAAATCTATGAACGCTGACCACTTTAGAAAGACCTCTTAGGAGACGAAATTTTGGAGGCATCAAAGAGCAAATTATTCCGCCAAATTGTTTCCTTTCTGATCTGCCTGAAATTCCTATTTCTTCTAGATGCATCAGTGTAAGTTTCACGAACTTAATTTGGAAAAGGTGACGTTACACTGTAGCACCTACTACCCCCTTGGCATATCTTGGTCACCAGATCACCTAGAACAAATTCCTCAAGGTTTAGAGCCCTGAGCAGGAAAAGTCTATACTAGAAAAAGGGACCAGAACAGTACAAGCCGCTCTGAGGTGGTGTGAACACTGCAGGCCGGGAAAGGACACGGATGCACAAAAGAAGAGCTTCAAGAGGATGGTCCCAGAAAGGGCAGGAGACAGGGTCAGAAGAACATGGATATCGCTATCTCTGCCTACTTCCCAAGTGTTGCCTTGGCACGTTCAGGCTTTCTGTTTTCAGGACGACCTGTTGCTGGTTTGAACGTTTTTGGCTCTATGGCCTTCATGTTACTGACCATTCTCCACCAGTTTTCACCTGGCTTCTTGCAACCTGGCTCCCCCTGCTGCCTGCTCCTAGTTTCTAACTCTACCTTTCACTAGCTGCCGCCACCACTGCCTGACCCCAAATACAGGATAGGATGATGTCCCTTTAAAATAAAGTTGAAGAGTGAACCGCGGGTCATTGGGAAGCAGAAGAGAAGTAAGATACGTGGTGGTAATAGTAATAGCAATTGTATTACTAAGACACTGCATGTTTATTAATGAATAGGTGTGTCAGCAGTGATCAGGGAATGCTCCCATTTCTAGGAATGTGTTCCTCTCTTTCTGCCTTCCTCTCAGTGGGGGTATTCTTATACTATTCTCTGTCTAAGAAAGAGAGTGTTCAGAGCACAGGTGAAAAACTCACATAAACCCCAGTCTGAATGGAAAGATCTGGGTATGAGTGCCCTACTAAATAGTGAGTGAGACCTGAGTCTAAATGAACACTATTAGTATTTTTATGTGGAAATTCTAAGGTTAACATAATCTGTAGAATTATGGGATACACACATATCTAAGGTATTTTTATGATGTTGCTTTTACATGCTACCTCCATTAAGAAAAATTAGCATTTGTTAGACCAACTGTCTTTATACCTTAAGACATTATAATCACATATTAAGAAAACATATTTATATTCTGAAATATTCTCTACCCCCAAAGCATTAAATCATACTTGCTTTTCATTCACTACATGTAACCTGTATAAAATAAAGTTACTTGGAATGCATTGTAAAGTAGGCCAGGATTAGTGAAACAAGTCAAATTCAGAAGTTCCCAGTCAATGGTAAATGATGTTGAGAGAGTTATTTTAAATGAAAAATTGAATATGCCCCAGATAGTATGAAGGCTTTGTCAATGAAAAAAACTTAGTCAACAGTCAATCTAAGAAAGAGAGAATTTTATTCGGGCTAACCTGAGGATTATAACGCAGGACACAGTCTTTCAGGAACTACCGAGGACTATTTCCCCATTAGAAGTCAAAGCACAGTTATATAAGTTTTTGAAACAAAGGGTTACACATCAAAGGGTCATACATCAAAGTAACATAATGACAGCTTGCAGAGTCCAACAAGGTGAGCAGTAGGTCATCATGACCCCTTACAGGATTGAGGAGGAATGTTATCTCCTAAGGAGTTATCTTGCTGGCACCAGGAGTTAATTGCTTTTTTTGGTGAGCAGGCATTCCTGTGTTTTCTAAGGGGATCTAGTTAAGGTACAATGCAGATGCAAAATGCACACTAAAGAGGAGCAGATAGTGGCTCAAACAGCAGAGAAAATTTTATGTTAAATATTCCTTGTCCTGCCTTAAATATAATTTCATTTTGTCAGCTTAAATAAATATATCTCAAATCAGTCGGACTCAAAGTACTGGCTATAATGTTCAAATTTAATTATAAATACAAATGATTTTGTGACAATCCAATTGAGATTATAAGGTTGCTGTAGCTTTAAAAAAAAGTTACACTATAAAAAATCTTAGCTTTGTTTGCAGCAATACCTTGCTAAAATACAATAGCAATTAAACTAAAAAGAGTAACCTTTCAAGGGGAAGAGTGGTATGAACTTTCTTTTTCAATGGTTATTTGAATTAGCCATGGATGGCATTAAGACAATAAGAATTTATAAGCAGACAGAAAAGATCATTTGAATGGAAAAATAATTCCTAGCATGTCATCCAAGTAAATATAGAACAGCAAAACCAAGTCCTGGATGTTTTAGTGGGTAGTCTACTTACGTGGACTTATCCTAAGTACATTTAGATCATTAAGACCAATAAAGAGTCCCTATTGTGCCCCGTACAATGCGATTTGGCAAAAAAAATTTTTTTAATAAACAGGATTAAGATGAGTTAGTGAAGGTGGCTTTTAATCAGGCATCAGATTTAGTTAAGAAGCAAGATTTGAAGAAACAGCAACAACAGTGATGGGCCTATCTCATTCATTTATTTATTCAATTAATGTTTTTTGAGTACTTATTATGGGTCCAGCACTATGATAAGTTCAGAGGATTTAGTGGTGTCCAAGATAGCTCTTACAGAGCTTACCCTCTAGAGAGCAGTCTTTGGCCTAGTGTATCATAGCCCTGAGAATGGAGGATCATTTTTCAATGGGTACCTGGGCATGGGTGGTTTTAAGAATATTAATTTCTAAATGTGGTATATACATATGGTATTTGAGAATGTTCTAATTTCATTCTTTTACATGTAGCTGTCTAGTTTTCCTATCACCACTTATTGAAGAGACTGTCTTTTTTCCATTGTGTATTCTTGTCTCCTCTGTCATAGATTAATTGACCATAAGTGCAGGGGTTTATTACTGGGCTCTCTATTCTGTTCTGTTGATCTATGTGCCTGTTTTTGGGCCAGTACCATACTTTTTGATTACTATAGATGTGTAGTATAGTCTGAAGTCAGGAAGCATAACTCTTCCAGCTCTGTTCCTCTTCCTCAGGATTGTTTTGGATATTCGGGGTCTTTTAAGTTTCTATACAAATTTTTAAATTATTTGTTCTAGTTCAGTGAAAAATGTCATTGGTATTTTGATGGGGATTGCACTGAATCTATAGATTGCCTTGGGTAGTATGGTCATTTTAATAATGTTAATTCTTCCAATCCAAGAACATAGTATATCTTTCCATCTGTATGTGTCATCTTCGATTTCTTTCATCAGCGTCTTGTAGTTTTTGGAGTACAGGTCTTTTACCTCTTAGGTAGGTTTTTTCCTAGGTACTTTATTCTTTTTGATGTGATGGTAAATGGGATTGTTTCCATTCTGATATTTCGTTGTTCATGTATAGAAATGCAACAGAATTCTATATATTAATTTTGTATCCTGACACTTTACCAAATTCATTGATGAGCTCTAGTAGTTTTTTGGTGGCATCTTTAGGATTTTACATGTATAGTATCATGTCATCTGCAAATAGTGACAGTTTTACCTCTTCTTTCCAAGTTGGATTCCTTTTATTTCTTTTTCTTGTCTGATTGCTATGGTTAGGACTTCCAAAACTATGTTGAATAAAAGTGGTGAGAGTGGGCATACTTGTCTTATTCCTGATCTTAGAGGAAATGATTTCAGCTTTTCACCACTGCATATGAAGTTAGCTGTGGGTTTGTCATATATGGCCTTTATTATGTTGAGGTAAGGTCCCTCTATGCTCAATTTCTGGAGAGTGTTTACCAGAAATGGATGTTGAATTTTGTCAAAAGCTTTTTCTGCATCTTTTAAGATGATCATATGATTTTTATTCTTCAATTTGTTAATGTGATGTATCAACACTGATTGATTTGTAGATATTGAAAAATCCTTGCATCCCTGAGATAAATCCCACTTGATTATGGTGTATAATCTTTTTAATGTATCATTGGATTCTGTTTGCTAATATTTTGTTGGGGATTTTTGCATCTATGTTCATCAGTGATATTGACCTGTAATTTTCTTTTTGGGGGATATGTTTGTCTGGTTTTAGCATCAGGGTGATGCTGGCATCATACAACATTCTCTCAGACCATATACATAAAAAGAAACTCAAAATGGATTAAAGACCTAAATGTAAGACCAGAAACTATAAAACCCTAGAGGAAAACATAGGCAGAACATTCTGACATAAATCATAGCAATATTTTTTTTGATCTGTCTCCTAAAGCAAAGGAAATAAAAGCAAAAATAAACTAATGGGAGCTAATTAAACTTAAAAACTTTTGCACAGCAAAGGAAACCATTGATAAAATAAAAAGCCACTGAATGGGATAAAATATTTACAAATGATCTGATCAAAGGGGTTAATATTCAAAATATATAGATGGCTCATACAACTCAACATCAGAAAACTGAATAGTCCAATTAAAAAGTGGGCAGAAGATCTGAATAGATATTTTTCTAGAGAGGAAATGCAAATGGCCAACAGGCAAATGAAAACATACTCAACATCGTTAATCATCAGGGAAATGCAAATCAAAACCACAATGAGATATCACAAATGTTGGCAAGGATGTGGAGAAAGGGGGACCTTTGCACACTGTTGGTAAGAATGTACCTTGGTGCAGCCACCGTGAAAAACAATATGGAGATTTCTCAAAAAACTAAAAATAGAACTACCCTAGGACCAGCAATTCCATTCCTGGGTATATATCCAGAAAAAACAAAAACACTAATTCAAAAAGATACATGCACCCCAATGTTCATAGCAGCATTATTTACAATTGCCAAGATATGGAAGCAACCTAAGTGTCCATTGACAGATAAATGGATAAAAGAAAGTGGTATGTATATAAAATGGGGTACTACTTAGCCATAAAAAAGAAGGAAATTTTGCCATTTGCAACAATATGGATAGACTTGGTGGGTATTATGTAAAGTGAAATAAGTCAGACAAAGAAAGACAAATACTTATGACATGATTTACGTGTAGAATCTAAAAAATACAATGAACTAGTAAATATAACAAAAAAGAAACAGACTCACAGATATAGAGAAAAAACTAGTGGTTACTAGGTGGGTGAGGGAATGGGGGGAGGGGCAAGATGGAGTAGGGGCAAGCTGGAGTAGGGGATTAAAAGGTACGAACTATTATGTATAAAATAAGGTAAAAGATATGTTGTACAACACAGAGGATATAGCCAATATTTTATGATAACTACAAATGGAGTATAACCTTTAAAAATTGTGAATTGCTATATTGTACACCTGTAATCATATAATTGTGCATCAAATATAACTCAATAAAAATTATATTAAAAAGTTAAAAATTAATATATGTGGTATATACATACAATGAAATACTATTCAGCCTTTAAAAAAGAAGAAAATTCTGCAATATGCAACATGTCAAATAATTAAATAAGATAATATAGGTAATACAAACAAACTTTATTTAACACTTCTTGAAGCAGGCAGGTTCCACCATCAAGAGTTCCGAGAACAACAAAGTAAGGGAAAAGGGCTGCAAGCTTTTATAGAAAAAGGCAAGCAGGAAACAAGAAGTATTGGGCTTAAGGTGATTGGCTGTGGTTGCACATATGACCTTATTTAGAATGATCAAGGAACAAGGAGGTAAGTATAGAGCCCAGAGTTGGCTTGGTGTTTGGGGACTGGCTGACGGATATACTATGCTTCCGGTCAAGTGGAACATTTACAGGTACACAGACATTATCTAAGTTTTGGGTTGCTAACATGGCACCCTGAAGAGGAGTGCCTCCAGTTTGGGCCTAGAAATTTATTTTAACATTCAACATGGATGAACCTTGAGGACATCATGCTAAGTAAAATAAAGCCAGGCACAGAAATAAACACATTATATAATTCCACTTATAAGAGGTATCTATCTAAAATAGTCAAATTCATAAAATCTAAGACCAGACTGGTAGTTACCAGTGACTGCAGAGAAGCTGGAAATGTGGAGTTATTAATCATCAGACATAAAGTTTCAGTTAAGTAAGATGAATAAACTCTAGAGACCTGCTGTACAACATTGCACCTACAATCAACAATAATGTATACAAAATTTGTTGGGAGGACAGATTTCATGTTATTTTCTTATCACAATAAAACGTTTAAACAACAATACAAAATATCAATTTCTATATTCTTCACTTCCATATACATTCTACGAAAATTGTGCTGAGAACATGACTGTGGTCCAGTTATCATGATGGATCTTTTCCCACTTCCTATTAATCATCTTTCTCCCACCATACAAAAAAAGGCATAACTTCCTCCCATCTCAAAGTTTACTATGTGCCTATGTAGGAGGATTGTTGAGAGTACTGTGGGATAAATGTGATTGTGTACAAATTCATTCACATCTTTATTTTCTCCAGGAAACATTTAGGAACTGCTTCTTATGTTTCAGGCACTGTGGTGGTTTTTTTTTTTTTTAAAGTTTTTTTTTTTGTTTGATGCAGACCATTTTTAAAGTTGTTATTGAATTTGTTATGATATTGCTTCTGCTTTATGTGTTGGTTTTTTTGGCCAAGAGGCATGTAGGACCTTAACTCCCTGACCAGGGATTGAACCTGCACCCCCTGAATTGGAAGGTGAAGTCTTAACCCCTGGACTGCCAGGGAAGTCCCAAAGGCACTGTGTTAAGCACTAGGAAAGTACAAAGCAATAGTCTGTGTTCACTATCCTTGAAGAAAAGGCAATCTGTTAAGAGAGACCACTGTGTTAAAGTTGTTCAAATAAAATAAATGTAGTAAAAACAAGGATAGAAATATTACTCAAATTAACTCATAAAAAAAGGTATGGAAATAACTGTTAATTGCTTGTTTTATTTTCAGATACTAAATTATAGCATAAATTGCAATGCTTAAGTATCATTGCTAGTGGATTTCAGTTTTTTTTTCTTAAGATTTATTTTTTATTTATTTATTTTCTTTTTATTTATTTTTTAACATCTTTATTGGAGTATAATTGCTTTACAATGTTGTGTTAGTTTCTGCTTTATAACAAAGTGAATCAGCTACACATATACATATAACCCCGTATCTCCTCCCTCTTGCATCTCCCTCCCACCCTCCCTATCCCACCCCTCTAGGCGATCACAAAGCACCAAGTTGATCTCCCTGTGCTATGCGGCTGCTTCCCAATAGCTATCTATTTTACATTTGGTAGTCTGTATATGTCCATGCCATTCTCTCACTTCGTCACAGCTTACACTTCCACCTCCCTGTGTCCTCAAGTCCATTCTCTACATCTGTGTCTTTATTCCTGTCCTGCCCCTAGGTTCTTAAGAACTAATTTTTTTTTTGTAGATTCCATATATATGCATTAGCATACACTATTTGTTTTTCTCTTTCTGACTTCACTGTGTATGACAGACTCTAGGTCCATCCACCACACTACAAATAATTTCGTTTCTTTTCATGACTAATATTTCATTGTATATATGTGACACATCTTCTTTATCCATTCATCTGTCCATGAACACTTAGGTTGCTTTCATGACCTGGCTATTGTAAATAGAGCTGCAATGAACGTTGTGGTACACGGCTCTTTTTGAATTATGGTTTTCTCAGGGTATATGCCCAGTAGTGGGATTGCTGGGTCATATGGTAGTTATATTTTTACATTTTAAGGAACCTCCATACTGTTCTCATAGGAGCTGTATCAATTTACATTCCCACCAACAGTGCAAGAGGGCTCCCTTTTCTCCACACCCTCTCCAGCACTTATTGTTTGTAGATTTTTTGATGATGGCCATTCTGACTGGTGTGAGGTGATGCCTCACTGTAGTTTTGATTTGCATTTCTCTAATGATTAGTGATGTTGAGCATCATTTCATGTGTTTGTTGGCAATCTGTATATCTTCTTTGGGGATATGTCTATGTCTAGGTATTCTGCCCATTTTTGGATTGGGTTGTTTCTTTTTTTGGTATTGAGCTGCATGAGCTGCTTGTAAATTTTGGAGATTAATCCTTTGTCAGTTGCTTTATTTGTAAATATTTTCTCCCATTCTGAGGGTTGTCTTTTCGTCTTGTTTATGGTTTCCTTTGCTGTGCAAAAGCTTTGAAGTTTCATTAGGTCCCATTTGTTTATCTTTGTTTTTATTTCCATTTCTCTAGGAGGTGGGTAAAAAAGAACCTTGCTGTGATTTATGTCATAGAGTGTTCTGCCTATGTATTCCTCTAAGAGTTTGATAGTGTCTGGCCTTACATTTAGGTCTTTCATCCATTTTGAGTTTATTTTTGTGTATGGTATTAGGGAGTGTTCTAAATTCATTCTTGTACATGCAGCTGTCTAGTTTTCCCAGCACACCTTATTGAAGAGGCTGTCTTTTCTCCATTGTATATTCTTACCTCCATTATCAAAAAATAAGGTGACTATATGTGCATGGGTTTATCTCTGAGCTTTCTATCCTATTCCATTGATCTATATTTCTGTTTTTGTGCCAGTACCATACTGTCTTGATTACTGTAGCTTTGTAGTAGAGTCTGAAGTCAGGGAGCCTGATTCCTCCAGCTACGTTTTTCTTTCTCAACATTGCTTTGGCTATTCGGGGTCTTCTGTGTTTCCATACAAACTGAAATTTTTTGTTCTAGTTCTGTGAAAAATGACACTGGAGTTTGATAGGGATTGCATTGAATCTGTAGATTGCTTTGGGTAGTAGAGTCATTTTCACAATGTTGATTCTTCCAGTCCAGGAACACAGTATATCTCTCCAGCTGTTTGTATCATCTTTAATTTCTTTCATCAGTGTCTTGTAGTTTTCTGCATACAGGTCTTTTGTCTCCTTAGGTAGGTTTATTCCTAGGTATTTTATTCTTTTTGTTGCAATGGTAAATGGGAGTGTTACCTTAATTTCTCTTTCAGATTTTTCATCATTAGTGTATAGGAATGCAAGAGATTTCTGTGCATTAATTTTGTATCCTGCTACTTTACCAAATTCATTGATTAGCTCTCGTAGTTTTCTGGTAGCATTTTTAGGATTCTCTAGGTATAGTATCATGACATCTGCAGTGACAGCTTTATTTCTTCTTTTCTGAATGGATTCCTTTTATTTCTTTTTCTTGTCTGATTGCTGTGGCTAAAACTTCCAAAACTACATTGAATAACAGTGGTGAGAGTGGACAACCTTCTCTTGTTCCTGATCTTGGAGGAAATAGTTTCAGTTTTTCAGCATTCAGAACGATGTTGGCTGTGGGTTTCTCATATATGGCCTTTATTATGTTGAGGTAAGTTCCCTCTACGCCTTCTTTCTGCAGGGTTTTTATCATAAATGGGTGTTGAATTTTGTCAAAAGCTTTAACTGCATCTATTGAGGTGATCATATGGTTTTTATCCTTCAATTTGTTAATATGGTGTATCACACTGATTGTGGTTTATCACATTTGCGTATAATTGAAGAATCCTTGCATTCCTGGGATAAACCCCACTTGATCATGGTGTATGATCCTTTTAATGTGCTGTTGGATTCTGTTTGTTAGTATTTTGTTGAGGATTTTTGCATCTATGTTCTTCAGTGATATTGGCCTGTAGTTTTCTTTGTGACATCTTTGTCTGATTTTGGTATCAGGGTGATGCTGGCCTTGCAGAATAAGCTGGAAGTGTTACTCTCTCTGCTATATTTTGGAAGAGTTTGGGAAGGATAGGTATTAGATCTTCTCTAAATGTTTGATAAAACTTGCCTGTGAAGCCATCTGGTCCTGGTCTTTTGTTTGTTGGAAGATTTTTAATCACAATTTCAATTTCAGTGCTTGTGATTGATCTGTTTATATTTTCTATTTCTTCCTGGTTCAGTCATGGAAGGATGTGCTTTTCTAAGAATTTGTCCATTTCTTCCAGGTTGTCCATTTTATTGGCCTAGAGTTGCTTGTAGTAATCTCTCATGATCCTTTGTATTTCTGCAGTGTCTGTTGTTACTTCTCCTTTTTCATTTCTAATTCTATTGATTTCAGTCTTCTCCCTTTTTTTCTTGATGAGTCTGGCTAATGGTTTATCAATTTTGTTTACCTCTCAAAGAACCAGCTTTTAGTTTTATTGATCTTCGCTATCGTCTCCTTCCTTTCTTTTTCATTTATTTCTGATCTGATCTCTATGATTTGTTTCCTTCTGCTATCTTTGTGTTTTTTTGGTTCTTCTTTCTCTAATTGCTTTAGGTGTAAGGTTAGTTTGTTCATTTGAGATGTTTCTTGTTTCTTGAGGTATGATTGTATTGTTATGAACTTCCTTCTTAGAACTGCTTTCGCTGCATCCCATAGGTTTCAGGTTGTCATGTTTTCATTGTCATTTGTTTCTAGGTATTTTTTGATTTCCTCTTTGATCTACTCAGTGATCTCTTGGTTGTTAAGTAGTGTATTGTTTAGCTTCCATGTGTTTTTATTTTTTACAGATTTTTTTCCTGTGATTGATATCTAGTCTTATAGTGTTGTGGTCAAAAAAGATACTTGGTATGATTTCAATTTCCTTAAATTTACCAAGGCTTGATTTGTGACCCAAGATATTATCTATACTGGAGAATGATTCATGAGCACTTGAGAAGAATGTGTATTCTGTTGTTTTTGGATGGAATGTCCTATAAATATCAATTAAGTCCATCTTGTTTAATGTATCAGTTAAACCTTGTGTGTCCTTATTTATTTCCATTTTGGATAATCTGTCCATTGGTGAAAGTGGGGTGTTAAAGTCCCCTACTATGATTGTGTTACTGTCAATTTCCCCTTTTATGGATGTTAACATTTGCCTTATGTATTGAGGTGCTCCTATGTTGGGTGCATAAATATTTACAATTTTATATCTTCTTTTTGGATTTATCCCTTGATCATTATGTAGTGTCCTTCTTTGTCTCTTCTAATAGTCTTTATTTTAAAGTCTATTTTGTCTGATATGAGAATTGCTACTCCAGCTCTCTTTTGATTTCCATTTGCATGGAATATCTTTATCCATCTCCTCACTTTCAGTCTGTATGTGTCTCTAAGTCTGAAGTGGATCTCTTGTAGACAGCATATATACAGGTCTTGTTTTTGTGTCCACTCAGCCAGTCTATGTCTTTTAGTTGGAGCGTTTAATCCATTTACATTTAAGGTAGTTATAGATATGTATGTTCCTATTACCAT
Source organism: Mesoplodon bidens (assembly GCF_964165515.1). NCBI lineage: Eukaryota > Metazoa > Chordata > Mammalia > Artiodactyla > Ziphiidae > Mesoplodon > Mesoplodon bidens. The sequence goes on from NC_138176.1 coordinate 145,363,296, forward strand.
TTTCTTAATTGTTTTGGGTTTGTTATTGTATGTCTTTTCCTTCTCTTGTGTTTCCTGCCTAGAGAAGTTCCTTTTGCAGTTGTTATAAAGCTGGTTTGGTAATGCTGAATTCTCTTAGCTTTTGCTTGTCTGTAAAGGTTTTAATTTCTCTGTCGAATCTGAATGAGATTCTTGCTGGGTAGAGTAATCTTGGTTGTAGTTTTTCCCCTTTCATCACTTTAAATGTGTCCTGCCACTCCCTTCTGGCCTGCAGAGTTTCTGCTGAAAGATCAGCTGTTAAGCTTATGGGCATTCCCTTGTATGTTATTTGTTGTTTTTCCCTTGCTGCTTTTAATATTTTTTCTTTGTATTTAATTTTTGATAGTTTGATTCATATTTGTTTTGGCATGTTTCTCCTTGGATGGGACTCTCTGTGCTTCCTGTAGTTGACTGACTATTTCCTTTCCCATATTAGGGAAGTTTTCAATTATAATCTCTTCAAATATTTTATCAGTCCCTTTCTTTTTCTCTTCTTCTTCTGGGACCCCTATAATTGAAATGTTGGTGAGGTCAATCTTGTCCCAGAGGTCTCTGAGACTGTCCTCAATTCTTTTCATTCTTTTTTCATTATTCTGCTCTGCAGTAGTTATTTCCACTATTTTATCTTTCAGGTCACTTATCCTTTCTTCTGCTTCAGTTATTCTGCTATTGATTCCTTCTAGAGAATTTTTTATTTCATTTATTGTGTTGTTCATCATTGTTTGTTAGCTCTTTAGTTCTTCTAGGTCCTTGTTAAATTTTTCTTGTATTTTCTCCATTCTATTTCAAAGATTTTGGATCATATTTACTCCCATTACTCTGAATTCTTTTTCAGGTAGACTGAGTATTTCCTCTTCATTTGTTTGGTCTGGTGGGTTTTCACCTTGCTCCTTCATCTGCTGTGTATTTCTCTGTGTTCTCATTTTGCTTAACTTACTGTGTTTGGGGTCTCCTTTTCACAGGCTACAGGTTCGCAGTTCCTGTTGTTTTTGGTGTCTGCCTGCAGTGGCTAAGCCTGGTTCAGTGGGTTGTGTAGGCTTCCTGGTGGAGCAGACTGGTGCCTGTGTTCTGGTGGATGAGACTGGATCTTGTCTTTCTGATGGGCAGGACCACATCCGGTGGTGTGTTTTGGGGTGTCTGTGACCTTGTTATGATTTTAGGCAGGGTCTCTACTAATCAGTGGGATTGTGTTCCTGTCTTGCTAGTTGTTTGGCATAGGGTGTCCAGCACTGTAGCTTGCTGGTCGTTGAGTGGAGGTGGGTGTTAGCATTGAGATGGAGATCTCTGGGAGAACTTTCGCCCTTTTTTTTTTTTAACATCTTTATTGGAGTATAATTGCTTTACAATGGTTTGTTAGTTTCTGCTTTAAAACAAAATGAATCAGCTATATATATACATATATCCCCATTTGATGTTTGATATTAAGTGGAGCCGGGTGGTCTCTGGTGGACCAATGTCCTGAACTTGGCTCTCCCACCTCAGAGGCTCAGGCCTGACACCAGGCCTGACACCCGGCTGAGCACCAAGACCCTGTCAGCCACACGGCTCAGAAGAAAGGGGAGAAAGAACGAAAAAATAAATAAATAAAATAAAATAAAATAGTTACTAAAATAAAAAATTATTAAAATTGTTAAAAATAAAAATAATTTAAAAGTAATTTTTAGAAAAAGAAAGAAGAGAGCAACCAAACCAAAAAACAAATCCACCAATGATAATAAGTGTTAAAAACTATAAAAAACAAACAAAAAACGGACAGTCAGAACGCTAGGACAAATGGTAAAAGCAAAGCTATATAGACAAAATCACACAAAGAAACATACACATACACAGTCACAAAAAGATTTAAAAAAAAATTTTTTTTTAAAAGAGAGCAACCAAATCAATAAACAAAACTACCAATGATAATAAACTCTAAATACTAAACTAAGATAAACATAAAACTAGAAACAAATTAGATGCAGAAAGCAAACCCAAGTCTACAGTTGCTCCCAAAGTCCACTGCCTCAATTTTGGGATGATTTGTTGTCTATTCAGGTATTCCAGAGATGCAGAGTACATCAAGTAGATTGTGGAGATTTAATCCGCTGCTCCTGAGGCTGCTGGGAGAGATTTCCTTTTCTCTTCTTTGTTCGCACAGTTCCCGGGGATCAGCTTTGGATTTGGCCCTGCCTCTGCGTGTAGGTCGCCTGAGGGCGTCTGTTCTTTGCTCAGACAGGACAAGGTTAAAGGAGCAGCTGCTTCGGGGGCTCTGGCTCACGCAGGCAGTGGGGAGGGAGGAGTACGGATGCGAGGCGAGCCTGCGGCGGCAGAGGTCAGTGTGACGTTGCACCAGCCTGAGGCGCGCCGTGTGTTCTCCTGGGGAAGTTGTCCCTGGATCACAGTGCCCTGGCAGTGGCGGGCTGCACAGGCTCCTGGGAGGGGAGGTGTGAAGAGTGACCTATGCTTGCACACAGGCTTCTTGCTGGCTGTAGCAGCAGCCTTAGCGTCTAATGCCCGTCTCTGGTGTCTGCGCTGATAGCCGCGGCTTGCGCCTGTTTCTGGAGCTCGTTTAGGCGGCACTTTGAATCCCCTCTCCTCGCTCACCCCAAAGCAATTGTCTCTTGCCTCTTAGGCAGTTTTAGACATTTTCCTGGACTCCCTCCCGGCTAGCTGTGGTGCACTAGCCCCCTTCAGGCTGTGTTCACACAGCCAACCCCAGTCCTCTACCTGGGATCTGACCTCCGAAGCCCAAGCCTCAGCTCCCAGCCCCCACCCACCCTGGCGGGTGAGCAGACAAGCCTCTCGGGCTGGTGAGTGCTGGTCGGCACCGATCCTCTGTGTGGGAATCTCTCTGCTTTGCCCTCTGCACCCCTGTTGCTGCACTCTCCATGGCTCCAAAGCTTCCCCCCTGCAAGCCCTCATCTCCGCCAGTGAAGGGGCTTCCTAGTGTGTGGAAACTTTTCCTCCTTCACAGCTCCCTCCCAGAGGTGCAGGTCCCATCCCTATTCTTTTGCCTCTGTTTTTTCTTTTTTCTTTTGCTCTACCCAGGTACGTGGGGAGTTTCTTGCCTTTTGAGAAGTCTGAAGTCTCTGCCAGCATTAGGTAGGTGTTCTGTAGGAGTTGTTCCACAAGCAGATGTATTTCTGATGTATTTGTGGGGAGGAAGGTGATCTCCACGTCTTACTCCTCCACCACCTTGCAGGTCTCTCGGATTTCAGTTTTAAGAAAGTAATCAAGACATTTGGACAGAGGCATCTTCATTGTTTTCTGTCATTTCACTTACACAATTGGATTCTCTACCTAAGTGGAAGGTATCCTCAAATCAGATAATGTCTATAATGAATGTCTCCTCCTTCTTATATGTCACTTCTTAGAGTGACATATAAGAAGACTTCATTCAGTAACTAATAAATATCAGAGCCCTCTTTAGAGTTTCCTGTTGAATGCTGGCTCTACTCAGACTGAATTTGGGAGACACTGTGAACAGAATAAAAGATAAAGAAGAGAAGGGGAGAATGTGTCTACTGTCCTTAATACAGCCATCTTTATGGCTACCTAGATGCCTGAAGCCCTCAAGAGATGACCCTTTATTCACTCACTCATTGAACAAATATACATTAAATGTTTACTATGTGTCAGGCACTATTCTTGGCACTGAAGATACGAGATGTAAGAAAAAAACACCAGTCAGCCTGGCTGTGTGCTCTTCTCCAGCAGGGTCCAGGTCTCCTGGTAAAGACACAGTGGAGGCAGAGCTGGATTTAACCAGGGCTGCGGTTTAGCCAATGAACACAAGGAAGCCGAAACAAGAGAGACAAGGAACTGGGAGTGAGTGCAAGAGAGTGATTTTAATAATTACCTAGAATTAGGCTTGATATGGAGAGACTAAGGACATGAAAGTGGGGTGAGAAACAGTGAAAAGTGCTCATGTAGATGGCAAGCTTGACCATGACTCTGCTGCCCTATAGTGACTACAGTGACCATCTCCAAAGCCAGGAACCTTAGGCCCCTGAGCATTTTTAAATTTTATTTTGTTTTGAAATAATTATTGACTCCCAGGAAGTTGTAAAAACACCCCTGCGTACACTTTACCTCACTTCTTCCAATGGTGACATCTTTTATAACTGTAATAAAATACTCATGAACATTGTTAGGGTATTGGGTGCCTTGCGATTAGATTAAATTCAGTGAAATAGAGGAGGATGACACAGAAAGAGGCAGCACACACTCAGTGGTATTCATGAACTTGTCCACTCCTTCATTTGTATCCAGTGCACAGACGTTGAGCTCATGAAGGACTTTGGGCCAGACACACTCAGATTCAAAACCAAGCTGCACTTTTCATTGGCTTTGCCATCTTGAGCAGATTATAATGTAGTTTAAGGCCAAAAATGAAAGCTCAATATCATGTGCTGCTTTTTTATGTATGTAACTGATAAAACCAGGAGGGTCTCCAAGGGCCCGACAGCAAGTCTCCCTTTCAGTCTACTTCTGTGAGTAAGGCTGCCTACCCAGACAACACTTTTCATCAAAAGGACTAGGCAGAGGATACTTATCCCTGAGTATCGAGTTTCAGTTCCAAGTCCTAAGAAGTATTCAAGCCAAGTCACATCCTCACCTGGAAACCAGGGGTCACTCCACCCTCCTGATTCTATAAAGCCTGCCCCCCACAGCCCCTGGTTGCTCATTCTGTTCCTGAGCACAAACCTGTGTGACCCTGCATAGCCATACAATGTCTTCCTCCCCTCACTGTGGATATATGCAACTACTGAACTGCTATCAATCTCATCTGTCCACTGTCCAGTGACTTGTATTCAGCCATCCCCATCCCCATAACCCTAGTGCAGGAATCCCTCCCTCACCAACAGGGTGAATAAGAGGTGACCAAAACATATGCATCACCTCTCTTGTCTTTTAATCTATGCAACGTGAATTAAAATCAGATCAATTATCTTGCACAGTCTCTGGAACAAATATTCCCTTACTCTTCCGGAAGATGGGGGCTTCAGATTTCAAGAACCACTTTCTTCACAGCGACTTACCTGTCCTTTCTTTAAACACTTACAGCAATTATAGCATTTATTACTCTAACAATATGTACATTATCTTTTCATGTGTATTCATCCTTACTGCCACTCCCAAAATTGTAAAAGAAAAAAGTATATCTTACACTTCTTTCCTATGCCTCAAAACATTTTATGTGTGTTTGTGACCATAGTAGATGCTCAAGAAATAAAAATAGCATTCACTGAGTGCTTACCAGAGGTCAGGCCCTAAGCTAAGAGTCTTGCTACATCCTTCACGATGAATGAGATAGTGTTTTATTTACCTATTGCTGCATAGCAAACTACCCCAAACATAGTGGGTTAAAGCAACGACAATTTTATTATGTTTCATGATTTTGTGCGTAAGAAATTTAGTCATGACTTGGAGAGGTGAAATTTCTACATCATGTCGATGACAGTCACTTGGTGTTATTTGGCTGCCAGATGTACTTATCTTGAGGATCCAAGATGACCCTGCTTTCACGTCTAGTGCCTCAGTGGAGATGGCTAGAAGGCTGGGCTCATCTGAGACTGTCAACTGCAGTGCTTGGTGCACTCTGGGTAATAAGACTACAGCATGGAGGCATAAAGTTCCAAGAGCAAGTGTTCCCTGAGCAAGATGGAAGCTGCAGGATCTTTATGACCTAGGCTTGGAAGTCACATGGCATCACCTCAGTGTACTCTATTGGTCAAGCAGTCACAAGCCCACCCATTTCAAGGAGAGGGGACACAGACCCAACCTGTTGATGGGAGGTATGTCACAGAATTTTGGGCCAGTTTTAAAGCCACTACAGATATTATCCCAACTCTAAAAAGAAGTAAACTTAGACTAACAGAGGGATTGAAAACTTGCCATACAGCAAGCAGCAGGTCAACTGTAGTGACACCTGGACAGGGTATCCGTCAATCACAGTCCAAGGTAGGGGCCCTGAAGGCACCTGTATTACTTATTTAATTAAGATACTCTGTGTTGAAATCTTTTAATGTTCTTCAAAGAACTTCCAATATATAAAGAGAGAGCTGCTTCCTATAGCCCATGTATTCCTTAGACATACTCCCACAAGTCAGAGCAGATAGTTTACAGTAGAGGGGAGATTTATCACTTTGTCAGAGCTAGGATATGGTTATGACACATTTATAGGAGTGACTGAAATGATTTGGGATGATGTGTCTAAGTCGTGTCACATCACCAAAGATTATGAAGCATCCTAAAAGAAGACTGATTTAGAGGCAATACGGTTAATGTGATTGCTGCTGAAACTTGCTTTGAATTTGCACTACCTGTGCCTTGAAAAGCAAAAAGCTACTATAATCTGACTTTTCCAGAAAATGTTTAATTATCATGTTGAATATTAGTTCATTTAATATATGCCCCTATGGCTAAAGTGTGTGTGTGTGTGTGTGTGTGTGCATGTGCATGTGTGTTTCTCATGGGAGGTGAGACTATTAGAGACAGTATTAGCACATTACTTTGAACACATTACTTTGTACAGAAATGATCCTATCTGTGGGAAATTCTGACAAGGGAAGTGACTTAGAGGGAAGGTGACAAGATGGTAGCGGCAAAAAATGCAAAAGATGGTGGCACAGGGACTTATGTTCCTTACGAGAAATGCGTTGAAGAATCAAGAGGCATAGTAATCAGGCAGGGTGAAGTCGTGAGGAAGCAACAGAACATCCTGCAGGCCAAGGCTGGAATCCCAGACCAGACACTTCACAGCTGGCTGAAATCTGAACCAACTGCCAAATGTATCTGAGCCCCTTTCCTTATATGTAAAGTGGAGGTGGTAACACCAAAGTAAAGTACTGCTGCAAAAATGACAGAGACTGCACTTTCTAGGTACTTAATAAATGCTGTTTGATGATGATGATTAGTAACTCTCAGTTTCCTCTGATCAACTGTAAGTTCCATGAATGGAAGAAACAGGCATTGATTTCCCTGCTGTATCGAGAGCATCTAGCACAGGGCAGGGCGCATATTAAGAATCTCATTGCTATTTGATATATAATGCATGAATGAACGAAAAATTGGGACAGAAGTAGACAACAGCAAAAACTAATGGGGTTAGGGAAGAGATACTGTGGCAGCATCTCTAGGTGAATAAGAACATGGGCTTTGGAAAGAGACCTGGCTTTGAATATCAGCGATGCCCCTTAACAGCTATAAGTTTTTGTGAGGATCATAATCCCTCCCTAATGGGTTGTGGTGATGAAATGAAGAGCTGTATGCGAAGGGCCCTGCACTGGGCATGCACAGAGTATACACTTCAACACTGACTGTTGCTGTTAATGTCATTAATAATCTGGGTTAGTGCACCCTTTCCCATTCCTTGGCTTTCCTGCTCACTGTGAGTCCAGTGGACTTGTGCCAACTAGAATAAGAATTTGGTGAGCCTGCTAGCTTTCATGAGCATTCTGCAGACCTACGGATCTGTGCTATTTTTTTTTTCTGCTTTAAATGTTCTGGATCTAGGTTCATGCTAATTCTGTTGATTGCTTTAATGTCACAGCTAATGTTACTTAACTTAGTGAGGATGCTTAGCACCGCAGGAGAATGGATATAAAGCTCCACACTACAATTATCAAAGCATGCTATTTTAATCCAAAATACAATGATTCACACTTTATTCCACCTCTCCCCAGCAGTTGACACGTATGCTTATTTAATTTTATTTTTTTGTTCTCTGTAATGGCTTGTCTCCATTAATTATACACTAAGCCCATTTCTCCCCAAACTAGCTGCAACATTTCAGTGTTCTCATCACAAAATGTCAAACTCAAAATGTATTCTGTAATTCAAAGATATGAATTATTGCATAGTCCTCTGAGCTCTGTAATGAAATGTGTTTATTGTGTTTCTTATTACACTGAAACTTGGCTTTTTCCATTATCTTTCTTTTTACTGAAAAATTACAAAAGCAATACATGCTCTGGTCTACACATCAACTGCTGAAGCCAAAGAAGGTGTTCTCTCCCAGTATTGTTTTTCTTAAATGCACTCTATAGATTTTAAGAGTTTCATTCAAATGTTAAGTCTGATTCAATCAATACTCTGTCTCTTTTCCTTCCTTAATAAAGACAAAATACTGCAATACTATCTTAAAGGAATATTGTAGGGAATCTTTTTTCTATGAACTTTCTGAAAATAAGTACATGAATAGGATATTTGCAAAAGAAAAACACAAGTGGCCAAGAAACACAAGAAAGAAGTTCACCTTTACTGCGGTAGGGGAGGAAAGATTCCTTTTCCTACTAGCCTCCTAGGTTCTCCAGCTGGGGCTCTATAACTGGCCAGACAAAGACAGATTAACAGGAGAAAAGCATAAAAGTTTATTTAATATAAATTTTACCTGACATGGGAACCTTCATAAGGAAATGAAAACCCAAAGAAATGGTTAAACCTGAGCGTTTTAATACGAGGTCTGATGAAGGAAGTCATGGAAAGATATGATAGGACAAAGAGTTATAAGCTAAGGTAATAAACTGGGAGAAACTTAGCAAGGCTGTGTGTTCACATTCCTATTGGTGTCCCTCATCTTTGGAGATATGGGTATTCATTTCCTCCAGTATAGGGAGGGCACCACTCACAAGAGGGTTTTATGACCTGCTCAGGGGAGAAGGGGAAGGTCAGAGAGTCCTTCCAGGACCTGCAGTTTTCTTATATTCTTTCAGGTTAAGATATTAAGTATGCCATATTTGGGGGCAGTATGTTCTGAACCCCATCACTACCAAATAAATACTAATATAACCAGCATCTATCTATTGCTTCCTGTATACAAGGTCTGTTCTAGGAGCCTTGCATGTATTGATTCTTTTAATTCTCACAACCATCCTATAAAGAGATACCCTTGGGATTCAAGCACAGATAAACTGGAGCCCATGCTACTATGCACAAAGACATGCAAATAAAGCAACATGAAATATTAAATTTCACCTATCAGATTGACCAAAGATTTTTGCTCATATTTCTCAATGTTGATAAAAACATAGTAAAACAAGCTTCCCCATAAAGCAATGTGAAAATACAGATTGATGCATCCTTTGTATAAACTAATTAAGAGCCTGAACAAGTTCATACCCTTTAGTCCATTCATTATACTTCTAGAAGTCTACCCTTAAGAAAATATTAAGAAATGAAACGAAAATCTCATGGTGATTATGGAGATCTTGGTGTCAGACTGCTTGGACTGGATTGTATCCCTACCAGTTGCCAGTGTGTGGTCTTGGAAACTAGCTTCCCTATGTCTCAGTTTCCTCAACTATAAAATGAATGTCATAATAGTACCCATCTCTAAGGCCTGTTGGAAGGATTCATATCCTTAGTACATATAAAGTGGTTAGAAAGGTCCCTAGCACTCAGTTGGTGCCATACAAATGCCAGATTATGAACCAGAGTATACATTGCAGTACTATTTATAACAGAAAAAGAATTGTGAACACCTAAATGCCCTAAAATTTATAAATAGTTAAATACATTGGCTATTTAAAAATATTTCTGAATATCTATTGATAAAATAAGGAAATGTTTATAAAGTAGCATTACATGTAGGGAAAAGAAAACAAAATTTTATAGAGAGTAAATTCCTCAATTACATACATAGATATATTTGTGTGCTTATATGAATAAAATATTTTTGAAAGAAAATGTACCAACAATTTTAAGTACTGAAGATTTTGTTGTTGGTTTAACATAGATATATGCCTATTTCTTTTGTCTTCTACAGGTTCAGCAATACTTCTGACACTGTAAAACTAGTGCACATAATCAAGAGTTCATTTCTCTACCTTCACATTGTAAAGTGAACTTACATAAGTATTTGAGCTAAACTCTGAGACATTCCCCTACACACAGCATCATACTACTGTCTCTGTAGGATAATGTGCAGGCATTTCCCTTCTTCCCTGAGGGGATGAAGAACGAGGTCATCACCTCTGAGTGAGGCAGTCCAATCAGGCACTTTAGACAGAGCTAACTGTTGAGTTCTCTGTTAACCATTTCACCTTGAAAATGATATAGGCCTAAAATCTGGGAGAGGAAGAGAAAGGATAGCGCTCTTCCTCATGTGATTCAGAAAGCCATTGTGGTCTGTACTACAAACTGAAAGATGGGGGAAGAAGGCAGTGCAACGACCAAAATTGGCAATGTATTGATGAAGGAAAATAGGCGATGTGTTACTGGAGCTCGAATTTAACTGTAAAAAAATTTATGCGCTTAAGGATTTAACACAACAGAGTAAATCTGAAGGACAGATGGCAGTGAAGGACAGTGTCATTCATTAAATATCTACTTTATAACTCAAATTTCATGGCATATCATGAAATTTTAATGTCTTCTTATAACACCTCACTTGAATTTGACAGTATTTCGGTTCTTATCACAAGAATGGTTGTCATTTCCTGGCTGAAATACTTATTAAGTTATAAAATTTTCTCCTCAATCTTTGGCAGAGTTATTTCAATTCTAACCTGGCCACCTGTATTTTACATTACTAACAGCATTCTGTAAATATCGCTCAAAGTTTTATATGAAGGTGGGAGAATGCAAATTCTAAAAAGCATATAAACCTGCAAAATGTAACTAAGCCGTCAGGAAAAAAAATTGTTGGCAACATATACAGGAAACTCATTTTGCAATCAACCAGGGTCTTATCAAGGTTCTGTTTGCTCTACATATATTGATGAAGGAGGAATCTCAGAGGTGATCGGGGTTATTTACTAAGTAATCACCCACTGTCCTGTGGTTGAGTACGTGGCTTTAGCTAGAGTTAATAGAAAAGGAACCCCAATGACTCAATAAGAAAGCCTCTATCTACAGATGATGCGAAAAGAAAATACTGCTTTCACTTATCTAAAGTACCAATCAATCCAACACAAAATAAATATTTGGGCAACTGGTTTCTGTTTGTCTTTAGAACATGAAAACTCCGACTTTTCAGTCTTGCCCAGAGAGATGGAAAGAAGACATCTGTGGTTTATAGAAAGAAGCGTGAAAGAGTTTGGTGAACAAAAAGAGGACTGATGTCTCTTCCCCTAGCACTACAGTGAAAGTTAGAATGAAAGACAAAAAGAAAGGGACAACTGCCCAATTGGCCCGGTGGTTGGTAGCAAAGTGGTCCCACATTACCTTGGTAAATCCATCTCTGTCCAGCATCTGGTGATCAGATCTGTAAACTAAAAATCCTGACTTTTTAAAAACAGCACATACAAGTTTTTCTTTTAACAACAGTGATCTATCAAAGAGAATAAAAATTAACTGTAATTCCCAACAGCAAAAAAAACTATTGCTGATCTGATCTACTTCCTCCCAGGCTTTTTCTATGCACAAACCCTTTTAGAGACAACATGCTACCTCAGTGTACTAGGTAGCCTGCATATTTATTTTAGTTAAAATTTAATGTAGTCATTGGATTGTTAAGAGCATGGCCTTTGGAATGAGACAAACCTGGATTAAAATCCAGTAGTTTGGAACAACATACATTAACACTCTCCACAGTTTACTTTCCTCAATCATAAAAACGCAGAAAATCATATTTTCTTGGAGCTCAAGATTCAGTGAAGATTTGGTGAAACAATGTAATTAAAGCACTGAATATAAGATAGATCATATATTAAGCCCTAAATTAATAATAGTTTTTTGAAATTTTATATGTGTTTTAAAATTAGCAATGTAAACAACTTGACTGTTAATTTGTACCAAGTTACTCTTTGGAAACTTGGATTCTGGTACCTCTAGTCAAGAACATTGTTACCCAATGTATACATGGACCAAGGATTGCTGATACACATTTCCTCAGCATTTCCAGGCTCATTAGTTGACAAAAGGAGAAACTCAATCTCAAACCAGTTGGTACTATTAGAAAATAAATTTAAAAACAACCCATCATTTTAAAAACAGATACCAAATAAATACACCTTTATTTACAGATGCCCTACTCACTTACTGTGACCTACAGAGATACAGCATTCACACGGTAGGTAGGGAACCTAGGTTTGAATCCCCCAGGCCAATCACTTAACTTCATTTGATCTCAATTTACTCATCTATAAAATATTAAGTAAAGCTTAGACCGTCTGGCACTAGGTAATTTATAAGTAAAATCAGCATCGTACAGAGCTTTGTGGGATTCACATCCTGAGAAGCACTGACTTAAAGAGTGCCTTACTACCCCCATGAGACTGAGCACTAGGTCTACAAAGATGGCCTTCCTTATCTCCACACTGCCATCCACAGCCTGTCTCTCTCAGTTGCTATGCAGATGGCTGCAACAATTCCAGATATCCCCAACAGACGTAATTCAGTGAAGATGAGGGGCATTTCTTCCCATGAATATCCTTTTATTAGCAAAGAACACCTTTTCCAGAAGCCCTCACCAGACTTCTCTCAGATCCCACTGGCCAGGATTGAGTTGCATTCCTGTGCCAAAACTGGTCACTGACAAGAGGAAAGAGACCACCAAGAGTGACCCAGACTAATAATGGCTCATCCCTAGGCATACGGGAGAGTGGAAAACTTGAACAAATTGAGGTGGGGGTGTCTGCCAGAAAAATGAAGTAGGGGATAGAAGAAGGAGGCAAGGAGAATGGCTGCTATAGGCAACCCACAAAATCTGTCACCAAATTATAATTTCTCAGTGATACCTACCATATGTTAAGCACACACTGTGTACCAGACACTTGCTTTGTGTTGATTATAATTCTCATAATAATCCATTCCAGTCTGGCTTTTGTCCCTATCACTCCAATGCAAGTGCACTTGTTTTGAGTCGCTGTGAACAAACCTAAAGGCCACGTCTCTATCCTCACTTACCTCTCAGCAGCAATAGATACAAATAACCCCTTCCTAGACATAAAACATTGTCTTGTGTTTTTCCATCTGCAAGCTACTCCTTTTCAAACTCTTCAGCTGATTCTTTCTTTTGAATATGACATCTAAATGTTGGAGTGCCCCAGGTCTCCTAATCTCTGTTCATTCTTTCTCCCTGAGCCCTCTTCCGGGCCTATGGCTTTAAATATCAACAAAGCTAATGATTCCCAAATTTATATCTCCAGCCCAGAGCTTTGCCCTGAGCTCTAGTTTGCATATTGTACTTCTTATTTTTAGATACCTCTTTGATATCCCTACTTGGAGCCTAAAATACAACTTAAACTTAACATATGCAGAATGGAACTCTCAGTTTCTTTGCCCAAACCAGTTTCTTCCCAAGTCTTACACCATTTGATTGGTTCTTCCCATCAAACCAAAAACCTAAGACTTATCCCAGACTTCTCTCTTAAACCTGTCAAATTCAATCCATCAGCAAGTTTTGACATTTCTTCCTCTACAATACATCCCCAATCCATCATTTCCATTTCCATTGTTACTTCACTAGTCCTGGCCACCATCATCTCGTACCTAGAATAGCTTCCTAACTGTTCTTCCTGTTACCATGCTTAACATCTACCCCATAGTCCTTTTTTTTTTTTTTTTTTTTGGCTGTGCTGCTTGTGGGATCTTAGTTCCCCAACCAGGGATTGAACCTGGGCCCTCGGCAGTGAAAGCGCCAAGTACTAACCACTGGACCACCAGGGAATTCCCCCATAGCCCATTTTCTACACAGCAGTCAACTTTTTGAAATACAAATCAAACCATGGCATTGCATTTCTTAAAAGTTTCCAATGACTTACAATGCCCTTAGAGACTATCCAAATCCTTACTATGATTGAAATGAATTATGTCGTGATCCGGCCCCTGCCTTCCTCTAGACCCATCTTCTGTCTGTACTTAAAACACTCCACATTTGCACCTACTTTAAGTCCTTTGTACTTCTACTCCCTGTCCATAGAATGCACTTACCCTGACCCCTCACAAGGCTAGTGCCATTTTGTCATTCAGGTCATCCTCAATCTCACGTCCTCAGAGGCACCTTCCCTGATCACTTGGTGTGATGCTGGGCTGCCCCATCAGCCAAGGCATTCTTACCACATTATCCTGATGTGTACCCTACATAACACTTAAGACTATCAGAGCTGTTTAATTACATACTGTTTGTCTTCCCCAGCTAGAAGGCAAGCTTCATGAGGACAGGGACTTTGGGTATCTTATTCAACATTGTATCCCAACATTTAGAATAGTGCCTAGCACAGAGTAGCTGCTCAGCAAATTTCTGGAGTGAATAAATGATGCACTAGAAGGTTAATATTTTTATCCCCAATGCACAGATGCTGAAATTGAGAATCAAAGAGGTTTAAAAAAATTTGTCCGAGGTCCTCTAGCTTGTTGCAGGAAAATCCATATTTTAACGCTTAATGTCATCAAACTTAGCCAGTGTTCCTTCCACTACTTCACTGAGAATTTAAATAACTTGTTTAGAACCAACATTAACATACTTTTCTGACTATGCTGTCATTTTCTTAACGTGATAAAAGTTTGAACATTGCTAAATTGGTAGTAGCAACAACTGATTATAGGAACTGTTAAGAGTTAGGACCTGGAACACTGAGGTTAATAAACCTGTTGAGACAAGAATTCCAGGACTTCAATCAAATGTTATCACTGAGCAAATAGAGGTCAAATGGAATGGTACTGTATGCTGAGGATCATGTGAAATTTTACAAAAACACTATCAAAGCACTATGAAATTTAAGACTTTTTAAACTGGAAGTCCCGACTTGAGCCCAAATTATTGGAATGTTTTTCTTGTTTATAAATGATACTTTGATTTTATAAAGCATATTCTTTATCTCCTTATGTCTATAAAGCTTCCTTTTATTCCTTCCAAGACGGGGGGAGGGGAGGGGGCAGGTTACAAAAGTCTAGTCCATCAAAGCGCATATTTACTGCCCACATTTGCCACAGCTGAGGGCCATGACTGCTCTGAGGCCAAAAAGCCTGTTGTAACTTATGATCCTTTCAAGTCTTAAAAAGAAATATCAGTTGAATTCAGTGCAAATCTGAGAGTCCAGAAGCACATCCATTGTTGCCTTCAAGATCAGAAAGAACCTTGGGGAAAATTAAAATTCACTGGCAACGCTGACATATCAGAAGGAAGCTAATAATGTCGGGATGCACTGCTAGTCAACAGTCTTCTGGGTTTCCTTAAGTTGTTACAAAACATATTACTGTCCGTCACTCAGCTGGGCATTAGAGAGCCACATGATCGAACTGGCTCTGCTCCCAGTGATTGATTCAAACGTGGATTTCATTGGATATCAAAATGCTCAGCATGGTCCGAAGCTCTGGTTCCCAATGAAAGGAAGGTCGACATTGGATTTGCCACAGTGCTTCACTCTTCACCTCCTTGGGTGCCTCCAAACATTTGATGTGGCAGCGCTGAGTTTTCCAAACATTCAGCTTTATAAACATCGTGCATCTCCTTTTGTGTGTCATCAGGGTTTTTTTTAATTTTTATTGGAATATAGTTACTTTACAGTGTTGTGTTAGTTTCTGCTGTACAGTAAATTGAATCAGTTATGTGTGTACATATCCCCTTTTTTGGATTTCCTTCCCAGATCACTGAGTAGAGCTCCCTGTGCTATACAGTAGGTTCTCATTAGTTATCTATTTTATATACAGTGTTGTATATATCTAATTTTTTTAACATCTTTATTGGAGTATAATTGCTTTACAATGGTGTGTTAGTTTTAGTTTCTGCTTTATAACAAAGTGAATCAGTTATACATATACATATGTTCCTATATCTCTTCCCTCTTGCGTCTCCCTCCCTCCCACCCTCCCTATCCCACCCCTCTAGGTGGTCACAAGCCACAGAGCTGATCTCCATGTGCCATGCGGCTGCTTCCCACTAGCTATCTATTTTACGTTTGGTAGTATATATATGTCCATGCCACTCTCTCACTTTGTCACAGCTTACCCTTCCCCCTCCCCATATCCTCAAGTCCATGCTCTAGTAGGTCTGTGTCTTTATTCCCGTCTTACCCCTAGGTTCTTTATGACCTTTGTCATCAGGTTTTAATACCAAATGAGAAATGCTTTCTTCTGGGACTCGGAGCCATCATGCTATGAATGGCTGGGGTGCAGTATGCAGGGTTGTGGCTGCAGTACTCAGAAACTGCCACGTGGCAGACAAGCGGCTCTGTCACCTGGGCCCTGTGACAGCTTCTGAAATCAAAGCCCTCTGATCAGATCAATCTCCTTCAGTATTAAAAAACAGATCTGTAAATGGGACCGCAGAGTCTCAGGGATGTGTGTATCTAGACATATACACATATATACAGATACATATAAATATGCATTTATACATAGAAGCCTTTTAGCTAACAAGACTTGAGAAACTCCCAATTCCACCTACCCCATAACATCCAAATACTTCTCTCACTTTGCTTGTTCTCTCTTCTGATCTAGTAATTGGAGTTTCTCGCAGGGAGCTCAAAACAAAGGAAAGGTCTCACCTCTGGAAGCCTACAGCTGCATTTACACATGAACAGAGTCTGGGATATCTCAAAAGTTCAGATCCTTCAGCAGATTAGGTCGGAAAAGGTATTAGTGAAAAGTACTTCTGTGTACTTAACATTTGAGCCACACAATTGTTTTTTCACGTTCATGTTGAAGCAATGTTTTTTTCTTTTTCTTAGTCTTTCTTTTTTGTTGCTGTTAACATGAAAAGGGAAGTGCCAAGCATGTCCAGATAAATTGCACAGTTCACTCCCATCTCTCCACTCTCTCTGGGTCCCAGCCTACCTCTTTATTCACCTTGACCTGAGTACCTTTATTCTTGCTGAAAGAGGCAGCTGAGGTAGAAATGCTAATTTATCTGTGCATCATCACTCTGAAAACTAAAAAAGGAACCAAATTATCCAGAACGTTATAACATAAAAAGGAACCACTATAAATTTATTTGTCCAAATAAAACTTTGCTCTACTTTTTTTCACTCTTTATGTCTTTTCACTCATCTTCAAAAAATGGCCAAGGGTTACAGTTTGTGATAACAGGTCTTGGACGTCAGGAAGGCACCCTTAAACTATGATCACAACCATATATATTTACACACACACACACACACACACACACACAGGTCATTCATTCAAATCTTAAGAAGAAAACCAGATAAGCAACGAGGATTTATTGTATAACACAGGGAACAATATTCAATATCTTGTAATAACCTATAATGGAAAATAATCTGAATATATATGTATGTATATAAGTGAATCACTTTGCTGTGCACCTCAAACTAACACAGTATTGTAAATCAATTATATTTCAAGAATAAAAAAAGAAGAAGAAAACCAAAAGTCAAGATAAATCAGGCCCTGATTGGTACCATGTTCAAATATCAGTGTCATGGGCTTATTAGGACAGAATCATCAAAACAAAGAGTGGGGTCAAGCAAGCCAATGGCATTTTCTTCTATACCAACCAATCACAGGGATGCTGTGAACAGTCTCTGTATGGCTGTAAGGAGAGTTCACAGCTGGTCTGGCAAGCACAGCCTAGAGCCCAGAGCAGGTAACACATTTGCTCTTGGTCCAAAAAAGGATGCTTGAGGAAAGAAGCCAGTTCAAGAACTTAGTAGCTCTTTCCACTCCAAGCTCAGTCTTTCCTGTCTGAGCCAAGACCAGCACCCCTATTAGTCTATGAGATTTCCTTAAAAATGAATAAATAAATTTAATAAATAAATAAAAATAAAAGAAACAAAAACACCGCTTCAGGATAGGGTCAAGTGTAGGGAACCATGGAGTATTTCATTATGAGAGGTAATCTTCATTCAAGTCAAGCTGGGTCTGAAACTTTATGGTAATAGCCAAGAGCTCACTGATTTAAATAATTCTTTGGTAGGTTAATTGGTTTGATTCCTTTTTCTGCTTCTGTTAGGGGCTTAGGCTCTGTAGTAAGTGTTTTAACATGAGTTCTAGAGTGAGTTCTCTTACATTCTAAGTTCTACCACTTGAACATATTACTTAACCTGTCTAATCCTGTTTTCTTATCTCTCAAGTGGGAATACTAACAAGATTTACTTCACATGTTTGCTGGAAGAATTCATAAAATAATCCATGTGAGAAGTCTGGCACACAATAAGCCCTCGATAAATGTCAGCCATCATCCTTCTTCATCATCATCATCAATAATATTCTCATTCTCTCTGTAACAATGAAGAAACTAACTTTCTCCCTGGTTAAGGCCAATAGTGGCCTGCATACCAGAGGACTTTGGTGAATCTGTCAGTATCGATACCTTTCTCTCCTTTACCTTCCACCTCTCTCCTTCTTTAATGGATTTTCCAGCAGCATTTAATCATGTTTACTATTGTGCCTTCTTTTACAAAGGCCCACCTGATTTCACATCTTCTAGTTAACTGCTTTTCCCTCCATGCTTGAAAAAAATCGTGAAAGTTATCTGCACGTGTGGTCCAACTTCCAACTTCCATTCTCATTGCAGCCCACTCGATTATGGCTTCAGCCCCTACAAGTACCTTCAGTTTTGACAACACCCATGGACACTTTTCAAACCTCATAGAACTAGAACTATTAACCTCGTATAACTAGAACTATTCAATATAGTTTACTACCCACTTCTCGAAACATGCTGAGGTTTTTTCCCCTTTCTGTAACATGGTCCCCTATTCTTTGTTAAGTATTAGGTTTCCTCTCTGTTCAGAACCCAGCCTCTTTGGTTCTCATGTGCATTCTCCCCATCAGTGATCACATCCAACCCCATTGCTCTTCATATCTCCAGCCAAAATCTCTCCCCTTGACTTCCCTTGAAGTCTTCCAAGCACCTAGATTTACCACGCCTAAAATGAACTCCTGCCATTTACATACACACCCCAAATATTCTCCTCCTCGAGTCATTGCAGTTCCATAAGCTACACATCCATCTACTTGCTTGTTCAAAAGAATGTCATTCATGAACTTCTCATCCCTTATCTAATCCATTATCCTTTCCTATGAATTGTCCCTCTTAAATACTGGTCCTCAATCAGGGAGATTTTGCCCTCCAAGGGATGTTTGGCAAAGGGATACCTGCTTTGTCTGTAGACATTTTTGGTTTTCACAATGGGGGTGGAGGGAGGGTGGGGATCAGAGAGTGCTCCTGGCAGATGAATAGGCCAGGGATACTGCTAAATATCCTACAATGAACAAGAAGCTCCAACAAAGAATCACGTAGCTCAAAATGTCAATAGGGTTAAGGTTTAAAACTCTGCCCTTAATTATGTCATGAATGTGTCCAATTCTCTCAGTCTCTATTGCCAGTACCTTGGTCCAATGCATGACCCTCTCTGGCTTTCTTCCTTCCGTGATCTCCCAAGTAGTTTCTCACCTCCTTCACTCTGGGCCCCTACCCGCTCAATCTTTTCTCGGAAAAGATTACTTTTCAGACTAATCTTTATAAAATATAAATCTGAACCTGTCAGAACCCTACCACCACCATAACACCCTTCAGTGGTTTCTCCGCTGCACCTAGAATAACAGCCCAACTTCTAATCAAGTCCTGGGTCCTTGCCCACCTTTCCAACTTCACCAAGCACATCACTCTCCCATCACTCAATCTGCCTAAAGCAAACCATGCTTCTTTCTCTTCCTTAACACACCAGGCCCTCTGCTTCCTCAGGACCTTTGCCTACACTTTTCTTCCTCCCACTCTTTGCCTGTCCAAGCCCTATTCAACGTTCTCATGCTCATGTAAACATCACTTCACATTAAGCCTCTCCTCTAAAGCTCCATGATTCTCTGATGGCACTCCTTCTTTCCATTCATGATGCTTGGAACAACTTATATTTTTTTGCATTTTTTAAAACGTTTTATCTTTTATTGGAGTATAGCCGATTAACAATATTATGATAGTTTCAGGTGCACAGCAATGTGACTCAGACATACATATACATGTATCCGTTCTCCCCCAAACTCCCCTCCTATCCAGGCTGCTATAATTATATTTTTGTGTGTTTATTATTTAGTGTCTGTCTCCCTGTATAGACTATAAGTGCTTTAAGGTCAGGGAACAAAAGAATGAGAGGAACTGTAAAAACTCTGGGATCCTGGGATATGTGGTCTGAGCAGTTTAGACACAAGGATAGAGGGATTAAAGCAATCTTCATTTTTTTCCTTCACACTTCTGTTTAGGTCTCATGCTATTTTCAGTGAGTTCGTAAGCTTTATCATGGGAGAACAGCACATCTCCCAGTGACTTCTGACAGTGGAGGTTCATATGGAATGTATCTAATCTAAACCTCACCCACATCTTTCCATCTCTAATTGAAGTATCCTCAACTCCTCTCTCCTACCACAGTGATGGGCATCTTTAAAGCAGTAGCGTGATGGCTTGTACAAACACTCAAAAACTATTTCTCCCCCTCCTCATTCTCAGCTTGTCCCATATTTCATTGAGAACGAAGAAACGACCACAATGAAATTCCATTCGTTTTCCAACAAATCTACCTGCTACCTGCATCTCTACCTACCCTGCCTTCTCTATTGTTACAGTGAACAAACTCTTCCTGCCAATGGCAAGGCCAGCTCTTCTGAATCCCATTCCTGATTGCCTTCTCAAAGACCCTGGTAACCATGACCTCTTTCTGCTGGATCATTCTCAAACATGCTCTGCTATTCCCTTCCTTTAAAAGGAAAACACACACGCGTGCGCGCGCAAGCACACACAAGAAACCCTCACCTAAATGTATGTTCCATTTGCAGCAAACTCATGAGATTTCTCTATAGTTGCTAACACCTTTTTCTCACCTTTCATTCTCTCCTCCACTTACTATTATCAAAGTCAATAACATTCTCCATCTTACCAAACCCAATGGACTTCTGGGTCATCACTTGGATGAATTCTCAGGAGTATTTGGCATAGTTGCCTATTCTCTTATTCTTAAAGCACTTTCCTCTCTTAGGGTCTGGATCATAACATTCTTCTTGTTCTCTTTTACCTCACTGGATGCTCCTTCTCAGTTTATTCTGCAAGATCCTCTTTTTCTGCTCAACTTTTAAATACTGGAGTTCCCAAGGGAGGGTTTGGTACCCAGGCTGTCCTCTCCAGCCTATCTGCAGTCTCTCCATAGGTTATATCATTTATTCAGATGGCTTTAAATACCACATATATGCTCTCAACTCCGTGGAGTCCAGACTTGTATATCCAACTGCTTTCTTGACAACACCATCAGAATGTTTAATTTGTATCTCAGAAAAAAACTCTTTTACAGATGAAGAAAATAAACTTACAGTTACGGGGGGCGGGATAAACTGGAAGATTGGGACTGACATATACACACTATTATATATAAAATAGATAACTAATAAGGACCTATTGTATAGCACAAGGAACTCTACTCAATACTCTGTAATGACTTATATGGGAAAAAAATCTGAAAAAGAGTGGATATATGTATATGTATAACTGATTCACTTTGCTGTACACCCAAAATTAACACAACACTGTAAATCAACTATACCCCAATAGAATTTTTTTTTAAAAACCCAAAACTCTGGCTCTCTCCATCCCAAATGTGTTCTTCCTCCAATCTTCCCACCTCAGTAAATTGTTCCACCATTCACCTAACGGCTCATTCCAAAACCTAGAAGCTATCTTTTATTCCTTTCTTTCACTCATGTCCCATATCCAATCCAAGAGCAGCCCTGTCAAACTACCCCTTCAAAATCTACCCCAAATGTGTCCATTTTTTACCATCTTCATTGCTGCCACCTTAGTCCAAGCCAGTATTATCTCCCATCTGGACCATAAAATAATTTCCTCTCCACAATCCATTCTGTACCATTCTGTACATAGCAGAGTTCTGTTTGTTTTTTTACTTGAATTTGATCCTGCCATTTTCCTGAAAATAAGTGAAAGTGTTGGTGTAATGGTGAGCAGTGGTCACATTCTGAATACATTTTAAAGGCATAGATGGCAGGACTGCTATTGGATAGGAAGTGCTTCCCATTACCCTTAGAATAATATCCAAGCTCTTGGTCAGGGTTCAAAATCCCTGAATGAACTGGCTTCTATCCAGCTCTTCAATCTTATTCCATACTGCTCTCTCCCTCCATCACCCAGTTCAGTCCACACTGACCCTAGTTCTCTTCAGGAAAATGCAAGCCTTTGAGCCTCTATATTTGCTCTTCTTTCCACTTGGGAAGCTCTGTCTCCAAATCTTTGCATACCACTCTGGCGTTGGCTCAGATGTGATTTTGCATAAGCCTTTCCTTTGCCACCCAAGCAGAAGTAGGTCCCCAGTCAGTGACATCTCACACTGTTAGTATGTTTATAGAACTTATTTTTGCTTCATACTTTGTTAATTTTTGTCTCCTTGTTAATAATGGGGGAAGAACTTGACTTAACTTGTTCCCTGCAGAATTTAGTAAGCTCTTCTCTAGGATTGGCAATAAATTTAAAATGTCAGCTTTTCTTTTGCTGAAATGCGTTGAGGGAGCCATGAACAATCCAAAGTACTTTGTGTTCTCTGTCAAGTGAAAGGACAAGTATGTACTGCCTCCTGTAGCACAATTTCTCAAATGCCAATGTGAAAAATATCCTTTTTTTAAAATTTCATTTGAAGTTAATTAACAACAAGGCCCCCAGTCAAAGTCCAGCAGAGAAATCACCTGAGACTGTGTCTTTTGTCACAGCATTGAGAATGTGCCAAAGATGAAAAGTTCTTCTCTGAGTCTCAATGCTCCCTGGACATGTCAGGACTACTAAGTCAAATCAGCACATTACCAAAGTGAAAGTACAATCATGGTGTCCTAGTCCAGAACAGATGGCAAAGAGCATGGGCTATTGGGTTCCTCTACACAGTCTGAAAGCAATATAGAAGTATGGGTTACAGGAACTAATGCACAAACAAAATGCATAGGTTTATGAAACCCTGGGGACAGAATGCTTTTTCTTACTGGGTGGGTGTGAGAGGTAGAAAACTGCAGCCTGGGGCTAATGAGAGCCAAAACCACTCATAAGAGAAGAAACCCTTCCAGGCCAGTTCTCGCATCTCTCTACATTAGTCTGGGATGATCAAAGCCTGGCCTTCCACTATAGAAATCAGCAACATGAGTTCCAGTCGCCCTGGTGAAAGCATTGCAAAATCTCTGCTGGGCGAAGAGTAGATGAAAATATGTGAGTTACCTGGACGAACTGGAAAATCTACTCCTCCAACACCTCTTCCCTCAAACTCCTAAACTGCTAGCTTCCAACCTAAAAAGATACCATGTTTTTCCAAAGCTAGTTCTTCTCTTTGTTGTTTTTTTTAATAATTTTTATTGTATTTATTTTATTTTTTAAGAATATATATATATATTGTGTGTGTGTGTGTGTGTGTGTGTGTGTGTGTGTGGTATGCGGGCCTCTCACTGTTGTGGCCTCTCCCGTTGCGGAGCACAGGCTCCAGACGTGCAGGCTCAGCAGCCATGGCTCACGGGCCTAGCCGCTCGGCGGCATGTGTGATCTTCCTGGACCGGGGCACGAACCCGTGTCCCCTGCATCGGCAGGCGGACTCTCAACCACTGCACCACCAGGGAAGCCCTTAGATCTAATATTTTTATTGAAATATATTTGACATACAAGATTGTGTAAATTTAAGGTGTACAGCACAATAATTTGACACATTTATATATTGTAATGTGATTGCCATTGTAGCAATAATTAGCTACACTATAACATGACACTTCTATAACATGACATTATCATTTCCTTTTAGTGGCTGGAATAACTAAGATCTAGTCTCTTAGTAAGTTTGATGATTATAATACAACACTGTTGGTTATATTCACTGTACTGTGCATTAGATCTCTAGATTTACTACTTATAGGTCCGTACCCTGTTTAAGGGTTGTTTTTGTTGTTCAAACATCTGTCCTAACCCTCCATCCCCATCTCCTGGTAACCACCATTTTACTTATCTCATTTAGCATAATGTCTCTATTAATTTAAAGGTGAAACTCTGAGTTGCTTGGTGAAGTGATAGCAAATGGGAGTGATACCAGTAGTAGTCTTTCATACCTGGAGATCACATCCTCCCCTCTCCTTAAACTCACCAAGATGATCATGGATCAGGGCCTAGTCTTTGACCCTTCCCCATACACATTACAAAATGCAAAGTTCGTAGAAGGAAAGAAATCATAAAGATCAGAGCAGAAATAAATGAAATAGAGACTAAGAAAACAATAGGAAAGATCAATGAAATTAAAGCCTGGTTCTTTGAAAAGATAAAATTGATAAATCTTTAGCTAGACTCATCAAGAAAAAAGGGAGAGGGCCCAAATCAATAAAATCAGAAATGAAAAAAGGAGAAGTTATAACTGACACCACAGAAATACAAGGAACATAAGAGACTACTACGAGCAACTATATGCCAATAAAATGGATAACCTAGAAGAAATGGACAAATTCTTAGAAAGGTACAATCTCCCAAGACTGAACCAGGAAGTAATAGAAAATATGAACATACCAATTACCAGGACTGAAATTGAACCAGTAATTTAAAAACTCTCAACCAGCAAAAGGCCAGGATCAGATGACTTCACAGGTGAATTCTACCAAACATTTAGAGAAGGGTTAACACCTATCCCTCTGAAACTATTCCAAAAAAATTGCAGAGGAAGGGACACTTCCAAACTCATTCTATGATGGCACCATCACCCTGATACCAAAACCAGACAGACATATCACACAAAAAAAGAAAATTACAGGCCAATATCACTGATGAACATAGATGCAAAAATCTTCAACAAAATGCTAACAAACTGACTCCACCAATACATTAAAAGGATCATACACCATGATCAAGTAGGATTTATCCCAGGAATGCAAGGATTTTTCAATATACTCAAATCAATCAGTGTAATATACCACATTAACAAACTGAAGAATAAAAACCATAATTATCATCTCAATAGATGCAAAAAAAGCTTTTGATAAAATTCAACATCCATTTATGGTAAAAACTCTTCAGAAAGTAGGCACAGAGGAAACACACCTCAACATAATAAAGGCCATATATGACAAACCCACAGCTAACATCATATTCAATAGTTATTATTGTCTTTTTGAAAAAGAGGGGCAAAAAAACCCTCTCAAACCAGGAGGGTAAGTAAGCACTTTATTTAAATGTGCTTGCTTTGGATACCAAGGGGGGAAAAGGGGGGTGGGATGAATTGGGAGATCGGGAGTAACATATATACACTACTATGTATAAAGCAGATTATTAATGAGAACCTATTGTATAGCACAGGGAACTCTACTCAATGCTCTATAGTGACCTAAATGGGAAGAAAATCCAAAAAAGAGGGGATATATGTATACATATAGCTGATTCACTTTGCTATACAGCAGAAACTAACACAACATTGTAAAGCAACTATACTCCTATAAAAATTAATTTAAAAAAAAAGAAAAAGTCCAAAGGTGCCCAACTCATTTGGGGGTTAGTATCATTTTGCTATCAAAAACAGATAGTACAGAAGAAAAGAAAATTAGAAGCTCATTTAACTGATCGCAAAAAAAATTTATATTATAAGCATTTACATAGGTTTTATTATGTCAGGAACTTGCCTAAGCCCTGAACATATATAATTCAAAGACAACTCTTTGACATTATCTCCATGTTACTGATAAGGAATTTAGGCATAGAAGGGTCATATGGCTTCCCCAAGGTCATACCGCCAGCTAATTGAATCCAACAGTTCATTTGAAAAAAAAAAAAAACCAAAATTGACATCATGCTCAAATGAGGTTAATCCCAGAAGCGCAAAATTAGTTACACTCCATGAAACTCATCAATGCCATTTATCTTATTAGTAGAGTGGAAAAAATTATATCATTATTTAAATGAGGCAAAAAGATTTTAGTAAAGTTCAGGACCTATTTATCTTTTTCAAAAATCTTAGCAAACTAAGACTAGAAGAGAACTCCCTCTCACTGGTAAACCTTATATACCAAAATCTTATAGCAAACACTACAGTTAGTGGAAAAACACAGATAGCATACCCTCCAAATTATAGAACCATACCCAATAAATGACAACTGATTGATACAGTACTAGAAGTCCTACCAATACTAAAAGGAAAGAAAAATAATTAAGAAAAAGAGAAAAATGATCACTATTTGCACTAGATGTTACCATCTCCGAATAAAACCACAGAATTATCACCAAATGAAGCAATTAGAAATAAGAAAGTTCAGAAATTTACCTGAATATAACAACTTAGAAAATCAATAGCACTAACTTACCCCAGCAATAACCAACTAGAAAACATAACAATAGCAAAAAAAAAGAAAAGGAAAAAAGCTATAAAGTATCTAGTAATGAATTTAACCAAGAACACACAACATGAACACATAAGAACACATGGTATGGAGAAAACATAAAAACCCTAATAAAGGGCATACTAGTTGATTTACAAAATTAAATAGACATTTTACTCTCTTAGATAAGATGACTTAACATTACAAAGATATTCACTATTCCTAATTATTCTATAAATTCAATGTAATACCAATCACATTTCCAGTTGGATTTTTAAAGAAATAAATTAATTTTATTATTTAATAGGAAGCCAAACTGTAAAAAGATGAAAAAAAGAAGGGCAAGTTGCCAGATATAAATACATACTTTTAACTGATAATAATAAAAAAAAAGATATTGTCATAAGAACAATCATATGGACCAAAAAAACACAATAGAAAGCTCAGGGATAAACCATGTAGAGGGGACACTTTTATATAAGATAAGGATAGCATCACAAATTCATGGGGAAACAATGAATTATTTAGTAAAATGGTTTGCAAAAAGTGAATTCCAGCTTAACCCTACATACCAAAGGAAACTACGAAGGAGTAAATATCTAAAGATGAAGAATAAAACTAGAAAGCTGATAGAATAAAATGTGGAATAGCTATAGATCTGAGGTGAAGGAAGGATTGTTTAAACAAAACTTTGAAAGCACAAACCAAGAAAAAGGAGTAATTAAGTTGTTTACATCAAAGTGAAGAATTTCTGGTCCACAAAAGATACTATGGATAAAGTTAATATATAGTTGACAGAATGGAAGAAGATATTTGCAAAGTGTAAAACCAACCAGGGATTAATGTTTAGAATATACAAGAAACACCTACAAATGTATAGTGAAAGTCAACAACCCAAATAGAAAAATGAGTCGGAAATATGAATATCCAATATAGAAGAAACTCAAGATGCTGACAAACAGATGACAAATCAAAACAACTGGCAATTACAGAAATACAAGTTAAGTTATTATAGGCTGGCAAAAATTGGAAAGCTGAACAATGCTAACTATTGGCAGAGATGTTGTTAAATATGAACCTTTGTCCACTGCTGGTGAAAATACAGACCAGTGCAAACTTCCTGGAGAGCAACTGGGCACTAGTCAAAATAAATGCATGTCCCATATGACCCAGAAATACTGTACCTGGGTGTATGTCCAAAAGACATTCTCACAAAGTCCCTGAAGACACGGACAGAGTTGTTCATGACAACCCTAGAAATGATGCCAGAGTTTCCCACAGGCTGTGTGACCAACAGAGAAGGCAGCTGGGCTTGAGCTATATTGGCAGGACCCCACTCAAGAACTCAGTTCACCTGTGACAGAATCCCACCAATAAGAGGCTAAAAGATGGCTTCTTTTGGCCAGAGTCAAGGGGGAGTGCAAGGAGAAGGGCTAGACTGGAGCTCACAGTGCAGTGTCATCCTCCAAAGCCTCCCCCCAAACCTATATGTGTGTCCCATGAGGAGTCAGTGTTTGGTCACCCACCATGGAAAGGACATTGATTGTAAATTACTGTTAGTCAGAAAAGCAGCAAAAGAAGGACATCACTGCTGACCAATTAAGGTAGCTACCTCCTCTCCCTCTTCCTCCTCCTCCTTTAATGGAGAAACTGAGCTTTAAGAAGAGTTTGGAGAGGAGGTATCTCAGAGCTACATCATACCCACCATCCTTGAAGCAACCAGAGCCAAGATAAAGTCCCCCTTAGGGAGGGGAGAAAATGAGGCAGTTGAAAGAGAGTCTTTATAATGCTTTTCAGCTTTACAGTGTCCTTTCTCTACAGACCCTACGGTCTGAACATTGTTTCTCACTGCCCCCCCAAAATTAATATGTTGAAATCCGAACACCACAGGCAATGGTATTAAGAGGTGGGGTCTTTGGGAAGTGATTAGGTCATGAGGGCAGAGTCCTCATAAATAGGTCACAAGAGCAGAGCCCTCATAAATAAGCTTAGTGCCTTTAGAAAAGAGTCCCCAGAGAGCTTGCTTGTCCCTTCCACCATGTGAGGTTACAAGAAGTCTGGCTTTCACCCAACCATGTGGCTACCCTGATCTCAGACTTCCAGCCTCCAGAATTATCAGGAAAAAATTTCTGTTGTTTATAAGCTACCACCTAATCTGTAGTGTTTTGTTATAGCAGCCCAAACAGACTAAGACAGACTCCAAAGGAAAAGGGAAGTCAGGGCCAAAATATAGCTGAAGCTGCCTCAACAAGGTGTTAGAAATAGGAATTAGTTTAATTTTTCTTTATTTATATCCTACATAATTACAAAAATCATTTAAGCAGAACCGAAACTATTTAACGTTGTTCTGCTGCCCAACATTTCAAATGACACCCCCTCATCCTGCAACCGGAGAATCAGCATCATTGTATAGAGGGTACACTCAGGCCAACAACCTGAGTTGGCCCGTCCAATAACGTGTTCAATCATAGTGGCTCCCAAAAGATGGGAATGAAAGTGTTTTATCAGACCACAGCACACAAGTTTGCCTCCTATCATGGCTGGACCTCGGCCCTCTAAAAGGACTAGGATGAAGAGGAGAATGACAAGCAAGACTGTAAGTTCCTCAAATGTCTTCCACTTGCAGGTCCTAGAGGACACAATTATTGATCTCAGAGCTTGAAATGGAAATTGATGGTTTTTTAATGCTAGAGAAAATAAGGGAGTTAAAATAAGGAAAAAAATCTTGTAAAAAGTATAAGCCATTAAATAATGGAAAATGTTCATTTTCATCATCTATACCTGTGTGCTCAAAGACAAAATGAGTTGCAACCAAAAAGAGTCAGTCTTATTTCTTCAGAATAGGCTTCACGTTTCACAAAAGCCATGAGTTACTGTTTTCAAGTCTCAAAAAATCCCTTTAACAACTAGACTGCAACAAAATTGGGCATGTGTTTTCGAACCCTAATTAGTTCTTGGTTATATATACCCAGCTATGGGTTGTCAAACTGCTTGATTTGTGACCGGATATCAAAATATCACTTTCTATTACCTTGATTGTGTGCCAGATGTTCCAGCTTTAGATGCCCTTGGGAGTTGGTTATTAATGTGGTTGTTATTACTGAATGCAAAAGAATATCCTAATATCTTTAAATATTAAGTTTTGCCCTGAAATAAGACAAGCATATGCAAGTATGATGATTTGGGGCTGAGAAATTAAACAAAGTAATAGAGAAGTAAAGGAAAGATGTCCCTGATACAGTCAATTGTTAATGAACCCATGGATGGCATAGTTGCTTCTCCTATGAACAAGTAAGATTTCACAACATAACAATAAATATCAGGTCAGTTCACTGCTTTTGCTTTCATTAGAATCCCCACATCATGAAGGAAAATTTTCTTGTTAATGCTAAAGTTCTCAAAAGCAGGACTGGGTATAAAATCTCTTCTACTTCTTAGTATTACTAATGAAGTTGGTTGTCATTTTATTTATTATACTTATTCAGTTTTATATTAGAAAGAGAAAGTGACATTCAAGAGATTAATTGAGTTCAGAGCAAAAGATATCTTACATCTGATGTTTTTGAAGGTCTAAATAGAAATAAAAATGTCTGTCAAACCATGCTTCTGAATTTTTATAAGACTATAATTATACACATATTTAATAACCCCATTAGGCAGGATGTGTCAGAAAACATTGAAGACTTAAATTATTATGATTAGCATAATAATTAGGTCATTCATCAGGAAAAACTATGAATAATTCATTTTAATTAAGTAACTGATATAATAGCAAATCAACCATCAGTGCCAGAGCCTAGTAAGTCACCAGTAAAACTAACTTCGGGGTACAAGATGATAAATTAAAAATTTGTTCCATCACTAAAAAAATCACCAAAAATTTTTCCTGGACTTTGCATGTCCTCCAGTTAGTAGGTATTCTCCAGGTATGTGAAACACTTTGCTGCTGCATAATTTGAAAACTAGAAAGAAGTATTAGATATTAAAGATATGAGAGGAAAATGTGCCTCTCTTCCAGATAATAAATGTTACCATTGTGTTGCTTTCCTTCTGGCTATGCCAGGTGACTAACCTTTGGAATTAAGTGTAGAAATACATATTATACAGGGAAGAAACAGTCCACGGAGAAAACAGGTGGCTGAAACCAACTATTCCAGTCCATAAATGCTGGTATAAATTATTCTGAAAAATAACAAAAGATTCTGTCTCCACATCCAGTTTATAAAGCCCGTTAAGAACCTGGGATTCAGAACAATCTATTATTAAATATTCTGCTTCTTCTTCTGGTTTACCCAGAAGGAAAACAGCCCAAGAGTTATAATCATTTTTCGGATGAGAGATAAAGATCAATTTAAAGATTTTAATAAATGATCAATATTAAGATGCAGGGATACATAACACATGAAGGCCTATCTAACTTATGAAAGTTTTAATTTTAATTTTAGGATGCAATATCCTTTAAATCAAAGTGTGTTTCAATTTTTTTTCTTATAATCTAGAAGATTATAGATCGTCAAGTAGACTTCAGAATTTGGAAAGACCAAATAAAGCCTTATTTTAGTGTAAGAGTAACTAAAAGCCTTAGGGAATATGAAGAAGTTCATTGGAACATGGGAACTTGGGGACTGTTTTCTGTGCTGAGCAGAGGACAGGTCAGATGAATAAGCACTTTGCTCCAATACAAACTGCCTGACCCATCTCCTAATTAACCCTCTGGCCATAGCCCTGACCTCAGAAATGCCACTGCTGTAATACTGAATGGGGTTTAGAGTGGCAATGACCACTGACAAGCAATCCACTAGTTTGCACATCAGCCAAGAAACACTACAGTTGGACATCTGCATCTCACCAATCTTCAAGACCGTCAGACCACAAACCTGGGAGCCATCTTTGACTCCTTCCTCTCAACTTCCTGTCCAACTGGCCTGCCTGTACTATGTATTCAATCTACAAACATCTTTCCATGCTCTCCACAGTCACGGCTGTCATTGGCACTACTTTCATTCATGCACTAATCATCTCTTAGTTGTTGTAATAAAATAGTCTCCTGTTGGCTTTTGTGCCCTCCCATGTGCCCCGCTCCAACACAAGTCTGATCATAGCAATCTATTACTTAAAGTATTTCAATTATTCCTAATTTCTTTGCTTACATTTGGTGACTACTAACTTTTCCAGCACCTGCCTTACCAACCCTATAGTTGACTCAATTCTTGCAGAGCTTAGAACATGTCATGCTCTCATCTCTGAATCTATACGCATATATCCTGGGTTCAGCCAAATTGTAGATTTCTCCCCTGTAGCTACTACTTCAAGGCTAGATAGCATTTGATTGTAATTCATACTTAAACAGAAGTCCCGAGATACTATGGTACCAGGGCTGGTCTTGTTTACCCCATCTCCTAATTTCCTGTTATCTACAGTGCTAGCTATTCACAACAATGAATTTTGTTCCTCTGGATAAAGGTAAGGGAGATTCACCCACCCAGATCAGCCCAGAACCCAAGCTAGTATAAGATGAGATGACTTAGCACTAAAAGCAGACCAGATAGGGATTTTCTGAAATCAGCAGCTAGGCCTCCCTAAAAATAACTGGACCATTGCCCTAAAGGAAATGCCCAATACTTTCTATTACTTCACTCAGGAACAAAAATTAAGATCCCATAGTGACTTTCATTTCTTACATTTTTATAACTCCTTGGGGCAATTAGGGACATATTTTTCCCTAGCCTATTACTCATAAATACACATAAAAGAGGAAGCTAGCATAATTTTCCCCAAGAAAAGGAATTTTTAACAAATGACCTCAAATACTGAATAACTCACTTTCTGCACTAGAGTGACTTAAGTGATCAATTTCCCAGAAGGAACCCACTGCCCTAGCTTGTGCAAAAGGAAGCATCAATATTAAGAACTCATGTTAATTTGTGTGTATGTGATAAAAATATTATTAATCAGAAAGAGTTTTATGCATTAAAGATAACTATAGTGTTTACAGATGAAATTATATAGGCCTGGGGTTTGCTTTAAAATAATGCAATGGGGGAGGGGGTAAACATAAACAAAATAAGATTGGCCATGAGCTTGATTATTTTTAAGCTAAGTGATTAATACATGACAGTTAATTATACTAGTCTCTTCTTCTGTATAAGTTTTTAAAAATTATAACAAAAATCTTTTTAAAAAAAGAATTTTTATAGCCAGTTGATCCTACTTGTTCCTATAAAAGGAGAAAATGATTACAAGGAGTGCCAAGAGTGGTTCAGGGCTCCTTTGGGAGATTTTTCTGAGGGTTTCCTTTAACATGACTCTACTCTCTCTACTTGAAATCATCACCTCTCCCCCCCTGCCCCAACTACCTTCCCTAACTCCTTTTTATTCCTCAAGGCTTAGTTTAGGCATGACCCTCTTGGAAAGCCTGATCTTATGTTTTCCTCCTTCCCAAGTCAGGGTAAAGTGTCCCTAATACATGCTTTCATAGCATCCCATGTTTCTTTTATTGGGGCTCTTATTATACTAAACTGTACCTATTTGCTTACTTGTCTGTCTCCTCCACCAGAATCTATAACAGAATCCAAACTTTTTGAAGATAGGAAACATCTAATTTATCTTAGGAAAGGAGCTTAAAACACACACAATTTGCTTTATTTTTATGCCATTTTTCTCCCACTGTTCTCTGGATTTAATTGCTTGCCTGATGATCTTTCTTACTTTGAGAATCTCTCATCATGTGGAGAGACCAGGAATGAAAAATTTTATTTCGAATCCAGCAAGTCCTTAATCTTTTATGTTTCCTCTAAATTATGCTTGAAAAATGAACTGTTTCCTTTTTTTAAATCATCTCCCTCTATTTGTATTTTATGAAAGGCAATGAGATGAAGGAAGTTGGCATTGTCAAAGTTCTGCCTGGAAATCTTAGCTAGATCATGGGGTTCATCAGTTATATTTTCTATTTTCCATATTACTGCAGGGTACAGTGCTAATAAACTTTCTTCTATTATATGACAAAATGTCTCTTTTCTTACAACTTCCAATAACATTTTCTCTCTCCTTTAATCTCTCACCAACAGGTTATTTGAGGCCCTTTCAGCTACTGCTAACATGGTCCTCATGGCTCTTAAGATTTTATTAACATCTCCCCAAGTTTACCCACCATCAAGTCCACATGTTTCACTGTTTTTTATGGCAGTGTCCCATTTCCAAATACCCAAATGTGTTCTTGTTATCTATCATTTCCTAACAACTCACCCTAAAACAGTGGACCTTCTTTGATGAGAGCTGATGAAAGTTAAATCACATCCTCAGTTCACAGCATATCATCATCATTTGTCCTAGTGAGGCTTTCTCTTATTTATATTACTAATTTATTTACTTATTTATTTTTATCCCCCTCTTAGTACTCTACCTGTGCTCCCAGGCAACTATTACAATGTGCTTATACTAACACAATGAGCTGAATCATCAATCAGGCTCACAAAACCTATGTCTTACCAAGCACCAAGCTTTACTAATGTCTAGTCAAGTTTACACAAAGGAGCCGCATCATATCAGGACATATCTTCCTAAATCCCTTTTTCACATTAGGATGCATTTTGGGTTCAGAGCAAGAAGCACAATGGGCAATACAAAATGGCACAAGGAAGCCCTTTACTTCTGTGCTTCTCTCAACCTTTATACTTTCTGGTTATGTAGTAAGAAGGTCTATGTGATTAACTTCCATTATCCAGCCCAGTTATGGCTCATAAAGCCACAAACTGAAGACTAATTTTTTTTTTTTGCGGTATGTTGGCCTCTCACTGTTGTGGCCTCGCCCGTTGCGGAGCACAGGCTCTGGACGCGCAGGCTCAGCGGCCATGGTTCATGGACCCAGCTGCTCCGCGGCATGTGGGATCTTCCCGGACTGGGGCACGACCCCATGTCCCCTGCATCGGCAGGCGGACTCTCAGCCACTGCACCACCAGGGAAGCCCCTGAAGACTAACTTATAATAAATAATCCAGACAGACAAGGTACATCCTGCTATAAAAATTCCTTAGATAAAAAATCAGAACATGGCACCTCCTGGAAGATTTTCAGTTACCTTCCGATTAGTAAATTCCATCAATTTGCTAACAAAGGGGTCTGGCTAAGGTCAGAACTGCCTCAGGCAAGGAGTGAGGAACCAAGTTTTAGACCTGTTTATTAATCCTTTACTGGTGTTTACAGTTTACCTCTTATTTTGATGCATTTTCGCAGCATGTGTATTGTTTTGTGAGCATGTATGTATATACGTTTGTATTCAATATTTATTAGTGTTGCATATTTACATCAAAATTCTGTTTCTTACTGGTTTCTTTTAGTCCTGTGTCTTAGGATCCATCCACATTGCTATGTGAACACCTAATCCATTGCTTCTAATTGCTGCATACTATTCCATTTAGTTTATCCCCTCTCCTAAGGATGGACAGCCAGCTTGTCTCACTTCCTTAGTGCAGAAATAATGCTGCAGTCAATATTCTTAGATATGAGAACTTCATTAGGATATTTAATCCAGAGCATTACTCTTGGGCCATATGGAACAAATATACTTAGTTTATTAAATACCACCACCTCCAAAATAAATACACTCAGACTATACTCCCACCAGGGCATGAAGATCCCTATATCCCCACATTCCTGCCAACATATGCCATTATCCAACTGACTAGGGGTAATAATTACAACAGAGATGACGCATTTTGTTTGGGATCCTCTAATTACCAGTTATGATGAGTATTTTGACATACACTGTTACCTTGACCATACTTGTTACCTTTTGGAATTTCCTCTTCTCTAAATTGTGTATTCATACCCCTTATGCATCTTCCAAATTGTAGTTAAAATGGCACATTCCCAACTCATTTCCTCTCAACTGGATTCAAACTATCCATGGACACTCAAATATGACACAAAAGGGAAGTGTAATGAAGGGGCAGTCAGAGTGGCAAGAGCTAGTGATCCTCACTAATTGCAATAAAAATAACTTACTCTTGCAAATTTCACTAAAACATACAATAGTGTGAATATTTTGGGAGGCCCCTCCCAAAGCAAGTAAGGAGCCGTGAAGCCTAAGCTTTGTTTGCTTCACAATAAATCCACCTGGGGTCCTATGTATACATGGGTCCAATCTGAGCCCTCTATTTGGTTCTACTGATTTATTGGTCTGTCCTTGCACCACACTAGGGCAACACTAGGTTTATAATTATGTCTTTGTTTGCTTGAATTTTATCAATAAGCATGTATTAATTTATTTTATGATTTTAAAAATATCACTGAAAATGTCTTAGAATCCCAGATAACATTTCCATATTTTATTTTTTATTCAAATTTTATCTACCCCCATCACCCACCACCTACCCCCTCACTGCCTAACGGAATCCTCTGACCAACAGGAGTTCCCACCTTTAGAATATGTCACTCATCTCCATGTTCCTAGGGATATTATTCCCTGTAGTTTTCATTATTTTTTATCAGTGGTAGTATCTAGCTAATAAGACACTGCTCAGAAAAACTCAGTCTATCCCCTTTCAGATTAATGAATTAACTCATGCATCCATTTATTCAGTAAATAGTTCTTAAGTGCCTACAATATGTTTAAATGTTATGAATTCAACAACAACAAAAAGCATACGTTAACCCTCATGGAGTTTAATTCTTACCATAAATCATTTCCTTTACCAAGAAGAAAATAGAGAGTATATGGGGGATACATAAGTACTTTCTTCCTTCCTCTTACAATGTATTCAATAAAGTTATTAATAATAATATGCCTCTTTCTGATATCCACGACTGTAAATTTCTAGACACTGCAATGCGTCAGCAGTGGTTTCTGTGAAAACAAAGACTTTGTTCCCTTTTCCATAGGTCAGCTCACCGCTCTATACCACTACAGCTGTGTATATCAAAGTCATGCAAAATGTTGAGTGTTCTTTTTAATGCCCCCAATAAATGCAGTGCTGACTTAGATACTATCTTATTGGACTACAGTTCTTCCCCACTGTTCATGCCTGTTTCCCTCACGACACTGGGAAGAGACATAATTTCATAAGCCATTCTCCTACTGAGGAAGATCAGTGTACCCTAAGGAAAAAAGAGCATACTTTCACAGTAAGGTTGAAAATGAGTGCATTTTTCTTTTGAACCAGTGGTGGTGGCGGTGGGAGTGGTTGTTTTCCTAATGTAGAATTCATGACATCACTTATTTAGAGATAAATTCAAGCATGTCAAGTCTGGCAGATTCTTTCCAGAGACTAGCTTATCTCTCTAGCCTCATTGTCTGCCTCTCCTGCACTGTAATTTGCACTTGGCAAAGTTCCCAAAATAGAACATGCTGTTTCATACATCAGCATTTTTAGTGTCACTGTGACTTCTACCTGGAATGTGTTTCCAGCAATTATTTCTTCACCTGCCTCCACCCGTCCTGCAAAACACAGTCCCAGGAGAAGTGTCTCTTGTCCAATCACATAATGCTCCTCTCTCCTGAGACCTGCATACCCTGAGTATCCCAGTATCATAACACTTAAATTAGTCCTTCAAAATGATCTATTTACATGCCTGTCCAGCCTACCAGCCTACAAGTTTCTCAAGAGCACAGGACTGTGTCATTCTCCCCTTTATAGACCCAGCTACTACCCCAGTCCTTGCCATACAGCATGCAGTCAACAAATACTGAACAGAGCCCAACTCAACTAAAATATCAATAACTTTTTGGAACAGCACTTTGAGCTTATGCAATCATAATTACCCCCAGAATGAACTCTGTGGGTAAACAAAATAGCTAGCTTCCAACATAAGAAACTTGAAGAGCAGGGAAGGCAAATAATCACTGGTGAACTTTGGTTAAATTCCCTCCTTATCCTTTAATTAAAAATTTTTGAATGCCAATTAGTATACTGAGCATGGAGCACATTAGTAACTATTAACCCACTCCTTGATAATACAATATTATAATGCATGGCTTAGCAAAGAGGTTTTTAACTTGGCTTTTTGAGTTGGGGTGGGGATCATTTTGTGTTTTTTTTTTTTTTTTTTTTTTTTTTTGCGGTACGCGGGCCTCTCACTGTTGCAGCATCTCCCATTGCGGAGCACAAGCTCCGGATGCGCAGGCTCAGCGGCCATGGCTCACAGGCCGACCCGCTCTGCAGCATGTGGGATCTTCCCGGACCGGGGCACGAACCCGTGTCCCCGCCATCGGCAGGCGGACTCTCAACCACTGAGCCACCAGGGAAGCCCTGTGCTTATTTTTTGGTGCATATTTTAAGTTGTGATTTTTTTTTTCCAAATAAAGCATGAGCATAAAAATCGATAAATGAAACAGATAAAAGTGAGTGAGCTAGTTGAGGATGGATGGAGTGATGAGGGAAACTGAGACAGAGCCTTAGGATCCCTACTGCTCCTTGGAGCTCACGGTGACAACCATGTGTAGGCAGCAAGCAGTCTTTGAGTGAAGCACAAAAGAACTAAGATTGCTGTGCACTGCATCTCTTCCTTCATCCCTCCTCACTGCATGATCACTTATTTTAATTCTTTTTTTTTTCTTTTTTTGAGTTGGACAAGTAGATTCTGAAACTACCAACTTCATCTGTATTCAGAAGGATCAAGTTTCCATCGCTTCTAGGATTCTGGGGTGACTCGAGAATGTTAAAGAGATGGAAAGAAAAAAAAATGGCAGTGGAGGGTGTTCTATCAGTGATATATAATTACCTGCCTCACATGCTTTATTATGCTTTATTATCTTTATCATTATTTAACATATATTGTATGAAAAGTGCTACAGAGCAGCATTGCTCAATTTTTAATGTGCATAGGAAGCACCTAGGATCTTGTTAAAACAAAGGTTCCGACTCAGTAAGTCAGGAGCAAAATAGGAGATTCTAACAAGCTCCCAGGTGATGCCAATTCTGCTGGTCCACAGATTGCTCTTTGAGAGGCACTAAAGGATGCAAAAAATGGATGAGAAGTAGTCTCTAATTCTCATGGAGTTCACAGTCTCATAGGAGGCAGACCGTAACTGTAAGAACTCAAATAAGACGCAGCAAAGGGTGAGTACTGAAAAGGATGCTGAACACCAGGCAGCCTTGAGGTTTTAGCAGAACACATGTTTTAGCAGATTCTCAGAATCTCATGTCAAGTGCTTTAAGAAAGTAACATAAAAGAAATGAGGACCCAGTCGGTAGGTCCCAAAAGAAATTAAATATGTTCTCCCTTTTCTGATCCCTTTCTTGCTAGTTTTCTTAGTGAAGTGGGAGAATGCTGACTTTGTTTACTACCAACATACTTCTGCTTTCTTGTAGCAGAGAGAGCAGTAAAGGAAGATGGACCCCAGACAATGCTAGCTTCCTCATGGTTTCCAAAAACAGTCTCCTAGACTAAATAAGTATTTATCCCAGCAGAGATGTCACCTTGCAGAGACAAAAACTGAGCCTGTTATCAAACAGACTAGCCCACTCTTAAGTGTAGGTGTCCAGGTGTCAAGCTGAAAGGAAGACAAATGCAGCTTTGCCTCCCACATGCAGCCAAGAACTGCTTTGGAAAATTCTGTGGTGTGTGACACGTTGCTTTTCTGTACTGTCACATTTTAACAGGTTAACAGTATCAAAGCTGAACTTTCAAAACTCAAGTTTTACAGGCTTGGGTATCTTTGCAATGAAAACAAGATCACAGGGTTGAACTGCAATGTGGATCCCATCCTGTGAGTGTGTATCAGGGTTTCACTCTCAGAACATCGACTTCTAGGAAACACACAGTAGCCCCGACCAACCTGCAGCCAAGCAGCGAACAAACAATCCTCTTGCTAAGGAGTCTGCTCCGAATTTCATCAAGATCCGACTATTTCTCAGAAAGAACATTCTGTCTCAGTGTTGTTCACTCGTCTTTTGTCCCAAACCGATGATAGTGTGGTAATGGGCTGCACTCTGTAGAACGAAACACACGCAGTTTGGAAGAACATCAGGCTTTAGGCTTTAGTCAGTGTCCCTAAGTTCAGGATTCTCATCCATAAAACAAGGATAATAAAATCTACTAGTTACCTAACAGCATATTGTGAGAATTTAAGGAAGCAAATGTATGTGAAAGAACTGCAGAAACTACAAAATAATGTAATAGCATCATAGCTCATAAGCAATTGTCTTAATAAGTAGTAAAATAGTTGATTTCCATTATAAAAGTTGAAGACCCAGATCCTTCTTTCCACTAGACTGGAACTGCAAGGGGGAAAAAATTTAGCCAAACACTCTTTCCTGGGACGTCTACCCTTGAAGAATAGGTGCAAGGCTTTAAAAAATGGTGAGGTCCCATTCATATAGAAGCAGCATTCTGATCTGACTGTTCCTGTCTTGAGAAATTTCCTTTAGTTCTTGTTTCCTTGCTCAACCTGAAACCATTGATTTCTTCCTATTTCAAGATGTGGTTCTCCAGTCTTTCAGTTTGCCAGTAAATTTCCTTTTTTTGCCTAAGCTGACCAACGTTTGTTTCTTTGCAATCAAAAAAAACTTAGCTAACTGATACACCAAGCCAGGATCTCAACCCAGGGCAGCCCAAAATCCAAAGCCCATGCACTAAACCAATAAATTATAGTGTCTCTTAAAAAGTCACATTAAGTATTAAAATGTACAGTGCTTCTCTTATCCAACCTGCAGCTGTATTAATCTATGATCCACCCATTAGTTCATATGGTAACTTCTGCCTTCTAAAAACAAATGTGAAAACTATTTCTTATGTGATAATTCAGAAATTATCTTAAGTGCCATGGATTTAAGGGGAATCATTGAGTCATTTGAGAAATTGAACTGTAGAGCTGATAGGAACCTATGAGATAATTTTCACCTAACTTTGTATAAATAGAAGTATCATAATAATTTAATGAAAACAGCATCTGGCAGACTTTAACATTCTTCTTTCAATTGGTATAGAAGCAACTACCCCACTGCTTAGATGCAATGTATTACAGACAAGTCTCACCAAGTACAAACTGTAAACACAGACTACAAAGACAAAATTTATCTTTCTCAGCTTTGTTTCAAATTTAAGAAATATCCAGGCTCTGCTAAGTAAGCAAGCCTATTATTCCAGTGGCCCCTTGAGTAGTCTAAGCAATCATCCTGGACATCAAACAGCAGGAAGCTTTTGGAAAGAAAAAAGGAAAAAAGGTTCAGCCACAGTTTAATTTCCTCTCTAATTCCAAAGGAATATATTCACTGAGCTCCTTGGGAAAGGAACTTTCTTCCACTCTCTCAACACTTTTCTGTTTGTACTAGATGAAAAAGAGACACAACAAATTGACATGGGCCCTTAGATTCACAATTTTCTGAAGAAGGGCTTGCAGGAATGGGCATGTGCTGCATGTGAGAGGAGTGGAGGGAACCAGAGCAATGGGTTCCTGCATGTGTCTGGACCTGTTACCACTCACCCCAATGTACGGCCAGTTTTCCAGGAAAGAGAAAAAATGCATGTCGACTGAAAAAAATGCACAACCCCAAAGTTGAGAATCATGTTTTATTCGGTGGACTTGCTGAGGACATAAGCCTGGAAGACAGCCTCTCAGCTTGCTCTGAGGGACTGCTCATAAGAAGTATGAGAGGAGCCAGGATATATATAGGAGTTTTTGCAACAAAAACCAGGTAGTCAGAACATCAGAAGGTTACTGCTAAAGAAAACCAGACATCTCAAGGTAATGAATTTAGCGCTTTTCTATATATAGGAAGATGCAAGAGTCTGGCCTCATTGAAATCAATCCGTTGGTATATCTGGCCTTGATATCAAAGGCAAGTATCCTGTTTTTCTCAATCCTGAATCCCCTCAAGGTGCACAGTCGTGGGCGGCTACAGTGGCTGATGGCTTGATGACTACAATATCCTTTGTTTACTGGTATGGCAGGTGACACTTCCACATGCAAAACAAATAAATCACATTGGATTGTATATTTAGGATAAATGATATTTTCAAAATTCCCTGCAACATGCAAAAAGCACTCACATTTATTAAAAATCATTCTCCCCACTCCAGGGTTGAAATATTCTTTCATTTAGCAGGTACTTTTTTTTTAGCACTTTGAGGAACTATGTTCAGCAGGTATTGAGCTCAAATCAATACCTCACTTACTGTGAAGTTCCAAGCTGGAGGATCATCATATAAAACACAATATGGTCCTTCTAGTAATGCTGATAACCCAATCTTGTTGAATGTGCACAAGTGGAAACCACAGAGCACTGAATTTCATCAAATGTAAGGTGCTATCAGCCTGCAGGTTTTATAAATTTAAGTTTTAGCAAAGTAAATAAAGACAAATTGATCACATAATTAACTTGATGACTAATTTTTGTTGAATATATGACTGTTCGGAATCATATAAATATTATAAATGACATGGTCTAATGTAATGAATTCTGTCCAATTAGAAGTTTTAAAAAACCATATCCTAAAAAATTAGAAGAATGAAAAATACTGGCATAGAATCTCCTCGGAAATCTCAAGTGGAATTATCTGATGGATCTGGAACACCATTAGAGAAATTTCTATTCACTTCTTTGAAGAACTTTAGAGAGAAGTTTAGATGTCTTGGTATAATGGAACAGGAGCCTTCTATGAAAACACTGAAAGAAGAAATATCAATAACGACATGGCCCAAGAATATCACCTTTACCCTGAGTTGCTACTTTTAATATTTTCATTTACAATTTATTTCAAAAGTTGGTCAAATATTTTTTACTGCATGAACAAACTTTCATCAAAGCGGCCTTTCTACGGAATACATTTCTCTTCAGTTTGCAAAGACGATATTCTATTCTTAAGCAAGCAATTCTGGTTTTATATTTGTAGTACCATTAAATAGAACCAGAGAGGTAACCTTTTTTGTACATTTTTGTTGTAAATTTTACTACTTCAAACTTTTTTTGTGGCTGCCAAAGGGAAAAATATAAGAAACAAAAATCAATGTTTGTATTTAAACTTGGAAGTATGATGAGAAGATACGGTGTGTGTATGTGTGCGTGTGTTGTTCTTTTGTTTTGCCTACTTTCTAGAATGTAAGCTTATGATACATATACTTACAGATAGCTCCTTCTCCTCCTATTACAGAGATTAACAATCCCTTTCTCTCAATAAACACAGAAGCTATCATTTATTGAATAGTTATTATGTGCTCAGTGCCATACTAAGCTCTTTAGACTCATACAAGAACTCTATGACAAAGTCATATTAAAACGGTGAAAACCTTTACAATATTCATTTAAGAAGTATTTATTGAGCAACTACTGTGAGACATTATTCTGGGCTTTGATGATATCAGAGTAAACAAAAAAATACAAAGCCACTGTTCTCAAAAAAATAACAAAAATAGAGAGAAAAAGCATCCACAGATGAAAGAGTATCTTTAAAGTAAGACAATTTGATTGAAAACAAATCAGCAGTTACAATGGAAGACAGAAAATTCTGAGAAAATGTATTCAAAAAATACATTTGAGAATCAATTTAGAAATGTATGTCCAACAAAATTATCATCTGATAATGAGGGCAAAACATGTAAATCATTAGATGAAAACAAACTATTTCTTCTATTAATAGATTCTAAACAAAAGCACTTAAAATATACTTCTAGAAGAGGACAAATTAGCCATAAAGGGAGGTCAGAAAAGCATACAAGAAGGGTGAACAAAGCAGATTCCACAAAATACCAATAACAATGGTGCTGGTCATATTATTATTTGTGTATGGATATGAGTTACCCACCTTAAAAATAATATCTACAAACATACATCAATATTTTATTATTATTATATTATATATTATATATATAATGTATATATTATTATGAGGAAATTTTCCTCTCAAAAATTAACCTGAAAAAAAAAATTAACCTGAATGTAGAACCATTTACATGAAGAGAAAATAAAGTTCCATTTTCTTTTAAGCATAATTATGAATAATGGCTTCTTCTAGGCTCTGCTGTTTTAATCAATTGCGATTTTTATTACCTTTTTTAATGCTCAAATTGTCACAAATTAGCCAGTGGGAACTCTTTTTAAGCTAGCTTCTGAGTCCTGTCAACACCATATCAGAACATTTCAAAGCACACTTGCCTGTTGGAAACAAAAATTTCTAGCCTAATCTTGAAAACTCTCTTTCACAAGGCATAGAATTAGCTCCTCCTAGAAGCATTGATATTTTTAGTTGAGTTTTACCATTTCTCTATGATATCCCTACTTGAAATTTTAACTCCTCACAAAACTGTAATTAAACCCCCTTACTTTTATAATGTGATGAACTAAATAATCTTTACCATTTTTATTAAAATTCATATAATCACTTGATTTTTTAAACTCTGTCAATAAAAACTGTCTAAAAGACAGTGCTAACATTTTGAGTCATTTGCAATATTTTTATTCTGCTATGATTTTATGTACTCAAACCCCATTTCAGCCCAATATTTCTAATTATTTCCAGGAAGTTTCATAACTTCTCTAATTTTTATAGAGCAGTGTATTTCTAAAGCTGTCATTGTCTTTAGTAAGTTGTAATTACTTTTCTTTTAATTATGAGACAAAAATTTTAAATCAACTACTTAACAAATGCCAAGATATGTACTTTATCCATCTATACACGAGACAAAAAAATGAAAATCTTAGGTTGTTCATTATTTTAATTAAAATAAGAAAAGCATTATATCTGTAAACAATAAGGCAAATTAAAATTGGGAAAAATTTCAGTTTTCACTTGGAGAGAAACTGAGATTCTGATGCATGCTGAAAGACATAATTCATCATGGAAGTTCAATATCTAAGCCCTCACAGAAAAAGCATCTTCAGATCTCTTTGATGATACTTATGTGGGCAAATCGTACCCTCTGGTGCAAGACTGATTGAAACTGACACTTTCAACTTCATGCTCAAATTGGAAAAAGGTCCCCTAAGGGTAGAGGAGCAATACTCAATTAAAGATGTCTGATTGTTAGAGAAAATGATACTGATTACCTTGCCTCTGAACCTCAAATTAATTGTGCAAGATAATTCTCTACAATTTAAGACTGCCTCTTTTATGTGATTTATTAGAACTACCTTGAACCTCCTGGCCACTTAACATATGGCTTTTCAAAAATAATTGAGAATATTCCATTGTATCTAGATGGGTGGGATGGGGGAAGGTGGGAAGGAGGTCCAAGAGGGAGGGGATATAGGTATACATATAGCTGATTCACTTTACTGTACAGCAGAAATTAACACAACATTGTAAAGCAATTTCACTCCAATAAAAAAAAAACTGTAAAAAAAAAGTAATTGAGAAATGTGTTTCTTTTTCTAGCTGGAATTTATTTAAAAGTTTTGGACAATAACTTGAGATATATCATCTAGACACATTAATATTTATAATCTAGGTTTAGCTTTGCCAAAACAAAGCTGCAATTAGAATCCAAGTTTCCACCAAATCATTCAGATTTTTACAGTTTAAAAACCCAAAGTAATTTTTGCTGAATCT
The DNA here is from genome assembly GCF_964165515.1 of Mesoplodon bidens. Lineage (NCBI taxonomy): Eukaryota > Metazoa > Chordata > Mammalia > Artiodactyla > Ziphiidae > Mesoplodon > Mesoplodon bidens. The sequence continues at coordinate 145,407,992 of NC_138176.1, forward strand.
GAAATGATAAATAATTTGTCCAAAACCATTGCCTTAAGGTCATATAGCAAGTACAATGGGAAAGCAAAGCAAAGAGATTGAATCTATATTAAAAGGTAGGCTTTCCTAAGGTTGTTTCTATGCTAGTATCATCAGTCAATACATAAGTAAATATTTTGATAGAGTACAAAATGTGATTTTTTTTTCCTGAGACAAAACAGAAATACCAAATAGGTTGCGTTGCATGCACCAATTCCAATTATCTGATACTGAGTAACTCCAGGACTGTGTTGAGGATTCTGAGAAAGAATCTGTGGCTCAGAGTCCAATATTAGCCGGGAGCGGAAGACTGGATACATATTTTTGGCCATCCTGACTCCAAAAGAACTGAAAAGAATTCCTTAGGACATTACCTCTACCTTTCAAAATATTAACGAATATTCTACTTTGAATTAAGACATCTAACACATTTTGATTTCTATAAATACCTCTGAAACTAAATTTTCATTATCCAACCACATGTAATTTAATTTAATAGGAAAAAAATTTTCACTGAGTGCCCACCAAAAGCCCTTATGCCTGGAACAGTGGAGAAAATAGACACAATTTTGCCCTCTCTGTGCTCTCAAATTAGCAGGAAGGTAATAACTGTCTAAATAGGCAAAAATCCTCAACAAACTATTAGCAAACCAATTCCAACAATATATAAAGAGGATCATACACCATGATCAAGTTGGATTCCCTCCAGGGTCATAAGGATGATTTAACATACACAAATCAATCAGTGTGATACAACACATCAACACAAGGAAAGATAAAAACCACATAATCATCTCAGTAGCTGCAGAAAACGCATTTGACAAAATTCAACATCCATTCAGGATAAAAAGTCTCATCAGAGGGAACATATCTCAACATAATAAAGGCCATTTATGACGAACCCACAGCCAACATAATACCCAATGGTGAAAAGCTGAAAGCCTTCCCACTAAATTCAGGAGCAAGACAAGGACGCCTACTCTCATCGCTTCTATTTAACACAGTATTAGAAGTCTTAGCCACAGCAATCAGATAAGGAAAAGAAACAAAAGTATCCAAATTGGAAGAGAAGAGGTAAAACCATCACTACTTGAAGATGGCATGATACTCTATATAGAGAACCCTAAGTCTCCACACAAAAACTATTAGAATTAGTAAATGATTTTAGCGAGGTAGGAGGATACAAGATTAAGATATAGAAATCCATTGCATTTCTATACACTAATAATGAAATATCAGAGACAGTAAAAAAAAAATCCCATTTAAAATCATATAAAAAATATAACTAGGAACAAACTTAACCAAGGAGGTGAAAGATCTATATGCTGAAAACTATAAAACATTGATAAGGAAATTGAAGATGATTCAAAGAAATGGAAAGATATCCCATGCCCTTGGACTGAAAGAATTAATATTGTTAAAATGGCCATACTACTCAAAGTAATCTACAGATTTAATGCAATCCCTATCAACATGCCCATGACATTTTTCACAGAACTAGAACAAATAACTCTAAAATTTATATGGAACCATAAAAGACCCAGAATTGCCAAAGCAATCCTGAGGGGAAAAAAAACAAAAAAGCTGGAAGTATAACCCTTCCAGACTTCAGACTATACTGATATTAGCATGAAAACAGACACATAGATCAATGGAATAGGATAGAGAGCCCAGAAGTAAACCCATGCATCTACAGTCAATTAATCAATGATAAAAGAGGCAAGAATACACAATGGAGAAAAGACAGTCTCTTCAATAAGTGGTGCTGGGAAAACTGGACAGCTACATGTAAAAGAATGAAATTAGAACATCCCCTTACACCATATACAAAAATAAACTCAAAATGGTTTAAAGACCTAGATGTAAGACATGACACCATAAAGCTCCTAGAAGAGAACATAGACAAACCATTCTTTGACATAAATCATAGCAATATTATCTTAGATCAGTCTCCCAAAGCAAAAGAAGTAAAAGCAAAAATAAACAAATGAGACCTAATCAAACTTAAAAGCTTTTGCACAGCAAAGGAAACCATCAACAAAACAAAAAGACAACCTATGGAATGGGAGAAAATATTTGCAAATGATGCAACTGACAAGTGGTTAATATCCAAAATATACAAATAGCTCATACAACTCAATATTTAAAAAACAGACAACCCAATTAAAAAATGGGCAGAAGACCTAAATAGACATTTTTCCAAAGAAGACATACAGATGGCCAACTGGAACATGAAAAGATGCTCAGCATTGCTAATTATTGGAGAAATGTGAATCAAAACCAATGAGATATCACCTCACACAGGTCAGAATGGCTGTCATCATAAAGTCTACAAATAATAAATGCTGGAGAGGATGTGGAGAAAAGGGAACCCTTGTACACTATTGGTGGGAATGTAAATTGGTGCAGACACTATGCAAAAACAGTATGAAGGTTCCTTAGAAAACTAAAAATAGAACTACCATATGATCCAGCAATTCCACTCCTGTATATATACCTGGAAAAAAAAAGAAAATATTAATTTGAAAAGATACATGCACCCCCAACATTCAGAGCAGCACTATTTACAATAGCCAAGACAAGGAAGCAATCCAAGTGCCCCTCAACAGACGACTGGATAAAGATGATGTGGCTTATATCTACAATGGAATATTACTCAGCCAAAAAAAAAAGAATGAAATACTGCCATCTGTAGCAACATGGATGGACCTAGAGAATATTATGATTAGTGAAATAAATCAGACAAAGACAAATACTATATGCTACCACTTATATGTGGAATCTAAAAAATAATACAAATGAACCTATATACAGAACAGAAAAAGACTCACAGACAGAAAACAAACTTATGGTTACCAAAGGTGAAAGGGATGGGGGAGAGACAAATTAGAGTACAGGATTAACAGATAAAAACAACTATACTTAAAATAGAGAAGCAACAATTCCCTATAGCACAGGGAATTATACCCAATATTTTGTAATAATCTAAAATAGACTATAATCTTCAAAAAAAACCCCACGAATCACTGTGCTGTATACCTGAAACTAACATAATATTGTAATTCAACTATACTTCAATAAAAAATAAAAATAAAAAAATAATAATCTAAATGAATGGTTGTATCATGCTTTGCAATGTATTTTTAAACATTAATCTTCCTTGAATTCTTTGGAAAAGCCAATTCGCTCATGATGTACTTTTTCAACACACTGTGAGATTTGTTTGCTAATATTTTTTTCAGGAATTTTGCATCTATTTTCACAAGGAAGAATGACTTTTAATCATCCATTATCAATAAAATCCTTATTTGATTTTGGCATCATGATAATTTAGCCTCATTAAATTATTTGTAAGATGTCACCACCTGTTTTATTTTGTTCTATTTTCTGGAAGGATTATATATAGTTTTAGAATTAATTGCTTCTTGATGATGTGTCATAACTTGCCTTTTAATTGATCTAGATCTGTTGTTAGTTCATTTTGGGTTTTCATTTTGGCTTTTTATATAGAAGGGGGAAAGATTTTAAAACACTGATCTAGTTTCTTTAAAGGTTACAGGTCTACTAAGATTTTCTTTTATTTCTACTTGATTCAGTATTGCTAAGTAATTTTCTGTGTGAAGTTGTCCATTACATGTAAATTTTTTACATAAGACTGTACATTGTTCACGTATGTGCAATTTTATTTTGTATGTTAGATGTTTTTCTCTCCCTGTCCCTTGATAAATTTCAACAGGGTATATCAATTAACACTGAATTACCTTTTTTTTAACAATTAAAATCAATTTGGCCAATTATTTTGGCTTCATACCAAAAGGCATAAAATTGCCAAGAAATGGTAAGCCTTTTCTTGGTAATCCATTCAGCACCCATGAAAAGCAGCCATTCTTTCATTTTGATGAAATAAATTTTCATCTCTTTTTCACTGCCAATAATAAATGATGTTTCCTTTCTAGAGCCTTTCTTCTTAAATCTTTATTCACAAGTCCTATATTTCTCTTTGATCATTCCTTTGAACTCTTTCTAGGGTCTCTCCGTATCTTTTAAATTTTGAAACAGAGAACTTAATATTAAACTCTAGAACTACCTGACCAATGGTATATAAAATTAAAAAATGATCTTAGGAACACAAACACTCAATATGTTGTCTTCGTTAATACTGCTTTAGAAGCCTTGAATAAGGGGATTATGCAAAGTGGGAGAGTGGAGGCCTCCGGCACAGAGGAAATCTTGACCACAGACACACTTCCTCATCACCTCTTTTCTTATTAAGACCTCAGAGACTGTGCCCTCTGTTTTCTTGTGTGCTACCATTTACTTCTTCCAAATAGAGTTTTCCATGATCCTAAACAACTCAGAGATTTCTCACAGTTTTTGCAGGTTTCCTAGGGGTTTGCATTGCAAAAACAAGGAAACTGACTAAGATAACCTTAACTAATCATAAGGATTTTATATTTTCAATAAGTCACTGAGCAAAATGACACCAACACCTCTAAGACCTGGGAAGAAAACTATGCCTCCAACCCTTTGGCTCTCTCTCTTCATTCTCTCTTTGGTTCTGGAGAGAACATGAGATAAATATATTTTATCTCAGCAGGCATGAGATAAATATATTTTGTTTCTAGGACTGGTGATCCTGATAAGGATGATAAAAGTTAATTATATCTTAATTACCCACTTATCCTTTTGAGGGGGTGGGGGCAATAGAGGAGACCATAGTTCTTTGCACAGGGCAGTCTCTCAATAAACATCTGTTGAATGAATGGACTAATGACAAACAAGTTAAAGATGGCATTGGATCCTTGGAATCACAAGGTCCAAGTAAGTTTCCTCTACATTTTAAGAAATACAGAGTTTTATCTGTTTCTGTTTTTGCTTCTGCTTTATGAAAGTAAATTATAATGATCTTAGTCATCATTCTCAGAAAAGGATGACTATTTTTCTTTCAAGAATAATTAGCTCAAAAAAAATTAAAGTTCACAGAAGCAACCTAAGATATTAGGAAAGTAGCTGGTTTTTTTTAAAAGAAATTTACAAACCATGGCAATACAAATCCTTTTTGGAATAAGGCAGCATTATAAACCTATAAATTAAAATATTTTACTCATCCATTTTTAATTATAATAGGAAACAGAAAAAATATATTCAGTTAATATAAGTATAATCTTTGTCTAGGTTAGGAATACAATGAAAGGGATTTAGGTGGAAATAGAGATGAAAGCAACAGAGATCAAGAAGGTGGAGGGAGAGGGAAAATGGAGGAAAAAGAAAGAAACATAGATAAAAAGCAGCAAGAATTGAAAGAGAGAAGTGTTCCCTATTAAAGGCTTTTTAAACAATTACTGCTATAGGCTGTTAAAGTTGGGCTATGGTGTTCCCCCAATAGGATTAAACAGTAATGTCAAATTTTGAATTTTCCTAAAGAGTCAAAGGACAATAAGCTATGAGCTGGAAGTTTCCCATAATTTAAAGACTGCAATAAAAATTTAATATTCATTTAGGGAGAGAAATACGTATTTCCTACTCTATCAGTTGTAAATAAGTTTAGCTGCAAGTAAAGAAACCATGATTAAGAGTAGCTTAAACAGTTTCTTTTTTTCCTCACAGAACAAGAAGTTCAGAGCAAGGCAGTAGCTGGTGTTCACTGACTGCTCAATGATGTTATTTAGGATTCAGGAACTTTTTTCTCTTTGTTCCAGTGCCCTGGCCACAATAAAAGACCTTCCTCTCACCACTGTGGCCTACAGGTCTCTAGATAGCTCCTGAACCAGCAGGCCTGATGTCAAGGAAAGAAGAGAGCAACTGGAGAAAAGTAATAAAGAATAAGACCAAAGGGGCCTTCCTGCGTGCCTGTCCCTCCTTATCAGAGAAGCCATAGCATCTGGGACACCTCGCTCAGCCCGCTTGTGCTTACATCTCATAGGCCAGTACCACATTCCCTAGGGAGAAGGGCTTGTGTATGGGGATGGCGTGGTAAAGCACCATGCTTACCACAGTCACATTTTCAAGAGTTCTATTTATTTTGCCTGGGGTCACACTTTAATGAAGAGGACAACAGCTGTTTTTCCCTTGGCAGTTATATTCCAGTGATCTGGCAGCAAGCAGAAGAAAGATTATCTTATACATGAAATTTTGTTCAGGGGGAAATATATTTAGTCTTGCTATTGTACTCATTCATTCAAAGATACATTCCAATTTACATGAGGTGGATATCATAATCGAATGCAGAGCAGGCCCTTGAAATTCCAAAATGCAAGCACAACACATGAAAATTTTCCAATTCTGCCAGGTCCTTACAGTTTAAAATGTAAAATACTAAGCTGTTTGCTGCAAGCAAACTTGACTCTACCTAAATTTAATTTGTCATATAAGTCTCACAACAGAAATATCTGCCCCTGTGTATATTCAGTGAATACAACTGAAGATGAAAATCCTCATATTCTCTTATGAAGACTCAGGAAAACACAGGTTTGTTAGGCAAATTATGCACTCTTTCCAGGCTCTCTGGACAATGAATATAATTCAAATTTAGTATCTGTGATGATTAGCATATATACACACACACATATATATATATACTAGTGTATATATATTTATATATATATAAACAATATATAATCATATAAACTAGTATACATATTAGTATATATATTTGTATATATAAATATATAAATAAGTATATATATATACTAATACATTATGATGATTAGTATAAACTAGTCTTTTTTTTAACATCTTTATTGGAGTATAATTGCTTTACAATGGTGTGTTAGTTTCTGCTTTATAACAAAGTGAATCGGTTATACATATACATATGTTCCCATATCTCTTCCCTCTTGCGTCTCCCTCCCTCCCACCCTCCCTATCTCACCCCTCTAGGTGGTCACAAACCACCTAGCTGATCCCCTGTGCTATGTGGCTGCTTCCCACTAGCTATTTATTTTACGTTTGGTAGTGTATATATGTCCATGCCACTCTCTCACTTTGTCACAGCTTACCCTTCCCCCTCCCCATATCCTCAAGCCCATGCTCTAGTAGGTCTGTGTCTTTATTCCTGTCTTACCCCTAGGTACTTCATGACTTTTTTTTTTCCTTAGATTCCATACATATGTGTTAGCATACGGTATTTGTTTTTCTCTTTCTGACTTACTTCACTTTGTATGACAACAGACTCTAGGTCCATCCACCTCACTACAAATAACTCAATTTCATTTCTTTTTATGGCTGAGTAATATTCCATTGTATATATGTGCCACATCTTCCTTATCCATTCATCTGTTGATGGACACTTAGGTTGCTTCCATGTCCTGGCTATTGTAAATAGAGCTGCAATGAACATTTTGGTACATGACTCTTTTTGAATTATGGTTTTCTCAGGGTATATGCCCAGTAGTGGGATTGCTGGGTCGTATGGTAGTTCTATTTGTAGTTTCTTAAGGAACCTCCATACCGTTCTCCATAGTGGCTGTATCAATTTATATTCCCACCAACAGTGCAAGAGGGTTCCCTTTTCTCCACACCCTCTCCAGCATTTATTGTTTCTAGATTTTTTGATGATGGCCATTCTGACCGGTGTGAGATGATATCTCATTGTAGTTTTGATTTGCATTTCTCTAATGATTAATGACGTTGAGCATTCTTTAATGTGCTGGTTAGCAATCTGTATATCTTCTTTGGAGAAATGTCTATTTAGGTCTTCTGCCCATTTTTGGATTGGGTTGTTTATTTGTTATTGAGCTGCTTGTAAATTTTGGAGATTAATCCTTTGTCAGTTGCTTCATTTGCAAATATTTTCTCCCATTCTGAGGGTTGTCTTTTGGTCTTGTTTATGGTTTCCTTTGCTGTGCAAAAGCTTTGAAGTTTCATTAGGTCCCATTTGTTTACTTTGTTTTTATTTCCATTTCTCTAGGAGGTGGGTCAAAAAGGATCTTGCTGTGATTTATGTCATAGAGTGTTCTGCCTATGTTTTCCTCTAAGAGTTTTATAGTGTCTGGTCCTACATTTAGGTCTCTAATCCATTTTGAGTTTATTTTTGTGTATGGTGTTAGGGAGTGTTCTAATTTCATTCTTTTACATGTAGCTGTCCAGTTTTCCCAGCACCACTTATTGAAGAGGCTGTCCTTTCTCCAATGTATATTCCAATACTATATATAAAAATATATATTAGTTTATATACACTAAACTATATAAACTAATATATATGATTTATATGTAAATAAATAAGTATACTAGTTTATAAGCTATATAAATAAGTATATATAGATATAAAGTAGTATATATAAACTAGTATATATATTAGTATATATATATATATATAAACTATCATATATAAAGGTTTCTGGGAGATAAAGTTTCATAAATTCATAGCACAGTATGTGTTTTAATAGCATTTATCATGTATTTTAATAATTACATATAGAGAGTATATATATATATATATATATATAGTATTCATGTATTCTCAGGGGGTGTAAAATATTAGACTATAAGGATATCTACCAAATTTACCAAGCTATTAACAGTAGTGTTCTTTTCTGGGTGGTGGAGTAAAGGTAGTTTGTGTTTGGGGCACATGCACGCATGCACACTGGCACTTTCCTATGGCTATATGATTATTATTAACAAAATTCTTATTACATTATATTAGAAATGTTTGCATGTCAGTCTCTCCCATTAGCTCTAATCTCTATAAGGATTCAGTGATCTTGTCACTTATTTCTATATCCATACTTTCTAGAATAGTACCTGGAAATTAGTAAGTGCTTGTTGTTCTCAGAATAAATTAATGAAAGAATTAGTTTGATTGTGGACTTTCTCATTCAGGTCAGTGTCCATCCATTCGTTCAAGTACTCTAACCAGGATTTGATGACCCACGTTCCTGTGATTGTGCTAATATGTTAGAGGTGCTTCCAACTAAAAATTGTCACTCGCCATCTGGTTCTACAAGCATGAAGTCACTAGCCACTGTAGTCGCTGGCCTTCAACGTACCCTGAAAGGAGTTCAAGGTGAAGATCAGGAATAAGGCTCTCCGTGCTCTGGGAAAAACTGGCAGAACAGGCCATCAGATAGATATTTTTAGGAGAAGATTTTATGAGCCCAATTTCTTGCATCTTCTCATACCTAGAAAAGCACTAAAATCATTAATGGAGACATCTGGCTCCTCATGACTAGCAGCAACCTTTTGCCAAAATGTGTGCTTGACTGCATGTATCCACCTTCACTAAAATCACGTATATACTGACCTTCCCCCCACCTCTTCGGAGTAGTTCCTCGGAGCTATCTGAATGGCTGTCTCTGGGCTATAGTCCTCATTTGACCCCAAAGAAAACTTAACTCACAATTGTCATGTTATGCTTTTTTTGTGTGTGTGCTAACATTTTTAAAAGAAAACAAATAATGAATCACTTAATATCCTTCAGATGCCCCTGAGAATAACAGGACTTCACATTCCTAACATTGTCTTAGGTCCCATGATCATATAGAAGTTGATACCAAATGCTGACCTATCACTATTGAGAATCCCATCTAAAACTGCCTTTAAGTACTGTTGCCAGATGCCAATATTGACCTGGACCATTCACTATTTTATTTTCTTATTCAGAAAAAAAGCAGCATTTTTATCAACATTTCTTAAAATTACTTGGAAGTAAAAGAACTACTTTAAAACATAAAATGGTCAGGTCTAAGATTTGAGTTGATTTACAAGCTAATAAATTAGTCTGTTGTTCTTTCCTGGATGCTGGTAGAAGAGACAAAACTCCTGAGTCAGAGAAAAAGGGTTTTGTTACTCATGGCACAGCAAACAGCTGGAGCATCAGTATATTTATAATGTTTCTTCTTGCCCCCAGATCTCACAAGGAGATGGGGAGGGGGCCAGATGGATGCTATACATGCAGAGTATGCGCATCCCAGCTGAGAAACGCTGAGATTGGGGAATCCACCACATTTATAGAAAGGAGTGAGCTAGCTTACTCTTTGTGTGGGTGTAGGAGATATCACCTCATCTCTCAAGATTACGAACTGCATGAACAGCCCTGAAAAATGGCCCCAGTAAACAGCAGTTAGGGCCTTACAATCTTAGCACACTCAGCAAGACATAAAGGACAGCTATGTAGCCTACAAAGGACTCTCTCTCCCACAAAACTATTATTATATAAGCACAAATAAATCATTGACCAAAATTTGCAAATTTTTATTTATTCTGCAGAGAACACAGAGCAAGCCTATTTCGATGTAGTTCAATGCTTGGGTTCCGCTTGGCTTTTATCCCCACCTACTATGACTAGAGCAAAGAGTTGGTGAATGAAATACAAGAAACAAGGCTGCGGCAGAAGTCAGGTTCAGAGGATGAAGGGTTTTATATACCATGATAAAGACATTGGACTTATCCAAAGAAAACAGGAGCTATTTGAGGGTTCAAAGTGAGAGAGATTCGATTTGCATTTTATATAAATGGCATGGAACAGGCAAATATAGAGGCAGGAAGCCTAATTTGGAGGCAGTTGAATGATTGCGGCCTGACCCAAAAAGTAGGAGTTAGGATACAGATAAGAATAGACTTGAGAAATGTTTAAAAGGTAGAATTGTCTCAATTTAGAGTTTAATTGTATACAAGAGGTGAGGAAGAAGAATTTAAGAAAATTGCCTGTTTCTGCCTTGAGCAACCATGTCACGGTGGCACTCTTCCCTAATGTAGAAAGCACAGAGCATGCAGCAAATCAGAGAGTGAAAGCATTTTGTTTTTTTGATACTATAGGGAGACTGAGATGTACTGGGACATCTGAGATGTTCAACAGAAGTTGGATATGCAGATCTGGTGATTTGGAGACAAAGCTAGGCTTGTGCCATGGAACTAAATGGTAACTGAAGTCATGAAAGAGAACAAGATCATGTCGGAGTATATGAAGAACAAGAAGAAAAAAAAAAGGTTCAGCTGAGAACACTTGAAGCACAACCACTCAAAGACAGTCAAAAGACTTAGAATTACAACCAGAAAGAAGAAAATCAAGAATGCAAGATACCATAGGAGCTAAAAGAATATTTCAAGAAAAGAGACATCATTGTCAAGTGCTATGGTGAACTCAAATAACTTCAGAACTTAAAGTGTTTATTCGATTGAATAATGAGGTTTTTATTTACATTGATATGAGCAGTTTCATTAGAATCGGAGGAAGAAATCATGTCAATAGAAAGAGAAGTCGAAGTGAGTTGAAGAAATGACAAATGTGTGTGTACATAGGCAACTGTTTCAAGAAGTGTACAGTATAAATGCAAACAGAGGAAACTTCCAGGGTTTGTTTTGTTTTTTAATGAAAGGAGAGATTTGAATATGCTTTAAATGAACATAGGAAAGAACCAATAGGTAAGGGCAGATTGAAGATGTGGGGATAAAACAGGAGAGATAGTCCAAAGAGATGCTAAAGTAGAATTTTCAAAAAGATAAAATCAGGACTCTCATGCAAATATAAAATGAACATGTATCAAAGATTGCCTTCAACTCACTAAACAAAGGGGTAACTCATAAGATATTAAGACCAGCTCAAAGTGATCTGAATAGCTGATTTATTTATAAGTAATTTAATATGGAAATGTAAAGATAAGATTGCTCAGTAAGTGCAAAATGATTAATATCCTGGAAAGCAAAAAACTGAAGCCTTTGGAGTTATCTTTTTACAGAAGAGAAAATGTGGACAGACCTTATTTACATCACTATAGGGCAAAATGCATAAGTTAACTATGCATGTAACTTCACTAAGTCATAATAAATTGTAAGCTGAACAAAGTACATTTCCATAGATAATCCTTGCGTGGACCTGTAAAACAATGACCCCGTATGATAATAAAAGGACATTCTGTTCACCTTTTGGTGTTATTTACAAGTTCTGAACAATTTTTCTCAAGACAGAGTAGTTGCTAAGGAAGTAGGAAAGGAAGTTTACCTTCAAGGTCTTGGCAAGTATCAGAAACAAAACAACAACACAAAAAGTGAGTAAAGTGAGTTAATGAACAGTCCATTTACGAAATTATGGACAGAATCAAGAAAGAGAAACCAAAAATGGTGAAGGGACCCTGGGGTCAGCAACAGTAGCTCCACTAGGTCTGATAACGGAGCAAATGGTTACCATGACCCTTTGAGACCTAAAGCTGTAGACGCCAACTGTGGACTTTGATAGAGGAACACATCCAGTGGCAATCCCTCAGCCTGAGGAAGATAATAAAGGAAAGAATATCCCTCATCATTTTCCTGCTCTCCAATCTCTGGTGACTTCCATTGGCGAAATCCAACCTGATGCCAGAGGGCAAAGGAGCCTTTATGTAGGTCTTATAGCTCACTCTTCTGGGACATAAAGCAATGACTGATTAATTGGTACTATACCAAAAGGATCCTCTTGATAGATTCTAATATTCATGGATGTAGTGTCTCATCACATTCTGATTACAAATTAATACATTCTTTTATTGCTTCTCAGGAAAGGAAACAGATGGCAAATGGTTATGATTGGAATGAATCCATTTGTAAGCTATGATGTCCAAGATTATTTCAGGTCAATGTGAAATCAATAAACTTTGTATTCATATTTATATAATTTTTTCATAAATTAACCAAATTAGCAAAACTTTCTCAGTGTATCAAATGTTGTCATGAGTTCTGAGAAGAGGAAATATGGTAACCAGCAACATTCCAGGACACTAACTACTGGGAGTATTCGTAAACACTGACTGGATTATGATACCTAATGAGTTAACAAAATGAATTTCCTTTATTATGTTACAATTTTAGACGTTACATCCTTTATAAGGATTTTTTATCAGAAATCCAGAATGATGTAAAAGGAAAGGCCAACGGTTATTTCAAAAAGATGTTGAAATGCAGGGTATATTCAAACTGGATAGCAATATAGGGTGATTTCTTTTGTGCCAAAGTATAGTCACACGGCTGCATAAGGCACAAGTTTTGAGCTTCTGTAACTTGCTGCTAACACCACTTCCAGACCTCTTTGGCAATTATTATACACTGTTGTAACATATACAACAACAGTATCTTTCAACAGCAAGTACCTCCTCCTTGAACGCTTTCCATTTTCTATATGTAAGTAAGTCTTTCCTAGATAATTTCAACAGAGTTTCATTTCAACAACAAAGAATTTGTTGAAATATCATGGTAGGCAAAGAATTGTACTCTGAACCCACTGAGGCTATATCTGAGTCTCAATAAATGTCATTTTCATTTTCACCATGTATTTTATGGATGTGTATACATGTCCTCTCTTCTCTACCAGAATATAAATTCCTTATGTGTAAGTTCTTTCTTATCCACCACTATGTATCTTGTGGAAATAGAACATTATGGGCACTCATAAGCATTTGATAAAAATTTGATGAATAAGTGGATGGATGGCTAAATGAATACAAAAGAAAATTAAATGGTCTGTTAATTAACAAATATTTGAAGAACTCTCATCTATTTATCAACTGAAAGTGGGAAGTAGTATATGCTATTGTTAATTGTTTTACTAGGAATATCAGCTGCATCTATGTTGTATCTATGTTGTATTCTTCAAACCTATGTCATAAATCAATTAGAAACCTAAAATGAAGATTTCTTCAAATGTGGAAACATAAAGCATAAACTCTTAGTTTTGCTTTACAGATAAGGTCATAGAAAGATTAAGTGGTTTACAAAAGCTTTTATACAAATGCTAATAGCAGCATTATCCATAATAGCTAAAAAGAGGGAAAAGCTCAAATATTTACCAACCAACTGCTAAATGGATGAATAAAATGTGGTATATCCATATAATGGAATATTATTTGACAATAAAAAGAATGAAGTACTGATACATGCTATACCAGGGATGAACCTTGAAAACTTTACATTAAGTGAAATTTATATGAAATGTCCAGAATAGGCAAATCTATAGAGACAGAAAGTAGCTTAGTGGTTGCCAGGTTTGGGGGCAGAGTGAATAAACAGTGACTGCTAATGGGTATTAGGTTTCTTTGGGGATAATGAAATGTTCTCAAGTTAGATCGTGACAACTGTATAATTCTGTGAATATACTACAAAGCATTGAATTGTATACTTTAAATGAGTGAATGGTATGAAATGTAAATGATGTTTTTTGTTTGTTTTTTGTTGTTTGTTTTTGTTGTTGTTTGTTTGTTTTTGTGGTACGCGGGCCTCTCACTGTTGTGGCTTCTCCCGTTGCGGAGCACAGGCTCCAGATACGCAGGCTCAGCGGCCATGGCTCACAGGCCCAGCCGCTACGCGGCATGTGGGATCTTCCCAGGCCGGGGCACGAACCCATGTCCCCTGCATCGGCAGGCGGACTCTCAACCACTGCGCCACCAGGGAAGCCCGTAAATGATGTTTTAATAAAGCTATTTTTAAAAAGTAAAAATTAAGTGTCTTGTTCAAAATTTCAGGAATAATTAGTGAAGTCAGAACTGTAATCCACACTTTCCCAACCCGTACAATTCTTTTTCCTTACCTTGCTGTTGTCTTGTGTGTAACACAGTTACTTTTTACTCCCTTATTTTCTGAAAATCTTCATTGCTTTTTTGCCATTTTTGTATTTTTATTTAGTTCTCTTTCTTTCCTCCCATTTCTTAACTTCCTCAAGAGCTCTCACACTGTCCTTCCCAGCTGTTAAATGACCTACATTTTAATGATCACTACTCAGTTTTATTTCTTATGGCTGCACATCAGGGTGACTTCTGATAATATTAATCTAATTCTTCCACAAAAGAGACATTTGGGACTAAGCATATGAAACTTGATGGGCAAGACTTTCAAGAAGAAGATGACTTTAGCAGGATGTGAGCCACAGGTGGGAAACCATTGAACAAAAGAATGATTCTGTTGCTGGAATCTTATTACATTCATAGAAATGAGAGACTTGCAAAGGTTGTTTAACTTGATACTCTTACCCGGGAGATTGACTTACAGCTGGTGTGTGAGAAATGCCATTTTCCAGATGACTTCCTCTCCTGTTACAAAGTCTGGCTATGGCCCCTGCAAAGTGCTGGATCTGCTCCATGTTTGGGTGTTTGAGACACTTGTCTTTCCCCTCTGTGCTGGTTTTTTCCACTCATCTTTTTTTAATTTTAAGTGTTCTACTGTAGGAAGATTAATTCTTCTCCATTGAGTTCCATGTCTTTTTGAATATATGTGCAGCCATTGTGATAATTCCAACTGGGTCAGAGAGAAGGCATAAGGTAAATGGTAGTTCACACTATTAAAGAAAGCCATAAGGTAATACATTTTCTCTCTCTGCAGTACATGACTGGATAGATTCCTCAAATTTAAGAAATAAAAATGGACATTTCCTTGTCCATTATTGTCAACTTCTAGAAATGTCATTAAATGTGATTAACAGGTGATTTTTTCTTTTTTTCCAAATGAAAATGTCCAATGTGAATCTTTCACTGGTTTAAATTGTAAATTACATTTTTCCCCCATTTTTAAAAACATTCTCTGGTGGCTTTAAGCAGCTTTTATTCACTTACTGTCCATGGTTATTCATTTTCCATTAATCCTGAATTATTTGGGGGAATCGCTCAACTTTCATGGGAAAAATATGTTAATATTGGTAAGTTCGTGTCTTTTAACCTAACACATAGCAGTAAATATATAGTACAACTTGTTATAAGTTGTGGAGGGAAGAGGAAAGAAAGGAGAAGATAGAAGATTGCTCTGGTTACAGACATAGTAGAAGTAACACCCCAAAGTGAAGCCTTTGTGACACTGTCATATTTCACAAAGTTAAAAGGGAAGGAGTAGGAAGCAGACAATGTTAATTGCCTACCCATCTTCTCCCTTCTTTCTTGCTAACAGAAGCCCACTGTGTTTGGGTTGCCCAGCCCCAAGGACTGAATCACGGGTTAGTCTTACCAATAGTGACTTTAATGTCTCCTTTTGATTCCATCCTATTTGGGATAATGGTATGTCATAATGATGCTTAGAACTTCAGCAGCCATCTTGCCACCATGATGCAATAAAGGAGGACAAAAATTAAATGTGCTTAATAACAGAAAGGGTCAAAGAAATTGGGTCTTTAATGACATCACTGCACTGATGAACTAGATGTCCTGCCTCCTCCAGACTCTTTGTAATATAAGAAAAATGTCTCAAATGATCGTCCGGTGTTTATTAATTGCAGACCTATGCATCCTAACTGAAACAGTATCAGAGCATTTTCATACCATCAAGAACATATATGATGCTCAAGATTATAAAGAAAGTTAAGCTTTTGATCAGGCTTAAATAATAGAAGCATTTCATCAAGCTCAACTGCCCTCTCCGAGTGGGTAAGGGAGTTTATTTTCTCTGATATGCCCTTCTGGATGGCATGACTGAGGTGAAAGGCATAGTTATGGATGAGCAATGGATACCGCTCTAGGTCCTCTCTGAATTTTGAGTTGTAATTCACAACAGGGATCATCATTTAAGAAAATAATGGATGACTATTAAGATTTTAGGAATTTTCCTCAAGAAGACAAGCTGTTTGATGAGATGATCTTACTTGATAATCTTTTTTTTAATTTATACTGCTGGCTATCACTACACACAGCATAGAAGACATACCTAAGTACCTAAAAAGAGAGGGCACATTTCATATTTACAAACAAATCCTGGTTGCAGAGCAGAGCAGGAGCCTAGGAATGTGTAGCCATGCTAAATAATATGCATCCTATTCCCTTTGCCCATCTCCCACTCATACCTCAGCCACACACTTTTATTCAATAACAAAAGTAAATAGTAGAAAAAAAGTGCCAATACATTAAACACAGTTTTTATACATCTGTCTTGATTTCCTGAATAACGACTTTATAATAGAAATACAATGACTATGGCCTTCTATCATTTTTCTCTTAACACTTTGATCTGCAGAGTTCTCAGGAACAGAAAGATGGTCTATCAGAATCATTAACTGGATGATGTTAAGCTTACAGTCATGCAGCTAGTAGTTGTTGAGCACCTATAACGTATCAGGGTTTGTATTAAGTCCTGAGGTGGAAGGAGTGATTACCACCATCAGTTTCTCACAGATGGGAATAAAACCTAGTTATGTACCCCCAAAATTGCATCCCATTGTGGTAGAGTGCTATAACAAAGATTTGGGGACAAAGAAAAGAGCTGCAAGACTCAGATGGGGGTGGTTGGGAAGGCTTAGGATGGTAGAAACTCGCACTGAATCTTGAAGGACTAAGTGGAACTTTCTAGATGAGGAGAGAGGATATTTACCAGCAGTTGGAACTGGATGTGTAAAGAATGCAAGGCAACAGGGAAGCAAGCAGCTAATTATGGCAGGCTCAGTGAGGGATCCATGTGAGGGAGAAGGAGCAGATGGGAAGGGAGGGAATTTTTGGCTATATGAAAGTTTAACCCCAAAGGAGATAGGAAGACTTTGGGGGATTTTAGGCAAGGAAGTAAAAGATCATTCTGGCAGCTTAGGATAGAATGAATTAAAATGAAGAGAGTCTGGAGGTAGAAAGAAAATAATTCCAACAAAAAATTACAACAGTGGCATTGGGTATGAATCAAAAAATTTCAAGAGAGAGTCTAAAGGATTTGGTGATCAATTGAATGTAAGGGTAACAGCTCCACGGGGGGTTTGAGGATAACTCACATATTCTGACAACCAACTGGGATGGACAGTTATGACATACTTTATGATATATACTAAAAATGAGTTTTGTGTTTAGGGAAGAAGGAAGCAACAAATATACTTTTCACAGGGTTGAGTCTGAGGAGCTTATGGTTTATTCATGTAAAACTGTCCAACAGATCAGAGGTTCCTAAGCTTCCAGATTTCACATACCAGTAAAATTTCCAAATAAACATGACGGACCAACTTAAGACTGCCAATTTTTCATTTTGCTAAGTCAGGATATGTTTTTTAAAAAATCTATCCACTGATATCAATATTTCATTTTTATAATAGGATATTTCAACACCAACAACTGAGTGAATCTTAATATAAAAGGCAATTTATTAAATTAAGTAAACTTGACTTCATTTTAAAACTGCACTGAAATGTCCTTCTTTTAAATTGATTAATTAATTTATTTGGCTGAGACGGGTCTTAGCTGCGGCACACAGGATCTTCATTGTGGCACACGGGCCTCTCTAGTTGCGGTGCATAGGCTTCTCTGGTTGCAGCGCGCAGGCTTCTCTCTAGTCGTGGCGCACAGGCTCCAGAGTGCACAAGTTCAGTAGCTGTGGCGTGCAGGCTTAGTTGCCCTGTGGCATGTGGGATCTTAGTTTCCTGACCAGTGATAGAACTGCATCCCCTGCACTGGAAAGTGGATCCTTAACCACTGGACCACCAGGGAAGTCCCAAAATGTCCTTATTTTTTTTCAGTTCCTCTTTTTCCAACATAATCCTCATCACTGACTTACAACAGACCACAAATTGGCACTAAAGCCACTGAAATAGTTTGTACATATAGAGATTTGGGGTCCAATAGAGAAGCAATAGTTGAAGATCTAGAATCATAAGCATATTATTTGAAATTGACAAAATAGATAATCATAAGTACTATTTATTCACCATCTTCTATGAGTCAAGCACTAATGTAAGGGCTTTACATAATTTCTCATTTCAAAATCTCAACAATTCTGAAAGGTAAGAGAGGGTAGTTCATTTTTACAGATGAAGAAATTGAGACTGAAGATATTAAGTTGCCCAAGATCACAAAGCAGAAAGTGGCAGAGCTAATAGCCAAGATTTCTCTAAGTTGAAGTTCTCGATTTTTAAGTGTGATGTTAAACTGCTACCCTGGAAAGAATATATAGAATGAGACAGGGCATCAAGTATGGAACTCTAAGGAATACTGACACTTAAGATGATGTTCCAAAAGAAAAGAGCCTAGAAAAGGAAAGTAAATAGGGTCATGTGAAACAAAGGAGAGGAGAATTTACAAAAGAAATGTGTTGTCAAAAATTCCAAATATCATGGAGAAAGTAAATATAAATTAAATATGCATAAAAATCTATATTTATACAAATTGAAGTGAAAAAATTTTACACTGCATTTTCTTTTAATAGCCTGTTAGTAATACCCATCAGTCCTGCTGACCCTTTCACGTGCTCAGCAGCCACTCACAGTTACTAGAATTAGGAACTTACTCTACAACCATGTATCTAACCCCTTTTGCAAGTCAGAAACCAACCTGGACATCTTTTTGGTACTGGCCCATTGTAAGGGTCTTAATCTGGATTACCTGAGCAGTTGGATTAGCTAGCATTTGAATTCCTGACCCTGGTACTTAAATAAATCTTTCAGGATCAAATCAAACCACATTCAAATTTATATAATATCTCTTATGCAGGATAAGTTCCTCTAACTAGAAAGTTTTTTAAAGTGTAATTTGTAATTTAGGAACTATGGATGTAGAGAAATGTTTGCTATAATCTTATAGCCTGTTCTAAAATTTCTATTACAAAAGCTGCTTCTGATAGGCACAAAGATTTGAAATGCAATTTCAATATGCTATCACCAGGAGGCACTGATACACTGATATCAGGGTTTGAATAATTAAGCCAATACATTGTATAAGTTTAAGACAATCACTTCTATCAAGTCCTAACAGAGATTTCCAATCATGAATTCTTTACCCCTTATATGCCTGTCATAAATTACTGCCTCTCAGGTCCAAATTCTTTCTATTTCCCTGCTCTGTGAAAATGGGCCCTTTAAATATTTTCCACTGTCAACTGTACCATGTCACACTTTATCAGTAGAGATTGCTGGAGGGACATTACAGGGGGAAAGGGTTTTGCCTCCTGCTTCTCATGTGCTCACTTCTGTGCAGACTTCTGCAGCACATGCCTAGTACCCAGGTCCTACAGCTCAGGCAGCTTCCAGCACCAGGTTCCTACGGTGTGCCCAGCTTCTCCAGAGCCAGGTTCCTGCAGAGTGGTGAGGAGAAGAGTGATACTACCTTTGGGCAGTTTTGTAGCATTGCTTCAGGTGAGATACCACCTCACCAACAACTTTCCCTGGAGCACTAGAGAAAGGCAGCTTCCTGAGAGCAGATTTCCAACAAACTCTCCCAGGGTAGCATCACAGGGACTTTTCTGACATCCAGCGAGGACTGTGCCTTCTGCAGTAGGTTCCAGATCTCAATCCTGGAGTGTGGAGAGGGGGGCATGAGTGGGAACTCTTCCTTGGGTGATCTTCTCAGCCCTATGGATAAGGACTGCTCCTTATACCCGTTATACTGTATTCTTTACAGTTCTCTTTACTTCTCACCAGTGAAAGAGGCATTGCTCCAATCTCTTATTAGAGTTAGTGATTCTTTATATTAAATTTTCCCTGTTCAAGTTACTTCATGATTTTTCTCCCCTGATAATATGCATACTGATAAAATCCAGTTACACTTACCTTTATAAAAATAACCAAAGAAATTAAAATAACCAAAGAAATTAAAATAATAGTAACTCTATAAATTTCAAAGATGATAATTTAACATCACAACTTTTAAAGAAATAAATAATTCAAATAATACCTTTCCCATGAAATATTAACTTTGCCAGTTCACCATGTTTCCCAAGAGGAAGTCAAACACCTTTTCTGGTGGTCTTTCCTTAACCTTAAATTTCCTCAATATTAAAGGAGGAAAGAGGAAGACAACTGAAAGAATTTTACTGAGAACCTATCACAGCCTAGAGGTCTATACATCTCATCTGTCTTAATCCTACAATGACCCAAAGAGTAAGTGTTATTATTTCAATTTTAGTCAAGGAACTAAGACCAAGAGAGGTTAAGTAACTCACCAAGATCATGTACCTAGTAAATGGCAGAGAGGATTCAAAGGCAGATGTGGCTGATTCCAAACTCCTTATGCTTCCCCACAGATGATTTTTTGTGTAACTGGCTCTCTTCTCTCTGACTCAGATACAGAAGGCAGCTCACTGGAACTGAATTTTTAATTTATGTTTTCATCTTCTTTGCTCTCAGAACAGATGCTGCTTCTTTCTGCATGCTTCATAAGAAAAAGAAAGAAGCAACTACTTAGAAAGCAGGCCAAAAAAAAAAAAAAAAAAAAGCTTTCATGTATATTTTCCCTCAGTCAAAAAGAAATATTTCTAATAATATAACAAGAGTGAAATTATACCCTCCCTTTTCTTTTTCCAATCAAAACAGGCTACTTAGGTGGCAATGATATAATTAAACTTTAGCAACTTTAGCCCTAGAAATATTGGTTTATATTATATTAAATTTAGCATATTTTTCAAGTGTTGAAAGAAAAAAAACTGTCAGCCCTCAATTCTATACTTCACAAAAATATCCTTCAGGTATGAAGGGCAAAAAAGACATTCTCAGATGAAGGAAAACTAAGAGAATCTGTTCCCAGTAGACTTACCCTTAAAGAATGCCTTAAAGAAATCCTTCAAACAGAAAGAAAATGACTTCAGAAAGGTAGAAATAACAATGCAGTAGGTTAAAAAAAAAAAGAAGCAGGGAGGGGGTAAATATAATAGACTATCCTTCTTCTCATGGGTTTTTAATCATGTCTGGTGGCTGAAGCAGCAACTATAACACCACCCCAGGGGGTGCTTGATGTGTGTAAGGGAAATAAATTTTTAAATGGGGAGAGTTAAGGGATTTAAATGGAAATAAGGTTCCTATACTCCACTTGAAGTAGTAAAGTATTTTTTCAGTAGATTGTTATTGCAGTTACACATGTTCATTGTAATACCTAAAGCAATCACTAAGAAAACAATACATCTAAAAAACTGTTCAAGGAAGACAAAGGAGGACCTTTGTATCACATGTTAATGTCTGCTAGGAGAACAGACTTCAGAAGAGGCATCCAGCACTCAAGTGGACAGGATGACTCAGTCACCCAGCCTCAGTCTTTAGCTTCTCTGGCAATTGAATAGTACAGCTATGAACTAGAATGGCCATGGTGGAAGAAATGGACCTTCACTTGGGCCTGCAATCCTTCTCACCAATGCTAGTCTAGCTATTGCCACTGCTGAACGTCTAACTTGCCAGTAGCAGAGAACTACAGTGTGCTCCCAATATGGAACAATCTTTCAGTGAGACAACCCAGACTCTTACACTCTGGAAAGGGCAAATGTTCCATGCTACCCATGTTTGACCCTGTATTCCAGATAGGGCTTTGCCTTTCCTTTCCTGGCCACACTTCCCATCCAGCATCACCAAGGACTCACTCTGGATAGCCAGGTGACTTTCATTCCCAGTCGTTACTGTAAATGGGAAAGTATAGCAACCATGACCTGATCAAGACAGAGTGACAAAGAGGCTCACAACTCACAAATTAAGGATGGGGCCTGGGTTGCCCCCACCAGGCAAACCACACGTTGGCAGAAATGCTCATAGTGGGGAGAGGAATTTAGAACTGGTAGTGGAGGCAGGAGGTAATGAATATTACACATGGCCTCAGGACAAACTGCAGCAGCAGCAGCTGGATTTTATCCCAGTAACCTTCTTGTAAGGTTTTCCAATCAGAATTCTAGAGAGGCTGTGCCTGAATGTATGTGTATCTGAGTTCGAAGAGTAAACTGTAAAGGATGTTGTTGGTACCCATCCACGTCATGTAAAGAGGGGCGTCCCCCTTTTCCCCAGCTACTGTGAGCATTGGTTGATAACAGCTCACAGCTACTCCCATTTCTAGTGACTTGCCCTCACACAAACAGGAGCAGCCTCACCTGGGAGGCTATGACCGCCCACCCCTCCCAAGGGAAGACCACTGCCCTGACTCACTCTCATCAGGAGGAAATGACTTGGTTGTACAATTTGTCCTCCATGGTTTCCTGTGGAATCAGATCCATATTCTGGCTCAGTTTTTTTTGTTTTTTTTTCCTGTCCTATCCTATTTTCCTCAATTTCCTTCACCTGAAAGTGCTTTCCTAAACAAACAAACAAACAAAAAACCACTGGAACAAGAATTCCTATCCCATACTCTCCTTGTAGAAACTCCAGCTAAGACACTTGTGAATTATAAAACTGTGCTCTGCTAGACATGCCTTGTAAAACTTGATAGATTCCATCAAATCTGAAACTTGAAACCAAATGATTAAATTTAAATCTGTAGATAACACAAACTCTGTATGCATTTCATATTACTTGAGTTAGGAAACTAGAGTTTATGATAAATATAATAAAATATTGTTAATTCAAAAGAGGCAACAAGCTTTCTATTTCTGCTTTGATGATGTCTTTCCAAAATCTTCATTACTCTAAAGGCAGGAAGCATGCAATCACAGAGAGCCTATCTTTCACATTAGTTGTTTTGTATGGGCCAAAAAAACTGAAACAGAGGCCACCTACAAGAAGAAGAAATGACTTTTGAAATAATTTTCACTTGCCATAAAATTTATTCTGCTTATAATAAATTATCATTCAGGTGATTTTCCACAAAAGTCCAATTTAAAAAAACATATCGTAAAACAAAGTCACAAATCAGCACTGTACTCTAGAGGGAAATACTTCTAGAAATAATATATAATATTATGGATTCAAAAACACTAAATTGAGGAAAAAACAAAATAAAAAACACCACAGAGAATTTAAATCTTAATTGTAATCATAACACTAGGAAACTTGGTGGGTTCAATCCTTCTCTTGAGAACACAGAACAAGTGTATTCTTTTAACTCTGTTTCTCCTAGGCCTTCAAGACTAGAAATTTATAATCTAGGTTATAAAATTAAATTATTTTAAAAAGAGCTCCTATCACCATTAAGAAAAGAATATATCATCAAAATCCATTGTTCAACTTCCATAGATCTACTGTTTTCAAAACTCATCTTCCATCAAAGGGAGCTTCCAATATTTTGACAAAGCATGGTGACCAGCACTTAAATTAACACTAGGGCTTCCCTGGTGGTGCAGTGGTTGAGAGTCCGCCTGCCGATGCAGGGGACACGGGTTTGTGCCCTGGTCCGGGAAGATCCCACATGCCGCGGAGCGGCTAGGCCCGTGAGCCATGGCCGCTGAGCCTGCGCGTCTGGAGGCTGTGCTCCGCAACAGGAGAGGCCACAACAGTGAGAGGCCCGCGTACCGCAAAAAAATAAAATAAAATAAAATAAAATATGAACCATAATTCCTTAATAATTGTCAAATAAGCAGTCGGTATTCAAATGTCCATGACTGTCTTGTACATTTTAAAAGTGTTTAGTTTAAATCAGGACTCAAATAAGAATCATACATTGCATTTGACCGTGTTTCTTAAATTTCTTAAGATTTTTCCATGCCCACATTTCCCCCTTTGAAATTTATTTATTTAAAAAAACTAAGATCACTTATACAATAAAGCTTTCCACACTCTGGATTTTAATGACTGCTTCCTCACGGTGTCTTTTAACATGTTTGTCTGTCCCCTGTAACTCCTGTAAGCTGCTAGTTAAATCTAGAGGCTTGATCTGTTTCAAGGAAGAATTTTGGCAAGAATACTTTAGAGATGGTGGTATATACTTCTATCAAGAGGCGTATAACGTTTAGTAGTTTCTCTTTTTGTGGGGGTTAACAGCTGTAATTGATCATTTCCTAGATCATCTATATCACTGAGGGTTCACAAAAAGGTGATATTTGCATACTATTATTCCTTCTTATCTATTGGCTATGAAAATTTTATAGAGAGAAACACCCTCATGAACTGTTTGACTGCCCTGAGGTATAGTTCATATAGGAGAAGATGATTAAATGCTTGATTCTTTCAATGGGAAGAAAATTCTTGAAGATGATTTCTCAGGTAAGAACTCTGTTAATAAATTGCCCCTAATGGAGAGGTTTGCTGTGCTCATTCTCATCTGAAAGCTAGTTAGAGGACCTTCACAGGTACTACTGAAAGAGCTTAGTATGTATGCAGTATGGGAAACCCAGCAGACTGGAATCTGACTCCCACCTGACAAATATAAAGAGCTAAAGGTAAGGTGATTAGCTGTTGATGAATGAACCCAAGGACTGTGGGGTCTACCTCCACTGTACAGCTTATCAAGTCCAAGGGTACATCAAGGATTCCAGTGCACCAGATATGGGTCATGACAAAAGAGAGACCTTGTGGAGGTTTATATTATGTCCTATCCAACAGAACCCACTTGCATATACGGCCTGCTAGATTGCTAGCAACTGAGGAGAGAGTAAGAGGAGAGTGCATCACTTACCACAAGAGAACTACAAGGAAGAAGCTCCTAAACATGTGATGAGAAGCTCCTAAACATGTGATAGGGGGCTCTGAAAACCTCATGAGAGAAAAATTCTTCTTTAAACACCTGCTGAACTCAGAAAGTTCAAAGCCATATTAAGTCCTGTTAAGTCTTTGGTTAACAAAACAGACTGGTAGTCCATTATAGTTATGGATTATTTTTTTCTCTTCCACGGTATATATACTTGGCCATAGACCAAAGTGTTAACTGGGATTGTGGCTGAGAAGTAGGATCTTTTTCCTACTGAAATAGTTTTATCTTTTCTCCAGAAGTTCCACTATTTTTATAAGAGCAAAAGTTAAGTTATAGGGGTTTACTTTTTAGGGAATGAATGAGTAAACTTGTCCAGGCAACTAATGGTCTATGTCTTGGCTTATAAACATTTTCGTATTGATTTTCCTAGTTCTCATCCCACTCTGCCCTAGGCTATTTGAAAAGCTGCAGCTAAAACTCATCCCCTGCTTTGACTATTTTCTGCCCAGTCATTTTATGCTTCAGCAAAATTCTTGCTGTCCTCCTTAATGGTCTTCTGGGGATGGAAGAGCAACTTCAATAAAAGTACAGTGAATTAAGTGATGGGACCAAGCCATTAACAAAACTCTAAGCTTGTCCTAGATCCTAGAACATATAGTTCTAGTATAGCCCCTCTAGCTTTTAACATATTTCTATGCACACTATTTAATTTATCTAACAAATAGGTGTTTACATTTATCAAATACTTTTTCTGCATCAATTTAAAAAGTCATATTTCCTTTTTCTTTATTGTCTGTTAATATGGTAAATTCTCTGGTTATATTTTCTTATGTTGAGATCTGGGATTACTGGGATAAACCTGATCTGAATAATGAATTATTGTTTAATAATCAAATGTTTGACTGGCTAATATTTAATTTATAATATTGAAACATGCATTAACAAGTGAAATTGGTTTATAATTTTCTTTTATTGCCATTATCTGATATTGGAATCAAGATTGCACCAATCTCATCAAATAAGCTGACAGTGCTTCTTTTCTGGAATAAAATTTGTAAGAGTTTTTCCTTGAAAATTTAGTAGAAATTCCCTTGAAACAGATGGGGGCTACAAAGTTTCGGTGGGAGGGAGGTCTTTTGCCACCATTTTAACGTCTCTACTGCTTATTGACCTATCCAATTCTTCTAATTTGGACGCTTTATATTTTTCCAAATAGTTAATGACTTCTTATAAGTTATCAAGTAAATTCTTATATAGTTGTTCATAACATTGCTTTTGATTTAAAATATGTTATATTTGTAGTTATTATTGTTTTTCATTGCATGTTTCTGTTTTCACTTTGTTTTTTCTTTTCCTTGCTCAGACTTTTAGTTTTGTTGATATTTTTATTGTTTTTAATTCTTTATTTTATTAATTTCTCTTTTATTGTTATTAATTCCTCCTTCCTTGTTTCTTTCTGTTTATTTTTTTGGATTTTCTCTGTTACATTTTCAACTTCCTGAATTGAATGTTTAGCTTAATCATTTTCAAACTCTCTGTGTCCTGCTAAATTTACTTGAAACTATACATTTCTGTCAAAGGACTGTGTTAACCATACCTTAGCAAATATGACATATGAGGCTTGTTGTTTGAGTTGTAAAACTTCATAATCCCCTTCATGATCCCCTTTTTAGCCCCATGATTGTTTATTAATATAAAACCTGACATTTAAGATTATGTAAACCACACTTATTTCCTTTGTTAAAATTTCTAATGTCAATCAATTATGGTCAGTGAATGTAGCCCACATGATATTGATTCCCTGAAAGTTATTGAGGCTTCCTTTATGGTCTAGTAAATTTTCCATGAGAGAACATTTTGTAAATAATCTGTGTGATCATTTGTATTCTCAGTTGCTTCAGTGTTGAGTTGTGTTTTGTGTGCCTATGTGTGTCTGTGTATGTGTGTATCTTTTGGGAGACACAATTCAACCCAGTACATATGGCAAAAGGGGCTTTGCAGATGTGATTAACTTAACAATCTTGACATGGGGATATTGTCCTGGATGATCCAGGTGCCCAGTATAATCACAGAGACACACATAGACACAAACACACACATACATACATACATACATCTATGTATATAAAATAGTTCAAGATTTTTTATTACATTACTCAGTTCTACTATGTCTCTAGTTTGTGTTTGTCTGATTTATTTGTCAATTTATGAGGGGAGCATGTTAAAATCTCTTGCAACATATGTTGATATATCTATTTATCCCCACCATTACGCCATTGTTACTTTGTATATTTTGAGGCTATATTGTTAAAGCATCTATATAAATGCTGACTATACCTCCTTGCTGTATTATTTTCTTTAACATGCTCCCCTCATAAACTGACCCTAAGTGGCATCTGATCAGGGAGGGGGCAGCCATTACTGGCGATGGCACAGGTAGCACATCAGAGGCAGTCTGGATCTCTAACGGCAGCCAGACCAACACGGTTCACATGCTGACCTTCACCAAACACCCCGCCAGCCCCTCTTGCTCCAGCACGGCTCCCCTCTGTGGCAAGGGTGCTGAAGCTGGGAGGGGAAAGAGCACACACTTAAAGGGAACTGAGCCAGCTGAGGCCAACCCTCAGGGCTTCTGCTCCGGCAACATGGGACATGCCCCTGCCTCTATAGAGTGGTGACAGCCACTAACCAAGGGGAAGACCCACTCACACCTGGATCTGGCCCTAGCCACTCCTTCTCCAGCCCCACCTCCTACCAAGGTGATAGCTGCCAGCACATCCTGAGGAAACATGTGACTTGTGTTCACACCAAATCCAGCTCTCCCACCAAAGACCCTGGGCACACACACACTGTATAAGGATGTTCTCACCTAAGGACACCCCTTTAAGACCATCAAAGGTAACTGTTGCACCTAATATCATTGAGAGAGAGAAAGTTAAGCAAAATGAGAAGATGGAGGAATTTGCCTCAATTGAAAGAGCAAGAGAAAACCCATGAAAGAAAACAATGAATGAAACAGAAGTAAACAATTTACCAGGTAAAGAATTCAAATCATTAGTAATAAGGATGCTAACTGAATTAGGGAAAAAAACAGATGAACACAGTGAAAATTTTAACTAGGAGCTAGAAAATAAAAAAGAACCTGTCAGAACTGAAAAATACAAAAACTGAAATGAAAAACACACTACAGAAAAATAAACAGTAGACTAGGTGATACAGAACAGCACATAAGAGATCTGGAAGATAGAGTAATGGAAACCACCCAATCAGAAGAGCAAAAAGAAAAACAAATTTAAAAAATGAGAATAGCTTAAGGGATTTTTAGGCTAACATCAAGCGTACCGACGTTCACATTATAGGGGTCCCAAGAGGAGAAGAGAGAAAAAAGGAGATTGAAAATGTAATTAATGAAATTAAGCTACATGTAGCACTTGTTACTTAAAAAGACCTTTTCTTTTGACTCTCTTGTTTGTATTCTGTGAGTACTACTATATCCAAATCACTTTAGGGATTCAACCTACCCATAAGGAGGAGTAAAAATGAAAAATTCCTCATAAAACAAGAGTTCTGAGAGGAAAAGCAATTTGAATTGATGTCTACCAAGCTTTTCTTCAGACAGTTTAACCTAGTGAATGCTTCTTTTTTTTTTTAATATATATTTATTTTTGGTTGCATTGGGTCTTTGTTGCTGCATGAGGGTTTTCTCTAGTTGTGGCTCATGGGCTCAGTAGTTGTGGCGCGCAGGCTCCAGAGCACAGGCTCAGTAGTTGTGGCACACGGGCTTAGTTGCACCGCGGCATGTGGGATCCTCCCGGACCGGGGCATGAACCCATGTCCCCCGCATTGGCAGATGGACTCTCAACCACTGCGCCACCAGGGAAGCCCTAGTGAATGCTTCTTATACAGTTAAAGAGGAATTGTAAGGAATCTTTTTTTCTTTAAACAAATTGCTTACAGTTTGGTATTTATTACTCCAGCTCTACAAAATTATAAAGCATAATTACACACACTCATTCAGAAGCCTAAATAATGAGACCCCCAAGAATTACTAAAGAAAGACAATGAGCCAAGCAATATGTACACATGAATTAGAACTATCTGAATCACTGGGTTCAGAATATAAAAGAAAAGTAATATCCTCAAAGAGATAAAGCAGGAAGTTTGGGATTGACAAAAACAAAAACTGTAAATCACTATATTGTACACCTGTAACTTATTATATGATATTGCACATCCACTATACATCAATAAAAAGAAAGTGAAAAAAAAGGAGAAAAATATATTTTATATATATATATATATAAATTATCTAAGATTTCCTTCATGTCCTCCTTCCTTTATCTCTCACCACCAAACATAATTTGTGCTATAAGTATTTGTAGTACACATGCTGGATCAATATACTTTTTCTAAACCACTTTATTGAAATATTATGGCATATTACAAAAAGCTATACATATTTAATGTAGATAATTCTAGGTATTTATAAATATATATACATCCATGAAACCATCACCATAATCAATGCCATAAGCATATCCATCACCTCCATAAGTTTCCTCCCACCTTATTCATTTATTATCTATCTATCAAGATCCTAACATAAGATCTACCCTCTTAGAAAAATTTTAAGTATACCATACATCATTTTTTTACAAAGCTACAATAATCAAAATAGTATGGTACTGGCATCAAAACAGACATAGACCAAAGGAACAGAATAGAGAGCCCAGAAATAAACCCATACATATGAAGCAAACCTATCTTTAACAAAAGTGCTAAGAATACTCAATGGGGAAAGGATAGTCTCTTCAGTAAATAGTGCTGAGAAAACTGGATATCCACATGCAAAAGAATAAACTTGGACCCTTTTCTTACACTGTACACAAAAAACAACCCAAAGTGGATTAAAGACTTAAATGTAAGACCTGAATGCACAAAATTCCTAGGAGAAAACATTGGGAATAAACTTCTTGACACTGACTTTGGCAATGACTGGTTGGACCTGACAACAAAAGGACAGACAACAAAAACAAAAATAGGCAAATGGGATTACATCAAACTATAAAGCTTCTGCACAGCAAAGAAAACAACAAAGTCAAAAAGGCAACCTGTGGAATGAAAGAAAATATCTGCAAACCATATATCTGATGAAAGGTTAATATCCAAAATACATTTTAAAACTCCTTCCTATAATTCAATACTAGCAAAAACAAACAAAAAACAACAACAGCCTTATTTAAAAATGGGCAAAATACCTTAACAGAAATTTCTCCAAAGAAGACATACAAATGGCCAACATGTATATGAAAAGGCACTCAACATCACTAATTGGGGAAATATAAATCATAACTACAATGAGAGATCAACTTAATATTCTTATTAACGCATTTTAGAGAGGGGCCATAGTTTTATTATCTGTGCATATGATAGATAACCAGATCCAATTCTCTCCTGATAGCCAAGCTCATAAAAGAAAAGGATGTTATTCCCTAACAGGAGGGCAGCAGAAAGGAAGGCAGCTAGGGACTCTGGGATCAGCCTGTCTTGTATTCTTTAGGCTTTCTCAAGATACACATTCTATCCTCTTGTGTGCTGAATGATGAGCAAAGTTGAGTACACTCTGCACACTCTGAGCATTTTATAACCATGGAATTATTTCTTCCTTTCCAAATGGAACTTTATGGTCTCTGTGCCTCACGAGTGAGCCAGCCTTGAATGAGCATGGACTAGGAACCAGGAGACCAGGTTCCAAATATTCCAGCTCTGCCATTGAACTTTAGACAAATGATTTAACTTCTCTGTAAAATGAGGATAGTGATAATTCACCACAAACACTTCTCAGGATTATTTTAAGGATCAACTGAGATCACATAAACACTCAAAAAGCCTAAGGTGTATCAAGGAATCTTGTGTAGTTCTAGAAATATAACACTTGGTATAAAATGGAAAGTGTAATATTCCAGCTGTTAAATGATGAAGAAATGTTAGTCATAATTTTTTTCAAACCCCTAAGTAATGAGTCTAGGCAATGCTCATCAATGATTACTAAGACCACACACACAAAAAGAGAAACAAACAGACATTATTCATGTATTCCTGAAAAAAAGACCTAAATCAGATCAAACTATCAAGCCAAACCTCTAGATCAAATTGCCTGTATTCAGGATACACAGGCGGCAAAAATACATGTTAAATGACATCACAAAGAAGCAATCATCAAAATTCAAAATTCAAGAAACTCTACGAGAAACTGCTTTGTTTTTTCAACAATCTGCTAAGGGAAAAAAGATTGGGGGAGTTTATAGATTAAAAGAAACTTAAGAGACATGTGCGAACCAAGTGAATGTGTGAACATTGTTTGGAAATTTATTCAAACAAACCAAGATTAAAAAACCATTATGGAGACAATCAGGGAAATCTGAACACTGGAAATTTGTTGATATTAAGGAACTGTTGTCAGTTCTTTAGGTGTGATAATGGTATCGTGGTTGTGTTTTTAAGCAATTCGTTATCTTTTAAAGAGACAAATATTCATGGATGAAATGATGTAATATCTGGGAGTCTCCTCAAATAACCAGAAGGTGCGGGGCACGGGGGCTGCAAATAGAAGTGGGTGGGGACAGACCTGAACCTGCTAGTGAACATACCCAGACAACAAATTAAAATAAGGAAATTATAAGTATTGTATATAAGGTATACAGTAAAAATCTGTTTTTAGGAAATCTTGAACATGCCATGCTCCCCGGGGAGTAAATTAATACTCACCTATCACAGTCATAATTTACACTATCACAAGTTCTAACAAGTGCTTAGGAGTTGAAAACCATAAAACATGGAAACATTATTATTTTTAACACTAAATTTTGAGGTTTTAAATATGCATCAATGAGAGGAGTGTCTGTTTATCTCCACTGCAGACTAAACAGTTTCAGGGATACCAAAGCCTTTTAATTTGTACTTTCTTCCATTTTTTTCATAATATAATTGGAAAGGTGGGCTTTATCTTTTCAATCGTGAAGGAAATCTTGGGAGTTCTTGTGAGATTTATGCTCATTAGCCATAACCTTCAAAAAACAAAGTGTTCTCAGGATATTTTTTAAAAACTGGTTTGTGGTGTTCTATTTGTTCCTCAGGTTCCCAGACCCTTGACCATGCATGATACAGACACATTTCAGCTGCAAATTATTTGCACTGTTAGAGTCCAAAAAATATTCATGCAGCTAAAAAATTTGAAATGCTAGATTTCCAGGAAGAAAAATGAAGGCAAATTACCAGCCAATATTTCTACTTTTAGCAGATTAAATAATCATAATATAATTACTAAGACTTCAAAGCATCCAGCCCTTACACACATTTCCTAAAAATATATATATACTAGAAATTTTTGGAACAACGTTTTACATGGAAAATAAACACTCAGCTTCTGAAGTCCTCAATAACACATAGTCCTCCTAAGTAAACAAACACCTTTGGCTTCAATTCTTAAAGCACACAGCAGTTTAAAAGTAATTCTGTAATTAGATGATGATCCAGACAAAATGATAAGAAAATCCCAGAGTCATTCCATCCCAGCCACATGACTCTAGCCTCCTTTCATTAAAGGATGGGAATCATGTTAGTTTGCTAGAGCTGCAGAAACAAAGTACCATAAACAGTGACCTAAACAAAAGAAATGTGTTGCCACACAGTTCTGGAAGCTCAATGCCCAACATCACGGTGTCGGCAGGGTTGTTTCTTTCTGTTGGCTGGGAAGAAGAAACTGTCCCATGCCTCTCCCCCAGCTTCTGGTGGTTTGCTAGCAATCTATAGCATTCATTGGCTTGTAGAAGCATCACCTTGATCTCTGCCTTTGTCTTCACATGGCATTCTCCTTGTGTACATGGCTGTGTCCAAATTTCCCCTTTTTATAAGGACACCAGTCATACTGGTTCAGGGCCCTCCCTACTTCAATATGACCTCCTTTTAACTAATTACATCTGCAACAGCCCTCTTCTAAATAAGGTCACATTCCGTGGTGTGAGAGGTTAGGACTTCAACATATGAATTTTAGGGATAAACAACTCAACGTATGACAGGAATTAAGAAAATGTATTTGCTCAGATGGTATATAAACTCAATTATCCAGGACATACAAAAAGCAGAAAAAAAAACATTCAAATTACAGAGGACCTCTACATATCAAAGTTGTACAGATCTATTTCAATAATACATTTATGCACACATTCAAGAAAACTTGTTGAATAATACCAATGATGTAAAGACACAATCAGGCATAAAGGAGCTCACATGCTATTAGGGACAACCTGACACAGATGCCCTGCACAGACAAATAATATTTTAAATGTTTATTCAATACTTATTTAGTGGCAGTGGAAAGAAACATATCCTATTAATAAAATTATATATTTTCTTTATTCCAAAATCATTCATTAAAACTATAATTAACATTTGTTTTTGGGACTTCCCTGGTGGTCCAGTGGTAAAGAATCCTCCTTCCAATGCAGGGGACATGGGTGCGATCCCTGATCGGGGAACTAAGATCCCACATGCCGCGGGGCAATTAAGCCCGCGCGCTACAACTATTGAGCTCATGCGCCTCAACTAGAGAGCCCACATGCCGCAAACTACAGAGCCCATGCATTCTGGAGCCCATACGCCACAACTAGAGAGAAGCCCACACGCCGCAACAAAAGATCCCACATGCCACAACGAAGATCCCGTGTGCTGCAACTAAGACCCAACGCAGCCAAAAAATAAAAAATTTGCTTTTATTTGGAAAATTCTTCCTGTTCACAGTTTTCCATCATTCATAATTAAATACTGTTAATAAGTCATACTCATTAAGGATCAAGGTAGATTACAAGACTCTAGTTACAGCTAACTGTTCAACAAGTATTTATTTGAAAGGTCTTTTTCCTCTGGCTATCATGTTGGCAAAATAGTTCCTCCTTTCTTGTAGTTCTTGATCTCTTTTCAGTTTTCTTTTGCAAGTTTCAAAGTAGATGAAGTCTTGGGAGGCATCCTTAAAGATTCAAACTTTAGATAATACAATAAAGCACTTATTCTCATCAAATAGCACTGCCCAATTCCAGAATTTTAGATGTCTATGTGTGCCAACTTCAGGGAACTCTCACTGGCCGGTTTCAGAGTGCGCGGCACAACCCAGTGTACCTGTGTATCCCAAAGACATTACATGGGGATAAAGAGCACCTGGGAGGAGCTTGTTTAAAATTTCCAGTTGTTGGCCCCGTGTAGTGAGAGGTAGAGAGCAGCAACAATATGCATTTTTCTGGTTGTGTAAGAAATTATTTATGAAACTGTTACATGATGAACACCATATTTCCCATTCATTCCGGTGAGATTTTAGTATTTCCTTTTGAATTGGAGCCCCAGGAAGTTTTTGATGTGCACCTTAATTAGTTTTGCAAACTAGTAGAGGACATGACCACATAAACCAGGGAATCTCAAGACTGGACACACCTTGTAGGTGGAGGAAAAATCCAGAACATCCCTGGGGTCTGTCTTTCCCCAGGTTTATGCAGTAGGAGAATCAACTGTCGAGTGGTCTGAGCACAAATCCCAATTCTGGCATTAACTATGTGACCTTGGTCAAATCATGTGACCTTTCTGTATCTCTTTTGCCTCTTGTACAAAACGGTAATAACATCAGTGCCTGCTTTGTTGAGTCTTGTACAGATCAAATATATTAACACCTGTAGACTGCTTAGAACAATGCCTGGCACATACCAAGCACAAATGCTAGCTATTATTAGAAGTTTGTAATTGAACAGTGAACTATTTTGTTGTGATGTTACATGTTGATTTGAACTTCAAACAAGCGTATTTCTTAGCGGGCATGGAGTGGGCAGTGAAGCAGCTGGGCGTACATTCTACTCAATAAGCTTCCTAAAAGGGAAACACTGCTCTCTCTCTCCAGGGTAGCTCCACCCACCAGGAAGATGCTCTCTGACCATGCTGATCCTGTCCAACAGGTTTCAAAAAGCACTTTGCTAAACAGAAGAGAACCACCCAGCATCCTAGAGCACACTCAGCTTACTGAGCCAGGCTCTTACTTTTTCTCAGTTATTCTACCAAACATCTATTAGGGATCTTCCCTCTAACCCCTGCTGATGGAGGGAAGATAAGGATCAGTTTCATCGTTATGTTGTTGTTGTTTAACCTGAAAGCATGTGTGTATGGGTTTCTTGACATTAGACACAACCAAAAGTTACAAGAACCTGAGACACATTTGTAACCAGGTCTGAAACCTCAGAGCCCTCAGCCACTCTTAGACCTGGTCTGATCACTCAACAAATACTTATATCAGGAGCTGTAAAACATGAAAATAACTTTGGAAAACCATAATAAAGAGTCACAAGTTATAAATTCCATAAAATGAACCAAAGTTCATGCAAGGGTAGAAGAGGGAAATTACCATGTAATTACTAGAGGGAGTAAACAAGGGAGAGGAAAGGGACCAAGGTTTAGAAAGATTCTACAGAGGAAGCATTTGATCTGGGTCTTGAATGTGCAACAATGATTTGCAGCTTCTTATCTGCCCTAAGAGAGGTGAGGAATAGACCCATTTCCAACATTAAAAATAGCTGTCACTGTAACAGTGACTACAATAGAACCAGGTTTACTAGGAAGAGAGTGGCATTAATGGCTTGAAAACAAATTCATCCACTCACTCACTCACTAATCCCTACTCACTCATCATACACAGAATCACTAGAAGCACTAATGCAAGGAAAACAGACTATCGAAAAGGCACAGATACACGATTATCTGATTGGACATGAGCACAGAATTACAAGCTGCGTGGTTAGGAATAAAAGATGAAAATTTATATTGTGAAAATATTCAAATGTAGGATAGCCTAAGCTTTCAAAACAAAGTGCTGTTTATTTTTCTCAGGTGCAGGAAATGTCTAGTCCCATAGAATTCCTGAACTAGGCGGGTCTTGCAGAAAAGGCAGGGGGATGGAGCAGGAAGGAAGTTTTTTTTTTTTTTTTTTTTTTTTTTGCGGTACAAGGGCCTCTGACTGTTGTGGCCTCTCCCGTTGAGGAGCACAGGCTCCGGACGCGCAGGTTCAGCGGCCATGGCTCACAGGCCCAGCCGCTTGGCGGCATGTGGGATCTTCCCGGACCGGGGCACGAATCTGTGTCCCCTGCATCGGCAGGTGGACTCTCAACCACTGCGCCACCAGGGAAGCTCGGAAACTTTTTTTTCTCTTCTCATTTTCAAGTTCCTTACAGCTATGCCATAGGAACTACTCTCTGAAGACAGGATCCAGCCACACATGTAATGCCATCCCAAGGCAAATGTACATGCCTTCCAGTTTATTTGATATTTGTTATTGTCTGTGTTCCCTTCCACAAGACCAGGGAAGTCTCCCTAAAATGAAACCAAATGAAAGCAAACAAAATTCTCCATATTCTTAGAAGGTATCAACAACTCTTTCTTGACTACAGGAAGACTCCCAAATTCCTGAGCTTGGCTTTTAAACCCATCCAATAATCTGATCAGACCCTTATCTTTATCTCCTAATTTGTAGAGATAACTCTCCTGACGTTCCTCAATTGTATTCTCTCCTCTCCATCCGCATATTTATTTTTTTTCTTTTTTACCTAAATAATACCCATTCTTTAAGTTTCAACCCATGCCCCTCCTCCTGTGACAAGGTCAGCTATTGTTCTGAATCTTATGTAGAAAGAGAGGGTCCAGCCTAGGGAGGGTTGGTTCCCGGAAGAGTGAAATGCTTCTTGAGAAGAGCTTTCACTTCATGAACAGCAGAGGCCTGGGCCCTCTTCCCATGTCTCACCAATGTCCCAGGTTATGGCAGGGCCTCTCAGAGGTGGGCGTGCATAGGTATCTCGAATATTGAGCAAAAGGCCCGATGGAATAGAGCAAGAAAAGGCTTCAGGACTGTGGGTAATGGATCCCCTGACCTTCAAGGGGCCACAGAGCAGGTCAGCGATGACCATGAAAAACTAAGACCAGAAGTAGTCTTCAGAGTTCCTGCGCTTCTTCAAATAGAGAGGGTTCCTTAAAATGACTGAAGATGGTTTTCCCCACAAATTCTGTTGGGTGGGGGTTAAACCTATTAAAGCTGATTTTAAAAAATTAAGAAATACGAGATTTGTCACACCTGAGGGCAACGGAGCACTTCATAACTTTGTTCTATTTGGTTTCTCTTATTCTTTTAAAGTAGATTCCTCTCTTCATCTTGAATACAAAATGTTTCCCATTTCTATAGTACAGTCTGTGATATGTAAATCGCCACATAGCCAAATTAGATAGCAAGGCAAAGATTACTGGGTGTGTCATTATGCTGAGGATGCTATTACTCAAAGATAAATGAGAAGCACTGGTAGGCTCAGTAGAAGGAAAGTGGCAGGAATGAAATTGGTATGAATCTCTCAGTTCCTTCCTCTGATGTCATCCTGTCCATCTTTATGGTTCGTTAGTCCCCTGTCTGACTGTCCTCAGTCAACTCTGCTGTACAGCAATGGTCAAGTTCTTTAGTATATATCAGAAGATTTTTTTTTCTTTTTTTGCAGTACGCGGGCCTCTCACTGCTGTGGTCTCTCCCGTTGCGGAGCACAGGCTCCGGACGCACAGCCTCAGCGTCCATGGCTCACGGGCCCAGCCACTCCACGGCATGTGGGATCTTCCCAGACCGGGGCATGAACCCGTGTCCCCTGCATCGGC
Organism: Mesoplodon bidens; assembly: GCF_964165515.1. Taxonomy (NCBI): domain Eukaryota; kingdom Metazoa; phylum Chordata; class Mammalia; order Artiodactyla; family Ziphiidae; genus Mesoplodon; species Mesoplodon bidens. The sequence continues at coordinate 145,445,887 of NC_138176.1, forward strand.
AGGCGGACTCCCAACCACTGCGCCACCAGGGAAGCCCTATATCAGAAGATTTTGATAGTAAGTGGCAGGTGGGAGATACCTTAATTACTACAACTTAATTATAAAGTGGCATGTGACTATGAAAGCAAGACTTAACCCAACTCTCTTGAATGTTTAAACAGTTAGTTAGCAAACACCAAAACACTTTTTGTAATTCCAAGGAGAGTGCCACTCTCTGCCCCCAGCCACACTGACTCACACCTTACATGAAAACTTCAGTGTACCCCAAACATATTCTGAAAGCAGAATTGATCAGCCTTGAAGTTAGGTAGACATACTCCTCCAGGAACGAGGGATGCAGAGTGGGTGAGGGGCCGGAATCTAGCCTCTGCTACTGAAGGTGTTGTATCAGACAGCTGAGTTAGTGCAAGAGTAATGGGGCCTATGCAAACTTGTAACCAGCCATGTATGTTGAATGTCGCTCATCCATCAAGGGAAAATTATTTCAACCATCCTTATGCTATTGACAAACTCTCTGCTATAAATATTTTCCCAGATTTATTGACAAATAATTGACAAATAAAATTGTATATATTAAAAGTATACAACATGGTGATTTGATATACTTTGTGAAATGATTATCACAATCAAGTTATTTAATATATCCATCACTTCACATGGTTAATTCATGTGTGTGTGTGTGTGTGTGTGTGTGTGTGTGATGGAAATGCTTAGGATCTAATCTCAGCAAATTTCAAATATATACTAGTCACCATGCTGTATATTAGCTCCTCAGAACTTATAGCGGCAAGTTTGTACCCTTTGACCTATATTGCCTCATTTCTCCTCATTTCTCCTACCCCCTAGACCCTGGCAATCACCATTCTACTCTCTGTTTCTCTGAGATTTATGCTTCTTTCTTTACTTTTTTTTTTTAGATTCCACATATACATGATACCATACAGTATTTGTCTTTTTCTAACTGGCTCATTTCCCTTAGCATAATGACCTCCAGGTTCATCTATGTTGTCACAAATGTCAGTATTTCCTTCTTTTTAGGGGCTTCATAATATTCCATTTTGTGTGTGCGTGTATATACATATATATACACACACACACTAGATTTTCTTTATTCATTCATCTGTCAAAAGACATAGGCTGTTTCCATACCTTGGCTATTATGAATAATGCTGCCATGAACATGGAAATGAAGATATCCTGTTTTCATTTCTTTTGGATATACACCCAGAAATGGGATTGCTGGATCATATGGTAGTTCTATTTTTAATTTTTTGAGGAACCACTACACTGTTTTCCATAATGACTGTATCATTCTGAGATTTTGAGAATGATATTTAAGCTAAGTGCTATAGACTAAATGATTGTGTGTCCCTCCCACCCCATATTATGTGTGGAAGCCTTAATCCCCAATGTGATGGTATTTGGAGGTGGGGACCTTTGGGAGATAATTAGGTTTAGATGAGGTTATAGAGTCTCCACGATGGGATTAATGCCCTTATCAAAAGGGGAAGAGACCAGAGCCCTCCTTCCCTTTGCTACCTGAGGACACATCAAGAAAGCAAGCCTCTGCAAACAAGGGCTCTCACCAAACAGCAAATCTGCTGGCACATTGATCTTAAACTTTACAGCCTCCAGAGCTTTGAGAAATAAATGTTTGTTGTTTAATCCAGGGCTTCCCTGGTGGCGCAGTGGTTGAGAGTCCACCTGCCAATGCAGGGGACACGGGTTCGTGCCCCGGTCTGGGAAGATCCCACATGCTGCGGAGTGGTTGGGCCCGTGAGCCATGGCCACTGAGCCTGCACAGCCGGAGCCTGTGCTCCGCAGTGGGAGAGGCCACAGCAGTGAGAGGCCCGCATACTGCAAAAAAAAAAAAAAGTTTGTTGTTTAATCCACCCAGGCTATGCATTTTACTATAACAGCCCAAACTGAATAAGATACTAGGTAACTCCCTCTGGATGGCTGTTGGTTCTTCCTAGGGTCTTTCAGATGCCATCCCTAAGGTATACAGGTCACTTATATTATACATGCACTCAGATAACACTGTTTACACTGAAATAATTTTAAATTACAGACTATAAAATATTAGGGTGTTGTTTTCTGTGTATTCTTTGCCAATAATTGTTAATATACACAAAATTGATGTTATAACTAGGATAAATATCTATTTTAAAGATGAGAAAACTGAAGCACAGAAATCTATTTACTAATTTTGTGACAATTCTAAGCCTTAGATTTTTCATTTGTATAATATGGTCATTGTGATAAATACAAATGATAAGAGATGCAAACTTCTTTTCTCAGTGCCAGGCATTCAGGAAGCATTCAATGAATTATAATTTCAACATTCTAAATGAAGTATAAATGAATTTTTGAGCCCTCACTTTAATATCTGAGAGTACTGCCTCTAGGCAGTAATAGAATTTTACTCTTATACAAAAGTTTAGAAACAATTTAAGACCAATTCCTCCAAGAAAGAAGCTTAAAGAAGTTTTTTACTTTCCTGAGATAGCACAGAAAATCTTACTATAGCTAAAGCCTGACAAGGGTCTAATATTGGCTGATAAAACAGGACTAGCACATTTATGAATTAAATCCTCTTTATGTTTTATTTAGCATAACTATACTCAATGTACAACATCCCAAGGATGTGCTATCCCCCATACCTGTGTTTCTTAGAAGCCATCCAAAGCATCTTATTATAGCAGCTTGTTCAGTTCTCTCTGGCTATTTTCATTATCCTCCTTTTGGTGTTATGTCAGGAGATACATGACATCATTCTAGAGGGTTGCCTTGTGGCTCTATCTCTGGCTTTAGTCCACCAGTTTCAGTCCTGGCCCAATGCCAGATTACTTCTATACTGATGCACCAGCTGGCAGGAAACCAAAGTGTTTCTAGCCCTGGGGACTACCAGAGACAAAATGAATGGGGATGGCAGTATAGAAACCCAAAGTCAAAGGCTCCCTTCCAACTCTTAGCTCAAGATTCAATTTAGAAGGAATATGTGCAATCATGCCAGTAGACACTGGGAATTCTACAGAGTATGCTGAGTAATTTCTGGCCTTTCCATAATTTCTGGCATGAACAATGCATTAAAAGAATACTAAATCATCAATGATTTTTTTTCCCATTTTTAAAACTCTAAAATCCAAACTATTTTTCCTTAAAGTCTTAGATTTGAAATGGATATTAGAGGTTTTAATACAGTCTCCCAAACAACATCAACTTTTTATAACACTCCCCTCAGGTGGCAGCCAGCTACACTGTTTGACAGATCCAGTTATTAGAAAGTCCTTAGTTTCATTCAATAAAATCTGCCTTTCTATAACTTTCAGGTGCTGGTCAGAAAAGCAATCCTAAGACCACAGCATTTCAAAGTTGGCAAGAGGGAATTCCCTGGCAGTCCAATGGTTAGCACTCAGCGCTTTCACTGCCGTGGGCCCAGTTTCAATACCTGGTCAGGGAACTAAGATTCTGCAAGCTGCACAGTGAGACCAAAATTTAAAAAAAAAAACAAAAATACATGTTGGCAAGAATCTCAAGACTGTTCTGCTCTCTAGAATGTCCACAATCAAATTAAATCTCCTTATCACATTACAACCCATATTAGTTAGCTTTTGCTGGATAACCAATCATCTCCAACATCCCAAACAACAACTATTTATTATCTCTCATCTGAGTAATTCTTCCACTGGCTGGCTCAGATGTGGCTGGATGGTCTAGAGTGGCCTGATTCACATGTCTGGCAATTGTCAGGCTGTTGGTTCTAGAGGTGACCTCAGCTGGGACAGTTTGTCTTTGCTCCACATGGTATTTCATCCTCTAGTAGCCACTCTGGGCTTCTTCACATCATTATCTCAGGGTTCCAAAGAGCAATTCTTTTTCAGCCTCTGATGCACGATGTTTGCTAATATCCTTTTGGCCAAAGCAAATCACATGACTGTACTGGGCTAGAGAACTAAGTTCATGTCCTCCCCAGAACCTCATAACGTGAATTTATTTGGAAACAGGATTACTGCAGTTGTAATTAAGTTAAAGTAAGGTCACACTGGAGTAGGGTGGGGCTTTGACCAACAGGACTTGTATCTTCATAAGAAGAAAAGAAGAAACATAGAAACACACAGGGAGAATGCTGTGTGATGACCGAAGGGGACCAAGGATTACCATCAACATCAGAAGCTAAGAGAAAGGCATGGAACAGATTCTCCCCTGGAGCCTTCAGGGAGAGCATGGCCCTGCCAGACTTCTAGCCTCCAAAACTATGAGAGAAAAAGTTTCTGTTATTTTAAGCCACCCAGTTTGTGGTAGTTTGTTATGGCAGCCCTAGGAAACGAATACACATGGCCAAGCGGAGATTCAAGGGACAGAGAAAAAAACATCACCACTACTTCTAGTAAAAAGAAGAAGAGAAACGCTACTTTGCAAGGTGACGCGCACAGGGATGGGAAGACTCTGCAGCCACATCTTCGATTTACCAGAAAGCCCTTCAAGCATCCGACACTTATATCCCCTTCTTTGACATCCTTTCCAGGGTAATTCCACCCAGTTCCTACAACAAGGTCTCAAAACTCCTTCCATGTAGGCTGCTTTCCTGTTGTATTACAAATTTGTCCATATCCCTCTTAAAAGGTAGGGCAGTGATTTTAATGTACACTCCGGATGTTTTCTCTTGAGCAGCACTGTTGAGTTCCATATTAGTTAGGCTGTGTTTGGCTGCAAGTAATAGAAAAATCTGACTAACAGGGGCTTGAAATATAATACTCCCTACTGTTTGGCTTAACAAGAAGTCTGGAGACAGCTGGAGCCAAGTTTGGTAAATCCAGAACGTCAGGGGTTATGTCAAAATCTCTGAAATTCTCTTAATCTCCCCTGAATGGCTGCAAGAGGTCTGCCTTAGCTCTGAATATCATATTTCCATGTGGCCATGTCCCAAGTGGGGCAAAGGAGTGGACGGAGGAATGAGAGAGAAGTTTCCTGACTTGCCTTTGTCATGTCGTCAGGAATGAAATATTTCTTGGAAGTCTCTCAGAAAATTTTCCCAGTCTCTCTGGCTAGAACTGAGCCATATAGCTAGTCCTTGCTCCATGGAGGCTTTGAGAGCAAGTTCCTGCTTTTTCAGCTCTACTGGGGGCACCAGTAAGGGAGAAAGCCATTGGGAATGGCTGTTGGGTATAGTTCTTGGGCAGCCAACCAAGAGTGTCAAACACATCTCCTCAGAAACACATGACATTTTGAAGCAGGTGTATGAATGTGGTCACTTTTATGTAAGGGATTTTTAGAGATCACAAAAATTTTCACCAACTCTTTAAATTAGCAAGTAATGTACTCATCATATAGGATAGGGAATAGAGAATAGGAATTAAGCATGAGGGTTCTGAAGTCAGACTATCTGGGCTCAAACCCCAGCTTTTAATTTACCAGGTAAGTGACCATGGGTAAATGACTTAGCTTCTCTCTGTCTTAGTAGGTTCTGCAACTTAAAAATAAAAATAATAGTAGAACCTACTCTTAGGGTTGCAAAGATTAAATGTATTACACTTGTTACAGTGTCTGGCACATAGTAAATATTCAACAACTATTAGTCATTACTATTATCCCTATGCCCACTCCAACTGTAGGATAAGGTAAGGACCAGATATGAAACAAGGAACAATGATGTTAGTGTACGTATATTTACATTAAAAACCTACAAGAACACACAAGAAACTACTAAAAGTCATTATCTTTGGTAGGGAGACAGAGAGTTTTTAGTGAATACTTTTATATATTCCAATTATGAGAATATATATTATCTACTCAAAAAATATTTCAAGTCCCCATTATGTATTTAAATCACTTAGGTCATGATTTCATGAAATCATAAGATGAAACATTTTCCCAGATGTTAACAGTAGTTACCTTTGGTGACGTGAGTTAAGGATTTTATTTACATATTTTTACATTTCTGGAACTCTTCTGTGGAAGGCAGCATAATGCCCCCTGCCCCCCAACTGAAAGATGTCTGTGTCTGAAATGCTGGAATCCATGAATATGTTAGGTTACATGACAAAAAAAGAATTAAGGTTGCAGATGGAATTAAGGTGGCTAGTATTTGACATTAAATAAGGAGATTCTCCTGAATTATCAGTGGACTCAATAACACAAGACTCCTTAAATATGGAAGGGGGAAGCTGAAGACTCAGAGCCAGTGTGATGCTGATAGGGACAGAGTAAAGGGACCAAGTAGGTGATTAAATAGTTAATCCCACTAAGGGATCATAAGTAAAGAAAAAAGTATGGGAGACCCCTGTAAGTTAATGATCACTCAAGAAAGCAGGCTTGCCTACCAACAAAACCATGCAACAGAAGCATGAAACATGCCCTAAAATAATAAAACAGTGGTGAAATGAGACCCGCATCCTGCCCAGTGAGGTCAGTAAGTTAATGATCCCTAGGACATGCTCTTCTGTGCACACTAAAAATAAAAATATAAGGAAAAGGTGACATTACACTGAAACCTGAGATGATTTACCATTTTTAGCATATGTTACCGCCTTTTCGCTCATTTCCATTGCGCTATGACAGTCCCAGTTTGACCATGTAGGGACAAGAAAACTCCCCTACCCAACAAGGAGGAGGAACTGATGATGGAAGCTTGACATCTGCTCAAGAATAAGGAAGAAGGTGATCTTCTCTCCCTCCCCACTTTTCCTTTGATTATAAAACTGTAGCTCACCAAGTTCACAGGGCAGCACCCTCTTGCCCACCCACTTGTAAACCTCACAAGCACCCTATTCTAATAAATCACTTCTTTTCTATCACTTTGCCTCTCACTGAATTATTTCTGCACTTAGACATAAAGAACCAGGGCTCCTTGGAGCCCCCTGAGACACATTTCTGTGGTTTCGATGCCATTGCTGGTGGGGAAAGTGGCAGGGGACAATGAACAAAGGAGTACAGGCAGCCTACAGAAAACAGGAAAGGCAAGAAAATGGATTCTGCCCAAGAACCTCCAGAAAGGAATGTAGCCCTTCCATTTCCTGGATTTTAGCCCAGTGAGCCCCATTTTGGACCTCAAATCTCCAGAATTTAAGGTAGTAAGTTTGTACTAAGTCACTAAGTTTATGGTAATTTGTTACAGCAGCAATAGGAAACTAGTATATATGTCCCCAGTGTTTAAATGAGAATGTATCATTTTAAAAATCAGAAATAAATAAAATTTAAAGATTTTATATATACATACAAACTGGAAAGGGGACCAGAGTACTAAATAACATTTCCTTAATGTATACATGGGATGACACACACCATTAGCTTGTAATTGCTCAGAGACATGGCCCTAAGGCACCCACGCAATCCTCAAAAGGCACAAAGAGGCCAAGAGTGTGCTCTCACATGCCCGGTATTGATAGCTTTCACTCTACCCATTCCCTACTCCTTCATCGACTGCTCCACAGCCAGCAGCCATGCTGTATCTACCTAGTCTTCAACAGAAGTGCAGATTTTACAAAAAATAGGAAAATCAAACTGTAAAAAGGAAAGACATATTGAAAAGACTGCTGATACAACATCATTGTTTGAACAACAGGAAATGTTCTAAGACACCAGATAGAAATCTGTTTTTAAGGTGCTATGCTTAGTTTTCCAGAGAACAGAAAATTGCCCGTTATAAATGCATTGTCATGATGACAATTGGAAAAAGAACAAAATTGCACCAAATTCCTTTGTTTTTCATTGTACCTTTCAAACCTAGAGACCTAAAAAAGCTTTACACTGTAGTAGCTTGATGTTTTCTTTTTTCTTTTTTTAAAATTTATTTTATTGAAGCATAGTTGATTTATAATGTTATGTTAATTTCTGCTGAACAGCAAAGTGATTCAGTTACACATATCATACATTCTTCTTCATATTCTTTTCCATTATGGTTTATCACAGGATATTGAATGTAGTTCCCTGTGCTATACAGTATGATTTTTTTAAAGGTGAAAAGTAAAAGCAGTTGGAAAATCTTCTTTAGAGAACAGAGTGAAGCAGTTCTTATAAGAGAAGTGTTAAACTTTTTCTTAAACTGTTTATTTCCTTCCTGATTATGAAAGTAATATATACTTATGGTAGAAAATTTATAGAATACAGAAAAATACATAGGAGAAAATACTAATCATTCATATTCAAAGGAAATCACTGCTAAAATCTTTGTCTATTTTCTCCAATTTTATAGGATTTTTCATAGTAAAGCTATAATAATATATAGTATACACAATTTTGATTTTTTGTTAATATTATAACAATAGCCTTTAATACTGAATACAAAATTGTAGTATCACCATGATTTTTATATTGCATAATTTTCATATTTGCAGATGTACCAAAATATATTTACATCTCCCCTAAAGGTGAATAATTAGGTTGATTATAACTGTACATATTGACAAATAATGCTGTAACCAACAGCTTTATATGTAGATTCTTCTACATTAAGAATTGTTTCTTTAGGATCAACAGAAGTGGAATAAAATAGTTTAGGATTGGAATAGCTAAGTTGAAATATAAGAAGATTTTTGAAAATTTAATATGCATTGCTAAAATTCTTCCTAAAGATGTATATGTTGATCTTCAAACAGTACTTGAGACTGTATCACCAACTCTCACTAGCTGAGTATTATTACTTTTAAATCTTTGTAATTTTGATAAACAGAAAATAATATTTCCCTATATTTATTTTAAGTTATTTTTTAGTTAGGTTAAACATTTTCTTCACTTTTTATTTGTATGTCTTCTTTTGCAAATTTTCTAGTCACTTCATTCGTCAACTTGTTTTTTAGGGTTAATTTATTTAGAAGAGTTTACAGCAGTGGGCCAGAGATACTGAGCAAATGACAAAATCAAATAGTTTACTATGGGGTTAGTTTCAGATCAGATACACCCAAGGAGCATCCTCTCTGACAGCAAGAAATGGCAACCACATAAATGCTGTCACAACCCTGCTCTCTGCCTCCAGGGATGCCCTTCCAAACATCACCCCAACACTGGATGTCTGTACTCATAAAAAATGCCTAGTGAATGGCAAGCCATAAATTACCTGTCTGCACTTTCCTAAAAATTCTTACTTTCAGGAGCAAGTTGGTGGTTCCAAGGAAGTCCCACATACCTTATCTAGGAGATCTCTAATAGAAGGAAATGGAGGTAGGCAGAGCAGGGCCAAGAACACCCTATAGGAACGAGAAGGCTCCCCAGTCTATTGCATGGCCATGGGGATGACTCCCTTTAAAAAAGAGGGGGGGGTCCCTAAGAGCTACCACCATGGGATGAAGAGTCAATTGATGAGTTTCATCAGTTATTTGTTCTCAAGGATATGAATCACAAATGGATTTTCCCTAATGATATTTTTAGAGTGGCTTCATATAATTTTCATGAATACTTTGTATATTGACTCTTCATCCTGTTAACAGCTTTGTTTGGTTTAAGAACAATGTAACAAGCACCTGGGTTTGAGGGAGTTTGGGTTTGTTTATTTTGGGTTTTTTTTTGTTTGGTTGTTGTGGTTTTGGTTTTGGTGGTTTTTTTTGCTTGGGAATAGCTAAATAAATAAAATAAAATAGATGGTTTCATAAAAATAAAACTCAACATGGAATTACAGCTTCAGGGAGGCAGGGATGGGGGAGGGGTGTAGAGAGTTCTGGGTGGATTTTCAGGTCAAAATCTCATCCACTTGAGAATTAAAAGAAAAAAAATGTATATCATGAAAAAGGAGAGAGGGTCCCTTATTGAGAAAGATACCCTATTGGTAGTTTTACATGGTATCTACTCTCTGAGACCTCCACTTGGCAACTTAGAATGATATATGTGCAGCGAAACACTACTTTTTTTAGAACCCTTTAAAAATGTAAAAATTTGTGTCAAATAGAGACCATGTATATTATTTTAGGTTACTTTGGTTTCATCTAAAACAGAACCCCACTAAAAATGGCTTAAACAATAAGGGTATTCTTATCTCAAATAAAAAGAAGTAGAAAATTAGGTTGGTCCAGGGTGATTAATTCAGTGGGTCAACAATGACTGGACTCCAGTTGGAATTTCTGTGATTTTTGGAGCTGTTTTCTTAGGGTTTTCAGATAACTGCCATGACCCCAAATATCATGTCTTCAAACAAAAATGTCCAATAAGACATTTGACCAGGGAAGGAAATATTTCCCAGAAGCCTGCAGCGGAATTTACCTGAAAATGGATTGGTCAGAATTGGTCACAAACCCCAACCTCAACCATTAGCAAAGGGGAACAGGATCACTAAAATTGTCTTAAACCAATCATGATTTGCCACGGGCTGGATTTATAATCCCCAACACCTAGACAAAATCTGGGCTCTGTAGGCAAGGAAGTGGTGGCAGAATGGTTCACATGTTAGCAACCAAGAGTCTGCCACAGCACATCTTATTCAATCTATGTTTCCCCAGAATCTAGTGAAATACAAAGCAAAAATTTGTAGCTAAGGTAATAAATGCAAGTAAATTGGAATACCTTTATAAAATATCACAAGAACATGACCTGTACCAAGATGATTCAAGAATTATGAAATATCCTGTTTTAGTAGAATACTAAAAGGTAACACTCAACAAAATTAATGTATAGTTATTTCCTTGAATGAAGAAATACCCTAAATTTGACAACATCAGAATACTTTGAAATTAAAATGAATAAATAAACACTAGTAAATTGTACTGGTTTGACAAATTGGAGGAGATTAAGTTGGAGGAAACATTTATAAGGAAATATTCAAAATTGTGCCACACAATCTTTACCGATTACCTTTAAAATGGCACCAGTAATGGATGCTGCTTTTCTATTTTCATATAATTAAGCTACCTAAATAGCATCTAGTTAACGAAGAAGAGACTAGGTTCACTACCTATTCAGTTGATTCCCATCTCTATGCTCCCATGATCATCACTGTTTCACATTACACCATAATTTATCCTATAAATCAGCCTCCTTCCCTCCTTTCTGAGGGCAAAGACAGGTCCTATTCATTTCTGTACTCCCAGGAGCATGGAGTAGATACTCTGTAAAGTATCTGCCCAAGACCCAGTCACCAATATCTACTAAGTGGCTTGTTCTCTGTTTCACAATATTTCTGTCCCAGTTATGAAGTAACTGTCTCTGGGCTCCAAACCTTCCCTTCCTTATACCCTGCTTTGCTATCTGGACTGGGCCCCACCAAGAGGGAAACCAGAGGGAGGCAGCAAGGCTGGAGGAGGAAGAAGAGGCTCACTCTTTCCTACCTGCTTCCTATTCCTGTGAGCATCATCCCAGTGTTTCTTCACCCTGAGGGCAGTTCTTTCTTGAAGTAGCAACTGAGCCCAGTTGGCACTTTTTTCCAACACTTGAAGGGCCAGCTTGATCAAATCCCATCCTGTGCCGAGACTCTCACCCCATCCCTGAGACTCTTCAGACAGGCAGCACCACTTCCTCAGGCCCCCCTCCAAGCTCAGAAATATCAGAACCAGCTTAGCAGCAACACTTCCTCAGAGGTCTGAGTTTCAGCTCTCCAGGTTGTGTCTTCAAAGACTGAATTTTAGTAACTCCAGCCTCTGTCTTTTGTCCCCTCAGCCTTAGCTGCTTCCTGTAATTGCTACCTCCCGAACACCTCAGAATTCTCTTGTGGCCCTTTCTCTTACCTAGTTAACAACTTTTATACCTTGTTAGCAATTCTTTATATGGACCCCATTCAAAGTCCTTGGTCCTTGACTGATTTACACGTTCCCCCACTGAAATAATCCATGGCGTTACACACATACACCAAATGAGCTAATATATCGGTGCCCCATTCTGGGAAACTACTGTTTGATATTATTTTTTTAGGAATTCTGGAGCTTAGTGGTGCTGGGGGGAGGAGAGGAGAAAGACCATCTAGGGGCCTCTCAGTCTTTTCACTGTTGCTCTAAACTGGCCCAAAGTTGCGTCAGCAAAGTGAAATCCCTGAAGTTACCTGGGCCTCTTCCTGAGAAGGTGACTGAGCAGCTACCTATCAGTATGTAAACATACCCCTTGGGGTTTTCCCACTCTTCTAACTCAAGTGCCTTATTCAGGCACCCCTTCCATTAAAATGCCATAGCCCCACTAAAGGAATTCCAGTCTTTACACTTCTCTCTCTCTCCCTCTTGCTATAATTACAGTGATGTTTTACCATCCCTTAGAGTTTGATGCCCTAGGCAGCTGCTCAGTTTCTCTGCTCCCTGACGCAGTTCTGCAGTTAAGCATATGAGCTATACTGTTCTCCAGAAAACAGGAACTCAACCTTTTATATTTCTGAGAATTTTACCTAAAAACGAACTTCAAAAAACAACAGGCATACTGAATTATAATAACTAACACTGAGCCCTAGGCAGTGAGGCAAGTAATAAGCATGGGTAATCTCACAGAATACAATAATGAGAAAGGTACTGTTTTTAGCCCCACTTTCCACATAAGAAATCAAGGCATATAGTTGTCCTGTCATTTGCTCATCTTTTTTACATCAGGATCTAATCCCAGGCCTTCTGGCTCTTAACCTCTCTACTATAGACTGATTCTCATACCAGACCTTGACAGTGGCCAGCTCTGTTCCAGAGTACTCACAATTCTCTGGAGAGTAAATGCAATCCAAGGCTTCCATTTCTTTCACTGTTTTGGTTCACAATCTTCAGAAATGGCCTATGAGTACTAAATAGTCTGAAAATGAACTGCTTTCAAGAAAACTTTGTTCAGGGCTTCCCTGGTGGCGCAGCGGCTGGGAGTCCGCCTGCCGATGCCAGGGGACATGGGTTCGTGCCCCGGTCTGGGAAGATCCCACATGCCATGGAGTGGCTGGGCCCGTGAGCCATGGCCGCTGAGCCTGCGTGTCCGGAGCCTGTGCTCCGCAACGGGAGAGGCCACAACAGTGAGAGGCCCATGTACTGCAAAAAAAAAAAAAAAGAAAAAAGAAAACTTTGTTCAGCAACAGCATAATGATGGACTTTTAAACTAGATGCACACGATTTGGCTTTAAGCAGCTAGCTCCATGGGGAGTCCATGACAGGCTTTTACGACAAGCCCATTCTTAAGGAGAATGACACAGAGGTTAAGACAAATAAACACATAATTGCACAAGGCAAATACCGAAAATAAGTGTAATAGGTTCAGCAATGCCTCTCCATGAGGGCCACAGTGCATGAAGACTTCATGGAGGCAGCAAGGCTGGACGGTGCCCATTAGCTGATGCAGAGGAGGTGAAGAGGTGGAGCGCTGGCGTTGTTCCACTTGTACCAAGTCGGACTCCGAGTACAGTATAGAATATTATCTGAGCCTATATTTAAAAGGACTACAAACAATAAATAATTTAGGCAATAATCTGACATTATCAGGGAGTAGTCTGGAAGTGCATCATCTAGGAATATTGCAGAGGATGTTCACCAGAATCTTGAGAATTTAGGGCCAAATTGCATATTGATTTTCAGCTTTCTTCAATTAACTTCCATAGACAGTGTTTTTAAGTAATGTCAAAAAATCATATCTTCTGAATGAGTATTTTGATCTACACAGTCCAAAGAGTCCAAAAGTGAAGTAGCACGAAATAGAAGGGGTGTGCGTGTGTGTGTGCATGCGTGTGCGAGCACATGCCAGTCCCCGTTTGCCCCCGGATCTATTCTGTCCCTTCCCCTCTCTGCTCTATATAGCAGTGGGGCTCACCACTGTGGGCTGTGTTTCCCAGGTGCTGGAGACAGACGGGAGGCTGGGGAAGGAGAGACCAGGGTATTTCTCCCACTGTCTCTCCACCTCAGGCAGTACCTCTGTGGCTGCAGCTCCTCCTGGACAGACCCACCAGGGTTCCAGCTTCTTTGAGGGTAACTCCAGGACCTGGTCTCTGCCTACAGCACCTCCTCCCTTTGGTGAAGGTAGGCAATGTCTTCCTGCTGCTACAAATTCCTGAGTTATCTCACCATCCCCAACTGAGTCTCTCAACCCCTTCGTGGACTAAATAACCAAATTAAATGTGCTCTATTAAAAACACCAGAAGTAAAAAAAATGAAAAAACACCAGAAGTAGTTTCTGTGTTACTGGTTTAACATTGATATAGAGGGGAAGGAGCTCCAGTTATGGAATAATCCTGGCTTCTCTCTGCCATGTGACCATGGAGCCACCGACAAAGGAGTAAAATCATTTGACTGATGAGTGTGGAAGTAGAAGTCAGGCACGTAGAGCCCAGTCTCTTCCCTTCCCCTTTCCTCTGGAAGTCAGCATACCCTCAGGCAGTGTGTGCTCTGCTCTGCCCTCAGCCACATGGTGAAAGGGTCTGGTCCCAAAGAGGATGCTTGCAGAGTGCTAGGGCTGCCAATGGCTGGGCAAGTCTGCCTAATTTTAAGTTTCTGGATTAGGAAGCCCACTCTTTTACAGATGCAAGTACAGTGTGCTTTATCAGCATTATCAGTAATAAGGGTAATTCCATGGATTCCTCCATGTTTATCACTTTTGTTTCCTATACCTCAATTAGTTCAGAACTCAAACAGGGAAGAGGGTCCTTATTGGGACCCCTCAGAAACCCAGCATACATAATATTCATATATATTATATTCTAATTAATCATATTCCTAAGTCCCTAGACCAATTATAAATAATAGCTGATCCTATAATTTACAGTGTGCCAGGAATTATTCTAAGTGCTTTACGTATAACTCATTTAATCCTCAAACCAAAACAATGTCTATTATTAAAATTCCTGTTTTAGAGCCAAGAAAACCAAAACACAGAAGTATTATATAACTTGCCCAAAGTCACACAGATAATAAATGGTAGAATCTATAATCAAACTCCAAAAGTTAGGCTATAAAATCTGTACTCTGAAGCACCATGCTATGCTGCTTACATTTTAGATTTTAACAAATGATTCTGTACTTCAGCTAATGTGATTTAATTTTCAGCCTTTGATACATCATTTTCAAATATCTCTTGTAACCCAGAAAGCAGTCTCAGTTTTTGCCCCACTTCAACTTTGATATAGAACTCTGTATTACTTCCCTCTCCAAGAAGAATCCATTCCCAAGAAAAGCATTACTAAGCAATGTAGATTTTACCAACTACTTCATATAAGAAATGGAAAAAGGGACTTGCATCAAATACCCCATGGCAAACTACAGTGTGTTCTGCAATGGACACATTCCTGAAGACTTCAATCATTCTACTCTGGCAACTTGAAAGATAATTATCCCACAGAAATAAATGTGAACCTTTCCTCTGATCCCCCATAATTCTAGCACCTACCCACCCATACACAAAAGCTTCCATCCTTTATTACACTCTGCAATTTACTTCTGCTTCTTCCTCCAGACCTGTTTACCTAACCCCCCACCACGAAGTTCAACAAAGATCTCCCAGCCACAGGGGTCTACCCTTCTTAGAAAAAGGAAGAAGTGGATAGAAATAGATTAATACAGTATTGTGTTGGAGCCACTTTATACCAGCTTGCAAGAGCCAGTTGCTATATTTTCAGGAGTTCTGCAAGCAGTTCTTAAACAGAGCCTTGTGAAAAACTAAATTACATGAACTTACAGTAAACAAATGGCATTTAAAATGAAGATAATCTAACACACTGTAAATCAACTATACTCCAATAAAAAATTTTAAAAATAAAACAAAAAAATGAATATATCATCAAAATTTGTAAATCTGAAAAAAACAAATAAAATAAGTACTCAAAACTGACCATTTCCTACTTCTTTTACTATATTTTGCATTTATCTATGCTCTTGAAGTTATTTACATTTATTGTAACTATATGGTAAAAATACTATACAAAGGTTTCTGTGTATCACTTCCCAGCTCTGTATTCAAC
Organism: Mesoplodon bidens; assembly: GCF_964165515.1. Taxonomy (NCBI): domain Eukaryota; kingdom Metazoa; phylum Chordata; class Mammalia; order Artiodactyla; family Ziphiidae; genus Mesoplodon; species Mesoplodon bidens. Next base: position 145,461,704 of record NC_138176.1, read on the forward strand.
GATGTCGTATTGATAGCTTAAAATGAGCCATGGTGGGAGTATTTATGCCATGGAAGTGTGCAAATGTTACCAACTAGAGCTTTCTTTTCTCCTGGAGAGTCTATTTACCAGCTTATTTACTAACACACCAGTAGACAGTTAACAGATGATTGATAGATAAATAGACAGATGTATATGTACATATATACTTACATATATACATAGATAATGTACATAGATCAACACTACTTTCCTTACAAAATACCTCTGTATTTTCTTTAACAAAACTTCTTGTAAATTTCAGCTATAGGACTACACCCTATGTGTATTTCCCATTAGAATATAGAGCTCATGGTTTCATACAGGGCATGAAAATTTAAGCTCAAGCAATTCACTGACCCTCTTTTCACATAAACAGACAACAGTAATAGGGAAAGGGAACTAACAATAGAAACCATGTGGATCTGGTACAAAAGTCTCTTTGAAGAGTTGAGGGGAAAGGCTGAGCCAGCACAAGTCCCTGGGAGCACAGTTACATATTCTAAATTATAGGAGGTCAGCATAAACATTCTCCAGTAGTAGGGTGCACTTAGAAACCTCTTCTCTAAACAAGAAAAATGATATTTTAATCTGCAATGGAGGGTAACCAATTTCTATATAAGAGAGCAAGACCAAGCAAATTTGCAAAAATTGTCAACTAGAGAACTGTGAACTGCTTTTGTGGGGCAATCTTCTCCAGTGCCAACCTAAGTAGACAAAATAGTTTTTTTTAATGTAATGATACTCTATCTCTCGGGGTTTTATATTAATGCTAATGACATTATGCTGCAGTAGTTAACTGAATTTACTACAGTAGTAACGTTAGCTTGAGATCCCAAGGAGCACAGGCAGCACTGCCAGGCAGCCCATATCTTCTACAGGAATATTTACAAATGCAAAATATTTTTGATAAAAAACTTTAAAACGTTACTTGTTTTATAACTGTCGTTATAAACATTAAAATAAACATAGGGCAGAAGCAATTCAATTCAAACATTTACAATGTTCAAATCACAGTTTTCATCAGCAGGGAGATATAAAGATTATTCCACAAGGGCCCCACTTCGCAGATATGTACAGGGTGGTTGAGGAGACACAACCAAGTGTAACCTGGATAACCTGCCTAACCAGCTTGCAGTACAAATATGGTCACACTTTTAATAATCCAGTTGCCCCATGCCTGAATTATCTAAGCTCTTTCTCCAGCAGAAATCTGGGGGCAGAGGTGCTTATTCAGTTCAAAGAGGACCATTTGAAATCCACAAGACAAAATTAGAGAGTTTGATCAGGGCACTGTGAGCCTCAGTTTACAATTTTCATCACTTCTGTTGCTACCATCTGGTGTCACTATCGAATATGGGTCCTTGCCTTTAGCTGCTAAGTCATCCTTGCTGGGTCAGATCTCTGCAAAGGCTGCAGTGATACTTTGTGCTTTGGCTTTCAAAATTTTATCTCCTTTAGTTTGCATGCACAAGCCCATCACGCCAAACTAAGAAAATCTGCTACATATTCTGTGTCTACAAAGACAGATGGCCACTTTGGTCCCCTTAAAATGTATAGAGTCTCATCAGATATACTGCATCTTAAACAATTTAGAAAATAATCTGGGCTATGATAAATGTGTACACAAATTCAATACGAACATAGAGTACAGGGCAATTAAGTTTGACTGAATAAAGAGAGCTTCCAGAGCCAATGATATTTGATATGAGACTTAGAGTGTGGATTGTGAAAACAAAGTGAGAAAGGCAGTTATGGACAAAACAGCCCAAGGGAAAAGAATGTTGAAATATTTGAAAGTAAAAGGTGACAGAAACCCAGGGTTCATGGGTGGCCAGGAATGAAGGGAGTTGAAAAAGGAAAGTAAGATGAAGATCCACCTTTTGTTAGGCTTTGAACATCATGTTAATGAATTTGAAGTCTATTCTCAAGACAGTGTGAAGCCACTCAAGGATTAAGAGCAGAAGAAGTAATGTGCTTGGATCTGTAATTTAGAGAGATAACTGGTACCTATGCTGAAGGTGGACAGGCTGGAGGTGAGAACCTGAAGCTGTTCTCCATGTCCAGCAGAGATGGCACAGCCCTGAGAGCAGAGGCAGTGATAACCAAAGGGAAAGAACTGATTCCAGTAGTATTTCAGGATAGAGTTAGAAAATACTAGGAAATAGCTACATGTAGGGTGAAATGCAGAGGGAAAAGTCAGAAATGATGCTGAGGTTTGTGGCTAGGGAGACTGGATGAAAGCTATGCCATTAACCGCACTAGGAAACATTAGAAGAGGAGAGTTGTAATGGGGCCACAAATAATGGCATTCTTTTGGACATAGTGAGTTTGATGTGCCCACGGACATTCATGTGGAAAAGCACTTTCTAAATTCACATTATAAAAAAAAAAACAAAGGAAATGCTTTTATTTGTCTCTAGGCTCAAAATGGTAATAACTATGCTGTAAGGACATAAAAAACACTCCCTACAACAAAATTTCTCATCACATACCAATATTCTGCTACAAAAACATTTCTGGCACCTATAAGACAGAATAGACAGATTGAAAATACATATTATTTTTTGTTGGTGTATTTATAGAATGATACACTACAAATTGATGCAAATGAAAAAGATGACCTAATAAATAGCAGGGATTTACAGTTGGCTATTTGGAAAAAATATATGGATTAGAGACTTATCTCAATCATAAACCAAGTTAAATTACAGAAAAATTAAAATAGAAGATAATGAAGGTGTATATTTCTGCAATCTCTGGATCTCAGGATGAGAAATACCTTGTATACTTAAAAACAATGGAAAAAGTCACATCATTTATACTTAATAAATTTGACTATGTGAGCACTTTATATTTCTCTCCTTCAGTGAGAAACATTAGCTAAATTAAAAGGACATAATATATGGAAATTTATAAGTAACAAATATAACAGAAGAAAAATTAGTATTATTTATATATAAATATCTAATTCGATTCCTTAATAAGAAAAGAAGAGGGAAAAAGTTACAGATAGACAATAAATATTCACCTCACTTAGAATGAAGAAACTTTATTTTTAAAAACTGTATGAGAAAACAAAGCACTAGTAAGTTTGCAATAAACAGACCCTCTCAAATATAGCTGATGAGAGTGTTGTTTTAATTTTTTAAAAAGAAAACTGGCAATATTTATCAAATTTGTGCTTGTCCCAATTCTGATACCATTCAAAATGCAGACAATAATATATATTGTTAAACATTTAAATGCTTATCTTTAAATACATTTAAAGATTTACATATTTCAAAATGTATATACTGATGTTTATAATCATGAAAAAATAACAAATAATGTAAAAGTCTAAGGGACTGATTTAGATATAATCATCTTAGATGTAATCAGTATAAAAGTGTGAGTGTAAGAGATGGTTCAGTAAAAAGAAAAAAGATCCACACGCATAATGTGTGCAAATTCTAGACACTGCCCGGAAAGGGAAGGAGTGTGTTCCTCTCTTCCTCTCCTCCCATTCCTACTTGCTGGAATTTGGGAGTAATGGTGGAAGATGGAACCCCAATGTTGATGATAGCCAATCCACAGATAGAGCCTGGATCCCCAACAAAGACCCCCTCATAATGCCCTTGATTCATCTAATGCAGGTATACCTGCCATATACATGCTGTATACATTCAATGTTCTAAGTGACAACACTGTATAACTATATTCACAATCAGCTACAGAAATTAATGTTTTGCTCATTGATCAAAATTTGGCATCAGACCTGTGGAGGTTTAGGTACATCTGTGTGTCAGAGCAGATGGATGAGAAATATAGCACATAGATCCATGTGCCCCCTGCCATTCTCCTTTACCATTTAAGAGAGATCAGAGTCTCCTTTTCTTATGCTTTAAAATAATGTCATTGAACTACTGAAAAATGCATTGAACTATTCCAGAAAACAGATACAGTTCTCAAGGAGAATTTGTCAACTGTTAAAAAAGTGGACAAGTTGACAATTGCCCCTGGAAAATATTGATAAATAAAGCCCAAATTATTACAAGGTTATGGCAGAGATTGCTAATTTGCCCCAATATGCATCTTCCCCTACTTCTTTAGTAACATAACCACCAATTTTTAGCTCGGAATAGGGTTGCCCAGAATAAAATTTACATTTCACAATCTCTCTTATAGCTAGACATGGCCATGTGACTAGATTCTGGCCAATAAGATATAAGCAGAAGAGGAGTGTGCGAACTCCAGGAAGCATTCTTCTTTAAAGGGAGGGGTGCACCCTTCCTCTTTCACGCTGGTTGAGAGCACATATGAGGTTTTAATCTGGAGCAGCCATACTGGACCTTCCAATGGAAGCTATGTGTTAAGATAGCAGAGGGACAACATTTCTAACTATAAGAGAAACTTCTAACTATAAGAGAAATGCAAATCAAAAGTACAATGAGGTATCACCTAACACCAGTCAGAATGGCCAACATCAAAAAGTCTACAAATAATAAATGCTGGTGAGGGTGTGGAGAAAAAGGAACACTTCTACACTGTTGGTGGAAACAAATGCAACATTGTAAATCAACTATATTTCAATAAATTTTTTTTTTTAAATAGGAATACCCACACACACACAAAAAGAGATAGCAGAGGGACCTGATAGAAGGAGCCTGACTCCCTCATGACTGTGGAGTCTCCTTATTAGTAACAGATTGCCTACTTCTTTTTCCTGTTTATGAGAAAGAGAAATAGATCCCTACCTTCTTTATGCCACTCTTACTTTGGGCCTCCTGTCAACCTTAAATGTTACAAAGATCAAAACCATAACATTGTTCTATGTTCCCAAAAGTATCAGAAGGGAATGACTATTTTCAATGAATCATCACCATCATTTCTCAGATTCCTCCATAAGTGATATAAAGACAATTAACTTCAGTGCAATATTAGTTAAATTGCTAAACATATCAACAATCACTCAAGCAGAACAATAATCACAATATAAATTTTTTTTTTTTTTTTTTTTTTTTTTTTTTGCGGTTCGCGGGCCTCTCACCGTTGTGGCCTCTCCCGTTGCGGAGCACAGGCTCCGGACGCGCAGGCTCAGCGGCCATGGCTCACGGGCCCAGCCGCTCCGCGGCATGTGGGATCCTCCCGGACCGGGGCACGAACCCGTGTCCCCTGCATCGGCAGGCGGACTCTCAACCACTGCGCCACCAGGGAAGCCCCACAATATAAATTTATATTAGAATTGCTTAATTATTAAGACATTAAAGTCTGATAATGAAAGAGACTAGTTTACTGGTGTCTTGCCTTGCTTCCTTCCAAAGGGAAGAGTTTTCAAAAACTCTCAGGAAAAAATTATGAAGTAATAGTGAGAATCAGCCACATTAAGAAGAGTTAACAATAGAATGAGAAAAAAAATAGCAATAAATGCCTCTTTTAAGGTCTATGAAAAAGAAACAGACTCACAAACATAGAGAACAGACTTGTGGTTGCCAAGGGGGAGGAGGGTGGGGGAGGGATGAAGTGGGAGATTGGGGTTAGCATATGCCAACTATTATATATAGAATGGATAAACAACAAGGTCCTACTGTATACCACAGGGAACTATATTCAATATCCTGTGATAAACCAAAACGGAAAAGAATTTTTAAAAAAGAATGTATATATGTATAACTGAATCAATGCTGTACAGCAGAAATTAACACACTGTAAATCAACTATACTTCAATAAAAAAAATTCAGTTTAAAAATCCAGAAAGTCCTAGAAAGATAAAAAAATTAAATAAAATAAAACCTGATTGCTCATTATCAGAGAAAATATGAAGAAAAATGAAAATACATGTGTGTATGTGTAAAATATATAAAAAATGAAATATACATAAAAATGAAATAAATGTGTATATATGTAAAGCATATTAATATAATATATGTCATATTCATATGTATATAAAATACTTCTAGAAGACTACTGAACTCACAGAGATGTAAAACTCCACCATAGATCAAGTCTACGACCCAAATTCAAAGCAGATTTCTCTTAAAAGTAGAATATAATTACAGGAATTTGAAAAAAAATCAAATCTAAAAGATTCTTTCTGGCCATCCTTCCTCCATTCTGCCCAAAGTACATCGAAGAAGTCCCAATGAGTAATAAAAACTAGAAGAGTAAAGGGCTGAACCCTCCCTCCCATTTGATACACAAGTCATCTAATCTTTTTTCCTTTTTTTCTATCTAGGTATAAGTCTAGTGACCATATAGTTAGCATCATTCATCAAAAATTATGATATATTTCTCTTCAAAAAATAATAATAGATTTATTAACCTGAAACATGAAATTAAATGACATTATTAAGAAATTGTAATCAAAGTAAATAGTGATAACACATGCATACATACATATGTAATACCTAGTACATAAAAAAATAAGAGAGGAAAAGGGGAAAATGATGGAGGACAGGGTTCTACCTTCTAGAAAAATGCCAGAAAATAAATGTAGAAGTAATAGAATTCAAAAAATCACCATTTTGCAACCCCCTGTGTGATATTTGATTCAGACAAGGATCCAAAGGGATTTTAATACCATTCAGTGAAAAGTTGTTAAAAAGTAGGGTAATCCATCCTATGATCTCAAAGTATCATCCCACATACCACTTTTGATTTACAAGAGGAAGGGGTACCTCTATGTTGCAGAGCTATAGCAGACATCACCTAACTAAATAACCAAGCTGTTCATCAAGAATGGCACAAACAGACATCATGTGCTACCTAATGGGATGCAACAGGAAGTACACAAGTGGGAGGTGGGACGTTTTTCTAAACAACTAACCCACACTCCAGAAATGTCAATGGCATGAAAGCAAACAAAAAGACAGAAGGATGGCTCTAGATAAACAAGATGAAAAAGACACGGGATTGGGATTGACATATATACACTAATATGTATAAAATGGATAACTAATAAGAACCTGCTGCATAAAAAAATAAAATAAAATTCAAAAAAAATAAATAAATACTTGAATAAAAATATCTCAGATGTTATGCAAACATCTAGGTCGATAGTTGTAGGAAGCCCTTAATTTTAATGTAAATTCTTTTGCAATAAAATACAATTTATTTTTTCACTAAAGAAAAATAAATAAATAAATAAATAAATAAATAAAATAAAAGACATGACAGCAAAATGCATTGCATGATTTTATGTTGATTTTGAATTTTAAAAAACATATGTGATATTTCTTTAATAACTGGAGAAATTTGAATATGGACCAAATATTTGATTATATTACTGAACAAATGTTGAACTTATTTGCTGTCTAGTAGTATTGTAGTTATATAAGAGAAAGTTCCTGTCCTTGGAGATACACATTAAATTATTTAAAGGTGAACTGTTATAACACCTGCAACTTATTTCTAATAATTCAGGAAAACGTATATGTGTTTGATACACATGATTATATACACACAGAAAGAGAAAAAGAAAGCATACATGGCAAGATGTTAACTGGTAATTCTAAATAAAGAATATAGTGTTGCTTACTGGACTATTCTCAACTTTCATAGCATTGAAATTCAAAATAGCTTGTGGAAAAAAAAGAGCTAAAGGGAAAAGGAGGGAAAGGTGGTTAATATGGAAGCTCTTCAAGATAATTCCATGTAGAAGGTGGATCCTATTATATCATTTAAATGCTATGTTAGAGAAAAGATAAATATATAGTATGATATAATATATAAGATATATGGCATGATATATGACATGTCATGATATGACATATGATATACATGATATGGTAATCACCTCTGAAGAGAATATCCAAACACATTAACTAAAAGATTAAATTCAGTTAACTTAAAAATATCTGGAAGCATACATAACTACAGCCATATAACAGTGAAGTTTAATCTCAATTTTACTATCTACTAGTTGTGTAATCTTGGGCATGATACTTAACATTATAACTTGACATTTCTTGGATTTCCCTTCTGCAAAACAAAGATGACAAACATAACTCATATGGTTGCTTTGATAAATAAATGCTGTAATGATGCAGGTCAGTGAGTCTCAGACTTCAGTTGCATCCCAGTCACCTGGAAGGTTTGTCACCACCCCCAGAGTGTCTAATTAATTAGGTTTGGGGTGGAGCCTGAGAGTGTGTATTTCCAGTAAGTCCCCATGTGATTTTGGTGCTGTTGGTCTGGGGACCACACTTTGAGAATTACTGCTATAGATATTCAAATTGAAAAATGTGCACCCCTTACCAGCAGCAATAGAGTGAGCAATCTGTCCCTCTGCCTCCCTGGGTGACATCTATTACCTTGAGTAGGCTCCTTCACCATCCCATGGTCACTTGCATTTTTTTCTTTAGCTGGAGATCCTCACCATTCCCATCTGTGTCTTGAGCCTGAACACACATAAGTGTCTCATTAGCCAAGAACTGAGCATAACACGTAAGCTGCACTTAGTTCCACTACAGTTTCTTTTTTTGGAAACAGGTGTCATATGTAAAAAATACACATATTTCGGGGCTTCCCTGGTGGCGCAGTGGTTAAGAATCTGCCTGCCAATGCAGGGGACACGGGTTCGAGCCCTGGTCTGGGAAGATCCCACATGCCACGGAGCAACTAAGCCCGTGCACCACAACTACTGAGCCTGTGCGTCTGGAGCCTGTGTTCCGCAACGGGAGAGGCTGTGACAGTGAGAGGCCCACGCACCGCAATGAAGAGTGGCCCCCGCTCGCGGCAACTGGAGAAAGCCCTCACACAGAAAAAGACGCAACACAGCCAAAAATAAATAAATAAATATATTTTAAAAAATACACATATTTCTTCTGGAATTAGTCTGCTACATCAATGCCTGTGTGTAGGGTGTTCAGAGTGAACTGTGTCCCCGTGGTACCTTCATGAGCATCTGGCATAAATCTCAGAGCCATTCTACCCAGCTGGATGTCTGCCCTGATTCCTAATTTTCATCTATGTTTCCTGCTAGAAAAACAGTATAGCTGTGTGACCTTCAGCCTGATCATGTTGGATCCTTCTCACACCCCCACTCCCAGCATGACCTCAAGGATAGACAGAGAAATCAAATTTCTAGTATTGGACTGTGTGAACTAGAAACTTCACTGCCATAGACCTCATGTGCCCCAGCTTAGACCTCCTTTTCATGCCACTGTCCATATCAAGTTCAAGATTACTCTGCAATCTGACTTGGGTTTTTGAACCTCAACCCCTCACGGATGCTTATAAGAAGAATAGTGTAATAGATTGTAAAGAGCATGGGTTCTGGAGACCCAAAGACTTAAGTTAGAATGCTAGTTTGATTGCTAGCTAGGAAGCCCTTGACCAAATTACTTAAGGTCACTTGAGCCTCTGTTTGCTTATTTGTACGATGGGAATAACAATTTGTTTCATAAGATTAAATGAGATAATGCATATAAAAACACTGAATTCAGTGTCTGACTATAGTAAGTATGAGATATGTTAGATTTTTAAAAAAAATCATAGTGATGATGAAGAGGATGATGACAACTGACAGAGGGAGGACAAGAAAGAAAAACATTCCTATTGGTGAAGTTAAATCTTTGGCTATTTTCTGGCCAGCTTCTGCCCCACATTTATCCCTCCACCTTAAACTCCTACCATGCCTTATATCTCATAGGACTTTAAAAATAAATTTAAAAATCTTTCCAATAGCTGTCCTAAATCCTAAGATCCAGGAATGGTCATTCTGTTCTTCCCATGATACACAGGACTTAAAGAGTTAATAGGGACAATTACTCTGCTTCGTGGAATTTCTTAACAGTGGAGAGGTTCCCAGGAGCCCTCTCTTTATGTAGGGCTATGAGTCTGGAGGTTGGAAACGTTGCCCCTAAGAAAGCCAGACCACACAGTGCTCTATTCTGCAATCTCATGAAATGGGCTCCTTAGTGAGAGACACATGCAATAGATGAAAAAGCAATGGACTAGAAGTTAGAACGGCTGGATTTCAGTTGCAATCTCTCACCAATAACTAGTTGTATGGCCCTGGACACTGTTTTGGAATATTTTCTCTCTTCCCTTGTGTGTAACATATATACTCACTCTGTAGGATCTCTTCTACCTTTCAAAAATTATGGTTATCTCTGTTTTAATTTTGGCCCTGGATTAGTCTTCCATCCTGGAAGAATCATAATTGACATATAGGTTTGTCAATTTCACAGTTCATTTCATGGAAGTACTGACAGTCACCCAGTAGCTAGCATCAAGAACTACATCATAGGAACTTCCCTGGTGGTCCAGTGGTTACGACTTCACCTTCCAATGCATGGGGTGCGGGTTCTAAGATCCCACATGCCTCGCAGCCAAAAAACCAAACCATAGGGGCTTCCCTGGTGGCGCAGAGGTTGAGAGTCCACCTACCGATGCAGGGGACACGGGTTCGTGCCCCGGTCCGGGAAGATCCCACATGCCACCGAGCGGCTGGGCCCGTGACCCATGGCCGCTAAGCCTATGCGTCCGGAGCCTGTGCTCTGCAATGCGAGAGGCCACAACAGTGAGAGGCCTGAGTACCACAAAAAAAAAAAAAAAAAAAATTAGAAAACCCAAACCATAAAAAAACAGAAGCAATATTGTAACAAATTCAATAAAGACTTTAAAAAATGGTCCACATTAAAAAAAAATCTTTAGAAAAAAAAAAGAACTACATCATAATTGTGATGCACCACCTTGAATAAAAAACAGAAGAAAATAACACTGCATTCAAGTAAGATTTATGGAAAGGTAGTCCAAAATCTCATGGATATACACTTATTGTTTCAACATTTCTGTAGCACCATTTATGCCCTAAAGTACAAAAATAAATGCCTTTAACCTTTAAAAAAGCTATAATCAGGTAACAAAACAGGTTCCACAACATGATTTGATTTTTAAAGAACCTACATAGAGTTATGCACACCAAGGTAATGGTGGTGTTTATCACTCAATGATAGTTACAGATTTTGTAAATTTTTTTCTTTTCTTATTATCAGTATTTTCTAATCTTCTACCATGTGCATGTATTTCTTTTGTAATAAAAAACAAAATGCAATATTCTGAATCCTGCTTCTCTATCTCACAGTGTTTTATAGTTTCTCTGCCTGAAAAGTAATTCAGAGTACTACACTTCTAATCTTTTTATGGATGAAAAGGAGAAAAAAACATTCATAGTTCCCTAGCATGTTTTCCAAGCAGAACATTTTTTTCCATTAAACTCTATCCCATCTTTAAGAAGTCTCTTATTGAGGTGTCCTTAAGCTATTGCCCTTAATTATGACTGATTCTCATAAAGAAGCAAAAAGTGCTCAGCCTGACACACACACACACACAAAAAAGGGCCGCAGGTTTCAGAGCTCAGATTCACCTGCTCTTCCCGAAACCAGTTATAGAGGTTTTCACACTGGGACACCTTAACAAACTGAAGGAGGCACAAAAGCAGAGTTGCCTACCTGGATCTGAATCCTACTCTACGTTGAGCCATGACTCTGCTATTCTCAAGTTGTGTGACCTTGAGCCCTTTATTTTCCCTCTCACAGCCTCAGTTTTCTCATCGGCAAAATGAGTACACAACATTGTCAGGACTGCGTGAGATCCTACTCCTAAAAAGGCACAGTCCAGTGCATGGAAAATAGTAATTACTTATTGGAGCATCTAATGGCTCAATAAATTTAACTATAATTAATTCTAAAATAAAACTTAAGCCTCCTCCCAAATAACTTCAGAAACTTAGCTTTTTTGGTCCAGTACAAAATCCCACCCCATCCTCATCAGTTTTCTCCTATTTGAGAGGAAAAAATATACTTAAAGTATATTTTAGGTAATTTTTCTGCTTCGATTTTATTATATCAAAACTCTACCTACACAATTTCTCAATTTTAAAATCTTTTAATGCTCATATGAGCAATTTCTATTTCTTAATAAAAAGATTATTATTTCTCAGAAGTAGAATTAATATCTAATCAATCTAACTACACAAACAGAATTTTTTGAGGTGGAAGGAAATTCAGAAGTAGCAATATCTTTTCTATTCAGACAGATGCCCGTTAATATAAACTTATGTTTATATAAGTTTAAAAAATATTTTGAATATTCACATATTCATACTCACTAGCTTTTAAGTTCCTAGCACTAAAACAAAAAGAAACTCTGTTAAATGTTATATTCAAAAGGGATGGTACAGTGTCTGTTAGTACATAAGCTTAATCTTTCTTAAATTATCAAACTATTTTGGTAGCAACTCAGTGGGGCAGTCTACTATAAAATGAGAGCAGAGGGATGTTGAAAGGACCATCCCCATTGCCTTTAATGTTTCACTGATTTACTTATTAATCTGTTGTTCTTGTAAAGGCCTCTAATGGTTAATCTTGCTATTGCAACGTACTAGCTCTGCCATGTGAGTAGGGAAAGTACTTGGCCCATCTTTAAGTGTGGTTTATAATAATACCTACTTCATAGAGACATTGTGAGGATTAGATGAGACAAATGTATAAATCATTAGCAGAATCTGAATATAAGTGCTTATTAAATTTTATGCAATATTAGCATTATTTTTTATTACTGAGAAAATATGAGCATTGGAGAAGTTAACTTCTTAAGGTTTCTTTAAAGAAGACTATTTGAAAGAGATCAGGTTCCCATGAGAATAGCAATATGTCCTGGTCTATTTTCAAAGTTCATTCCTTGATAAATTAATTCCTCTTGCTACTTCCTTGGGCCAGCTTAGGAGAAAACCTCTTCAATTCCCTACTTCATGGGGTGATTTTACCCCATGAAATTGACATTCACCTGGTTGAACTCAGCCCTTCACAACCAGTAATTAGGAATATTTTTTCCTTAACTATAAAACCATTTTAAAATATGAGTACAGGGCTTCCCTGGTGGCACAGTGGTTGAAAGTCCGCCTGCCAATGCAGGGGACACAGGTTCGTGCCCTGGTCCGGGAAGATCCCACATGCCGCAGAGCGGCTAGGCCCGTGAGCCATGGCCGCTGAGCCTGCGCGTCCGGTGCCTGTGCTCCGCAACGGGAGAGGCCACAACAGTGAGAGGAAATATATATATATATATATATATATATATATATATGTACAAAATACAATGTTACAGATACCTGTAAGAGTAACAATGCTAAAATACCAAGATTAAGCATACACTAATACTTTGCTTTCTTTACTTCAATTCTCTCACTTTCTTTTCTAAAAAATGAAATGTTACACCTACATCTCTACCCTCAATCTGCCATCTTCCTCAATCTGCCATCTTCCTCCCCAGCAGTAACTACTATCCTAATGCTAATGTGTATTATATTCATGATGTTCTTCTACTTCATTATATATGTAGCATCCATAAATAGTACTATTTTTTAATTCTACATAAATGAATTATACTTAAAGTATAATTTGCAACTTACTCTTTTTTATTCAGCATTGCATTTTTGAAATAAACCATACTTACTCTTGTAGATCTGGAACATTCATTACAAATCTTTGCATAGTAATTGTTTGTATAAACAATGGTTTATACATTTATTCACTGTTAAATGGATTATTTCCCTTCTTACAAACCTGCTCAAAGACTCTCCCTGTGCACAAATGCCTGGGGTTTTCTAGGGTAAAGAAGTAATAAAATAGTAGGATGGACACCAGGTGCAAATTCACCTCTACAAAGTACTCACAAATTGCTCTCCAAAGTCAGCAAACCAGTTTACACTCCAACCAACATGTATGTGGCTTCATCTTCCCCCACATCCTGAATGCTTGGTACTGTTATATGTATTGAATTTTTCTGATTTGTCATTGATATTATTTTCACATCTGCCTGAATTATTTGCCAATCCAGTCATTTGCCAGAAATCTTGTAATGTCATTTTCTGAAAAAAGTCTTTGTAATATCAGGAGACAGAGCAAATGGATACATGAGTCTAACAATTCAATCATTCATGAAGGATATTTTCTTAAATAAAAAGACAAAATCAGTGAAGGGGATGAGTCAACATCTGAAAATATAAATATGAACCAAAAATCATGTTCTTCTTATAAGGCAGCTGGAGGTAAGCCAACAAAAGAATCCTAAAGTTCAACTCCTGCTCTGAAGTTTAGGGTCATTTAGATTGTATTCATTCCTTAAGAAACCACAAAAGCTGCAATTTCCTCTTTGTATCTTTCAGAAGCAGGGTAGAAATAAAGTCCTCATAGAAATTAATAAATATTGCTGTGAGATCTCATATTCCACTTAGCTGGCAGATCAAGATTGGTTCAATAATTTATATATCAGTTGAGGATAAACTAATGAGCTCTGTGTATGAGGTTGCATTTACGTAAACGGAATTGAATCCAACTCTTTCATGTTACAAATGTGCTTGCTACTGGGTCTTCATAAAAATAAAAACCACAGTGGTCCTATGAAGAATGCCAATATTTTTATACAAAGTAATATTAAACACAATAATAATCTACTACACATTCCTGCCAATTTGTACCCATTTCCAGATAAAATTACGAAGAATAATCCTTGCCTTGATAAATGTAATTTTTAAGATTTAAAAAATTTTTAGTTGTTGCTTCTGTCATTTTTGTTTGCTTTTGTTATTCTATTCTCGTTTATACTGCCTACCATTGAAAAATGATAATACTGAGCTATGTAAACTGTCTTTCATTATGGTCTAATCATTGGGATGTATTCTAGGTAATCTTACATAAAAAAACATTCAAACACCTAGAAATATATCTATACAGATCCAAATGAAAATAAAGCTGATGCTTGGTACTGGCATATTACATTCTAAGGCAGCCATAAAGGTGCTTTGATCTGGATCTCAACAAGACTCTCTGTAAAATATTTAAAATAATTTCCTAGTGTTAATGTTAATTTCATATTAGATAAAAATATATTGCATGCCCTTTCATTTTCATAACTAATTTCTATGAGGGAGTAGGAGAAAGACTGCTTTGATATAAAGACCATTTGAATTTGACAATGCTTGATCACTGGATATTCAATACAGGCAATGATTCAACTAAATTTATATTTGTAAGTGTAATCATTTACTAAGAAATGATTTTTTTTTTTTTTTTTTTTTGCGTTACATGGGCCTCTCACTGTTGTGGCCTCTCCCGTTGCGGAGCACAGGCTCCGGACGCACAGGCTCAACAGCCATGGCTCACGGGCCCAGCTGCTCCGCGGCATGTGGGATCTTCCCAGACCGGGGCACGAACCCGTGTCCCCTGCATCGGCAGGCGGACTCTCAACCACTGCGCCACCAGGGAAGCCCAAGAAATGATTTTTTTTTTTTTTTCTTTTTTTTTTTTTTTTTTTTTTTTTTTTTGCGGTATGTGGGCCTCTCACTGTTGTGGCCTCTCCCATTGCGGAGCACAGGCTCCGGACGCGCAGGCTCATCGGCCATGGCTCACGGGCCTAGCCGCTCCGCGGCACATGGGATCTTCCCAGACCGGGGCACGAACCCGTGTCCCCTGCATCGGCAGGCGGACTCTCAACCACTGCACCACCAGGGAAGCCCAAGAAATGATTTTTAACAAGCCAAAATATGCATATTATTAATAAAACAATGCAGCAATTTTAGATATTCATTTTAAAAACAATTTTGGCTACTGTAAATAGTGCTGCAATGAACATTGGGTGCATGTATCTTTTGGAATTATGGTTTTCTCCGGCAGAGACATGGATGGACCTAGAGACTGTCATACAGAGTGAACTAAGTCAGAAAAACAAATATCGTATATTAACACATATATGTGGAATCTAGAAGAATGGTACAGATGAACCTACTTGCAAAGCAGAAATAGAGACACAGACGTACAGAACAAACGTATGGACACCAAGGAGGGAAAGGGGGAATGGGATGAACTGGGGGATTGGAATTGACATATATACACTACTATGTATAAAATAGATAACTAGTGAGAACCTACTGTATAGCACAGGGAACTCTACTCAGTGCTCTGTGGTGACTTAGATGGTAAGGAAATCCAGGAGGGAGGGGATATATGTATATGTATAGCTCATTCACTCTGCTGTACAGAAGGAACTGACACAACATTGTAAAGCAACTATATTCCAATAAAAATAAATAAAAACAATTTTGTAGTTATAGTTTTCTTGAAATGCTATTTATGAAAATACACAAAAACAAAATTGCTATAAGTTTGTTGCAAAGGAAATTGTATAACTAGTAAAAGATAATAGAATCAACAGCATAGATTATATTCCTGGGTGTGTGCAGCTCACATAATAACTAAACAGCATGGAGCACTTCATAGCACTATTGAGCATATTCTGTGTTTAAAGAAAGAAAATAAGTAAATACAAAAAATTTCCATAGTTTTATATTTTATTCTATGCTCAAATCTTTTTTAAAAAACAAAACCATTCAATGGACTTCTAAATTCCTTCTTGCATCCCTGGGATAAACTCCATTTGGTCGTGGAATGTAATTCTTTTCATATATTGAAGAATTCTATTTATCAATATTTTGTTAAGGATTTTGATTTCTGCATCTATATTCATGGGAAACATTGTCTATTGTTTTCCTTTTTTTTTGTACTGTCTTTGTCTGGTTTTGGTATCAGGGTAAAACAAGCTTCATGAAATAAATTGAGAGGGTTTCCTCTCTTCTTTTTTCTAGAAGAGATGTTGTAGAATTGGTATTAATTCTTTAAGTGGTTAGTAGGATTCTCTAGTGAAACAATCTGGACTTGGAGACTTCTTTTGAGGGAGTTTTTTTTTTTATTACAAGTTCAATATATTTAGTATTCATGGGGCTATTCAAATTATTTCATATTGGGTGAGATGCAACAGTTTGTGTTTTTTGAGGAATTTGTTCATTTCATCTAAATTGTCAAATTTCTGTGTGTAGAACTGTTTGCAGTATTCCCTTATCATCATTTTGATGTCTGCATTGTTTTTAGAGATATCCCCTTTTCTTCCTGATATTGGTGATTCATGCCCTTTCTCTTTTTGCCTCACATAGTCTTCCTAGAGGGCTGTCAATTTTATGGATGTTTTTCATAGTTCCAGCTCTTTGTTTCACTGATTTTCTTTATTCTCTATTTTCAATTCCTTTGATTTCTGTTTTTATCATTATTATTTTCTTCCTTCTGTTTGGTTTGGGTTTATTTTGCTCTTCCTTTTTCTAGGTTCTTGAGGTGAGAGCTTTAGACTATTGATTTGAGAATTTTCCTCTTTTCGAATATATGTGTTTAGTGCTATAAACTTCCTTTTAAGTGCTTTAGTAATGTCCCACAAACTTTAATATGCTACATTTTCATTCAGTTCAATGCATTTTTTTCATTTCCTTTGAGACTTCCTCTATGAATATTTAGAATATGGTGTTTATTTATAGTGTGCTGTTTAGTTTCCAAGTGTTTTGATATTTTCCTGTGCAAATTTCCTCTTCTTTTAAGGATACCAATCATATTGAATGTAGGGCCCATTCTAAGATAGTATAATCTTGTCTTAATTTAATTACATCCACAAAGACCCTATTTCCAAATAAGGTTATATTCACAGGTTCCAGGGATTAGGACCTGGATACCTTCGGGAGCCATTATTCAACCTACTACACAGACTTTAACTCTGGAACAAAGTTTTGAGCAAAGAATCATCCCCTTTTTTTAATGAATCACAAACTAAGAAAACATATAACGCCTTTTACTCACAATTGTACACAGGATTATGATGCGTGGAACTAGAGATGAGAGGCAATAAATTGGTAATTGGCAAAGAACTGATTCTAACTATTGAATATAAAGTGTTTTATTCAGTAAATTTGAGGATAAATTCCAGATAACACACAATTATCATTAGTTTTCTTTTATAGCAAGATGAAATTTTGTAGTGATATATTTACCTGAGTAATTATTATTTTGAAATATGTCCTTCTCACTACAGATTAATCTTGAGCACAGGGATCTTGTCCTGCACTGCTGAATCCTCAGTAGTTAGCTTCGTGCCTAATACAGATTAGATATTCAATAAATATGTGTTCGACAGATTGAATACATGAAAGCATACAATGTGATGATAGTATTTGCATGAATTCTTTTTATAAGACCAATGATGAAATTCTCAGCCAAGAATGACTATGGCAATGCTTTTATCTTGGTCCTAGTCCATGTCTTCTGCTCTTTTTATCTAACTGTCCACTTCTGTGGTGGACACTCAAATCCATGATGGGCTAGGCTTTTCTGATATAAATGCTGATATGTGCAGGGTACTTCAAATCTTTTTGTATGAAAGTCCCCAAGAATTCAGTCCAAAAAATAGGAAAAATTTCTTTATCAACTACAGAGTTGCTATGTTCTGTATTTTTTATTTTTTGTATTTTTCATTTTGAGAAATTTTGAAAACACAAATATATAGTGACTGAGATAGCAAATATCCCTATTCCAGCTATTCATAACTGATTCCAGTCTTGTAAAAAAGAAATCAAGGGCTTCCCTGGTGGCGCAGTGGTTGAGAAAACGCCTGCCGATGCAGGGGACACAGGTTCGTGCCCCGGTCCGGGAGGATCCCACATGCCGCAGAGCAGCTGGGCCCGTGAGCCATGGCTGCTGAGCCTGCGCGTCCGGAGACTGTGCTCCGCAACGGGAGAGGCCACAACAGTGAGAGGCCCGCGTACCGCAAAAAAAAAAAAAAAAACAAGAAATCAATCTAGATATAACCGAAGTCTAACTCTCTACCCTACTCTGTGTCCTCATCATCATGACTTTGGGCTGGGTACTTTCAGTTCTTTCTAAATATATGTTTACATTTAGAGCTTTCATGCTTCTTTATTCTTTCTTATACAGTTTGAGTAGAGAAATAGTTTAATTTTTAAATGTGGATAGCCAATTGTCCCTACAGTGTTTATCCTTCACTCATTAATTTGCAACATTACTTTTTTTTAAATAAAAATTTCCATTTATGTCACTGTCTCTTGAATTCTTTTCTATTCCACCTTCCTACTAGTTTACCTCTAGTTAATAGCGCACTGTTTTAATTAGTACAGTTTTATAATGAGAATTGATACCTGGTAAGGCAATTCTCCAATCTTGTTCTTTATCTTGGTTATTCTTGGATCTTGATTCTTCCATATAAATTTTGGATCGACATCAAATTTCATGGCAAAAAGAAAACTAATTGGTATTTTGCCTGGAAATGAATTTATTTATAATTTGATTTAATATTATTTTATGTACATCATTATGTTATGGGATTCCTTGAATCTACGAACATGGCACCTCTCCATTTTCAGGTCTTATATTTAATATATATAAAATAATTAATATAAAATATTTTTTAATGTTTTATTATTTTCTCCATAAAGATTTTTAACAGACCCCACCCATCTCTTGCAAGGATTGAAAATTGTTCTTTTTTTTTCTAAATAACTATTGGAATAATATTAGCTAATGCTTATTGCATGCTTATTAGACCAGACACTGTTCTAAATGACTTTACCTATTTTAACTAATTTAATCCTCATAACAACTTTGAGATAAATAATATTATTAGCTCCCATTTTATAGGTGGGGAAACTGAGGCACAGAGAGACTAAGTATCTTGCTCCAAGTTACAAATTTAGTCATCTAGTAAGTGGCAGACCTGGAATTGGAGCCCAGGATTCATATATAGATTATAGGCATTATAATGCCTGGCATTAGGTGGCCAGGAAGCATAATGCCTGGTAGAAGGTCTTAAGGAGAATTGAATATTTAGAGTAACTATGGCTCTAGTAGGGGCAAGTAAGAGATCCATTTCTTGTCCAAATACTCTGACAAAATCAAATTTGATCTGTGTTTTCAGTGTTACTGGTTAAAATTTCAAGCTCATATTAAAATTTATATAAATAAAATTATAAAATGTGAAGCAATAAACAGGTAAATACCCACTTTAAGAGTTGTGTTGGTCTAGAATATAAAATCATTTTGTAGCTGCCTGGCCAAATAACAAGAACTGAAGAATAAGAAATTGATTTTTGAAAAGGAGAACCATTCCTAAGTTCCATAGCTATATACTAATGGGAAAGGGCACAACTTACACTAACCATGCCAATGCAGATCTTTAAGGAAATTATACAGGCTGCTACCATGAACCACTAAAAATGCGGGGGAAAAAGATATTCTTTTTATGAGTCAAAAATTAATTATTGTTAATTCTACCTTGAGCGATAGCTGGACTCAAAGACATCCGTCTCTCCAAGTGGATGACTCCAAAAAAACACATACAATTTATTATCATCTGTTTCATAATTTTGCTTAGATAGGCCTACCTGATTTATTCATGATATATTTACCTAGTTCCATTCACTTGTAAATTTTTTTTAATTGTCTTCTAATCATAAAACTCAGGCACCCTTCTTTGTGTTCTTCTGAACCCAGCTGTCATGGTTCTGAGGTTGCCAGACTCTTCAGTCATCCCTACAAACCACTAAAGCTCATGAGCTCCTGCTGGGAACAAATCTCAGGTGCTGAGATCAAATTTCTCAGCAAGGTTTTGCAAAACTTAATTAAGAATCACCTCAAGTCTTCACCTAAAAAATAAACCACTGCTAGGAAGTAATACCATCACACTTTCTTCTCATTCCTTGCAGCCTCTCATTTTTCAGATATTTGTATTAATGTACCTGCCTTAGAAAAGAATTATTCTCCAAGAAGCTTAAGTTATTCAAAAAGTAAAGTGAAATTAAATCTTCTGTACAGGAAATTTTGTAGCATACCTTTAATAATTACTTCTAAAACAAAATACCTCCTCTAACTGTAGCTTTATCTCTCTTAGATGGGAGTTCATCATCCTGCACTATTCTATAGATAATATGACAACATTTATTTCCCAATTAAATTAACTTGTTCAAATAAAAGAGAGTTTTTGTTCCCTCATGTCAGGTTACCAGAATATTCCATATCTCTCTAAGGATCACTCCTCAGTGGTCCACGAATCCATGAAAATGACTCAGTCCAAAGAGGCCAGCCATATTTCGGTGACAGTCAGTTGCTACCCCAGCAACTGCACTTCCTCCTCCTAACAGAACTTGATTTTATTAGTTGTCCTCCATGTAGCCACTTTTTTTTTTTTTTTTTTTTTTTTTTTTTTGGCAGTACACAGACCTCTCACTGTTGTGGCCTCTCCCATTGCGGAGCACAGGCTCAGCAGCAATGGCTCATGGGCCTAGCCACTCTGCGGCATGTGGGATCTTCCTGGACCGGGGCACGAACCCATGTCCCCTGCATCAGCAGAGGGACTATCAACCACTGCACCACCAGGGAAGCCCATGTAGCCACTTTTTAAAAGGGAATATGGAATGCATCACCCTCCCCAGCATGGGTGTTTTATCCCTCTAGGCAAAGGTTTGGTTTGGTGTGGGCATGTGACCCAATTCTATCCAATGAGACATGAAGAGAAGTCTGCTGAGACTTTGGAGGAATATTTTCCTTATAAAAAGGGACATGATAGTCTCATCCACCAGAGGGCAGACAGCAGAAGCAAGAAGAACTACAGTCCTGCAGCCTGTGGAATAAAAACCACATTCACAGAAGATAGACAAGATGAAAATACAAAGGGCAATGTACCAGATGAAGGAACAAGATAAAACCCCAGAAAAACAACTAAATGAAGTGGAGATAGGCAACCTTCCAAAAAAAGAATTCAGAATAATGATAGTGAAGATGATCCAGGACCTAGTAAAAAGAATGGAGGCAAAGATCGAGAAGATGCAAGAAATGTCTAACAAAGACCTACAAGAATTAAAGAACAAACAAACAGAGATGAACAATACAATAACTGAAATGAAAAATACACTAGAAGGAATCAATAGCAGAATAACTGAGACAGAAGAAAAGATAAGTGACTTGGAAGACAGAATAGTGTAATTCACTGCTGTGGAACAGAATAAAGAAAACAGAATGAAAAGAAATGAAGACAGGCTAAAAGACCCCTGGGACAACATTAAACATAACAACATTCGCATTATAGGGGTCCCAGAAGGAGAAGAGAGAGAGAGAAAGGACCCGAGAAAATATGTGAAGAGATTATAGTAGAAAACTTCCCTAACATGGGAAAGGAAATAGCCACCCAAGTCCAGGAAGTACAGAGAGTGCCGTACAGGATTAACCCAAGGAGAAACATGCCAAGACACATAGTAATCAAACTGGCAAAAATTAAAGACAAAGAAAAATTATTGAAAGCAGCAAGGAAAAAATGACAAATAACATACAAGGGAACTCCCATAAGGTTAACAGCTGATTTCTCAGCAGAAACTCTATAAGCCAGAAGGGAGTGGCATGACATATTTAAAGTAATGAAAAGGGAGAACCTACAACCAAGATTACTCTACCCAGCAAAGATCTCTTTCAGATTTGATGGAGAAATGAAAAGGTTTACAGACAAGCAAAAGCTAAGAGAATTCAGCACCACCAAACCAGCTCTAAAACAAATGCTAAAGGAACTTCTCTAAGTGGGAAACACAAGAGAAGCAAAAGACCTACAAAACCAAACACAAAACAATTAAGAAAATGGTAACAGGAACACACATAGCGATAATTACCTTAAACGTGAATGGATTAAATGCTCCAACCAAAAGACACAGGCTCACTGAATGGATACAAAAACAGGACCCATATATATGCTGTCTACAAGAGACCCACTTCAGACCTAGGGACACATACAGACTGAAAGTGAGGGGATGAAAAAAGATATTCCATGCAAATGGAAATCAAAAGAAAGCAGGAGTAGCAATACTCATATCAGATAAAATAGACTTTAAAATAAAGAATGTTACAAGAGACAAGGAAGGACACTACATAATGATCAAGGGATCAATCCAAGAAGAAGATATAACAATTATCAATATATACGTACCCAACATAGGAGCACCTCAATACATAAGGCAACTGCTAACAGCTATAAAAGAGGAAGTTGACAGTAACACAATAATAGTGGGGGACTTTAACACCTCACTTACACCAATGGACAGATCATCCAAAATGAAAATAAATAAGGAAACAGAAGCTTTAAATGAAACAAAAGACCAGATAGATTTAATTGATATTTATAGGACATTCTATCCAAAAACAGCAGATTACACTTTCTTCTCAAGTGCACAAGGAACATTCTCCAGGATAGATCACATCTTGGGTCACAAATCAAGCCTCAGTAAATTTAAGAAAACTGAAATCATATCAAGCATCTTTTCTGACCACAACGCTATGAGATTAGAAATGAATTACAGGGGAAAAAACATAAAAAACACAAACACATGGAGGCTAAACGATACATTACTAAATAACCAAGAGATTACTGAAGAAATCAAAGAGGAAATCAGGGCTTTCCTGGTGGTGCAGTGGTTGAGAGTCTGCCTGCCGATGCAGGGGACACGGGTTCATGCCCGAGTCTGGGAAGATCCCACATGCCACGGAGTGGCTGGGCCCGTGAGCCATGGCCGCTGAGCCTGCAGGTCCGGAGACTGTGCTCCACAACAGGAGAGGCCACAACAGTGAGAGGCCCGCGTACCGCAAAAAAAAAAGGAAATCAAAAGATACCTAGAGACAAATGACAATGAAAACATGACGATCCAAAACCTATAGGATGCAGCAAAAGCTTTTCTAAGAGGGAAGTTTACAGCAATACAATCCTACCTCAAGAAACAACATCTCAAATAAACAACCCAATCTTACACCCAAAGGAGCTAGAGAAAGAAGAACAAACAAAACCCAAAGTTAGTAGAAGGGAAGAAATCATAAAGATCAGAGCAGAAATAAATGAAATAGAAACAAAGAAAACAATAGCAAAGATCAATAAAACTAAAAGATGGTTCTTTGAGAAGATAAACAAATTGATACACCATTAGCCAGACACATCAGGAAAAAGAGGAAGAGGACTCAAATCATTAAAATTAGAAATAAAAAAGGGGAAGTTACAACAGGCACCACAGAAATACAAAGCATCCTAAGAGGCTAATACAAGCAACTCTATGGCAATAAAATGGACAACCTGGAAGAAATGGACAAATTCATAGAAAGGTATAACCTTCCAAGACTGAAACAGGAAGAAAGAGAAAATATGCACAGATCAATCACAAGAAATGAAATTGAAACTGTGATTAAAAATCTTCCAACAAACAAAAAGTCCAGGACCAGACGGCTTCACAGGTGAATTCTATCAAACATTTAGAGAAGAGCTAACACTCATCCTTCTCAAACTCTTCCAAAAAATTGCAGAAGAAGGAACATTCCCAAACTCATTCTATGAGGCCACCATCACCCTGATACCAAAACCAGACAAAGATACTACAAAAAAAGAAAATTACAGACCAATATCACTCATGAATATAGATGCAAAAATCCTCAACAAAATACTAGTAAACAGAATCCAACAACACATTAAAAGGCTCATACACCATGATCAAGTGGGATTTATCCCAGGGACGCAAGGATTCTTCAATATACGCAAATCAATCAATGTGATTTACCATATTAAAAAACTGAAGGAAAAAAACCATATGATCATGTCAATAGATGCAGAAAAAGCTTTTGACAAAATTCAACACCCGTTTAAGATAAAAAACTCTCCAGACAGTGGGCATAGAGGGAACCTACCTCAACATAATAAAGGCCATATATGACAAACCCACAGCAAACATCATTCTCAATGGTGAAAAACTGAAAGCATTCATCTAAGATCAGGAACAAGACAAGGATGTCCACTCTCACCACTATTATTCAACATAGTTTTGGAAGTCCTAGCCATGGAAATCAGAGAACAAAAAGAAATAAAAGGAATACAAATTGGAAAAGAAGAAGTAAAACTGTCACTGTTTGTAGATGACATGATACTATACATAAAGAATCCTAAAGATGCCACCAGAAAACTACTAGAGCTAACCAATGAATTTGGTAAAGCTGCAGGATACAAAATTAATGCACAGAAATCTCTTGCATACCTATACACTAATGATGAAAAATCTGAAAGAGAAATTAAGGAAACACTCCCATTTGCCACTGCAACAAAAAGAATAAAATATCTAGGAATAAACCTACCTAGGGAGACAAAAGACCTGTATGCAGAGAACTATAAGACACTGATGAAAGAAAATAAAGATGACAACAACAGATGGAGAGATATACCATGTTCCTGGATTGGAAAAATCAATATTGTGAAAATGACTATACTACTCAAAGCAATCTACAGATTCAATGCAATCTCTATCAAATTACCAATGGCATTTTTTACAGAACTAGAACAAAAAATCTTAAAATTTGTATGGAGATACAAAAGACCCCGAATAGCCAAAGCAGTCTTGAGGGAAAAAAACGGAGCTGGAGGAATCAGACTCCATGACTTCAGGCTATACTACAAAGCTACAGTAATCAAGACAATATGGTACTGGCACAAAAACAGAAATATAGATCAATGGAACAGGATAGAAAGCCCAGAGATAAACCCACGCACCTATGGTCAACTAATGTATGACAACGGAGGCAAGGATATACAATGGAGAAAAAACAGTCTCTTCAGTAAGTGGTGCTGGAACGGGACAGCTACATGTAGAAGAATGAAATTAGAACACTCCCTAACATCATACACAAAAATAAACTCAAAATGGATTAGAGACCTAAATATAAGACTGGACACTATACAACTCTTAGAGGAAAACATAGGAAGAACACTCTTTGACATAAATCACAGCAAGATATTTTCTGATCCACCTCCTAGAGTAATGGAAATGAAAACAAAAATAAGTAAATGGGACTTAATGAAACTTAAAAGCTTTTACAAAGCAAAGGAAACTACAAACAAGACAAAAAGACAACCCTCAGAATGGGAGAAAATATTTGGAAACAAATCAACGGACAAAGGATTAATCTCCAAAATATATAAACAGCTCACGCAGCTCAATATTAAGAAAACCAACAACCCAATCTAAAAATGTGCAGAAGACTTAAGTAGACATTTCTCCAAAGAAGACATACAGATGGCCAAGAAGCACATGAAATCTGCTCAACATCACTAATTATTAGAGAAATGCAAATCAAAACTACAATGAGGTATCACCTCACACCAGTTAGAATGGGCATCATCAGAAAATCTACAAACAACAAATGCTGGAGAGGGTGTGGAGAAAAGGGGACCCTCTTGCACTGTTGGTGGGAATGTAAACTGATACAGCCACTATGGAGAACAATATGGAAGTTCATTAAAAAACTAAACATAGGGCTTCCCTGGTGGCGCAGTGGTTGAGAGTCTGCCTGCCGATGCAGGGGACATGGGTTCATGCCCCAGTCTGGGAAGATCCCCCATGCCACGGAGCGGCTGGGCTCGTGAGCCATGGCCACTGAGCCTGTGCATCCGGAGCCTGTGCTCCGCAACGGGAGAGACCATGGCAGTGAGAGCCCCACATACCGCAAAAAAAAAAAAAAAAAAACCTAAACATATAATTACCATATGACCCTGCAATCCCACTACTGGGCATATATGCAGAGAAAACCACAACTCAAAAAGACACACAGGGGCTTCCCTGGTGGCGCAGTGGTTGAGAGTCTGCCTGCCGATGCAGGGGACACGGGTTTGTGACCCGGTCTGGGAAGACCCCACATGCCGCGGAGCGGCTGGGCCCGTAAGCCATGGCCACTGAGCCTGCGCCTCCGGAGCCTGTGCTCCGCAACGGGAGAGGCCACAACAGTGAGAGGCCCCGTACCGCAAAAAAAAAAAAAAAAAAAAACACACACACATCCCAGCGTTCACTGCAGCACTATTTACAATAGCCAGGTCATGGAAACAACTTAAATGCCCCTCGACAGACAAATGGATAAAGAAGATGTGGTACGTATACACAATGGAATATTACTCAGCCATAAAAAGGAACGAAATTGGGTCATTTGTAGAGATGTGGATGAATCTAGAGACTGTCATACAGAGTGAAGTAAGTCAGAAAGAGAAAAACAAATATCGTGTATTAACGCATATATGTGGAACCTAGAAAAATGGTACAGATGAACAGGTTTGCAGGGCAGAAATTGAGACCCAGATGCAGAGAACAAACATATGGATACCAAGGGGGAAAAGTGGCAGGGGGTGGTGGTGGTGGTGTGATGAATTGGGAGATTGGGATTGACATGTATACACTGATGTGTATAAAATTGATGACTACTAAGAACCTGCAGTATAAAAGAATAAATAAAATTAAATTTAAAAAAAGAGACCCAAGGGATTTCCCTAGTGGCAAAGTGGTTAAGAATCCACCTGACAATGCAGGGGACATGGGTTCGAGCCCTGGTCCAGGAAGATCCCACATGCCACGGAGCAACTGAGCCCGTGCGCCACAACTAGTGAGCCTGCACTCTAGAGCCCATCAGCCACAACGACTGAGCCCGTGTGCTGCAACTACTGAAGCCTGCGCATCTAGAGCCCATGCTCTGCAACAAGAGAAGCCACCATAATGAGAAGCCCATGCACTACTATGAAGAGTAGCCCCCCCTCGCCGCAACCAGAGAAAGCCCACGCACAGCAACATAGACCCAACACAGCACCCCCCATCAAAAAAAGAGAGAGAGAGACCCAAGATAGACATTAATATGAGCGTATGTGATGTCTGGAACTCTTGCAGTCATCAAGCAACCATGAGGTAATCTGCTGTAGCGCAGGGAATGGAAAAATAGAAAGAGGGCAAGAATCACAGTTTCTGATGACTTTGTTGAGCCACTAAAATAACTAATCCTAGAATAGTCCTACTTTACAGAATTCTGATAATATAAGAGGATCAGCTAAGGAATGTATTCAGTTAAAAGTAATAGAAACCCCAATACAGGGGTTTAAACTAATAAATTTTTATTTTTCTCTTTCAACATTAAGTCCAGAGGTAGGTACTAAGTAGGGAGAGAAGATGAGTGACATACAGTAACACAGAAAGGATGTATGTTTAAAGTATTGAGCAATACAGAAATAAAAGTATGGGTTTATAATAGGAAACCGGGGGGGAATATGAATTAGCCAGACCACAAAGTTTGGTCTAGAACGATGACTTGAGCTATGTTTAAGGTTATGTTTACTTCAATTTACCAGGAACAGCCAAAAAAGCAATGCAAAAGATAAATATGAGATCAAGGGAACAAGTGAGCTAACATAGCTCCTCATGACCTGGTTTCTCATAGAAGTACACCCAAAGTTATCTATGCTTTAATAGAGTGAGGAATCACATTGGAGGAAGCCACAATTGTGAGTTTTCTGTCTCTTATACTGTTAAGCTATAGAGGAACAGCTCAGGAATCAAGAATCTATATATTCTGTTATTGTAAGAGGGGAAAAAAAAAAGTTCTACCCAGAAAAAAATCTTGCTAGACCTAATTCTGTGATGATTCCATGGCTGACACAGGATTTTAGAACTATATTGATAAAAGACAGGACTAGATATGGAGAAATAGATGCAAAACACCAGATCCTTGGAATGAGATCCCTGTGTTAAGGAGTCTAAAAAGCCAAGCCAGGGTGTGTTAGATTTTTGCTATGCTCTATTATAGAATCATCTCTGATGCTGTGAAGCCCTCAACATCGAAAAGGAGAGCAAGTGGCATGTGATGGAGATTTAAAATCCATTACGCTTAGTCACTCAAAACTTTTCCTACATTAAAACATAAAGAAGCAACATGCAAGGAAGTAAGTCAAGCTCCTAGCAGAGTTAAAGAACCAAATGCACCAGGGAACTGAGCAGCAAATGAAAGAAACTTCCAAAGGGCAGCTGCTGCCCATAAAATCCACAAATTCAATACCAAAAGATGTGAGTCATAGAGGATTTTAAAACAAGTGAATGTGTGTGTGATGGAATTTGAAAGCATAAGAACACACTGATAGCTTCAAGGGGCAACTGATGTTAAAAAGACAGTTTTTTAAAGAATGGTATTGAAAAAAGCCTGGCGTCATTTAGTGTAGGCTAGCAGTTCTCAAAGTAAGATTGATTTCTGGACCAGCAGCATCAACGTCACCTAGCAACTTAATACACCAATTCTCAGCCTCTGAGCTGGAAGCCAGCACTCTAGCCAGTGTCAGGGTGATTCTAACACACACCCAAGTTTAAGAAACACTGGTGTGAGGACAAGAAGTCCTAGCCGCCAGTTGGTGTGGTGAGGTGACCAAGAGCACCAACTCTGGAGTCACACAGCCCTGAGTCTGCATCTCAAATCGTCTGCTTCTAGATGCACGAAGTTCGGCAAGTACTTAAATCCTCCAAACCTATTTACAAATATACCTATCTTAGAGGTTCACTGTAGGAATTACCAGTAACATTCATGAAACCTGCTCAGTAAACAATATTAACTATTATTTTATCATCAACATCTTCACAGCACTGTCTGAAGGCATGACTATACTACTTCTCTGCAAAGGCACTGAGATACTCAATGTTCAGTATATTGTGTAAAACAAACAATGAATACCATTTTGTAGCAATATTTGTATACAAATAGTTGAATTAAACTCTTCTATGATTTAACATATTTGGCATTGTTCTAAGGGCTTTAGATACATTAACCCGCTTAATCCTGTTTAATACTCACAAAAACTCTGTAAGATAGAGCCTATTATTATCCCCAATTTACAGATAAGGAAACTGAGACAAGAGGGGTTAAGTACAGTGCCCAAAGTTACAAAGCTAGAAAGTGACAGAGTCAGCATTTAAATACAGACAATCTGTCTCAGAGGCTGTGTGCTTAACCACTACGCTATACCACTTCCCAAAGTTAAAAACAAATTTTGATGTTTAGGGCAGAAGTTTCAGCTGTCTAGAAAAATACACTTACATGAAATATCTCGTTCTCTAAGGGATCGGAAAAATGAAACTTCCTATTCTTATTTCTGCTACCTGCTCTGTAAGCATCACTTCTGTACACATTAAATGCACTCAACTGATTCCACAGACAAGCTGGTGGCCTAAAAAGTGGGATGGCTGTTCCCTCTAAAATGGTACAAGAAATAAAAGGCAGGAATAGCTAGTGAGAAATGCGCTTAGTGGGAAAATTCATTGAGTTCCCCAGCCTCTAATGTTCTCAGTGCAAGGGCATTCCAGGATAACAGAACAAACTATTACCCTCTGGCAGCAACAGTATCTCCGCTATGTCTGAGTCAGATGCTCAGACGGTTGAATGTACTCTGAGGAAATAAGAGAACAGAGCTCAAGGGGAACAGGCTGCTTTGCTCTGAGTTGCTCTCTGTATGCCTGAGCAAGCTGCCTGGATACCTGTGTGTGTGTGGAAGGAAGCAGTTTCCTCGACCTTGCTTGATAGAGTTTTATGGATATATGTCAGGGCTTTCAAAACTTCTCAGTGTTCTAAACAAGAGAATTCAGACTCCAAAGCTGCAATAGGAGGCAGTCCTTTGGACAGAAAGCTGCAAGACAGGTCAATTTTACCCTTAACTCGTTCAATCTCTGGCTTTTGAATGCCAAATTCTTTAGGCTTCTTCAAGGTGACCAATCCAAATAATTCACTCACTGTTTCAACATTCTCAGTTGTCAGTTGTTCCAAGTCTTACTGCATTGTGATACGAAAAAAACAGAAACAAAAGCAAAAGTCCCTATTTCGTTCCCAATGCCAGAAAACAAACTGCGATGAAATTGAGAGAATGTGAGATGAGCTTTCCCCCTTAATATTTAGGGTGAAACATGCATTGGACCAGGTTTTGGGCAGAATGGAAATTTCAGTAAGTGTGCTACTCCTCCTGTTCTCTCTTGCTGAAAGTGGTATCTCATTGCCAACACACACATTCCCTAAACGTCTGTTATGGAAACAGACATTGAAAAAGAAATACCTATGGTTTACTCTATAGATTTTTCCACTATCTAATCTACAAAGAAATACTAGAAGCAACAAGATTTCTTATATGTTGAGTAAAATGTTTCCTTTCATTATGACTGTTCATTTGTTCTAACAGCGAGAGCTTTTCTACAATGAGAATATTTCCCCTCATCTTCCATTCAACTTATCTGCAAAGAATTCCTAAAAGTTAAAGAACTTTCAGCTTTTGCTAGATGTGTAATAATATTAAGAAATTAATATTAATTTATAGGTGTGATAATGGTATTTTTTTAAGTTTAGTGACTTTGATCTCCTTCAGGAACTAAGCTTCCCACATAACAGAAGGGAAGGACTCCGTCAGGTCTATGGAACAAATTGCCTCAGTGTCTTTCGTAAGAAAGGCATTAGGTCAACTACTTAGCATAAAAGTCTTTCTTAAGTGCCATAAATTTAAAAAGAAACATCCTCTTATTTTCCATTTTATATAATCCCTTTCAGTAACTCCAAAACTCTCAACAAAGTACTTTTCACGGAGTTTTGACAGCTGTGTTCTGGGGATTGAAGAGATGGGGGAGTAATGGGATTGAGGGCTCCCCCTCATCTCTGAGGTCTTTACTCAGTGTTTCCTTTTCTAAGAATCCATCACCAACCCTAACATCAACTCTCTATGCTCCGTTCAGGACAACTCTCCATTTCTCCATTTGTTTGTTTCTATTCAATTCACCATCATCATTCAGGGTACCTAGACCTTAAAACTAAAAGTAACCAATTAGAAAAAGCCCTGGAAAATAAACAAAATCCAATCCAATGTCGTTAAAAGAACTGTACACATTAATGTTGACAGGAAAAAATATGAAGAGAATGTAAAATAGAATAACACAGTAATGGATTAGTTGAAATGAATCAAATGGACCAAATATGGACTTCTGTACACGGAGAGAAGTATTAGGTAATGGATTACTTAAATCTAGAGAATGAGTCCTGTTGACAGACACAGATGCTAGAAAAATTTCAAGGGTATCTGTAGTTCTAGAACTCAGATGTCCTAAATGACATCTCTGGTTAATATTCAACCTCAGCCAATTGAGAGTGTAATCTCCAAAAGTGCTTGGAATGCTAACCCTAAAATTGTGTGGATGACATAACTGTTTTCAAGAGAATTATTAGCTTTAAACCTGGAGAATGATGTATTCATATGGTTAAGTAAATCAAACTTATAGTACTAATATTTTTTAGTAAAGTTTAGAAATAATCAATGTATTTAAGAGAATTTTACCTATTACAAAAATATTTCATCCTTGTGATTCCAAACTAAATTGACAGGGCTGAATAATTGATTTAGTCAAAGAAATTATGTTGAGATTCACCAGTATTAGAAAATTTAAGAAAGCCTAAGACTTATTTTTGTAAGTTAAATTTATCCTATTTTAATGGTTACTTAAGTACTTGGAAGGCTCTTTCAGGTGAGTAAAGGGCTTAAAAAGAAAACAAAATGTCCCAACTTAATAAGCGTAGTTTAAAATATTTAA
Source organism: Mesoplodon bidens (assembly GCF_964165515.1). NCBI lineage: Eukaryota > Metazoa > Chordata > Mammalia > Artiodactyla > Ziphiidae > Mesoplodon > Mesoplodon bidens. The sequence goes on from NC_138176.1 coordinate 145,494,010, forward strand.
GGGAGTTTTCGTTTATGAAAAGAATCAAACATTAACACCTCCTTAAAGTAATTCTTAAAATTTGCTACATTTTTAAGTAGAATAAAATTAAGTTGAATTTCAAAGCTTAAGAAAGAACTATGTTTTTAATATATAAATTTAATACATTTAATATTAAATTTAAAAAATAAAGTTTGCTTTGGATAACCTTTTCGGGATCCAAAAGCCATCCTCAAGAACGCGGAAGACTAACATCGACAAGATGGCCACAGCAGCTTTGTAATATGGTATGCCACCCTTCCCTCACAGTGCAGTCTGTACACAACTCAAAGACTGATGCTTCCATAATTCTATTAAGTACCATCTCTCTTCAGAGACCTCTAATTCTTTAATTTTTCCCTTTTCTGATTTTAAAGAGAGACAAAATGGAAATAGAAGACCTTTCTATGTGTTTATTTCATCCATTGATTTTTTGAGTCTTGTTTTCACCCCTAAGATTTTTTTTTAATTTTTATTAAATTTGTTTAAACTGAAAAAAAAAGTTCACCCATTTTTCCCACCCCCGAACAACCTTTGTCTCTTGCAGCCACCAATCTGATCTCTGTATCTATGAGCTTATTGTGTTTTTATTTTTTGTTCGTTTATTTTTAGATTCCACATATAAGAGAGATCAAATGATATTTGTCTTTCTCTATCTGACTTATTTCACTTAGCATAATGCCCTGGAAGTCCATTCATGTTGTCACACATGGCAAGATTTCATTATCTTTATGGCTAAATAATATTCCATTATGTCTCTCTCTATATATATATGCAATTTCTTTATGCATTCATCCATTGATGGACACTTAGATTGTTTCCATATCTTAGCTATTGCTAATAATGTTACAATGACCATAGGAGTGCATATTTATCTTCAAATTAGTGTTTTTGTTTTCTTCAGATAAATACCCAGAAGCAGAATTGCTGGATCATATGGCAGTTCTATTTTTAATTTTTTGAGGAACCTCCATATTGTTTCCCATAGTGGTTGCACCAATTTACATTCTCACCAACAGTGTATGAGGGTTCCTCTTTCTCCACATCCTCGCAAAACTTATTTCTTGTCTTTTTTATAATAGCCATTCTAACAGCCGTGAGGTCATTATCTCATTGTGGTTTTGACTCGCATTTCCCTGATGATTAATGATGTTGAGCATCTTTTCATGTACCTGTTGTATTTTTTTGGAAAAATGTCTATTCAGATCCTCTGCCTATTTTTAACTGGGTTGTTTGTTTTCTTGCTATTGAGTTGTATGAATTCTTTTTATATTTTGGATATCAGCCCCTTATCAGATATATGATTTGCAATTATTTTCTCCCATTCAATAGGTTGCCTTTTCATTTTGTTGATGGTTTCCTTTGCTGTGCAGAAGCTTTTTAGTTTGATATAGTCTTACTTGTTTATTTTTGCTTTTATTTCTTTTGCTTTTGGTGTCAGATTCAAAAAATCAGTGCCAAGACCTATGTCAAGGAGCTTACTGCCTATGTTTTCTTCTACGAGTTTTATGGTTTCAGGTCTTATGCTCAAATCTTTAATTCACCTTGAGTTAATCTTTGTGTATGATGTAAGATAGTAATTTGGTTTCATTCTTTCACAAGTGGCTATCCAATTTTCCCAACATCACTTATTGAAGACACTGTCCTTTCTCCATTGTATATTCTTGGCTCATTTGTCATAAATTAATTGACCATATATGTGTGGTTTTATTTCTGGATTCTCTATCTTGTTCTATTGATCTACGTGTCTGTTTTTATGCCAGTACCATACTGTTTTAATTACTATAGTTTGAAATCAGGGAATGTGATGCCTCCAGCTTTGCTCCTCTTTCTCAAGATTGCTTTGGCTATGCAGGCTCTTTTGTGGTCCCATACAGTTGTTAGGATCATTTGTTCTATTTCTGTGAAAAGTGCAATTGGAATTTTGATAGAGACTGCATTGAATCCATATTTTACTTTGGGTAGTATGGACAATTTAACAATATTAATTCTTCCAATCCATGAGCATGCAATGTCTTTCCATTTATTTGTGTCTTCTTCAATTTCTTTCATTAATATCCTGTAGTTTTCAATACACAGGTCATTCACCTCCTCGGTGAAATTTATTCCTAGGTATTTTATTCTCTTTGGTGCAATTGTAAATGGAATTATTTTCTTAATTTCTCTTCCTAATACATTGTTATTAGTGTAAAGAAATGCAATCAATTTTTGTGTGTTTATTTTGTATCCCACAACTTTATTGAATTCATTTATTAGTTCTAACACTTTTTGATGGAGTCTTCATGGTTTTCTATATATAATATCATGTCACCTGCAAATGTTGACAGTTTTACTTCTTCCTTTCAATTTGGATGCCTTTTATTTCTTTTTCTTGTCTAATTGTTCTGGCTAAGACTTCCAATACTATCTTGAATAAAAGTGGTAAGAGTGGACAGCATTGTCTTGTTCCAGATCTTAGGGGAAAAGGTTTCAGCTTTTCACTGTTGAGTATGACGTTAGCTGTGGGATTGTCATACATGGTCTTCATTATGTTGAGGTATGTTCCCTCTATACCCAGTTTGTTGAAAGTTTTTATCATAAATGGATGTCAAATTCTGTCAAATGATTTTTCTGCACCTATGAGATGATCATATGATTTTTATCTTTCATTTTGTTCATACGGTGTATCACATTGATTTGCAGGCACTGAACCATTTAAATGAATGGAATAAATCCCATTTGATCATGATGTATGATCCTTTTAATGTACTGTTGAATTCTGTGTGCTAATATTTTGTTGAGGATTTCTGCATCTATGTTCATCAAGGAGATTGGCCTATTATTTTCCTTTTTGTGGCATCCTTGTCTGGTTTTGGTATCAGGGTAAATTTGGCCTCCTAAAATGTGTGTGGAAGAGTTCCCCCTCTTCTATTTTTTGGAAGAGTTTGAGAAGAATTAGTAACAATTCTTCATTGAATGTTTGGTAGAACTTACCATGAAGCTGTTTGGTCCTGGACTTTTGTTGGTTGAGAGGTTTTTGATTACTGATTCAATCTCCTTGCTAGTAATCTGTCTGTTCAGATTTTCTATTTCATCATGATTCAGTCTTAGTAAGTTGTATGTTTCTAGGAATTTATCCATTTCTTCTAGGTTGTCCAATTTGTTGGTGTATAAATATTTAAATTTTATTTGCCTTTAAAACAGGAAGTCACCTTAATAACTAAGAACTTATCAACAATTTATCCCTCTATTTTCTACTGTACTCAATTCAATATTATATTCAATTAGCATTTAATAAATTCTTTGCTAAACTCCATCAATTTAAAACCTACTTCATCAAGACTGTTTCTAAAATAAAGCAAACTCTTTTCCTTTTTTCTTATAAATATTTAAAAACACAATTTGAACAAAACATAGTTTCATTATTATGTCCATGAAGAACTCCAGGATTTTAATAATGCAACCTTGAGAATGATTTCTGAGATTTATGAGGAAGCCAGAGAATGCTGGCTGCCTACCCTCAAAGGCATCCTCTCCTTCCTCATTGGTATCAGAACCTCAAATTTTATCTAGGTACACTGCCGGCTGAATAAGAAACTAAATTTACCAGCCTCCCTTTTAGCTAGGGGTGGCCATGAGACTGAGTTCTGGCTAATAAGATTTAAGCATAATTTCTTCGGAGACTTCAGGAATGGATGCTTAAAGAGATCTTTCTAAGCCTGCTGGGATCTCTTTTTATCTTTATTCCTTTTCCCATCTTCCAATGTGGATGTTATAGCTGGCACACCAGAAGACAGCTAGGACCATGAGGTGACCTTGAGGATGGAAGCCATATGTTAGCATGCAGAGCAGAAAGGGAAGACCCTGATTCTTTGATGCCAGTGTGGAGTCTATCTTCAGACTTCTTTTATATGACAGAGAAATAAACTCCCACTTCATATAGATCACCATTATTATGGGTTTTCTATTATATACAGTTGAATCTTATTCTAAATGACATAAGAAGACATATTTATTTTAACATTTTAATAAATATACTAATCAGCATTCTTGCAGCAAGTCTCTTGAAACCCATAAGTAGAATCCTGCATTAAAATTACATATTCAACATTCCTGCCATCTGTCATACGAATGAAAGATTAAGTAAACTTATGTTATTTGACTATACAAAGAAAGGCAATATTGAGGGAAATGCCTCTTGTACCTAAAATCATTTAATTTTACGTCACTCAGAGTATAAAAACAGGTTGGATGCACCAGATGATAATAGCTAAAATTTGTACAGTACATTATAATAAATTATCTCATGTACTTCTCACAACATTCTGATAAAATAGGTATTATAATTAGTCCCCTTTTACGTATGAAGAAACTGAGGCATAGAGAAGTTAGGTAACTTGGCCAAAGTCATACTACTGGTAAGTGGTAGAACCTGTATATGAATCTAGCTGTTTGATTGTAAAGCCTGCATGTTAACCCACTAGCCAATCTGAGGTTCTGAAAGGTTTTTTTTAATGATATTCTCAAAATCCAACTACTAGAAAGAACCAGAACTGAGATGCAAACCAGGTCTTCTTCTGATTCCAGTTCTTTTCATTAAGTCAGGATTGATACTAATGAGGTTTTTAGATTAATCATACATTTTTTTTCAGACTACTGAAAGCTATAGTAACATTAAAAGATAAACAAAAGGGCCTCCCTGGTGGCGCAGTGGTTGAGAGTCCGCCTGCCGATGCAGGGGATACGGGTTCGTGCCCCGGTCTGGGAGGATCCCATATGCCGCGGAGCGGCTGGGCCCGTGAGCCATGGCCGCTGGGCCTGCGTGTCCGGAGCCTGTGCTCCGCAACGGGAGAGGCCACAACAGTGAGAGGCCCGCATACCGCAAAAAAAAAAAAAAAAAAAAAAAAAAAAAGATAAACAAAACACTTCTGTTAATTAAGCATATGCTAAAATATAACATACACTTAGCCCCTTTCAAAGAAAGTAATGAAGGTAATCTCCCCTCCCTGAATGTCAGAATTTCTGGTTCAATAAAAAATCGACCCAACATCTAAAAATTTCAAACATAAACATATCTATATCTATACTTATATCTGTAACTACACAGAGAAGATTATCTTTTCTTTTCAGATAAACAGACTATTGTCCTTTACTCTCCGTAGTCCCATAAGTATTATGAAAAATGTCTCATGTTACATTCAAGCTTAATTTTTAAAAAATCATCATTTCCTCTGTTAATTGAACAGATCTTTGACGTCTCCATCTTGATCTCTTTACTTCTACTGTAATTCATGCTCCGTATTGTTATCACCACAAAAATCTTTTTAAGACACAATTTTATCCTGTGATACCTAGGGCCTACTGTAACTCCCTTTCACCTTGTGCATTCATTCTAACACCTTGGCTGATTTGCATGGTCCTCCATAATTTGGTTCCCATGTAGTTGTTCAAATCTTCTCAGTATTTCTCAACCTACAGGTCTCCCTTTTCCTCCTTCACTGTCATTTTAGATCAAGAGCAAGTCAGGAGACTCATGGACACAGAGAACAGATTAGTGGTTGCCAAGGGGGAGGGGGTTGGGGGAGGGATGGAGTGGGAGGTTGGAGTTAGCAGATGTAAGCTATTACATATAGAATGGATAAACAACAAGGTCCTACTATTACATATAGAATGGATAAACAACAAGGTCCTACTGTATAGCACAGAGAACTATATTCAATATCCTGTGATAAACCATAATGGAAAAGAATACTAAAAAAACATATATATATATACGTATGTGAATCACTTTGCTGTACAACAGAAATTAACACACACACACACACAAAAGAGGAAGTCAGAAGAAGCCCATGCGGGCCAACACTAGGCAAAGGATCAAACCAAGGGGCACGAGAAACCTTGAGGGGCTATGCAGGCAACAGATTGCAGCCACTTCAATTATATGGCTGCTGAAAGCCTGGGAGGCAAGCTGGAATCAGAATAGCATGGATTCAGGAACAGGAGGAAAGAGGTTCCAATTTAACAGGCAAAGGTCCGCTTTTAAGAGGTTAGACTAAATGAAAAACAGACAAGAGAACACAGGCAGGGAAGAGGAGCTGACATTTCAGGACTAGATCCAGAAGCAGATCTACCCAAGAGGTCCAAGCCTCTGCCCCTGTCCTTGGCACTAGCTCACTTCACTCTTGCCTCTGGAATGTCCAGCTTCCACAAGCGCTGAATCTATAGCTGGTTTACCTTCTTTACGTCTTTTCTTTATAGTGCTTTCCCCCTGGCTTCTTTCTTTAGAGTGAATACTAAAATGTAATCCTGAGTTAAGTATTGATTCTCTTTCTCCATTTGGTAGATTTCCTCAGAGTTCAAAGTTGGAAAGAATCTACAGTGATAAATGATTCCTCTTTCCAGCAAATGTTGTTCCTGAGAATTTCTGGGATCAGAGGGAAAAAAACAACAACATTGTGATTTTCCAATATATCTGCTAAACACTGCAGTGAGTTATGAACCTGAGCAGAGGATATATAATCCAAGAGGCCCAAAAGCAATCAGCAAATATTTCACATTTGATAGCTATGGCTTATTTCAATTCATCAGGACACCATCTTGTTTAAGTCTGGCATTCTTTCCAAAATAAAGTGATGGAACTACAAAATTGTATTTCATAATCATATTTATGTCATCTACTGCTATATTCAATTTTTAATAAACATTCCTTTCTTTCAATACTTTTACCTCATTATTATCACCTCTCCTCCTTTGAAATAACACCTAATATGACATGGCAAGAAAAAGAAGTGAAATTTTCTTAGGAGTTTTTTCATTTCCAATATTGGCTTTCTGGTAAACATCAAAGAAATAAATTATAATAAAATTTCTTGTCTTCACTGGTTATCCTTTTCATATAAGAAACATGACACCATTTTCAAGATAAATGCCATAACATCCAGTAGAAATAAAAGTTAATGTCTATCTTCAGATATATTATAAAGGTACATATACACATTTTTGAAGAGTTCCAGATATAAGTGTGAAAGCCCAGAAATACTTGGAAGTACAATCAATATATACAGGTGTAGACTATCTTTCCATTAGAATATGATATACAGTTGTGATTTTATATTTATTTACTTACATAACTATTTGATCATAATTTTTTATTGGTCCAGAACCTATTGGTTTAGCTGACCATTCAATCTCAAATACTCAGCTCAGTATCTAGAACATGGTGGGCACTCAATAAATTGCACTGAATGCATGAAGAAAAAGTATCTCTAGTTATACATAACAACCATACCAAGGGGCAGGAGGAAATTTCTGGAAATGATGGATATGTTTATTATCTTGAATGTGGTGATGGCTTCGTAGGTGTTTATATGTATGTCCAAACTTATTAAACTCTATACTTTAAACATATTAAGTTTATTGTGTGTCAATTATACCTCGATAAAGCTGCTTTTTAAAATATCAGAATTCATGAAAATACTACAGTAAATGTATTATCCATGAAGTATATTTTACAATAATATTTTACAGAGACTCAGCATTACTGGAATGTTGTTTTGTTAAGTTTTGGAAAAGAAACAGCACTTCTAAATTAAGAATTAATTTTCACTTCCTGGCTCTGGTAGGATGGAAATTTTTAAAGTAAAAATCATGCCATTTAATTAATCTCTTGTCAGTTTGAAATGATAAGTCTGAATTCAAGATCTCAATACCAGGATTATTTTGCCTTGAACGTTCATTTACTTTTTGAGTAAAAAATTCAGTAAATGTTTTTTCTGAAAACTTGTGTGTGAATCAAACACTATTTTAAATGTACTGGAGTATATTTTAAATTTTTTTTCTATTAAGAGTCTTTTCATATAAAACAAATCAACATTTTAAATCTCATTTCATTTAAACAGGAGCAAAATATTTTCAATTATAGTGAAGAAAAAAATCATTGTACTATTTTTTGTTGGAAATTCCCACTATATGAAGAAGATAATAATGTTTAAAGACATTATAACTTTGACTTAAAACTTTGCTAACGTGTTTGCAAAGAGAATAGTAAACTCATGAGAAATGAATCACAGGCATGAGAGAAAAGTATTGATATTAACATTATGAGTAAGAATAAGTGACTAGATTATTCAGTGACAATGGATTTAGAGCTTTTGGTTGACATCAGTTTGTCTTTTGTTTTGTTTTATTTTTTCATCTGGCATTTCTTATTCTGATTAAATTCTCTTGAATATTCTGATGGTTTCTGAGTGCACTTTTAAAAACATGAGTGCTTTAAAGACCACATTTATTAATACAAAAAAAAAGCAAAATCCAAATAACCCCTATTGACACTTTAAAAAAAATCTTATAGTTAGAAAATGCAAACAATGCAGAAAAGTATAAAATAGGAAAAATAGGAACCTCCCTCCTCACTACCCCAGTCCTTCCACCCAAAGGTAAATTACTGTTTTATGCTTTTCTATAAAATAATATATCTATATAATTCATTTATTTACCAAAGTGAATCATATTATACACCCTGTTTTATTACAGGCATTTTTTTACTTAATATATTTTGATACTCTTTCCATATCAGCACATGGTGATGACTACATTCTTTTTGCTCCTACACCATGCTTCAGTGAATATCTTTGCACACACATCTGTGTTATATGGGTTTTGTTACAGTGAGTCCAGCAAGAACAAGCTACTCCAATCAGTCAATTGTTTTAAAAATTCGATCACTTGATTTTAACAAAAGCCAATATGGTATCCAGAAGCTTCTTCTGGTATCAAGTACTTCATAGCAAGTATGTTCTAAATTATTTCATGACAAAGTAATATATTCCAGTATACATGCTTATGAAGGGTAAAACTTATTATCTATTCAAATAAAATACTATCTATTCTTTGACTTATTTCCAGTCTCCAATCTTAAGGAACCAGATCATTCACAGTACACTCATTTTTCAGTTCATTCATTCATTCAACAAATATTTATTGATCCTGTGACATTTGACACACACCGTTCTTTTTTTTTTTTTTTTCCCAGTACGCGGGCCTGTCACTGCTGTGGCCCCTCCCGTTGCGGAGCACAGGCTCTGGACGCGCAGGTCCAGCGGCCATGGCTCACGGGCCCAGCCGCTCCGCGGCATGTGGGATCTTCCCAGACCAGGGCACGAACCCATGTCCCCTGCATCGGCAGGCGGACTCTCAACCACTGAGCCACCAGGGAAGCCCATACACTGTTCTTAACGTTAGACAAACTGTAATAAGTAAGACAACAGAGCAAGACCTATTTATCATAAACAGGTAAACCAACAAACAAGAAAACTTCAGAGATAAGTGCTATGAGAAAAACAGACTAAGGCAATGTGGTGGTGGCTGGCATTGGGGAAGTGGGGCAATATCAGCTGGGGTGGGCTGGGATAATCTGAGCCCAACGACCAAATAAGGGGTAAAAGGAGATGAGCCTGAGACGCAGGCAAGGGCAAGATCAGAAAGGGTTTGGGCTTCAATCCAGGTGCCGCCGGAAGCCACTGAAGTCCTAAGAAATGACATAAACTCATTTGTGTTTTAAAGAAATTAAAATTCATTTGTTTTTTAAAATAATAATAATGACATTGACTCATCCTAAAATAATAAACTCATTTGTGTTTTTAAATAATAATAACTATAAATGGGTGAAAAAAGTAAAAGCAGGGAGGTCAGTTAGGAGGCTACTGTAGGTGAACAATGAGGGGGGCCTGTACAAGGTAGAGGTGGAGATGAAATGTGGATAGAAGTAAGACATATTTTTAAAACTGAGCCTAAAGAACTTGCTGGTGCACCGGAGCGGTGTGCATGTAAACGATGGTGACAGAAAAAGAGCAATCAAGATGGGAAGACTTGGGGAAAATGCCTTACAAGCCCAACAGCATGATAATATCCTAACCATACCATAATGATGTCATAATAATCTCTTAACCATAACAGTATCTTCACCATCCATTGAATCAATATACCAACTACACACCAAAGGTAATAAGCATCTTTTCTTACAATAACCAGGTAGCTTTGCGACTAGATAGAATTTTATGTTATATCTTAACCTCAATTTTAAACTAAAAGATATAATTATCTAAACTTTAAGATTAATTTACCCCATTATTTTGTGCTTTTGCAAAAGAATTTAGAATGTAGTTGCCAGCATTATCCAGCATCTGTATTCTGTGGTCATATAGTACTCAACTTTGCATTCCTCCTTCGCAAGCAGAAGCAGGGTTCTCAAGTACATCTCCAACTACCTTCAGGATGTAAGTTCCCAAAGCACTCCTGGGTATATCATAAATTAGTAAATTAGTGAGCATGCCTCTGTCACCTAGTTAACTATGATTTCCTCCCAAGAAGGACCAATTCTTAATTCTCAGTGTCCCCAACAACAACAAACTCAAGGCAACATCACGTAATTAGTAAGTGAAAACCCACCAAGATAGGAATATGCTCAACATCTCTTTGACTTGCTAGACTTGATAATTTTAGTGGCTCACACCTCTAGAGACAATTTTCTAAACAGCTTTATTAAGATATAATTCACATAACATACAATTCCCACATTTTAAGTGTACACATGAACATATCTACGAAACGGACTCACAGATATAGAGAACAGACAGAGGTGTGGTTGCCAAGGAGGAGGGGGTCGGGGGGAGGGATGGACTGGGAGTCTAGGGTTAGCAGATGTAAGCTATTATATATAGAATGGATAAACAACAAGGTCCTACTGTATAGCACAGGGAACTATATTCAATACCCTGTGATAAACCATAATGGAAAAGAATATGAAAAAGAATATATATATGCATAACTGAGTCACTTTGCTGTACAGCAGAAATTAACACAACATTGTAAATCAAATATACTTCAATAAAATTAGAAAAAATAAAAATAAAGTATACAGATTCTCAGTGAGATCCCTGTAGTCCAACTGGTCTTTTGGTTCTCCCCAACCATATATGGTCTTCTATCATTCCATTTCCTTAACCATTCATTAAAAAATCATAATTGAGCACTTAACTATATGCCAAGCATTCCGACCTGGAATGATGTTTCCTTTTCACTTCTACAGACTTAACCCCTACTTCAAAACCTAGCTCAAGTATGTTGATCACCCAGCTCTTGGAATCTCCCCTTCTCTCAATGCTTCTAGTGTTGCTGCTGGCCTATTTGGCATTAAGTGTCAGCCATCTTGTTACACTGCTGGTTACTTTAACAAATGCATTAAGTGTCTTTGTAACTTAGCATTCTGGATGGGCACTTCACACATGTTATGCATTCAATGGATACTTTGTGGAGGATAAAACCTGGCCCTTGGAAAAGTTATTCTTGAATAACCCGCTTCCTTCTAAGTCCATCAACAGTGCAGTCGCAGGACCTGAATGTTTTTAAACGATCTTGCTGACATTTGAGTTGTATTACAGGTTCTGTGACAAGGTCATGTTGCTGGCACCAGAGTTCCCTGCCAGGGGCTAGCACACGGTGCAATGGAAGATGAGGAGATCTGAGAGGACTTTGAAATCAAGCACATGCAGATTAGTACAACATTCAACTTCAATCAGGGTTCTGAACCAATAAAAACATGTGTGCTTTCTAACAATCAGAAAAGAATGGTTTTTCAGAAATGAGTTCGGGGGGGGGGGGTGAGATAGGGAGGGTGGGAGGGAGATGCAAGAGGGAGGGATTATGGGGATATATGTATACGTATAGCTGATTCACTTTGTTATACAGCAGAAACTAACACAACATTGTAAAGCTATTATACTCCAATAAAGATGGTAAAAAAAAAACTGGAGAAAACAAAACAAAACAAACAAACAAAAAAGAAATGAGTTAGGTAGGATACTCTTGCCATTATGGATAAAGTGATAGCATAATTTGGGAAAGGACACACAGTGAGCTATGGACTATATCATGCAATGTTCTTCTCTGTATGAAAGACTCTTGTCATTTTCTGTATGAATGATGTATGTTGTCAACTTTGCTGATGGGTTGTTAATGGGAAACACAGACATGTATAAAATAGATTGGTCTATAGAAAACAGAGGTAATCTCTGGAACTCCAGTTAATTACTATCTGTAAATAAGCAGAACTGAACTTCATTTCAGGGTCCATAGGAATTACAAAGGTGATTGCTCATAAATCAAATACTGGTATGCTGCTGTGCACTGATTTTGAATAAAAGCTGGTTCTGGCTTTATATAAAATTCTAACTAAAACGTTAATCACAAAAGCACTGCATTTTTCTCTGGTTTCTGTTCACTTACTTTTAGAGCTGATTTTTTAAAACAATTTCCTTGTTGTACTTACCCTTTTAATTTTTTTCAGATGCATGTTCATCAAGCCAGAGGGAGTCTGCTTTATACAAGGAGATCCTGGACCTGGAAGGAATAAAAAGGGCCAGTGATGACTGTCCTGAAAAGGCTGTGTGTTCATTTCCTACTTTTAGAAGACCATACTTGTAAATCAAGACCATCACTGAAATAAACACCTTTGAGTCCTGCTCTACCCTGCAATGTTTCATGAACGCTGGAAATACATTTTCTTTGTTCTAATCCCAGCCTCTGAATCAGAGCCAAGTAGAGTGGGTTCTTCATAAATATGTACTGAGCGCCTGACTTAGAATTAATGTAGGGCAGGGCTCTGATTAGCAAACGCTACTTGCAGGAAACAGAGAAAAAACCACAAATGGAGATAAGATGCTATCAGCAGGTTTTATTTTTTCTTGAGGCTTGGGAATAATCACTTATCTCTCTGTTCAAACCTTTCCAGATCTCTCCCTTCAGGACCTGAAAGAAGTTCACAATAAACGCCTCCACGTAAAGCCCTCTTCCACCGAGTGCTGGAAGTAGAGCACAAGATGAGAGAGGCAGCAAATTGTTTCCAACTCGATTTATTCCTTTCTTGCCATTTCAGCGGCTCGCCACGATCTATTCAATATATAAAACCTTACAGCCTGGGGATATGGGAACATATGTATATGTATAACTGATTAAATTTGTTATAAAGCAAAAATAAAAATTAAAATTAAAAATAAATAAAATAAATAAAAAACCTTACAGCCTAACTTAAAGATGAAATCAACAATAAATAAAAACTACCGTACTTGTTCTGATAACTTGTTAGCATAGATCTCCTTATACAAAATAAAAGGTAACGAAATTACCCTTCTTTGTAGGTAATGGGGCAAACTAAAATTTAATGTATTTATGGACTTTATACTAGGCTCCCTCTCCCCTTTTCAGGTAAAACTACTGCTCCCAACTTCCTGCATGCTTGACTAAAAGCAAAAACCCAAACAAAAAAGTCCTTTTGAAGCACCTGGCCCAACAGTTGACTTTAGTGCAAGTCCAGAGCTTTGTCAGTCTGCAGAACACGCACTAGCTGGATGCACCCGGCCACTCGCAGGCCGGCCCCAGACGCACATGAGCACCATGGGCAGAGGAGCCACCAGCGCCCGAGGACCCCGGCCTCAGAACCTGTTGCTCGTGGACCAGGCGGGTGAGCAGGTGCGACTCAGGTTGCGAGGGCTGTAGGCGGTGCAGGTAGGCTAGAATTGCACCCGGGGGAGCCAACACGCACTGCCTTCCCGCAGCTCTTATCCCTTGACGCCTCAGGCCCTTTCGCCGCTCTCCAGCCCACTCAGACCCAAACCCACTTCCGCACCACGGGCGACTCCATTGTTATTAAAACTAGAGGGTGGCGGGAGAGGATTTGCAAGGATGCAGGAGCCACAGTACCCCTTCCTCTCTGGCCAAGACTTGGAAGAAGCAGAAAAGCGTTGAGAAAAGACAGGAAGAGCCGAAGCCACGGGGAGGGACGAGGGCGCCTGTGGTGAAAGAGGCCGGCATCTGCCCCTCCCCCCTCGGGGATGGTACGGTCCAAAGCAGGGCGGGGCGCAGGAGGCTCTCCGGAGTCTCTCCCCGCCCCTCTCCCGTCTTCCCCGCAGCGCTGCAGTTGTGCGAGTGAGGGGGCGACCTGAGGATCCCTGCCCTGGCGCCAACGCCCGAGCTCCGCCCCTCGCCGCGCCGCTCCCTCCGCGGCTGCAGGCAGAGCTCTTTCAGCTCTGCGGACGCCGCGGTCTTCATTACCTCCTCCTTCTCCCGCCGGTGTGCGAGGGCCTCGCCCGGCAGCGGCACTGTCCTGGGTGGGCGGTTGGGCACGCGCGGCTGCTGAGCGCTCGGCGCGGGGAAGCCAGATCCTCCGCCCGCGCGGCGCCGTGACAGTTACAGAGTCAGGTCTGAAGACCCACCTGCGGCGGCCGCCGCGATGCCCACCATGCGGAGGACCGTGTCGGAGATCCGCTCTCGTGCGGAGGGTGAGTGGCTGCCGCAGCGCGAAGCTGGGTGCGGAGCGCGCGCGGGGGCGGCTCGGGGCCAGCCGAGGGTCAGGCGGTGTGAGAGAGAGAGAGAGAGAGAGAGTGTGTGTGAGTGTGCGTGTGTGTTTGCGAACCCTTCTCCCTGCGCCGCCTTCAGTGCAGACCATTTCCCAGCTGCAGAGCCCCGAAATTGGTGTCCTCGGAGGGATCCCCAAGGCTCGCTTTACACGGCGTGACTGTTGGGTTTCTGCTCTCTCGCCCTGCCCACCTCCCTCTCCATTAGCGCACAAACCACTCTGTCTCCACTCTGCTTCTCCATTCTAGGGAGCACAGCCCCAGCCAGCCGCCCACATTTTTGCAGCCCCCATATCACGGCTCCCCGGGAACTGAATCTGCCTTTCCCAGGTTGCAGGATCCTTTGATCCACAGCCTCTCGCCTCTCCGAGCGGGAGGAGCCTTAATTGGGCTTGGGCGCTCAGCCGGTGCTGTGCATTACAGTCTCTGCAGTTCCGCCTCCTGCAGCGGAGTCTCACCCAGCTCCCGTCTGAGGTTTTGTTTTTCCCCTTACCTGATACCTGCATTTTGGCCAGCTGAGCGGACTTTTTAGCAAGGTGGAAGCCGTTTTCTTTGCTCCACCCAGGGCCAGATGTTGAATGGCTACACTTGTCAGCAATGAGCAACAGATGCCCGAGGGTAAAGGCCAGTAAGCTTTTGGAGGGCCTAGGCTGTCTTCATCCTCTGATGAGCCCTCAGCATCCTGCCTAGCATGTGGCAGTCAGTTGGTAAACATGTTTTCATTTTGTTCATAGCGAAGCCAAAACAGTGCATATCTGGAGCTTTGTTTTATCTTTCTGTCACATAAACCCATACTTGAATCCTATAAATAGTGGCTCATGTTCTCACAACATCACTGATGTTCATCCTTAACCCCCGCCCCCTCCCCCCTTTAATGTTTGGCAAGTGGTAAAGTGATTTAAGAAAAAAGATACAGATTTTAGGAGAATTGGATTATAGGGGTTTGAGACAGGCCATTTTATTATTTTTCCTCCTCAGAGCCCCCATGTTAAAAATGGGGGCTCTGAGCTCTAGTAGCTATGATTTTCGGATTACAGCACTTAGGAAGTACTCAGTGAAATTGCTATGGGGAGAAGGCCACACAAGAGTCAAAACTAACCTGTGTCCTACTTAGGGATTTTAGTACACTCTTATTGTCATTTGTAATATCATGAAAAAATATACAGGGCACCTTATAGATGTACATTGAATAAATGATAGTGCTGTCTTTAAATGTACACAGTAAAAATGTGTAAATTCTTTTTTTACACTTCTGAGTGAAGTGCATTTTCTTTTTTTTCTTATTTATTTTTTCCAGTTTTATGGAGCTATATTTGACATATGGCACTGTATAAGTTTAAGGTGTACAGCATAATGATTTGACTCACATATATCATGAAATGATTATCACAATGAATTTAGTGAACATTCATCAACTCATATAGATATAAAATTAAAGAAATAGAAAAACAATTTGCTTGTGATGAGAACTCTTGGGATTTACTTTCTTAACAAATTTTATATATAACATACAACTTTCATGTATAAACAATTATATTTATCATGTTGTACATTACATCCCTAGTACTTATTTATCTCATAACTGGAAGTTTGTACCTTTTGACTGACTTCATCTGATTTCCCCTCCCCCCATACCCCACCTCTGATAACCCCCAATCTGATCTCTTTTTCTATGAGTTGGTTGGTTTGTTTGTTTTTGAAGTACAATTGACCTACAATAGTATGTTAATTTCTGTTACACAACATAGTGATTCGATATTTCTATGCATTTCAAAATGATCACCACAATGTCTAGTTACCATCTGTCACCATGCAAAGATATTGCATAATTATTGATTATATTCCCCACACTGTACATTTCATACCCATGACTCATATATTTTGCACCTGGAAGTTTGTACCTTTTAATCTTCCTCACCTCTGTCTCTACCCCCCACTCCAATTCCCACTGGCAACCACCTATTTGTTCTGTGTATTTATGATGCTGTTTCTGTTATGTTTGTTCACTTGTTTTATAGATTCCACATAGAGATGAAATCATTCAGCATTTGTCTTTTTCTGACTTATTTCACTTGGCATAATACCGTCTAGGTCATTCCATGTTGTCGCAAATGGCAAGATTTCATTCTTTTTTATGGCTGAGTAATATTCCATTATATGTATACATACACACACACACACACTGCATCTTCTTTATTCATTCATCTACTGATGGCACTTAGGTTGCTTCCATATCTTGGCTATTATAAATAATGCTGCAATGAACATAGTGATCCATATATTTTTCTAATTAGTGTTTCTGTTTTCTTTGGATAAATACCCAGGAGTGAAATTGCTGGATCATATGATAGCTCTATTTTTAATTTTTTGAGGAACCTCCACACTGTTTACCATAGTGGCTGCACCAATTTACATCTGCACCAGAAATTCATGAGGGTTCCCATTTCTCTGCATCCTCACTAGCACTTGTTGTTTGTTGTCTTTTTGACAATAGTGAATGAATTTTCTTAATCATCATTTGAGTGAGCCATTCAGGTAATGAAAATATAGTGGTAATACTGGGATTGTTCTTTCAAATAATAGCAGTTGATGGATTCTGTATCATGGGAAATGGGAAAAGAGAAAGGACCAGAAAATAATGTAAAACCTGTGCCATATGAGAGGATTTCATTAAGTACTGAGAGGTTACAGTATTGTTTTTGACTGGCATGTATATTTTTCAAAAAAAATTTTTTTTTTTTGCGGTACCTGCGCCTCTTACTGCTGTGGCCTCTCCTGCTGTGGAGCACAGGCTCCGGATGCACAGTCTCAGCGGCCATGGCTCACGGGCCCAGCCGCTCCGCGGCATGTGGGATCTTCCCAGAAAAGGGCACGAATCCGCGTCCCCTGCATTGGCAGGCGGACTCTCAACCACTGCGCCACCAGGGAAGCCCTCAAAGCATTTTTACAAAGATTACCTTATAGGACCTTACAGTGCTCCTGGAGGTTGGTGAAGATGGTCCCATCTGATAGTTGAGGAAACTGTGGCCCTAGTGGTTGAGGTACGTGTCAAAGGTCAAGTAGCTAGTTCAGTGACACATTTGAATTAACAGCTTTGGAAAACAATGACTGGTTCTTATTTAATCTTTGTATTCCCTGTGCATCCAGCCCAGTGTCAGGGGCATAATGGCACTTGGTGAATGACCCTTACCCCCTGTGTTGGTTGGTTCAGTTTATTATGTACTCAGCATTTTGCTCTGGACTGTGGTGAGGACAGCATCAATAATGACCCTGTGGGCTGGCAATGTGGCTCACTGCCTGCCCTGCCCACACTCTTCTTTCCTAAGGAATAGTCTCTTTTGACAGCTCCTGCTGCCCAAAGGCCTTGTTCTGAACGGCAGCATCCTTGGCTTCAGTTGGTTGGACCACGGCAGACTCCTGACCCAAGAGCAGAGGATCCGTAGGTGGCTCAAACACGTGTAACCTTGTGTTTTGGCTCAGAAAGATGCTTTGTGGTGATCATCTCTCCCATGGGAAGAGTTAAGCTTAGAGGCTTAGAGTGAATGTTGAAGCAGAAAGGGGCAGAGGAGAATAGGCTGGTAGAGGAGAGAATGGCTGGCTGTAATAGGTTGTGCGAATGCTGCTAGTATGAGGAAACAGAAACTGCATGAAGAGAGGAAGGTAGGAGAGAAAATGAACTGGATGGAGAGAATGAGGCAGAGAGACACATGCTGAGAGAGGGTGGCCAGTCTCTGGAGCACCTCCCTCCTGACTCTTTTAGTCCCAGTTCCCAAGTAGCCTTAGAACAGGCTCTTTTTTTCCTTGAAGTGACTTGAATGGGTTTCTGTTCCCTGCATTCAGATTGGCCAGATGCATGGCTGTTCTGTGTGCAAGCTATTTACAACCCAATTGAGGGGAAAGAACTTCCATGAAATAAGAAATAAACAGTCTGGGACTTCCCTGGTGGCGCAGTGGTTAAGAATCCTCCTGCCAGTGCAGGGGACATGGGTTTGAGCCCTGGTCCGGGAAGATCCCACATGCCGTGGAGCAACTAAGCCCGTGCGCCACAACTACTGAGCCTGTGTGCCACAACTACTGAGCCTGCGCTGTAGAGCCCGTGCTCCGCAACGAGAGAAGCTACCGCAATGAGAAGCCCGCGCACCACAATGAAGAGTAGCCCCCACTCACCACAACTAGAGAAAGCCCGTGCACAGCCACGAAGACCCAACGCAGCCATAAATAAATAAATAAATAAATTTATTTTAAAAAATAAAAGAAAGAAATAGTCTAACAGGGGATGTTATTAATTAAACAGCATGCCTGCTACGGGTAACAAAGAGCTGTGGCAGATCAGACATAAGAACACGAGGTCTGCCGAGCAAACATTCCATTGAGAAATGATTTGAAATGAGTGCTCACGCAGTGCTTTTCAAACTTTAAGATGCCCACAAATCACCTGGGGATCTTGTTAGATGCAGCTTCTAAATGGGTAGGGCTGGAGTTGCATTTCTGACAAGCTCACGGGTAATGCCGGGTGATGCTGGCCTGCAGGTCACAGTCTGAGTACCAAGCTTCCAAGATAATGCCATCTATTTCAGTAGTCAGGAGGGCATTGAGGGTGGAGAGTAACCAATTGAAAAAGCAGTGAACATGACCGTGGCTTATTTGAGAGTTCTTAAAGAAACTGGCCAGGAACAAAGGGAAACTTGGGAGGAATAGGATGTAAATTTGGATAAGTAAATACTTCTAGATTACAGAGCATTTTAAATGCCAAGATGAGTCATTCAGATTTTGAATCAAATATCTGAAAAGGATCTTAGAGTTCATCTAATTCAATTCTCATGCAAGCATGAGGCCAATGTATAATACTTCTAACAGAGCCAGTTAGGAGCCAAATCATTATAGGGGAGTGACATCCCCAAACAGTGTCTTAGAGAGATAAGCCTGGAAGTATGTTGGATGGTTTGGAGGAAATGACACTGTAAATACACTCTGTTGTTTTTAAAAAGAGTCTAAAAATGACAAAGGCCAGGATTAGTATTGGAGTGGAGCAGTGACACTGAGAAGGGAGGAATTAGAGATATTTCTCAGTAAATCATTTACGTGTTCAACAGATATCTGTTGAACTCCTACAAGTACCGTTCCAGATACTTGAGATACATCAGTGAACAAACAGAATAGAAAAAGCCCTGCCCTGGAAGTGCTATCATTCTAGTGAGGCAAGAGACAAAGCAAACACAAAATATTAGCAAATTATAGACTTTGTTATGTGGTAAGTACTGTGGGAAAAATAAAGAAAAGGTAAGATACATAAGGTTGGTGGATGAATTGCAAGTTTAAATAGGTTGGTTAGGCTAGCCTTCATTGAAAAGTTGAGGTGGAGGTGGTGAAAGAAGCCTGGTGGGAATCTGGGGAAAGAATGTTCCAGACAGGCCCCAAAGCAGGAGAGAGGATTGTTAAAGGAACAGGGAGGAGGAGAAGAGTAGGAAACGAGGTGACAAAGGTCACATCATAGGACATAGTGATATAGTGAATATACTACAGGAGATTCTGAAGCAGTAATTTCAAATTTTAATGTTTACAAGATCCCAGGTATCCCATTAAAACTGCGGTTTCTTGGGCTGCCTCATGACTATTCTGTTGAGTAGATCTGCCATGGGACTGCATTCTTAATGAGCTGCCCAGAATATTCTGGTGCAGGTGAAACATTTTAAGGAACTCTGCTTTATAGTCTTGAACCTGATTGATTGGGAAGATCTATTAAAAGATAAGGAAATTGAGAAGGAGGGTCAGTACAGTACGAGAAGATACACATCCAAATTTTGAAGTGATTGGGGGACATCCAAATGGACATGTTTTGAGGATACTTTGAAATTTGGAGGTTAGATATGGGTAAAACCAAATGGGAATCTCAAGTTCAGAGATAATAGTTGAAACCCTGATAGTAGATAAATTTGCCAGAATACAAGACTAGATAAAGCAGAAGGCTAAGAATTACGGGTCTCTTCACTTTCTACTCCAGCTAAATCAAATAAGTCTCTGAATTCAGCATTAGGAATCCTAGAAACAGGGACTGAAATAACAGTTTACACAAAATAGAATTTTTCTCAGTCTTGTAAAACTAACATGAAGGCAGTCCAGGTCAGCTATGTCTACTACGTAAAGTCATAAGGGACATGGGCTCCTTACGTCTTTCTGCCTCATCATCCTGAGTATATAACTTCCATAAAGTCATAACCTGGTTACCGGATTCCAGCCATTGTGTAGAAGTCCCAGGTAGGAAGAAAAACGAAGGGTGTAAGACCAAAGGGTTTTCTTCAAAGTACCACACAAAGGCTAATGCTTATTTTGCATTGGCTCCCTTCTGCAAGGGAAGCTGGGAAATGGAGTTTTCTATCTGGCACATTACTCAGTGTTTTATTCCTAAAAGAAAAAGGGAAAATGGTTATTGGGTTGGCAACTGACAGGTACCATCACCATCAGATTGTCAAAGGCTCTTGCTTGAATAAAAGAGGTGTTCTAGAGCTCATAATTTACAAAATAAGGACCATTATTCGAAACTAAGGAAATGCACACAAAAAAACCACATACCTATCCAATGGTTTGCATTTTCTTCTGTTGAATATTATGCTAAAATGTAAGACATTCATTTGATTATGTAAAACATGTGCTAAGTGATAAATCTAGGAATCATCCTAGGGACTGTTTTCCTAGACTGGTCTGTGTAAATGACACCTTTAAAATGCTTGTAATTATAAAGAATACTACATTTCCTTTACTTAAAAGATAACAAAAGGAGCATGGAGATAATTTCTGCAAGAATTGTTAAAAGGAAACTTTTAGAAGGCTGTTTCATTTGTCCAAGTAAAAGATGACTAAGATCCTTTGTTCCTTTAGCAAGCATGTATTATGCATCTGCTGCGTGCCAGCTAATTGAATGGTGGGACAAAAAGGTGTGGTGAATGAAGGATGCCCCAAAGTAACCATGGAAATGAGTTAAAAGATTTACAACTGACATGACACTCTTTCACAGAGAGGGTGTGTGAACATAGTGATGCTTCATGTGATCAATATTTGAGAATTCCCAATACATGTCATTTTGCTAAGTGTAATCCTGGAGATATTAAGTGTGGCAGAACTAAATTATTTTAGGTTTTCTAGTCTATAGTGCATCATTCTTTTTTTTTTCATTATATCATTTCAAAAACAATGAGGACTGAATCATTTGCCTACCTTACAGCCATAGGAAAGTTTGCTGAGATCAGAGTGTACTTTTGAAGTTCATGAAATATTTGCTGCCTGGGTCTCTATTCACATAGTTTCACCAGAATGTGAGTAAAGGCAGCAGTTTCATTCTTTACTCCTCACTGGAACCCACATCTTTCAGTACTCTTATCCTCTGGGTAGTAAGCTCCCTAAAGGCAGAGATTTTTGTCTGTTTTGTTTACTGATATACTGAGGACATTGTCTGGGGCATAGTAGGAGCTCAGATATTGGTTGACTTAAATGCATTTTATGACCTAGAGATGAGATGACCTACAGATGTGTTATAATCAGACCTACTTGATATCTTCCTACCGGAACCTGAGTACCACAAAGGGAGCGATGTTTTTGTGATCTGTTCACTGCTGTATTCTCTGCGCTTAAAGCTTTGCCTGCCATATAGTCGCCCTCCATGTTTGTCAGATGAACAGGTAACTGTTTGTTTTTAATAGAAGAGCTTAAATTTGTTCTCTTGATTGTAGAAGTAACACCTGCTCATTGAAGAAAACTCACGTGGCAAAAAGGTGTCAAGAGGACAGTAAAAATCACCCCAAACTATGCCATCCAAATATAGTCATTTAATATATATGTTAACATTTAATCCATTCCAACTATTTTCCAGGAGAGCAGAAATATATTTATTTGTTAAGAAAAATCAGATCAGACTCCACATTACTTGTAAACTTTTTTTCCCACTTAGTATTTCATGGACATCCTTGCCTGTCAAATATAGTTTATGTAAACTCCACAAAGGATGAGATTTTTAATTTTATTTTTTCTAGTTTTAGTGAGATATAACTGATAAATCATCATATTAGTTTAAGGTGTACAACATGATTTGATATTTATATATACAGTATTTCAAAATGATTACCACAATAAGATTAGTTAATATTCATCACCTCACATAGTTACAGCTGCCTTTCCTAGTGATGAGATCTTTTAAAATCTACTCTCTTAGCAACTTCAAATATACAATACAGTCTTGTTAACTGTAGGCACCATGCTGTGCATTACATCTTCAGATCTTATTTATCTTATAACTGGAAGTTTGTATTGTACTTTTGACCACCTTCTCCCATGGGAAGGAATTTGTTTGTCTACCGTCACTACTCATATCCTCAGTGCCTAGAGCACTGCCTGGCACTTAGTAGGGCCTCAGTAGTTATTTGTTGAATGCATGGATCATGAATTTTATGGCAGCTTAGCATTATACATGTTATTGTATAATAATTTACTAAGGAATCCTCTGTGGGTGGGTATTTAGGTCCTTCAAAGTTGTTTTTAAAAAAAAACACCACTCTTGAATAAGCACCTTTATACATCGTTGTACGCTTTTCTGATTATTTCTTTGTGAAAATCTTTGAGAAAAGGGATTTCTGGGGCAAAAGTATGTACCTTTTTTTTTTATAATGAGGGCAAAAAAAATGCAAGAAAGATTATTCAAGTTTACAGCCTCACTGAAAATGAACAAGAGTGCCTATTCCTTTACCCCTTCTCCAGCACCGGATAGTCTTCTTTATTCTTATGAATATACAATGAAAAAAAAAAAGAAAAAAAAAACTCTTTAAGTTTACATTGCTGTACTTATAAGGTTGAATGCATTTTGATTAGTTTAATAGTTCTATTTTTTTTCTGAATTGTTTATTCATTGTACATTCCTTTATGAAGATTATCTTGTATTGAATTTTAAGAGCTTATCATGTTAACGACATTAACAGTTTTCTCTGTTAATAGTTTATCTTTTAACTTTTTTTTGGTATTTTGTCATGTACATAGTTACTTTGTTTTTTCTTTTTTTTTTTTTTTGCGGTACGCGGGCCCCTCACTGTTGTGGCCTTTCCCGTTCTGGAGCACAGGCTCCGGACGCGCAGGCTCAGCGGCCATGGCTCACGGGCCCAGCCGCTCCGCATCATGTGGGATCCTCCCGGACCGGGGCACGAACCCATGTCCCCTGCATCGGCAGGCGGACTCTCAACCACTGCGCCACCAGGGAAGCCCCACGGTTACGTTTTATAAAGTATAGTCTTTCAGTTTCTTTCTTAAAATTTCTGGTTTAGTGTCATATTTCTCGTGTCAAGATAATGATAATTTTTCACTTATGTTTTCTTCTTCTAGTACTTTTAGGTTTCACTTTAAACAGTTACTTGTGTAATTCCAGTGGGATTTATCTTGTTATGGATGTGAGGTAGGGGTCTAATTTTATTTTTTCTCAATTATCTAACTGACATGATAACCATATATTTTATAATCTATTCATCCCTCACTGGTTTGAGGTGTTTCTTTTATGTGCTAAATTTACATATATAGTTGAGTCAGTCTCTGGACTGGAGTCAGTATCTCCCTCCCCTTTTCTCTATCTTTCCTCTCTATTTTGGTCTGTTTTGGCCCCTAGTATCAAATTCCTTTATTGCAATTAATAAAAATTGTCCTCATAACTGTCCTATCACTGCTCTTTCCTCTAATTATGGGGGGCTATATTCATGCTTATTTTTCCATTTAAACCAATGAGTGCATCATTGAATGAAGTAAATGTGTTGGGATATTTATTGGTATCACATTAATTTTATAAATTTATATTGAGAGAATTGACATCTTTCGTATACTGACTTGTTTAAGCTTAGTTTTTTTCTCCATTTATTGGTTTTTCTTTTATGTGCTGGGGAGAGTTTTCTTAAATAAATCCTGTGCGTTTTAATGATTTATTCCTAGATGATTTATATTTTATGAAGATATTGTGAATGGGGTCCTTTCTAAAATTATATGTTCTTACTTATGACTGTTAGCACATGTAAGGTGGAAGCTGTTGATTTTGAAACTGACCATCAGTCTGAATTCTTTTATTTTAAATAGTTTTTCAGTTAATTTTCATCTCTGTAGGTTTTTAAATTATATATCATAAAGCAAATTATTTTTAAACAAGGTTTTCATTTAATTAGACTTGACCAGGTATATTTTGGTTATACTACTTTTTTCAGTGAGGTTTGTTTATTTTTATGTGCTGAAGTTTTGTGGACTCGGGTTCCAACTTACTACTTCTAAGGTTTCACATAGCCCTTACATAATAACCAAGATATTGCTCTTTTTTTTCCTTTTTGCTAGAGTTAGGGGTCCGAATTTAGACCAGCTGGGATTTAATGAATTGTTCTGTAAAATCTACTCATTATCAAATTGGCATTCATGCCTTAGATCAGCACTGAGAGAAATAAAATGTGAGCCATAAGCACTAGACACATATGTACTTTTAAATATTCTCTAGCTACATTGTAAAAATAAATAAATAGGTGAAATTAATTTTAATAATATATTTTCTTTAACTTAATATATCCAGAATACAATTTCATCATGTTACTGATACAAAAATTAATAATGAAATAGTTTGCATTCTTCTCTTTTTGTACTGTTTTCTAAATCTGCTGTATATTTTATATTTACAATACATCTCAATTTACACTAGTCCCATTTCACATGCTCAGTTGACACATGTGGCTGGCGGCTGCTTACTGGACAGCACATCTGTAGATTATACCTCTAGCTTGGACTTACATGTAAGGATTTACTAGAGTTTTTTAGAATATAACATTTTATAATGGAAATGAGGCTCAAAGTCAGCTTATTAAAAGTACATGTGTAGATATACTTCTCTCTTAAGTAGAGATTTAAGCCTTTAACTTACTTCTTTCCAACAGAAGACCTTCTCCAGTGTCCTCATAAAACCTCACAAAATGTGTTAGTGCTTAGATAATACTGCTTTTGATACAGCCCTCGTGGCAATTTAGAGGTTTTATGTAAGTTCATTGTGGCATCTTTTGGTGCCTGTTGTTTTGGTCCAGTTGTTTTTAAATAGATTTGATAAAACCATTCTGCCCTACCTTCCTATTAGTTTTCATTTAAATGTTAACATAAAATGTGTGTACATAGGATAGTAACTTCGGGTACTATGCTTTTATATACATCATTGCCATCAATTTTGTTAATCTAAGAGGACTAAAGAACTTGGCTTCATGGGTCATTTACACATTGAATTAACTTGGCAAAGGGAAGTGGTTGTTTTGAATTGAGCCTCTTTGTTGTTTTGCTTAAGCCATCTTTGAAGATGACTTATCTTGATCCATTTGGGGTTGTACTTCATGGGACTGGGTTAGTCAGGTGACAGTTTAGGCAGAGACTGTTGCTAAGAAAGCCAAAGGCAATCTAGGCTCTGGACCAGGAAACCAGTTCAGTGGGCCAGACCTAATTATAATACAAGATTGGCCTTCATGAGTGAAGCAAGCAAACTGGTTTGCAGGGGTGAATCAGAAAGATGGTTTGTTCTGACACCAGTTTAGAATAGTTGAGCTTCTGTAATTGGTTTAGGTCACTGTGTCTAACTCTGGTCTTAAAGTAAAGCCAACTTGGTTTAGAAGAAATCTCCTTCTAGCATCTGAAGCCCATCTTTTCCCCTTTTCCCTCCCTCACCCCCATGTAGAGTTAGCCCTGCCCCAGCCCTGAAAACCTTAGCAGTAGGAGACTCTTAAGGAGCTATGACTTAGCAGTTTAAGGATTGTGACTTGAACCACCCTGTCACCACTTCCTTGACTCTGAGTGCTTGTTACAGCAACTTAGAGCTCCAGAACTGGGGGCCCTGCCTTGCTCTGAGAGAAGAGACCCTGGTCCCTGATGCTAGCTTGGACTCCAGGGCTCTGCACTTGTGAGGAGTTTCAGTGCCAAACCAAGCTGCCAAGGGCTCTGAATATCATTTGCTTTCACTTTCCCCATTGTTGCCCTTGGCCAGCTCCTGTGGACACGCCCGTTGCCCCATGTCGGAGTTCTTTGGTTCTGAGTGCACCATTTTGGTTCTGAGTCCATGTCCATTTTTCCTGGATCCCTTGCTCTGCTGCCGTATTGTCATCCTGATGGCTGTGACTAGTTGACCCTTTCCAGCCCCTTCTCATCTGTCTCACTCTACTTTTAAAATCAGACCATGTCCTATCCCTGACCAAAGAAATGAAACAGATCTCTCTCTATAGATTTTACCCAAATTTGATGTGCCGTTTTATACCTTAAGCTTAAGTTGGATTCAGTCCACCATTAATGCCAGAATGGCGTGATGAATGTTCTCAAGTGGACTCACTCGACTTTCATAGCTTTTTTTCCCCCACATTTGTGAGTCAGGGTTAGAGAAACGACGTGAGGAAGAATGACTCTGCCATCTTTAATGCAGAGTGTGTCCACTGTAGTCAGGGCAGTGGAAGGCTTATGTGATGTGGATAGTTTTATAGTCATGTGTACATCGGTGGTGTTCAACCCTGGCTACACAGTGAATCAAATGAGAATTGTCTAAACAGTACTGGTGCCTGGACCCATCTCAGACCAATGGAATCAGTCAATCTGGCCCATTGGGTATATGGACCAAGCATTGACATTGTATCTTCCAGGTAATTCTGATGTGCAGTAGTGTGGAAAAACACTGGTGTAGATCCTTGAATTTCCTTGTTTGCAGAGAGGAGGAATAGATTATATAAAGTCATGTAGATTGCCAGCCAAGAAACCAAGAGTGTATGGATATTTTTTTGGTAGATTTTTTGTCTATTGCCCAGTTATTTAATGGGTCTAATTACACTTCTCTAAATTTCCCCTCAAAAATGATAAAGTTCATCCGATGATACTCAGTTATTCGGTTTTGAAGACTAAAATTCTGAATTAAACATTCAGTTCAGTACAACCAAATGAAGAGTAAACACATTCAGTTTATTTTTAGCTGGTGCTATATCTACTCTGGGAGTTTGATGAATATGAGCCTCTCTGCAGTGTCATTTCTAGTTTTTGCTAACCTACTTACTTTTGTAATTAATCTCTTTACACATCCTATATTTTTAGCCTACATATGTGTAGTTATTTGCACCTGGAAGAAATACCTTAACAACTTGGTAAAAGTCTCTGAAACTTCTGTGGCTACGTTATTTTCAAGGGGTTTATTTTCTTTAGTTTACAGTTATTAATTTATCTCATCATGATGTTGATAGGTCTTTTACAGGTTAATGTACAGAAAACAAAAACTTACCATGAGCCCCAAATTAGCCAGTGTGATTTCTCTGTGGCTTCATGGATAGGTGCTGGGTCTGCTTCAGGATGTGATGATTATTTCAAACTTTGAGGAGTAGAAAACAAGCTCCACGGTGCTTTAGATCAAGTGTATTGTGTCCAACCTTTGTGGGATTGTTTTTTTATTTTATATTCTTTTCTATCTTTATTGTTCTTGCATTTAGACTTTACTTTTTTAGGTGATAATGTTACTTGTACTCTACAGATGGAAATCTTTTTTAGAAAGCCAGGATTTGATTGGGGGAGGACGTTGGAGTTCTGAATCACTGGCTTAGTTTAGCCCCAGATGGCAGCTTATTCATGTGTTTTTGTTTAAAGTTCAGTGAAAGAATCATTACATGAGTTGGCCTTTTGTTGACTTCCAAGTGAATATAATTAGCAAAGAAGGAAGAAGGCCCTCTTAATTTCCCCAGGTACCCAGCTGAATCCCCCTTGATCTTATTAAGTGACTTTCTCTGTGGAATTTATCCTTATGGTTGGTGAGTGAACTACATTTCTATGGTTTAATTTTAACTAAGTCTGAATATGTACCAAGGTCTTCAGTCTGAATTAATAGTTTTCTTTATAAGATTTCAGACATTCTTCCATATACTCAGCTGGAATTGTCTTTTTTTTTAATTCTACTGATTCAAGCTAATAGAATCACCATCTTTACTATTTATACTTCATGTGTCTTTAGTCTATTTGGTACCAGACTATATGATATAGTAGCCACTTAAAGAGTAGAGTACATTTGTTGTGTGACACAGTAACAAAACTTGAGACTAACTCACTTAATGCTGTCCCACTTTCCTCAGTATCTTAAGCTACTG
This sequence comes from Mesoplodon bidens, assembly GCF_964165515.1. Lineage (NCBI taxonomy): Eukaryota > Metazoa > Chordata > Mammalia > Artiodactyla > Ziphiidae > Mesoplodon > Mesoplodon bidens. The sequence goes on from NC_138176.1 coordinate 145,522,553, forward strand.
CCCTGTAAATAATTGACTGGAGAGAAAATGAAATAAGGCACTTGGGACTACCAATAGGCCTGGAGTAATATCTGACTTCTGAGTCTTCTGAGCTGTGTGGCCTCCGGCAAGTCACATAGCCTCTCTAAGACTCCTGTTTTCCTTTTCCAAAATAGTAATAATATCTACCCATAAGTCATCTGCCTGTTGACTAGAGAGTAGACCAAACCTGGAATCTTCTGAGGAGCTTTAAACTAGCTTATCCTTGGGTTCCGCCCCTAGCGATTCTGATTTCAGCTTGGGGGTAGAAGTTGAAACAAAGAAAGATGATAGTGACTTGGACTACTGGGTATCAATGGAGGTGATTAGATGTGGTCAGATTCAGGATATATCAATAGTTTGAAGGTAGATCTAATAGATTTACTGATGGATAGGATGTGGAGTGTTAAAGACGTGGAAAATGACTAAAGTTTTGGGCCCTGAGCCCAAAACAATGGCACCATTTACTAAGATGGGAAATACTGGGACAAAGGACTGAAAACCCCCTTGCATCTTAGAAAAGAGTGAGAAGATCCATATGTGCCAAAATATGTATGTTTACGTACACTTTTTTTATTCTTTTGGAAAGAGTATTGCATTTATCCTAAATTCTATCTACTTCTTCCATCTTCCTTTCTCTTGGTATTCTTTAGAAATTCAGTAAACATAACTATTAGTGTCTTAACCTGTTCCTCATTTCTATGGATTTTAGACAGCTAAGAACTGTATGGATTAATGTTTGGGATTGATCATTCTATTGCTGGGACTTTTCACTCCATCATCAGAGTTGATGATAACAGTCTTTATGTCATCATTGTGTTCTTTTGACTCTTGAGGTGCTCCACCCTGCAGGGACATCTTTCAGAGGGGAAAATTAAAGCACTTGCTATAAAGTAGATGCTAAGCAAATGTTACTTGAATTTGCATCTGGTGTGTGACTGGGAATAAGATCAAGCTGTTCAGATTTTAGAAGCTGAGCTTCTAACATGCTGGTGTGGTCTTGAAATCTCTGGAGTTTTCTTATTATCATGTCCAGGCCCATTGCACGTTGCTCAGCAGTGGCCACAGATACCCCAGCAGATCTAAGGGGCTGATTTCATGTTTGTGGTTAGTGGTGGTAGCATGTGGTGGCACAAGCATTGCATTATGAGGCTCTTCGTGCACTGGGTGGTTTTTATTTATGGTGTCAGAAGTTTCTTGAAGCAGCTGTGCAATCCGTCCTCTCATCGTTCTTGTTCTACCTGTGAATTGGGTAGGGCTGATGGCAGTTGCACGCATGTGTAGGTGTCATTGCTTTCATGTCAACCAGCGCTGTGCTGGGTCTTTGAAGTCTTTACAGCCCACCCGCTGTCATTCACACATCCTGGTATAATCTGCTGAGTGGAGGCTTCGGTCTCCTTTTTGAGCCACATCCTGACAAACTGAAGGTAGCTGTGCCTTCCTTGCTTTTTTGCCAGTGACTCCTGTTTCTCTGAGCCTGTCTTGCCTAACCAGTCTTGGTGGGTTCTTTAATACTGCCCCACGGTGCTTATGACACACGAGCCACCCCAGAGCTACGCCTGCTCTCAGGGTCTTGTTGGGGCATGGTGGAGTTCTCCAGTGCTCCTTTAGGGGTGTCCTATTTTTCTAGCCGGGTTCCTGGACTTGTTGGATACTTCACATGCCAGATTGTGACACTGCTTGTCATCAATAGGCAGAGGAAAGTGTCACCTCTTTCCTGATCCTGGGTAGTGTCTGGTTCTATAGAGTAAAAAGCTGTTCTTGCTCGCTCGTGAGTGATTCATGTTGCTGTGTGTGCTGCACTGACTTCTCCAAAACCACAAATTAACAGGTAAGCTTTAGTTTCTTCACTGAGTGTTTTTGACACTTGAGACAATGTTTTTAAAAAGGTGAATTTTTTTTTTCTCTCTTGCAAAATCACAATGGAGATAAGCAGGTGGCCCATCAAACTCCACTAACTCATTCTGAGAACAATACAGCAGCAAAACGATTTTATTTGGATGCTTCTGCTTCTTTTGATAAAAGGAGGACTAGTCTTGGAACCAGTCGTTTTTATGTTATAAAATGCATCAATAGCTCTAAAAATAAAAGTTGTAATAATTCAGGTAACTGCACAGTTGTTTATTATTATTTTTTCCAGTATGTTTCAAGAGCTGGCTTATTCAGAAATATAATTCAGTTATATCTTCCTATGAATGTGTTGCTAGTAAAGTTAGTGGAGTTACCTACCCTGCAAGCATTTTTATCCACTAATTCAATAATTCTTTTTTTTCCATATACAAAGTGACTAAAGCTTGCTTGTGCCTTGGCACTATATTAGTGGTTCTCTGATGACCTCATAACTGTCTTAAAAAAAAAAATCTTTCTAGGAAGATGGCATCATGGAACTCTAGACTTGGAGGGAACTGTGTACGGAGTCCCCAGTACAGCCCTCTCCAATTGGTTATCCAGCTCCTGATCTAGTTCTGTGACGGAAATCACACCCCTTGTAAAACAGCCCTTTCCATTCTCACACGGATCTAATTCTTAGCAAGTTCTTTCTTGCTAAGAAAGCAATAAAGGTGGAGGCTTCCCTGGTGGTGCAGTGGTTGAGAGTCCGCCTGCCGATGCAGGGGACACGGGTTCGTGCCCCAGTCCGGGAGGATCCCACATGCGGCGGAGTGTCTGGGCCCATGAGCCATGGCCGCTGAGCCTGCGCGTCCAGAGCCTGTGCTCCGCAGCAGGAGAGGCCACAACAGTGAGAGGCCCACGTACTGCAAAAAAAAAAAAAAGCAATAAAGGTGGTAAAACCATTTGTTTTCTACACGTCTTGCTGGGCCAAATGTCCCCATATTATATTTGCACAGTTGATTTTTATAGGCCTAGTATAGGATCTTCAATTTATTCAACCTCTCAAAACCTCCCTGAATTGATTCGTTCATGTCATCTGCACATTTATTAACCGTGCTATGTATGTCCTTATCTTATTCTATCATTGGGACCCAGGCAGTCTGGCTCCAGATCGCTCAGGAAGTTATGCATCTACTTTAACTATCCAGGGATCCCTTGGATCATAACAGAGCCTCATGAGACTCAGTCTTTGGGGTCTCTCACTCTGCCTGGTATTACCCTGGTTTGTTCTCTGTATATCTACTCCATTCTTTTCATACCTTCACCATACACGTGGCTTCATTGGGGGGTGCCGCGACCTGCCTCCAGCCTAACTCTCCAGGCTTAGTCTGGTCCCTGCTCAGTGCCGAGTCTGCCTGCTTGTGTCTCTGGACCACAAGTCCACTTTCTCAGAAGTCCAGTTGACCCTGCTGGTCAGGTGCATCTGTTGATCATGACTCCCAGGGCCAGGGAACTAGGCCAGGAGAGGGGAGGAGGGGCAGGAGCCAAGGGTGACCCAGACTAGACTGCTTCAGAAGGGCTTGTAGGAAGGGGGGAACCAAAGGAAAGCTCCAGTATGAGTCCCCTTGTGGATGTTTGTCAACCAGTTGTGAATCCATATTGTTACCTAATCATGGGATCCAGTGTCTCCGTTTTTTAAGAACAAGGTGAGTCTAACCTTGTTGAAGTTCAAAATGCTAAGGATTTGGCCAATAACATTATTGTTCAGGTTTAGGTTAATGTAAAGGACCTTTTTTATAGGGGAAAAATTCCTTTTACTCTCTTGGGTATGAGAAACACCACTTTAAAAACAACGAAGCCCTACTCAATGTTAACTGAATTCTCAATACAAAAGGGAAATGTTCCTTTTAACTTTTGAATTATTTTCAGAAATTAACCTTAAATCCTTTAGAAGCTGTAGATCTCATTATATAAATATGTGAACTCTGAAAGCGTGTCTCTAGACTGCCCTTTTCATGAACAGTAGTTTATAATGTACAGGATCCATCTACTTTCCTTTTTAGAACATTGGAACTTTTCTCATTCACCATGGTTCTTCTGTGGTTAGTGACAGTTCGCTTAATTCTTCTGCAAGTTCTCATGGTTCTATAGATTTTTAAATGCTATATATGTGTGTATACACACATACACACACACGCTACAAGATATGAATCTATTTAGAACATCTAGGTGCTACCTTTTTTCTTTTTAAAATAATTCCCTACCTTCTCTTTTGCTTTAGTTCCTCCAGCTATTTGTTCCAGCCTTCCTAGTTTTAGGATGATTATCCTTGATGGAGAATGAAGTGAAGCCAGAGAAGTAGGGGTTGAGGAGTTCTGCTTTTTATTGTCCATTAACATTACACCATCTATTGCAGGCAGCAGACCTATCCCATCAATTCCTTGTATTCCAAATGGAAGGAAGAAAACACTTGTGTAATCTCTAACATTTTTTAAAACACCTTTCCTCCATTTTCAGATGTCTGTACATCTGTTATTATTCACTATTAAACATGTAAGCCTATTCCCAACCTTTCCCATGATCTTTTTATCTGCTTTTCCTTGTTCAAGGACTTCTTGTGCTGCAACAATGGTCTCTTTGACCACACTTCCTTTTACCCCTAGACAGGACCTTTCACAATTAGTCAGCATGTTACTTCAGACAGCCTTCCGGACTTCTTTCTGCCCCTTTTGGGTCTTGATGCTAACTTGAAATACATCCTCTTGAAATCTAGAACACATGTCTGGCTTAGCCTAGTATTTCCCTCTTTGACTGCCAAAAGCTCTTTGGTACAGTTATGTTTTCTACTAGCTTTATCACTTCTGAGTTGATTAGAATCCAGTCCATAGTTAGCAATTCCTCATCTTGTTTCCTGTACCTTCTCAAGAGATGAATTTGCTGCCAAGACAAGTCAATGATGCTTTTAGCTAATTGAGCCTTCTAGGAGATGCCTGATGGATGTCTGGTGGTCGAAACCCCTCACTGCTAGTGCAGTCTGTTTCTATGCCAATGTTTTATCTATATTGGGAACATACCACTTACTTCTGCTGACTGACCAAAGAATCTATGGGATATCCCCAAGGGGATGTCATTATATTCCTTTTATCTTTCATTGTTCTTCTTCCTTTTCCTGTTAAGCATGATTTGGCATTCATAAGTGTTTTCTTTATTATTTGCAGTAACTCAGCATGCCCGAGATGATTATTTTTCTAGGTTAGCATCCAAAGCTGGCAGCAGAAGAAATTGAGTGCTTACAGTGTGTGAAGCCCAACACTAGGCATGCATAGGTTTCCACTGTAATACTGCTTAAGGCCAGCCTTTCCTCTGAATATCAGGAATACTTTTTTCAGTGCCTACCACTTAGAATTTGTAGTGCTACTTTTGGAGCTTGTTGCAGTTCAGCATGAGTGCAGGAAGTGTTAAGCCATTATTTTTTTTCCTCTTTTAGACAAGGAATAATGTTGATATGTTTTTACACTTGTTTATTTTTAGATCAGTTCCCACAAAGACACAGAAAAATATCACTTACCATGTATGGTAATGACAGGTCCTGATAAGAAGATATATTAGTGAGTATCAGGATAGGGACAAGATTATAAAGTTCTGGGAATTTTTGGATACCTTATATTAAAATAGAAAATTTAGTAAACATTTATTGCATTCAAGGGACTTCCCTGAAGTGTTATTTATGTTACTTCTCCATATTAGAGTAGTACCTGATAGATACACACATGTGCCCTTATGCCTGTCCTGTTCTCAGTGCATAGGTCAGTTGCTATATACCTAAGTATATAGGTCAAAAGATTAATATTGGAGTGTTCAAAAGACCACTGTATATTCAAAACTTTTGTAGGTGACACCTCAAGAAAGGATGGTCAGGGAGACTGCTTAGACATGTAATAGCATCTACAATGCCATGAAGTACGGGAAAGTCATGGCTGGAAATACTGCGTTGAGCTGGAATAGGGCCAGTAGAGGAGAAATGGGGTCATAGGGAGAGGCCAGGTCAAGCTTAGGTGTTGAATGAATAAATGCATCCAGTAGTGTTAAAGCTTTAGAACTGAGTTGGACTTTATCGATTTCCAAATATTATCCTGGCTCTGGTACTCACTGGCCCTTTGACCATCAGCAGTTCTCCACATGAGAAGCAAGTTTCCTCATCTTCATCATTTTGAGAAGAATTCCTGGGGGTGGGGTGGAGTGAACTCTTTTGTAAGATGAAGAACAATTTTTTTGAAGCAGATAACCATGTTTTACATCATCAGGGTAACTGGATATTTTTTGTTATAACTTAAATGGGCTTGAGGGTAATGAGCTAGTGTCACAGTTGCATGAACAAGAAGGTAAAGGAGAGGAAGCTGGGAATGTGGGAAGCTTTTTGGCTGTTGTACAAGTTCCTTAGGATGGAAACCCCTAGATATCCCAGAACATGCTGGACTTAGGGCTTGGATAAGGCACCTGTTAACATCAGAGGAGATCTTAGCAAGTAGGGCCTGTTGGGGAGGGTTCCAGGCAGCCTCATGATATTCTGGGGGGCAGGGTAGTTGCATTCCAGGTGGTTCCAGGTCATTGTTCCATGCAGAGCAGAAAAGCCAGCTAGTGACTGGGGGACAGAGAACAGGATTCGGCTCCTTGAAGAAGAGAGGCCCGATCCGGGTCCAGTGTCAATGCCTACCTACATTAATTAGATGTGCGGTGGGACAGGACTTGGCTTCCAGCAGAGGACTGAAATGCCTCTGCTTAAATTCCACACTATGGAAGCTGAGCATAATCTTTATAAGTAGGTAGAGTAGTTCCCAGAATCAAATGAAAAGCTTTTACAGGAATGTCAAGGAGCATACAAGGCAACTGGACTAATGGACAGTTACTTTCGGATGCCACAGAATCTGTCTTATCTATGCTTATTAGCCTTTTCATATGTCTAGACTGTAAGTTGTCTGTGATTAACTTAGCATGGCTCATGTGCCCACCTTTAAGTCAAAAAGGGGAATGGAGGCTTCCCTGATGGTGCAGTGGTTGAGAGTCCACCTGCCGATACAGGGGTACAGGGGATACACGGGTTCGTGCCCCGGTCCGGGAAGATCCCACGTGCCGTGGAGCGGCTGGGCCCATGAGCCATGGCTGCTGGGCCTGCGCGTCTGGGGCCTGTGCTCCACAACTGGAGAGGCCGCAGCAGTGAGGGGCCCGCGTGCCGCAAAAAAAAAGCGGGGGGGAATGGTATTTTGATGGACCAGTCCCTCAAGACTGCCTACAGTTGGGGGAGGGGAGTTCTCCAAGGAAAACCAAAGACTCTTCAGGAGAAGCAGATGCTGAGCTGGAATGAACAACAGATGTTCACTGCGTAGAGCCTGAATCAATATTCGGTACAGGGAAGGTGTATTGATGCAATTGAAAATTTCATTTCCCCTCTGGCTATTGCAGTCATGGTCTAGAAATTTGAGATGCATTGCTGAATAGTTTCTATTTAATTTCCGTGCTTTTAAAGGTGTTTATTTCTTCAGTGCCATATTTGAAACTGTAGTATGTAAGTCTTAACCTTTAAAGGAACGAGTTCATTGTTTCCAGAGTGGTGGTTCCTTCCTTTTGTTCCCTCTCTGTCTGAACAGCTGCTGTCAGGCTCACAATTGAACGTTTGAAATGACCGTTCTGCTCCAACAATGCAGAACATGGGATTTCAAATCTCTTTTGTAACTCTAGTAACTGCTTCTGTATTTCTAATTAAATAAACAATATATATGGTAACCACTAAAAGCAAAATAAATAAAATACAAATGTCTAAATTATTCAGCCAAAGATTGTCTTGCTTCAGAAACTTGAACCAAAAAAATATATATATAAGTTGAGGACTTTTAATTTATTATTATTTTTCACAGGGAACAAAATTAAAACCTATTAAACCTTGGAAAGGATCATGGGTAATGCTCATAATTTCCTACTAACTAGCACCTAACTTTAATCACACCTAAGTTCTGCAGTTGTGCCCCTGAAGTCTCTGGCTAGTTTTCCAGTTAATATTCTTTTATTAGACTGTTGTCTAAAGACTTCATTCTAGCTCAAGAAATGCGAGCAATTAATATGGTCTCTTTAGTGTCTAATATTAGAAGCCATTGAGTAAAAGGATATATAGTTGGATTCTCCTGAATATGTTTAGGATATAATGTAGATGTTATGATTCCAATTACAGCCTCACTTATAATTGTGATAAAGTCGAGTCTGCAAAAGCATAATGGTTCAAAACCATATTACCATGCAACAGAATGATTTTCTGTCTTGTTCTCTTCTCCCTCCTACCTACCCACGCCTGCTTCTGTTACATAACCCCATACAGATGACAATTTTAGGAAAACATGTACTTGCTAACAATTAATTTATAAAATTGTAGGGTAAAATTTATTTTACTGTCTAGACTTATTCACTGGTCACAGCTTTAAATAATATGCAAAAAAAAATTTTAATGTTAGTACCTAGCTCAGTATGTCCCTAAGACTTTTTTTTTTTTTTTGCGGTACGCGGGCCTCTCACTGTTGTGGCCTCTCCCGTTGCGGAGCACAGGCTCCAGAAGCGCAGGCCCAGTGGCCACGGCTCACGGGCCCAGCCTCTCTGCGGCATGTGGGATCTTCCCAGACCAGGGCACGAACCCGTGTCCCCTGCATCGGCAGGTGGACTCTCAACCACTGTGCCACCAGGGAAGCCCTCAGGTTTATTTTTGTTTCTCCCAATCTGGCCATGCCCCTTCTTGTTTGATGGCTCCCCCTGTTCACTCTCACGGGTCTTCATGTTCCTGGAAATGACAAGCTCATTCCTGCCACCTTGGCTTTTCTCCTGCTGTTCCCCAGTTGTGTTTACACTGTCCTTTATCTTTTCTCATTGAGGGCTCAGCTCAGCTTCTCAGTACCTCTCTTACCACTCAATAGAAAGCTGCAATAGCAGTAATGATAACAGCAACAACAGTGAGAACAGCTAACGTTTACTGAGCTCTTACTGAATGCCAGGCATTGCTCTCTACATGTATTAACTACCAGGTCCTTCACAACCCCCCTTTGAGGTAGGTATTATTATCAACTCCATTATATAGATGCTGAAACTGAGGCACAGAGAATTCTACCAATCATCTTATCAACCACCTGTTTTACGTCATCATACTTATCATGGTCTGTAATTATCTTGCTTTCTTCTGGAAAATAAGTTCCTGAGAGAAGGGAACCTTATCTTATTTTAAGCTGTTCCTGCAGCTTAAAAAAAAAAAAATGCCTGGCACATAGTAGTCACTTAAATATGTTGAATGAATGAATGAGCAAATGAATGAGCTAATGAACAACAGGTCTTACTGACTGGGTCGTGATAAATTATGACAAGAAATGGAAAATTTCAGAGATGATGCTTCTGCTATAATTGTAGGAGAGGGCACAAAGCCTTTCACCTTAACTATTGAGCATTTTTCTTCTCTACCGCATTATACTATGTGCATTTAAGCACATGACTGTGAATCTGGACCGAGGAAGAAAGGAAAACTAGGTGTCAACATACTCGGTAACCCAGTAGACACTGGTCAGTGGGTGGGTGCCAGGTGGTTGCTGGCAACAGATTATAGTCACTACTTATCTTTTCAAATATGGAGATTCAGCCGTGAGCACAAAGCACCATTTGACTTTGTGCCTGTGTTCTGGCTGCTGATTATGTAAAGCAGCTGTTACTCTGAAACATCTGGCTCAAGTAAGGAAATTTTTTAATTTCCCTGTTCTTCTGAACAAATAAGGTATTGACTGTTTTCTTCCAGGTGCCCAGCGGATACTAATTTCACAGGATTTTAAAGCTGAAAGAGAATTTCAGATTACCTATTTGCCTACCTTTCCCATTTTACAAGGGAAGGGAATAACTCCCAGGGATTATGTGCACAGGATCAGATAAGTAATTAGTGGAAGAACCAGAGCTTGGCTCACAACCACTAAGTGGGTTTAATAATCAGATGCTGTTAGGGGAGGATGAACCAAGTGTTCACTTCAGGGCCGTGATTGAGGTGCTGTTCCATCAGCATCTTATGCTTTCTTGATAGTGAAAATTATTGCTGGAAGTTGAAATGGACAGCAGGAGGATGTTGCTTCTATATCCTTATTTAGTAATACAAAGTAATATCTTGTAGTACATTCAGTAGCTAAAAGCTATGTGTGACTCTTTATTTCCCTATACTGAAATTACTGATCCTTCAGAAGTCTAGAAGTAGCATTTGGTCATTTTATAACCAAGAATGCAGAATTTGGTCTGGTAAAATCCCCAGGTTGGTGTGTGCTTAGGAAATACTAAGTAATTTTATCATTATTTGAAATAAACCACAATTCAGAAAACAACTGCTTTTCTGCTGGGGGAAATAATAATCAAGTGAGATATTACAAACACAAAATACAGAATTTTCAGAATTCTGAATTACAGAATCATTGTCTATACTATTTGGCCTTTTCCTTATTTATTTCAATAAAAGCTAGTCCAGAGTAGTTTATTTTGGGAGACTGGTTTGATTCTGGCTGGTCTTAAATGGGAAAAGAATTTGAAAAAGGATAGATACATGTATATGTATAACTGAATCATTTTGCTGTACAGCTGAAACTAACGCAACATTCTTAATCAACTATGCTCCAATATAAAATAAAAAAATTTTTTAAAGGTAAAAAGAAACAGGTAAAACTAAAAAAAAAAAAAAAAAAAAAGACCTTATAGGGACTTGCCTGGTGGCACAGTGGTTGAGAGTCCACCTGCCAGTGCAGGGGACATAGGTTCGATTCCTGGTCCGGGAAGATCCCACATGCCGCGGAGCAACTAAGCCCGTGCGCCACAACTACTGAGCCTGCAAGCCACAACTACTGAAGCCCACGTGCCACAACTACTGAAGCCCATGCTCCGCAACGAGAAGCCACCACAATGAGAAGCCTGTGCACCGCAAGGAAGAGTAACCCCCTCTCGCCGCAACTAGAGAAAACCCGTGCACAGCAACAAAGACCCAACGCAGCCAAAAATAAATAAATAAATTTATTAAAACAAAAGACATTATAGAACTTGGAGTGTATAACATTAAAAGAAGCTAAGGTATTTCAGAAGGCACTGTTGAGCCCTTGCTCATTTCTAATCCTTAAAGGAATGGGTGTGTGAAGGTGGCTGCAGAGGTTTCCTCTGTGGAACTGTTAGTGTCAGAAGAGTAATGATTCTTTAGTGGATGTCAAATACCTGACTGAGCACTGAGGACACTGGGGTGAATGCCTGAGTGATTCTCCTGGAGAACCCAAAACGTGGGGAAGGACTGTGTATCTGGTAGCATGATGATCATGAGCTTGTGTGTCTATACTTGGGGGCAATGTTGAGATGCCCCCAAGAACTTGGAAAGGGGGAAAATGAGTTTGCCTTCTTACTTCTGTGTAAGATCAACACATGACAGGAGCAGAGCCACCTGTATGAGGGGCAAATTTGTTCCTAGGCCTGCAGGTTTTGATTGTAATCCCATTGGCAGATAAAAGGTCAGTTTGAATTTCAAGATGGAAATGTTCTGGAAAAGGGTGAGTCCGGGAAGTAAACATTGGCAGCACTCTTCTCAGCTCTGTGGAGGGGAAGAGAAGTGTTGGTGGACAGATTTGGTACCATGGCCCCATTGCCAGGGTATTCCAACAGACTTTGGATTTTTTGGTCTGACAGTGCCTCGACCCCTGTTGTGGAATTGGGTGCATCAGGCTGTGCTGGCCCGATGCCGTTAGACTCATATCATCTAACTACCAGTGGGTTGCCTCAGTGCTCACCAGACACCATCCCTTGGTCTCTGGACTTTCTACATAGGCCACCAGGGGAGAATTCAATTAATTATGGGACCTCAGTTACTCTAGTTCCTGTGGCAATTATTTCTCTAGTAATAAACTTACTAATTGTCATTTTGGATTTATGCATCAGTCTTACAGGCTTGGATAACCTGTGTCTACTTCTAAGAAAAGGATCTGTTCTTGATATATTGTTAAATATGTTTTTGCTCATTTGTTAATTCATTAGACATTGAGTGCTTACTGTGAGCCAGAGGTGTACTATTCAGATAACTCTCAGGGTAACAGGGGAAGCAGATGAATTAACAATTACAAGGTAAGGAATGACCACTCTGGACATTACTTTGGAGGCAGCGTGCCAGCCTCCCATTTCTATAAGCTTCCACATACAAATTTATCATTATTTACTTCTATTAACTATTTAGGTATAATAGATTGTTATGTACCTAACAAATATTAGTCATTTTGTTAAGTACTTTGCATAAATTCTTCTATTTAATAGCAACTATTCCATATAAGATTTCTATAAAATTTTATAGACTGGGAAATTGAAGCCTAATGAGAGTAAGTAACTACTTAAAGTCACGTTTTATTCTTGGCTTTGCTGTTTGCCAGATGCTGTCCGTTTGACTATACTTGATAAGGGGTTTGAACGTGTTCCAAGGTGGGCATCAGAGTTCACTCTGGACCATCTCAGTACTAACCCAGGGAGGATGGGTCACTGAGGGGATCCCAGAAGCAGTCACCCAGACCCCTTTAAGTCCATTTCCATTAAATTTGGGAGTATCCTGTGCCTTCTTTGTGCAACTCTTGTGCTAAGAAAAGCTGCGAGAGATGGTCAAGAGCCTGATTAAGATCTGTTTCTTTCTGTTGGCACTCTTCAACTTTTGCATGACTTCAGGACAAAGAAGGCTCACCTGACCTTCGGGAAATACTCCGTGAGAACTGTTAATGGATACCTGGCCTCACTCTCCTCCACTGCGTTCTGTGAGGGGATGACACACGAGCAGGCTTGGTTCTCAGTAGTCCTTAGAAGGCAGGACAAGTGGATTAAAAGCTACTAGTGAATTTTAATGACTTACATAACCAAGCCCTCTAAATTACTAAACAAGTCCCAAGGGATACAGCCTCCCTCCTTAAAACAAAGGGCAGACCACGTATGGGAAGGAATAGCAAGGGTACCATCTAAGTTTTACCCCCTTTGGGGCAGAGTAGGTGGGGGGGATTCTTCCTTCAGTTACCTTTGCCACCACTGTACATCAATCACTCACTGAAGGCATTGCCCAGGTGTGAACACAGAGGTCTTCATCTGGCCATCATAACTGTCGAAGGGGGCAGTCTGCAGAGAATATTTTGGGGGGGGGGAATTTTATTTATTTATTTATTTTTGAATTTTATTTTATTTTTTTATACAGCATGTTCTTATTAGTTATCCATTTTATACATATTGTTTTATATATGTCAATCCCAATCTCCCAATTCATCACACCCCCCCCCACTGCCACTTTCCCCCTTTGGTGTCCATACATTTGTTCTCTACATCTGTGTCAATTTCTGCACTGCAAACCAGTTCATCTGTACCATTTTTCTAGGTTCCACATATATGCGTTAATATACGATATTTGTTTTTCTCTTTCTGACTTCACTCTGTATGACAGTCTCTAGATACATCCACGTCTCTACAAATGACCCAGTTTCATTCCTTTTAATGGCCGAGTAATATTCCATTGTATATATGTACCACATCTTCTTTATCCAGTAGTCTGTTGATGGACATTTGGGTTGCTTCCATGACCTGGCTATTGTAAATAGTGCTGCAATGAACACTGGGGTACATGTGTCTTTTTGAATTCTGGTTTTCTCTGGGTATATGCCCAGTAGTGGGATTGCTGGGTCATATGGTAATTCTATTGTTAGTTTTTTAAGGAACCTCCATACTGTTCTCCATAGTGGCTGTATCAATTTACATTCCCACCAACAGCGCAAGAGGGTTCTCTTTTCTCCACACCCTCTCCAGCATTTGTTATTTGTAGATTTTCTGATGATGTCCATTCTAACTGGTGTGAGGTGATACCTCATTGTAGTTTTGATTTGCATTTCTCTAATAATTAGTGATGTTGAGCAGATTTCATGTGCTTCTTGGCCATCTGTATGTCTTCTTTGGAGAAATGTCTATTTAGGTCTTCTGCCCATTTTTGAATTGGGTTGTTTGTTTTTTTAATATTGAGGTGCATGAGCTGTTTATATATTTTGGAGATTAATCCTTTGTCTGTTGATTCATTTGCAGATATTTTCTCCCATTCTGAGGGTTGTCTTTTTGTCTTGTTTGTAGTTTTCTTTGCTTTGTAAAAGCTTTTAAGTTTCATTAGATCCCATTTGCTTATTTTTGTTTTCATTTCCATTACTCTAGGAGGTGGGTCATAAAAGATCTTGCTGTGATTTATGTCAGAGTGTTCTTCCTATGTTTTCCTCTAAGAGTTTTATAGTGTCCAGTTTTTTTGTTTGTGTTTTGTTTTTTTTGTTTGTTTGGTTTTTTTTGCGGTACATGGGCCTCTCACCATTGCGGCCTCTCCTGTTGCGGAGCACAGGCTCCGGATGCGCAGGCCCAGTGGCCATGGCTTATGGGCCCAGCTGCTCCGTGGCATGTGGGATCCTCCCGGACTGGGGCACGAACCCGCGTCCCCTGCATCGGCAGGTGGACTCCCAACCACTGTGCCACCAGGGAAGCCCTATAGTGTCCAGTCTTATATTTAGGTCTCTAATCCATTTTGAGTTTATTTTTGTGTATGGTGTTAGGGAGTGTTCTAATTTCATTCTTTTACATGTAGCTGTCCTGTTCTCCCAGCATCACTTACTGAATAGACTGTCTTTTCTCCATTGTATATTCTTGCCTCCTTTGTCATAGATTAGTTGACCATAGGTGCGAGGGTTTATTTCTGGGCTTTCTATCCTGTTCCATTGATCTATATCTCTGTTTTTGTGCCAGTACCATGTTGTCTTGATTACTGTAGCTCTGTAGTATAGTCCGAAGTCAGGAAGCCTGATTCCTCCAGCTCCGTTTTTTTCCCTTAAGACTGCTTTGTCTATTCGGGGTGTTTTGTGTCTCCATACAAATTTTAAGATTTTTTGTTGTAGATCTGTAAAAAATACCATTGGAAATTTGTTAGGGATTGCATTGAATTTGTAGATGGCCTTGGGTAGTATAGTCATTTTCACAATCTTGATTCTTCCAATCCAAGAACATGGTACATCTCTCCATCTATTTGTATCAGCTTTAATTTCTTTCATCAGTGTCTTATAGTTTTCTACATACAGGTCTTTTGTCTCCCTAGGTAGGTTTATTCCTAGGTATTTTATTCTTTTTGTTGCAGTGGTAAATGGGAGTGTTTCCTTAATTTCACTTTCAGATTTTTCATCATTAGTATATAGGAAAGCAAGAGATTTCTGTGCATTAATTTTGTATCCTGAAACTTTACCAAATTCATTGATTAGCTCTGGTAATTTTCTGGTGGCATCTTTAGGATTCTCTAGGTATAGTATCACATCATCTGAAAACAGTGACAGTTTTACTTCTTCTTTTCCAATTTGTATTCCTTTTATTTCTTTTTCTTCTCTGATTGCCGTGGCTAGGACTTGCAAAACTATGTTGAATAATAGTGGTGACAGTGGACATCGTTGTCTTGTTCCTGATCTTAGAGGAAATGCTTTCAGTTTTTCACCATTGAGAATGATGTTTGCTGTGGGTTTGTTGTATATGGCCTTTGTTATTTTGAGGTAGCTTCCCTCTATGCCCACTTTCTGGAGAGTTTTTATCATAAATGGGTGTTGAATTTTGTCAAAAGCTTTTTCTGCATCTACTGAGATGATCATATGGTTTTTCTTCTTCAATTTGTTAATATGGTGTATCACATTGAATGATTTGCATATATTGAAGAATCCTTGCATCCCTGAGATAAATCCCACTTGATCATGGTGTATGATCCTTTTAATGTGTTGTTGGATTCTGTTTGCTAGTATTTTGTTGAGGATTTTTGCATCTATATTCATGAGTGATATTGGTCTGTAATTTTCTTTTTTTATATTATCTTTGTCTGGTTTTGGAATCAGGGTGATGGTGGCCTCATAGAATGAGTTTGGGAGTGTTCCTTCCTCTGCAATTTTTGGAAGAGTTTGAGAAGGATGGGCTTTAGCTCTTCTCTAAATGTTTGATAGAATTCACCTGTGAAGCCATCTGGTCCTGGACTTTTCTTTGTTGGAAGATTTTTAATCACAGTTTGAATTTCATTACTTGTGATTGGTCTGTTCATATTTTCTGTTTCTTCCTGGTTCAGTCTTGGAAGGTTATACCTTTCTAAGAATTTGTCCATTTCTTCCAAGTTGTCCATTTTATTGCCATAGAGTTGCTTGTAGTAGTCTCTTAGGATGCTTTGTATTTCTGCAGTGTCTGTTGTAACTTCCCATTTTTCATTTCTAATTTTAATGATTTGAGTCCTCTCTCTCTTTTTCCTGATGAGTCTGGCTAATGGTTTATCAATTTTGTTTATCTTCTCAAAGAACCAGCTTTTAGTTTTATTGATCTTTGCTATTGTTTTCTTTGTTTCTATTTCATTTATTTCTGCTCTGATCTTTATGATTTCTTTCCTTCTACTAACTTTGGGTTTTGTTTGTTCTTCTCTCTCTAGTTCTTTTAGGTGTAAGATTAGGTTGTGTATTTGAGATGTTGTTTCTTGAGGTAAGATTGTATTGCTATAAACTTCCCTCTTAGAAAAGCTTTTGCTGCATCCAATAGGTTTTGGATCATCGTGTTTTCATTATCATTTGTCTCAGGTATTTTTTGATTTCCTCTTTGATTTCTTCAGTGATCTCTTGGTTATTTAGTAATATATTCTTTAGCCTCCATGTGTTTGTGTTTTTACGTTTTTTTCCCTGTAACTGATTTCTAATCTCATAGCGTTGTGGTCAGAAAAGATGCTTGATATGATTTAAAATTTACTGAGACTTGATTTGTGACCCAAGATGTGATCAATCCTGGAGAATGTTCCATGCACACTTGAGAATAAAGTGTAATCTGCTGTTTTTGGATAGAATGTCCTATAAATATCAATTAAATCTATCTGGTCTTTTGTTTCATTTAAAGCTTCTGTTTCCTTATTTATTTTCATTTTGGATGATCTGTCCATTGGTGTAAGTGAGGTGTTAAAGTCCCCCACTATTATTGTGTTACTGTCAACTTCCTCTTTTATAGCTGTTAGCAGTTACCTTATGTATTGAGGTGCTCCTATGTTGGGTGCATATATATTGATAATTGTTATATCATCTTCTTGGATTGATCCCTTGATCATTATGTAGTGTCCTTCCTTGTCTCTTGTAACATTCTTTATTTTAAAGTCTATTTTATCTGATATGAGTATTGCTACTCCAGCTTTTTTTTTATTTCTATTTGCATGTAATATCTTTTTCCATCCCTTTACTTTCAGTCTGTATATGTCCCTAGGTCTAAAGGGGGTCTCTTGTAGACAGCATATATATGGGTCTTGTTTTTATCCATCAGCGAGGCTGTTTCTTTTGGTTGGAGCATTTAGTCCATTCACGTCTAAGGTAATTATCGATATGTATGTTCCTATTACCATTTTCTTGATTGTTTTAGGTTTGTTTTTGTAGGTCCTTTACTTCTCTTGTGTTTCCCACTTAGAGAAGTTCTTTAACATTTGTTGTAGAGCTGTTTTGGTGGTGCTGAATTCTCTTAGCTTTTGCTTGTCTGTAAACCTTTTCATTTCTCCATCGAATCTGAATGAGATCCTTGCTGGGTAGAATAATCTTGGTTGTAGGTTCTTCCCTTTCATCACTTTAGATATGTCATGCCACTCCCTTTTGGCTTGTAGAGTTTCTGCTGAGAAATCAGCTGTTAACCTTATGGGAGTTCCCTTGTATGTTATTTTTCTTTTTTCCCTTGTTGCTTTCAATAATTTTTCTTTGTCTTTATTTTTTGCCAGTTTGATTACTATGTGTTTTGGCATGTTTCTCCTTGGGTTTATCCTATATGGGACTCTCTGCGCTTCCTGGACTTGGGTGGCTATTTCCTTTCCCATGTTAGGGAAGTTTTCGACTATAATCTCTTGAAATATTTTCTCTGGTCCCTTCCCTCTGTCTTCTCCTTCTGGGACCCCTATAATGCGAATGTTGTTGCATTTAATGTTGTCTCAGAGGTCTCTTAGGCTGTCTTCATTTCTTTTCATTCTTTTTTCTTTATTCTGTTCCACAGCAGTGAACTCCACCATTCTGTCTTCCAGGTCACTTATCCGTTCTTCTGCCTCAGTTATTCTGCTTGTAGTGTATTTCCTTGTAGTGTATTTTTCATTTCAGCTATTGTATTGTTCATCTCTGTTTGTTTGTTCTTTAATTTTTCTGGGTCTTTGTTAAAGATTTCTTGCATCTTCTCGATCTTTGCCCCCATTCTGGGGGTCCTGGATAATCCTCACTATCGTTATTCTGATTTCCTTTTCTGGAAGGTTGCCTATCTCCATTTCATTTAGTTGTTTTTCTGGGGTTTTACCTTGTTCCTTCATCTGGTACATAGCCCTCTGCCTTTTCATTTTGTCTGTCTGTCTGAATGTGGTTTTTGTTCCACTGGCTGCAGGAGTGTAGTTCTCCTTGCTTCTGCTGACTGCCCTCTCGTAGATTAGGCTATCTAAGAGGCTTGTGCAAGTTTCCTGATGGGAGGGACTGGTGGTGGGTAGAGCTGGCTGTCGCCCTGGTGGGCAGAGTTCAGTAGAACTTTAATCTGCTTGTCTGCTGATGGGTGGGGCTGTGTTCCCTCCCTGTTGGTTTTTTGGCCTGAGGCGACCCAACACTGTAGCCTACCCAGGCTCTTTGGTGGGGCTCATGGCGGACTCTGTGAGGTCTCACGCCAAGGAGTACTTCCCAGAACTTCTGCTGCCAGTGTTCTTGTCCCAAGGTGAGACACATCCACCCCCCACCTCTTCAGGAGACCCTCCAACACTAGCAGGTAGGTCTGGATCAGTCTCCTATGGGGTCACTGCTCCTTACCCTGGGTCCCCCTGTGCACACCACTTTGTATGTGCCCTCCAAGAGTGGAGTCTCTGTTTCCCCCAGTCCTGTCGAAGTCCTGTAATCAAATCCCGCTAGCCTTCAAAGTCTGATTCTCTAGGAATTCTTCTTCCCATTGCCGGACCCTCAGGCTGGAAAGCCTGACGTGGGGCTCAGAACCTTCACTCCAGTGGGTGGACTTTCGTGGTATTAAGTGTTCTCCAGTTTGTGAGTCACCCACCCAGAAGTTATGCAATTTGATTTTATTGTGATTGCTTCCCTCCTACCATCTCATTGTGGCTTCTCCTTTGCCTTTGGATGTGGGGTATCTTTTTTGGTGAGTTCCAGGATCTTCCTGTCAATGATTGTTCAGCCGTTAGTTGTGATTCTGGTGCTCTTGCAAGGGGGAGCGAGAGCACATCCTTCTACTCCGCCACCTTGAACCAATCTCCTGCAGAGAACATTTAAAAAAAAAAAAAAAAGGCATAAAAACAGAGTTGTCTGGTGCATACTGATGGGTTATAGGGGATGTGTTCACCTCTAACCCAGAAGTATGCGACCAAAATTTAAGGAAAGGGGCGATTCCAATCCCTTTTTCCTAGGAAGGTCCTTTGCCCCAAGAAATTCTTGAATACAGATTTATATGTGATGGGGAGAGGTGATGTCCAAGTTTACCTGGCAGCATTTGAAACCCCAGTATAAATGGATGTGTCAGGTAAGGAGTGACACCTAACACCTCAGCTGAGAACATCCAGTTACGTAAAGTAAGTACAACTTGAGGATATCATTTCAAAGCAGAGTGGAGAGTTGGTTTTCTTGAGGCACTTTGTCCAGTTAAGGTACTGTAAACAGTACACTACAGTCTTTGTGCTGTCATCAAGGAAAATCTAATAAAAGATTTCTAAGAATTTTAATATTGCAGTGCCTCTGTTTGATAATCCATGACTTAGTCTGTTCAGGCTGCTTTAATAAAATACTATAGACTGGCTGGTTTATGAATAACAATTTACTTCTCACAATTCTGGAGCCTGGGAAGTCCAAGATCAAGGCCCTGGCAGATTAGGTGTCTGGTGAGGGCCCGCCTTCTGGTTCATAGAGGACCATCTTCTTGCTGTGTCCTCACATGGTGGGGGGGGGGGGCGGTGAGGGATCTCTCTGGGACCTCTTTTAAAAGGGGCACAATCCCTTTTATGAGGATTCCACCATCATGACCTAATCACCTCAAAAAAATTTCTCCTCCTAATACCATCACATCCAGGGTTAGGATTTCAACAGATGGATTTTGGAGGAGACGTAAACATTTCAGTCTTTAGCAATCCCTATATGGAATTTTGATTGTATACACTAGGGAGGAAAGTTTGTGTTGCATCTAAAACATGGTGTAGTAGACAGATAATTATTAACCATGTGACCATGGGCAAAGCTGCTATTATGTCTTAAACTGCAAAATGAGTGTGACAGTACCTAGTTTGGATCCATGTGACCTCCAAAGTGATGAGTATAAAATGTGGCTCTTGGGCTTCCCTGGTGGCGCAGTGGTTGAGAGTCCACCTGCCGATGCAGGGGACATGGGTTCGTGCCCCAGTCCGGGAAGATCCCACATACCGCGGAGCGGCGGGGCCCATGAGCCGTAGCCATTGAGCCTGCGCGTCCGGAGCCTGTGCTCCGCAACGGGAGAGGCCACAACAGTGAGAGGACCACATACCGCAAAAATAAATAAATAAATAAATAAAAATAAATAAAATGTGGCTCTCACTCTGTGCCTCTCTCCTTGGCAAGCTTTCAGTGGCTCACTACCAATGAGAAGATGTGATCCAGACTTCTTCACAAGCATGAGAGGTCCTTTTAAACCTGGCCTGTGTGCTTTTTCAGCACTGTATCTCACCTGTCTTTACCTTGCCTTTTGTGTATTCTTCAGCACTGTTGTCCTGTTTGCACTGTCCTGCACACAATTACACTGTTTCTCACCTTCCCAGTCCCTATGCTCATGTTCCCCACCTTCGTAGGAAGCTTCTAGGATTTTCTGGTTTCATAGGGTAATGGAACCCCATAGGCAAGCTTTTATTGTACAAGTTGTTACCATCACATGGCTATCATCAGTTTCTTTATCAGTGTGTGGAGAATCATTTGCTTGCTCTCAAAGAAATGGGCACAAAACAAGTCCTTTGTCATTTAGTTTTTATTTATTTGGCAAACATTTATTGAGTACCTGCTGTTTGTTAGTACTGGTATTGGAAGATAAGTAGCACTCAGCTGTGGCCCCAGGGAGTTCCATTCTGGTAGGGGACAGACTCAAGGGACAGAGGAGGTACAGAGGCCTGTGGGAACATAGTGAAGGTGCACTGACTTTAGCACCAGAGAATACTTCAGAAGAGACCCCTGTTGGCAGGTCTTTTGGGAGGAGTTGGCACTGACTAGGCAGAAAAGAGAAGAAAAGTGGGTATTTGAGATAAAGTACTGTTGGTGACTCGAGGAAAGGGGTAAGGGACTGATTTAATTCAGTCTCATTTAATTCTCACTAGAAAGTAAAATAAGCAGTTTAAAATTTTTTCTGTTCTTCTAGAAGCTGTATGTATTTTTTAAAGTGTTGTTAACATTGCAACAAGGTGTTAGCCAGTTGAAATTGCCTGTATCTATTTACGTTGTTTCAACGATGGTGAGGTGACTTGATCTTAAGAAACGTAAGATCATTCATAAACATAAATTCTAATTACTGGAAAGATTAAGATGATCATAGTGGGTTAGATCATTGTGGTGATTGCCTATTTAAACCTTAATGTTTATCTTTTTCTCTGTTTTTATTCACAAAGAAAGAGCAAAACCAGAAAAGCATTAAATGTGTAGGCTTAAAATTTCAGAATGTATTGTCATTACCTCTGTCTTGTTAGTCTTATCTAAAAGTGTAAACCATTTTAGAATTTTGTGTTACTTTTGGACATATTTTTATGTAATGGAAGGGAATAAGTTGAGCATTTCTGGGGAAAAGATGGGTACAAATTAAAAATTGATGTTACTCTTTTTGAAATGGGTCAGCTTTTACATGACTGTTAAGTGCTGCCTTTTAAATTTAGTAGAAATGTTAAATGTGGGGATTTTTCCTTTTATTAGAACAGAAGCAACACCAATAACAAGGAAGCAGATAGCTTTTAACAGATTTTAGGCTCTAGGATATTTATGAAATGTGTTTTTGGTCTGGATAATAAAATGAAACATTTCTTATCAAATAAGACTCTCTCTCTTTAAGGTTATGAGAAGACTGATGATGTTTCAGAGAAGACTTCACTGGCTGACCAGGAGGAAGTAAGGACTATATTCATCAACCAGCCCCAGCTGACAAAGTTCTGCAATAACCATGTCAGGTAAGAACTACCAAAGAATGCTTGGGACTAGCTATTACAGCAGAACTTGGGAGGACATCTCCCCTGCCGGACCAAAATGAAAATGCTTGCAAGGAGCTTTCAGTTAAATCAGTTTAATATTTAAAAGCTTACTGGAGGCAGTGTGTTTCAGCTGTTTCTCCATCTTCTAGCCAAGAAGGAGATGTTAATAAGAATCTAGTAGCAGGAAGGAGAAGAAGGGCTAAGCAGCCATATGTATGCTACCAATTCTAGTTACAGTATCTGAATAATGAAAACTGTTCATGGGTATGTGCCATGGATTAATAGACCCATGAACTGTTGTTTTTGATTAACAAGTTTTCACCTTTTAAAAGAAGGCTTTGCAGTTCTTCACTTAGAACTCCTTTTTGTTAAATAGTCTTTAAATACTGGCTTTCGATACTTGCAAAATTTCATATGGTGTCAAGGAATGGAAGGTGTGAGAATTACTTCACTGTTCTATTTTCCTTCCAACAATAATGTAAAACTATTGCTGTTATAAGCACTATTCACTAAGTGGCCTCCGGAACCAAGTGAACACCAACCCCCTTCCCGCCACACGTCAGCCCAGTAGTTTTCTGGTGACCAAACTCCTAGATTTGTGAAATGACCGTTTAAAATTAATATTTACACCTTCAAATTCTACAGTAACTTTTCTGAGCGTAAGGAGTGTGACATGTGTCCCTTTAATCTCCTTTCTATTTAATTAACAAGAGGAACATTGGATATTTCTGAGACCTAAATGGTGATATCTTTCTGACTGTGGACATATCTGATGTGTTTGGTGTGGAGTCCTAGCCAAGTTTCTAGAGGAGCCATGAAGAAAATTCAGACAGAACCCCACAAAACTCCCCATTTCTCTGACGTTATCCAGGGAAGTCCCTCTATTTGATGTTTCTGGTCTTGCTCAAATTGCTGATTTTTTTTTGCAAGATTTTATTATCTATTAACATATTATACACTATCTTAACTAAAGGTGCTCTTCTTTGTAAGCTGTTGCTAGTAATGATAACAGGATGATTGGCCAAAGAGAACAAAAGATATTGTGCAGAAAATTAAACTCTTACTATTTAGATAGTTCCTTTCACTCCTTTTCTTTGAAGTTAATGACCATTTGCAGTATTCTCCCGATTTAAAACACAGGGCATTTGTTCATCATTTAATTTTTTATATGGCGATAATAGAATTTTGTAAACATGGGTGATAATTGTGGAGTAATTAACTTTTATACTGCTTTTCATTTTTGTTTTCTAGCACTGCAAAATATAACGTAATCACATTCCTTCCAAGATTTCTCTACTCTCAATTCAGAAGAGCTGCTAATTCATTTTTTCTCTTTATTGCACTGCTTCAGGTAAAGTCATGTTGTAAAACCTTAGCTCAAAGTCATATGTTCAGATATTAATAAATGTTTTCCTTAAGCCCATGACCAATCTTCTGAAGCTTATCTAAGCACAGAGAGATAAGCTGGTTTGGTGGGCATTTCCAGCTCCTGCTGCAAGCTGAGTTAGAATACTGCTGCTACCTTATCAAGCCTTTTGATTCTTTTTGTTTTTTATTCATTTTTATCAACTTATTTTAAACATTCTGTAAATTTAATGTGGCGGGGACTGTTCATTTTGGGTAGTAAAGGAGGATGGGACTTTTTCTTAAACTAGTAAGTTATTTTAGTAACAGTAACATTGTCAATTCTGAACCTTAGAATGTAAGTTACCATTTAAAATTTTTTTCATTTTATATTTGGGTTAGTTGTAATTAGGAAAAAAGTTTCATTTGATTAAAAAGTAGTCTATGTTCATGCAAAAAGAATAAGAAAACACAACAAAGAAAAAATTTTATAACTCTTATTATTCTACCACCACCAAGAGGCAATTACTGTCTTAAAGTTTGGGTGTTTATCCTTCTGTTCTTTTTTTTTTTTTTTCATCCCAAGCATTGTTAATTGACTTACTTTACAAAAAGAGGATCTTAAAGTATATATGTCTTATCATCTGCTTTATCCATATAATAATGTGTGGATATTTTCCCATATGATTCATTGTGTTTCTAAAATAACATCCTTAATGGTTGTGTGAAATTTTAGTACATGGACATGCTGTAATTTGGTTAACCAATCCCCCTATGTAGGTGTTAGTCCTACACACAACTGCTTGCTGTGAAGCTAATTAACCCTCTCTCCCAGCTACATGCTAGATACAAGCAAATTACCTCACGTAGTGTTAGTCTACCAAGATGGTAAAATCAATGAAGCATATTTTAAGAAGCTCCAAGCCTTTGTTTTTTTTTAAATGTATTATAAACCTAGTTCTTACTGAATTTCTCATCCTTTTTTTCTCTTCCGATAGCAAATACCTGATGTATCACCAACAGGTCGCTACACAACACTGGTTCCTCTCTTATTTATTTTAGCTGTGGCAGCTGTCAAAGAGATAATAGAAGATATTGTAAGTATTTGTTTTTTCATAAATAAATGTAACTCTGTTGTTTTTATATACATATTTTTAAAAATTAGTTTCTTCCTAAGTTAATTCTTGACACAGATTGTTTAAAATACCCATTCAACTTTAAAGTATTGAAAATATGCTCCCAATGGTATATTAGTTTCTGCTTTATAACAAAGTGAATCAGTTATACATATACATATGTTCCCATATCTCTTCCCTCTTGCGTCTCCCTCCCTCCCACCCTCCCTATCCCACCCCTCTAGGTGGTCACAAACCACCGAGCTGATCTCCCTGTGCTATGCGGCTGCTTCCCACTAGCTATCTGTTTTACATTTGGTAGTGTATATATGTCCATGCCACTCTCTCACTTTGTCACAGCTTACCCTTCCCCCTCCCTGTATCCTCAAGTCCCTTCTCTAGTAGGTCTGTGTCTTTATTCCCGTCTTACCCCTAGGTTCTTAATGACCTTTTCTTTTTTTTTCTTAGATTCCATATATATGTGTTAGAACACACCATTGTAAAGCAACTATACTCCAATAAAGATGTTAAAAAAAAGAATAGATATATATGATAACTGAATCACTTTGCTGTACACTTGAGACTAACACAATGTAAATTAACTATACTTCAATAAAAATTTAAACATAAAATATGCTCCCATCCCTAGAGTTAATTCCTCTTGATTGCTATAGGATTAATATTACAGAATGCTTATTACATGACCCCTTAGGTTTGTACCTTTGTAATGAAATAAATTAATTTGAATGTAGTAATTGGCTTGGAGAGAAAACTATATTTGCACAGTTTTCAAGTATGCTCAATTTTCAATGTGAACATTATTTCAGGTTAAACATGGTAACCTCCAAATTCTCTAAATGTAGAGTTTTTTGTATTTTTTTATTTTTTCATTTATATGCCACAGTTTTCACCTTATTAAATACCTTTGATTCCTTTTCATCTTATTTTAGTAGTTCTGTTTCCTTTTATTAAAAGAAAGTAACAGCAAATTTGCTATTTTTATTATTCTGTAGTAGTAGAGAAAAGGGGAAATCAGTTTCCCCTTTATAAAATAAGTTGCCCAAAATAAAATCAGACTTTCCTTTTTCCTGTTTCACCGTTATTTTAACTACTTTAGTTGAGGAAGCTAATATTTTTTTTCTGTGCCCTTTAAATACATTGCCTGTCTGAAATGATCATCTGTCAAGCCTTAGGCAAGTCAGATGGTAAGACAAGGAAAGGCTGAGACATTCTTTAGAAAGCTCCAATTTAAAGTTGTACAAACATTGATATTATTTTTGTAAAGAATCAAATTGGGATCTCATGAAGAGCACATGAGCTGTAACATCACTAGGCATATTAGAAATTGGTCAACTAACCATTTAGATCATCAGCCTCAAAAACATCCAAGTGTCTAGGGGTACAAGCAGAGGGTGTGTGTGTGTGTGTGTGTGTGTAAAATATCATAGTCCTCTAGCTGGAAATGGCATACTTGCTGGGGACCACTAGCTGAAAATTTAAGGGACTCTCTTCTCACCTGTATAACTCCACACAGAGTTACCATCCTTTAAATAGTACTTGCACTTGGCAGTCCTTAAGGACTGGTCTTTACTACAGTTTTGTCTCTTTCTTTGCCTTATGTATATTCCCCTTTCTTTCTTTGTTTAACCTAATTTTCATTGAACATCTCTTATTTGCTAGGCATTGTGCTGTCATTTTTGCAAATTTTTAAAAATTTAATTCATTCAGTAACTTTGCAAGTTAGATTTTTAGCCGCGTTTTAAAGGTAAGAAAGCTGAGGCTGAGGTTGTGTAACTTGTGCAAGAAATCAATGGAATCAGAATTCCATCCCATCCAGTGTTCTTCCTCTGTATTATTGTAGCAAGTCACCAATGATAATATTAATAACATTTATTGACCTTCTGGGTTCCATATACTTGCTCTATGTCCTTTTAATTTATTAAATCTTATAACAACTTTAAAGATTATTGATATTATCCCCATTTTAAAGATGTGGGAGAGGAGGCACAGAGGGGTAAGTTAACTTGCCCAAGGTCACAGAGCTAATAACTGGGGCTGTCAGAATTCAAATAAGGCTGTTTGGTTCCAGAGCCCCTGCTTTATAATCACTGCTCTAAACTGCCTTTCCTTTTTTTTCCCTTTTCCCTAGCAAAACTATAAACTCTCTAGCTATGGTTTCTAGTATCTCTCTCTATGAAAATACATGGTAAATAAAGTAGTAGCCAAGAATTTTGCTTGTTTTTAACAGAACTCTTATTGGCATATGTAATAACTGGATACTATTGGAAAGCAGCTAATCAGGCAGTTCCTGAAGGATGTAATAATAGTATTGTGGCTAAATAAGATATCATGTGAAGTAGTTTTCCAATAAAGAAAAACAGTGTTAAGAAATTAACTAAAAATGTTCTGTAAGAATGGTTTAATAAGAAGTTTATGTCAATGTATAAGGTGATAGAAAGTTTGAAATGTTACTCCCTAGAAAAGGAAAAACAATCAGATAATCATTTAGATAGTTGGACAAAGAGTATCTTTATCAGTAATTATAATTAGTACATATAATTTTTCATTTATTCAACAAAGATATGTGAAGCAGTACTTAGGTGCCCAGCATTCATTAGGGTATGTTTTAGGATGTGTTAAACTTTTGCTGCACTAATCAAGTCCCAAATGTCAGGGGCTTAAACATAAGTTGATTTTTCATGTACTCAAAAACACTACAGGTTTTTGTACAGGAGGAAGGGAGGGCAGGAGGCACCATTGTTCATGTAGTCATTCAGGGATGCAGCTGAACCAGGGCTCTGCTGTGTGGGATATTAGTGGTCACCAGAACAGAGGAAGGGAGAGAATGGAGGTACATAGAAATGGTGCATATCACATCTGCTTACAGCACAATATTAGAACTAGTGACATGACAAAAGGGAGCTATAATCTCAGTGTCCATAGCAATAGAGGAGAATTAGATATTGGCGAATACAGTAATGCCTACCACTCTTACATCAGTGAATGAAACAAAGCTTACATTCTAGTAAGCTTTCCTTTATGTTCTGTTAAACAACCTTTTTAAAAAAATTTTTACAATAACACAGTAAGAATTACCTAAGACTCAACAACCCCAGTGCATTTTAACTCTCAATGCTTTGGACACCTTAACATAATATGATTTCCTATTTTTGTGTGTAAGTAACAAATTACATATACACTTACTTGAAAATATAGAATTATTGGAGAACTCTTAGTTTAAAAAAAAGCTGCATAATGTCAAATGTTAATTCTTATGGTAAGAGTCAAGGTTGTTTGTTAACTTGATAATATTCACCTTTAAACGCATGCCTTCTTTGCTATACACTTGTTCACTTAAACACTGATAAACTTTATTCATTATAAAGCAAATACTTATTTAAAATCTACAGTGTTCAGAGGCCAAATCCTGGGAATATGCCAGTGAGTGAAAGTAGTTATGATCAAGCTTGCAGTCTAGTACAGGGGACAGACGTTACTCAGGTAACCACACCAGCTATTAGGAGAATTAAATGATGCACTAAAGTCCTTAGAGCGGTGCTTAGTATATAATTAGTGCTGAATAAATGTTAACTGTGTGGTCATCATTCAAAGATCTTTTTGACTAAAATATAGAAAATGGATTGCAAGGAAAGAAGAGAGGATTTTGGTAGTAGTTGGTATGAAAACATAAAGATGTCTTAAACTAAGTGGTATTGTAAAGATAAAGAAATATGGAAAAATGAATTCAATATATATTTAGGAGTAAAATTGACAAGACTTATCACCATCTGAAATGCTGTATATCTTACTCATTTTATTAATGTTTTATCTATAACAACTAGAATGTAAGTTCCATGAGAGCAGGAGTTTTTGTCTCTTGTTCATTGCTGTATCAGCAATAGTAACAGGGCCTGACACAGTATTTTGTTAACATTTATTGAATGAAGAAATACATTGGATGGGAGTGAAAAGGAAAGAAGGTACTTACGACTCTCAAGTTGCTGGTTTGTGCAAGTGGATGGTATATGGTTCCATTCTGAGACAAGTACCTAGTCTTGGGGGTTAAAGTCAGAGATTGCCTTTTGGACATAGTGTAAGATGCCTTTGAGACTGCCAGAGGGAGCTGTCAGGGAGGCAACTGGATATAATAGTCTGGAGTTCAGATGAGAGTCTTGACTGGTATAGTTAGATAGATAATAGTTATCATTGAAATTACAGTTATGAATGAACTAAGAGAGTAGAGAGTGAGAAGTGGAGAGGGCAGGGAGTAAGCCTTGAGGAAGTCCATCTCAGAGAGATAAAGAAGGGGCCATGGTGCAGGTAGAACACCTGGGTAATGATGTCTTAAGATATGTCTAGGTGGGGAAGGGGAAGGGTAAGCTGTGACAAAGCGAAAGAGAGGCATGGACATATATACAGTACCAAACGTAAGGTAGATAGATAGTGGGAAGCAGCCGCAGAGCACAGGGAGATCAGCTTGGTGGTTTGTGACCGCCTGGAGGGGTGGGATGGGGAGGGTGGGAGGGAGGGAGATGCATGAGGGAAGGGATGTGGGAACAGATGTCTATGTATGACTGATTCACTTTGTTATAAAGCAGAAACTAATAAAAAAAATAAAAAATTAAAAAAATTAAAAAAAAAAAAAGATATGTCTAGGGAGGGAAGGAAGGATTTCCAGAAGGAAGGGGTAGTCAGTACCACATGCTTAAGAACCATAAAGTTCATGGCACTATTTATACAGTAGAGTTTATTGGACCACTGTCAATCAAATATTGATAATATTAAATAATTCACTAGCTCTCAGTGATATTAAGTGAACTCTGATTACAGGACAGTAGAAGTATTTGAACTCAGAAAATAGCTTTACTAATTTCTTCTGAACTATTAGTTTTAGAAGAAATAGGATCCCTTTCGGATACAATGTAATGATAAGATTAGAATGTACCTATCTGGGTTGGATTCTTATGTATATTCAAAACAATTGTTTCTTGACAAGTAACCTAATTTATTCTGTGGTGGGAAGGCTGAGGAAGGAGAGGCTCCTATATAAGAATTCTCTGCAGATGGAAAGAAATGTTCAGGATCTCCTTAAGTTTCACTAAGATTAAATTTCCAGTTTAAGTGGAGGGTTTCATTAATTAGCTTTTATTTGTCTCCTTCAGTTGGAAGTCTAACCATTGTCTGTCATAGATGTGCGTTGTTTTGGAAATATTTGCACTGCCTTCAGATATCTAAATTTGCCTTGGACCAAATTTATTTTGGACCAAAATTTATTTTGGGTTACTTCCTAATTTTCTTAAGATCTTTATTCACACACACACAAAAAAAAGAGTAAGTATTTTAGAGTTTTATCAATCATAAAATATTCTCCAGTGATGCTACAAATTTAACAAATAAATAAAAATTTATTTAAGAACCTTTGCTGGCAAATCGTGTGCTTATTACTTTTGGAAGCAATAATTTGACTATTAAAAGTCTGCATTGTTACACTTTTATTAGTGAGTGTTTTATTGAGAAAGAATTGTGGTGTGTTCCTGCATATGGATGTGGCAGGAATCATTTTCAACAAGCCTTCCACAGAGGCATTCTGAATGCCTTATTTGCATTTTGTGCAGTTCAGTGGCTGATTGTTTGGATGAACTGAGCTCACAGTGTCAGCTATTATGCCACTCCTCGTCAGCGCTGCTGTGTCTTGGAGTGCTCATCTACCAGCCCAGGCTTTTCTCTGGAAAAGTGTTTTCATTTGTGCCTGTGATTCTAAAAACCATGTTTCTTCTCCAACGGGGAACTTAGGAACTCATTTTATTACACTCATGCCAACCCACCTTGTGGTCAGGTATGCGCAGCTAAACCTGACCCTGGGCTTTATATGATAGCATCTTTGAGCTCAGAGTCAGTTACACTCAACACGTTTCTTCAGCATCAGCAGAGGCTGATGTGTTATGCTCGATGCTGTAAGTTTAGACAGAAGCCGTGGAAAACCTCTAGTTGAACCGTAGAGAAGATAGCCTCCCCTGGCCACTCAAATTCTCACCTTTCCTCTGACCTTCCCTTTCTCTTTCTTACTGCTATAAAATCTTGGCTTTGTAGCTTTTCAGACTCACCCACCTAGACTTAGACTAACTCATTTGTTTACCGTTCTACTTTTTTCTTGCTTTGGGAGGAGGGAAAATGAGACTCAGTGACTTGTGGTAGTGGGAGAGGGGGCTGTAGGGGAACAGTGGGGAGAAGCAGCTTTGTGCAAACGGTAGATATATTTGGTTCCCGTCATTGACAGACATCGGCATGTCATTAAATTATAGAGGATGTACTCAGCTAATTAGATAATGAATTTCATAAGAAACTGAAAATCTTTCAGTACCATTATTAAATGGTAGTTATTATAGGTAATTCTCATGGGCAATCTTCTTTTTTAAGTAAGTTATTTAAACAAAAGTCTAAATTAGCCTTTCAGCTCCATCTTTTCTAGTACATTAAAATTTTAATCATGCCTGTATGATAATGTAAGATCTCTCCGAGGACCACACCCCTGTACTCCCAGAACAGGAGTAGCATATAAAGATGCTATGGATTGCACTTTCAATTTTAAAATTCCTGCATACCCGGATTATTCCCATTACGACACCCTGGGCGTACTTATAAAATTGATATGGGTGTGAAAGGATAGAAGCTTTGAGAAACATAAGTTTTAAAAATCTCTCTTTTGTAATAGGTGCTATCTTGTTTTGTTAATCTCATCCACTTTTTCACAGTTTTTGCTTTTTTGCTTTTAAATTTTAGAAACGACATAAAGCTGATAATGCAGTGAACAAGAAACAGACCCAAGGTAAGAATTCTACATTTTGTTTCTCGTATCTGTCAAATACACTCATAGTAATATATACAAATCACTTCAATTAAATATAATTCAACTGAAAACACTGTGTATCTCTTAAGTTTTTGTTCCAGGATAGATTCTTCCTTTGTAGCATTTATTAGCATGACACTTAAATTCACATTAGAGTGATTTACAGGGGTAATATTCATAGTTTTGAAAAGTAATATTTTTAATACATTTTAAGTGCCTCATAGCAATGTTCTCACAAGTACTGTCCATAAAATCTGCAGTTGTTTTGACAGTGTTAAGTGCTACAAAATGTCTTTGGGTGTGTGTGTATGATCTATAGATGTACTCTAGGTATGATTTATAGAAAATAATCAGATGTGATGTTACTTGAGTAAAAGGTATATTGGAAGCACTTTGAATTATCCTTTACTTGCAGAAGATATATACTCCAGAAATAAATAAAACAGTTAAAACCAGGCCAGCTTCTGGAAAGCACATGGCATGTTGATGTGGCTCTTTTGTTGTGGGTCTCATTTTGATGGAGTTGAAACCCAAATGACCTTCAACACAAGCAAATAGACTTTGTGCTCTCAATTTAAAAAAAAAAAAAATACCCAGGAACATGTGAAACAGACATCTTACCCCATCCCTGAGCTTTCCCAGTCTGAGAATCCCATCTCTCTCTGAAGTTCCCTGATGTGATGAGGATCAGCCATGTCTGCCAAAATTAGCTGGTAATTAAAAACAATATTTTTATATGGCTCTGACTTTTATGGGACTCTGTCAAAATACCCTGCTTCTCTTCTTACCACCTTCTACCAAAGGGATTATCTGCTGATCTTTGATGCATTTGAAAAAGGTACATTTATTAAAGTATCACCTAATAAATATGTACTGAGATTATACTTATTACGGGACATATGAAAAAGTATAAGATGAGAACTCTATAAAGGTGAAAAATGATCTTGTGTGGAAAATGAAGGATTTGGATTACGTGATCTCATTGTCTCTAGATTTTTGTGGCAAATGCTGGTTCCTGTGGCAAATGCTCTACGAATTCAAAAGCAGGAGAGAATTGTGGCGTAACTTGAGCTAGATCTTGAATTTCGGGAAAAGTTTGGATGAGCAGAGGCACCTGGGCAAGACGTTGCCTGTGTGCCAAGTGAGGAAGGGTGAAGAGAGCTTTTCCTGAGCAGAGATGAAGACGGCTGTTGGATTGCTTTGTGGAACCACTAGAGTGCCAGATGGGGAAAGGAGATTCCTGGCAAAGGGAAGCAAAGACATGATCAGAAAGGTAGACCGGGGTCAAATTTTACAAGGCCTTGAATGCCAAGCCAGGAGATTCCAACTTTTCTTACGTATGCTGAGTAGCTGTTGAAGGTTTACAAACCAAAAAGAGATAAGGTAAACATGCAGATTAAAGTCGGAGAGCAGAGTGACACGGAATAGGGGGCTCTTAGAAGCTTGAGGACTAAGCTACTCTAGGGGTTTAGGTGGGAAGGGACAGCCATAGGTACTGAAAGGGGGGAAAAAAAAAGCAAAAATGTTTCAGGTACTGGTATTTTTGGCAAGTGGTGCAGTTTTTGCATTTGTTGCCATGTTGCTCAGAATGTTCAGTAATGGCTTTTGAACCAAAAATATGTAACTGTTTTTTCCAATACATAATGTGTCTTGTGGCAGAGGGCTCCTATCCTCAGGGACTAGCAGTTACTTATTTTCAAGCCTTGGCACAAGAAGTCAACATTGTACAGTTGAAGAGTAGCCGTCATAGCCATGTTGATTTAAGCTACCACGCCTTGTATGGGTGGGTTCTCTGATTTTCCAGGTACTTCCAGAAATACTCCCTTTTTGCCCACTATTCAGAGAAAAGATTATTTCTTGGTTCACCAATTCATTCTGGATTAACAAGATTAGCTCTGTGGTTAAAAAGTGAGAGGAAAGTCTTCTATAGTGTAGAAAACTCATGTCAAAAATAAAATATTAAGGCTTACATATAAAAATCATTTTAAGTCAGAATAGTTGGAAAGCCCATGTTCAAGAAATTATGGTCTTTAGTTTGCTACTTGATTGTTTTCTAAGAGAATCGAATCGTTCTTTCTTTTTCCTTTGCCTAGTTTGAGTATTTGGTCATCTTTTTGATTTTGCAGTTGATAGGTGATAACAAATGTTTGAGTAGGATACTATTTGCTGTCAGATAACTCAAATTACTGATACTTTATATGAAAGCCATCTGTCGGTAGGCCAGACTGAAATTCAATTTGCTTTCCTGAGTTGAGGCAGGAAGTGGTGTAGGAGTGGGAAGGGGGTTATTTTTGACAGGCAATTAATCATGACAGATATTTTTAGTATTTTACTTAAATTTCATTTTCTAAATGTTTATCAAGACCATGTAATATATGAGGATGTCTTTCCCTCAGCTTCAAATATTAATCCTCCTATATTCTTAGAAAAATGAATATTTTCTCTCCTTATTTTGCATTGAGGCACTAAAGAGTGACTTTTTTTCTCTGTCATTCCCTAGTGACTTCAGAAATACAGATTCATGATTTCACTTACAACATTTTCAGTGGACTGGTACCTGTCTGATGCCTCATTTTCACCAATTAATGAACTTGATCAGGGGTTTCTGCAGAGGGCCGGTCTTCCTCATCTTTGTGTCCTCACAACTCTAGCCCAGGGGCCCGTCCTTAGCAGGTGCTCTATGTGAGTGAAAGAACCACTCTCTGTATAGATACTTCAGTACAGATAGGAAGCAGGAAGAGACTAGAAATGAAAGGAGCCTCCTTGAAAATTCATTACCTAGGGTGTGAGCAAGATGAAAAGCAGTATTTCCAAAACACTGTGTCCCAGACTGTTCTGCAGGCGCTGATAAGATTAAAAAAAAAAAAACTAACATGGTAGAAGTTCTTGCCTCCTCTTTACTGTCTCTGTTGAAGTCATTATGTCATCATTTTACTCTGCTCTGCATCCTATGAACACAGCACTGTGTCCACTTATCACTTCCACTGCCAAAAGCCCAGAGCACTGCCGTATTCAGGACCCCCAGGTTTTCCTGGCATCTAAATTTACCTTATTTTCTCTAATTTCTTCCTCAATATTTGAGCTCACAATATCTGACATACCCTCCCTCCGCGTGTCTACATACACACAGGAGGCAGTCTCTCACTCTGTGTCCTAAATTGGGTTTTCTTGGCCAAACTTATCTCTGCAGAAATTTGTTAATTATGCATTTGTAATTATCATTATAATATGTATATTGAAGCCAATCCCCATAAGAATTTGTTGTGATTGAGCTAGTTCTCTTTTTAAATTGTAAACTTATGCTTTTACTTTTTGTGGAAAACTGCTATGGCTAGTATTTCAAGTGGAATGACAATTTCACATAAAGTCACAATATGGAGGCCTGGGAAGGATGGGGTTCAGGTGCAGACTAAGAAAGATATTTTGGATCTAAAATATTAAAATTAAAGATGCCTCTTAATGAAGTAGATTTGCTGTTTTAAAATCCCAGGTTTGGATATATTCCCTGAAGGATGGTATACATACATTCTGCAGGTGAGAATGTCTGGGAGACACCTGTGACACCTGGCAGCCCATCAGTCACCTGACTGGCTGCTGCTGTTAAATGAGGGCCACATTAGTACCATTAGATTGTTTCATACCTTGTTTTGTTAGTAGGTATTAGATTAGAATAAGTCTTTAATAAAGCAGTAGAATAAGTCTTTAATAAAGCAGTTTTGCTCTGTTTTAATTTAATTTACAAAAAGATAACATGAACTTCTTTTTAACTTGGCACATAGCTAAAAATAATAGATCTCATCTCCACATGATTCGTCTTTTCCCAGAGCTACATCAGCCTTTTCAGTAGTGGAGTTGAGTTGGTGGCCACTGATAACCCCTAACAAGGCTACTACCCTGCAGGGCACATAGTTGCTTATCTCTGACTGCAAGCTATTTCACCTTTAAAGTCCTTTATGAAAAAGATGTTGAGTTGGTGTGGGTTGAATTTGTTTTAGGTTGTTAAGCCTGAAATGACCTACTAACAAGGCTGAATCCATCTGGTTGAGTTCATTTCATGCTAAGGGACTTAAAATAGCACCACTTTCCTGGCTTACTGAAAAAGCCAGTGTGCAGCTTTTTTGTTTCCCTGGAGGTATCTGACACATCTGATCCGTCCATAAGCCTGGACCTGTACTCTACCACGTGTACATCAGTTACATATAAATAGTTCTTAGAAAGTATTGTTTCCATGAGCATAAAAATTGGACTTAAAAATTGAGCACATATGTGCTAAAGAATGTTTTCAGACACCTCTAAGATTGTTAATATCTTCAAATTAAAATTTTTAAATCTTACGATTTTATGAACTGAACTGGTTAGATATTTTTAGCAACAGCTCTGGATGAAGAGGAAGTATTTATTTGTGGGGAAGTACAACTGCAGATTATCTTTCATTTGTCCCATAAATAAAAGCACACCAAGAAACAAAATCCATTGAGGAAATTGAGGGCCATAGATAAAGTGAAAGGAGAAAAACA
The DNA here is from genome assembly GCF_964165515.1 of Mesoplodon bidens. Lineage (NCBI taxonomy): Eukaryota > Metazoa > Chordata > Mammalia > Artiodactyla > Ziphiidae > Mesoplodon > Mesoplodon bidens. The sequence continues at coordinate 145,558,484 of NC_138176.1, forward strand.
GGTGTGACTCCAAGTTAGAACGTTTATTGTTTCACTTCAGTAAGTCTTGCTGAACATCTACCTTGGGTAAGACCCAATGCAGAAAATGCAGAAAGAAACCAGGCTTCATGCTTGCCCTGTAGGAAATTAAAATCTGGTAGGGAAGATAAGATGCTCACTGATACTGTGATACAAGATAGAAAAACTAATAAAGGCTAAATGAGAGAGGTGGGGATTCAGAAGTGTCACATGCGAGGATCACAAAAACGAGTGGACTTTGAGTAAGCAGAGCTGTCGGGGTGGGTGCAGGGATGATCCAGGAGGAAATGGGAAGGCATGAGGTATATTCTGGGAAGAGCAAATACAGATGTCCCTTGGTATCCATGGGGGATTGGTTCCAGGACCCTCACCAATACCAAAATCTGATTCCTTTATACAAAATGGCATCTGAGTGGTGGATGCAGAACCCGTGGATACGGAGGGCTGAATGCAGTCCGTTTTGGCTACAGCATAGGATACGTGGCAGAGAGCAGTGGGGACAGGAACGGGAAGGCAAGTTAGGGTCATAATTTGGAGGCTTTGAAAACCAAGGTGAAGAACTTGGAGAGAATTACTGAAGGGTGTGGCTAGGTTCCCAGTCATACTTTTTAACAAGGAATGTGACAGCTGTATGGGGAGGGGTGGGGTGAGGCACAAAGGGAGACTGACTTTTGATTAATTAGCGAAGGGGAATAGGGTGGTAGCAATGAGAAGGCAAAGGAAAATACACAATGGACAGATCCAACTGGACTTGGCAAAGGAGGGGAAACCCCATCAAACACCAAATGCTAAATTAATAGAGGACTGAGGCTGTGATACCCACTAAATCCAGCACTTAAGAAGTCATAAAATAGATAAGCAACAAGAATTTAGCGTATAGCACAGGGAATTATAGTATCTTGTAATAATCTGTAATGGAATAAAATCTGCCAAAAATCTGAATCACTATGCTGTACACCTGAAACTAATGCAATATTGTAAATCACATCTTCAATTTAAAAAAAAAAAGTCACAGTTCTTAACTGGAGTTCCAGTTCTAAACTGGAGAGCAGATGTGGGGCTGGGAGAACTGAAGCCTAGCTGCAGGGAAGGGTGGAATGACTGGTGAGGCGATGCAAGGAGATTTTTCTTTCAAGGAATTTCTCAATTACATAAAGGAAAAAGCAAATGATTCATGACTCTGTGCAGCACAGGGGGGGAAAAACATTCTGAGCAAAGAAGGTTCCTGCCCCTTGTGCACTGATCACATCATCTCACCCATATTTTTTTAAGATAAGTCACTGGTTCTCAAACAACTTGCTGAAACTCACCCCTAGAGTTTCTGTAGGCCTTGCAGGGGACCCCAGAATTTCATTCTAAAGAAATTCTCATTGATGCTGATGCTGCTAGTGAGGACCCTTTTTAAAAGTTTTAAAGTAAGCTGGAAGAAGTGGTATCAATTCATTGAAAAATCCCTATAGAGAATACGGACGAGAGTGGAACTCAGGAGGTTCCCTTTGTCTTTTGTGTCAGAGGATCCCAAGCAGATTGTTGCTTAATTTGAACTTTATAGGGAAGTTCACGAAGGAGACTTTTGTGCAGTGTCAGTTTGTGCCACAAGAGGTTTTTTGCCTTCAGGTTGTCTTTGTAAGGGTCTACGTGGTGAATGAATTGATGCTTTAATATGGGTATGCTGGTTTTCCTTCTCTGCCCGGTTCAAAACTATAGTCTCAGCGGTTCTCTTAGCCTTCTCAATGCACTAAAGCTCCTCTTCAGTGCTTCCTGCCACTTAGGGATTGCAGCATGCTGCCTTTGCTGTGGTTTCTCTATGTCCTATGACAAGGGTAGTGCCCATTAACCTTTTGGATAATTTGCCTTTTGTTAACTTATTTCAAGAAGTGGCTTGATTGCCCAGGAACAACACCCCACACACTCCAGTGACACTTTCTGTAACGGCCTTAATGGTAGACCAGTTAGATCGCCGTGGTGATGGCTTCTCTCAGAGAAGCCAGCATGAGACCCTCAGCCAGCACCTGTATGTGTGCGACATTTGATTGAGTCCTGAGAGAGTGATGGTTTCTCCAGAGCCTTTGATTAGGGAATTCCCAAGGGACTCTAACAGAATGTTTTTATTTAAACAAAATCCATTACAAAAAAGCTGTTAAGTAGCATCCTGCTCAGTAAGAACAGGTGACATTTGAGGTATTTGTTTAAAATCTGAGCTCCTCCATGCATACTAATTAACCAGTGTGGAAATTATAGCAGGTGTGTTTGGGGAACTGCTGAGAGGTGGAGGAGATTTGCATTTAAAAGGAAGAGCTGTTAAAGCATCATAAGACAAGCCATTGACATAATTCTTTCCTAGCTTGTTCTCAGTCCTCTTCACCAGGCATCACTGATCATCTCCTCCATGGGTCACCTTCTCTAGAGTTGTGAAGTAAGTGTACTTTGGGACCAAGTACTTTTAGCTTTGCTAAAAGCTCAGCAAAGGACCCAGCATCATTTCTTGTTTCCTCTAAACCTGGTTAGAGCTGGGTTAGAGGAGGTCAGTGATTAAAAATAACTAGGTTTCTATTTCAGTCACCAGCATAATACATGTGATATGGTTTATTTCAATTGTTCTGTGGTTGGATGTTTAGGAACCAGTTCAGAAGTAAAGACAACAATGAATTGTGACTGACTTTTATCCAAGCCTTGATTTGTGCAGAAACCTTTTTTTTTTTTTTTTTTTTTTTTGCTGCATTGGGCCTTCATTGCTGCGTGCAGGCTTTCTCTTGTTGCAGCGAGTGGGGGCTGGCTACTCTTCGTTGCGGTGCATGGGCTTGTCATTGCAGTGGCTTCTCTTGTTGCGGCGCACGGGCTCTAGGCACGTGGGCCTCAATAGTTGTGGCATGCGGTCTTCAGTCGTTGTGGCTGCTGGGCTCTAGAGCGCAGGCTCAGTCGTTGTGGCTCACAGGCTTAGTTGCTCCGCAGCATGTGGGATCTTCACGGACCAGGGATCGAACCCATGTCCCCTGCAATGGCAGACGGATTCTTAACCACTGCACCACGAGGGAAGTCCCCAGAAACCTTTTATATGTCGTGAGCTGATTTTTAACTTCACCAGAATTCTGTATTGTTCTCTATATCCTAAAATGGGTCTAGCCTCAAGTTTGAAGAAGCTATGCACTTCTAGCTTTTATTTTTGTGTTATGGTTTTGTGGATCAAAAACAAACGAAATTGGTGGTGGAAGGTAGAAGGGATAGAAACATCCTCAGTTCTAAGAAGCCTCCAGGTAATGCTGATGCTGCAGGTCTCTGGACCACCTGTTGAGTGGCAAAGTTCTGTACTACATCCAAAGGTATGTTACTCTTAGTTAGAATTCTAATTCAGTGTAGGACATAAAGGTAATTTACACTTGGATTAATCTAGGCCACTGTAGCTTTCAGAATAAGTACCAAGTACCCATCAGATTGACAAAATTCAAGCAACTGATAACAGTTTGTGCTTGTCTAAGTTTATAGTCAGTGGAACATTATATATTGCTTAGTGACACTGTAGAGTGCCATATGGAAGTAATCTGGTTGTATCTGATAAAAGTACAAACACAAATACCCTAGAGCCAGCAATGCTCCTTTGGGACTCCTCTCCTATAGAGTACAATTACGTAAATATATTTCAGTGTTATTTGAGGTGGTAGAAAAAAGTCGTGGTCAAAATTTCCACTGAGAGGAGGATAGTTGAATACATTATGATACAACTGTTGTGTAAATCAGAGTTGTTTCACAGCTGGACTGGAATACCTCTGTGCTGATCTCAGAGACACCTGGAACTGTGATGCTGAACCTTGGCCAAGAGAAGGATGAGGGCTTCCCTGGTGGCACAGTGGTTGAGAGTCTACCTGCCGATGCAGGGGACACGGGTTCATGCCCCGGTCCGGGAAGATCCCACATGCCGCGGAGCGGCTAAGCCTGTGCTCCGCAACGGGAGAGGCCACAACAGTGAGAGGCCCGCGTTCCGCAAAAAAAAAAAGAAGGACAAGATGGACTAGCTGTTCAATTAATGCTCTCTGCAGGGTTTGAAACTCCCCTGAAGCACCCAAAATTAGCTCCTCTGCTTAGTTTAAGGATGTATATAGATTGATGGCTTGACTGGTTTAATTTGTAACATAATCTGGCTTGTCTAATTGACTGGGGGGTGTAAAAGATCCCCTGGAAACATTTTCCCAGGCTTTCCTGAAATTAAGATTTATCATACATATGATGGAGGTTCAAAATCCATGTCCGAGGTGAACGAGAAGGGACCCTGGAGGGCTGTGCCTAGGAGTTTCTCAGGTCCCTGATGCTTGCCTGGGCTTTTATTTTCCCGCTGTACCATATCCTCTAGTTTGATTAAAACTTTTCTTGAATACACCCTGTGGAGTCTTGTGAGTCTGTTCAGTTATCTGACCCATTTGTAATGGATACATCCATACAAGGGATTATTTCTCAAAAAATGGGTTGTCTCTGTGCTTTGTCCTGAAAGTACATGTTAAGTGGAAAACGAAGTTGCAGAGAAATAAATTTTTAAAAAGAAAGAAAACAAACATGCATATGTGCATGCTTGTCTAGAGAAAAGTATGTGAGGATGCATCAGCATTCCTTACCTTGAGAAAGTGGCATGAGAGGAGGAAAGAATCTCAGCTTTTCCTTTATATAACTCCAGTTGACTTGGACAATAATACATTGATTCTGCAGTTTGATAGAAAACATTGTTGACTAAAAATGTATTTAAAAGTTTCTTAGACATATCAGTTTTTGCAGTAAGCCATAGTTTCCAGTGTATGTCTTCAGTGATGAATGGAGGAAACCTTTGGATGGAGCGTAGGGGAGAAGAGAGTAGGAGGATGTACTGTTTGGGTGGAGGCAGGCATCCCCTAAGAGATGGTAGGAGGACAGGCTAGTTTACAGAGGGAGGGTGACACAGAAGGGTCAGGTAGGGGAGGGACGTAGGTAGGTTCAAATGTGCATGGAGAAACCATCCAAGCGAGGTTGAGGGGAATGAGCAGGTGGGGAGGATGGACAAGTGAAGCAGATTCAGATGGTTTTCCAGGTTTCAGTGAAAGTGGCCAGGCTTCCAACCTCCCTGGTGGAGCAGACTCCCTGGTATGGTCTGGTCAGCTGAGTTTGGGAAGCCTGCTGTGACACTTCCATCCTGTAAGGGGGACCCAGTAGAGTGGTTCAGGGCTATTTTCAGGTGTGAACTGACCAGTCTCTTCCGAGTGGCAGCATTTCAAGGAGGGCTAGTTTGGATTACAGAGCTGGAAGGGGTGGCCCAGAGCTGACATCAGAGGACATTCATGTCCCAAACACACAGGAACATTAGTGCATCTAATGGTTGTGTAACCATTTCCAGCTGCTCACACTGGAAACATTTTAGGAACTTACGAAACTGAGAAGGCTATTTTAAGCAAATGTTTAAATAGTTCATTGGCATCATTTTATGTAGCTGTTTGGTTTTTTTTGGAGTTATAACTCACATACCATAAAATTCATTATTTTCAAGTATACAGTTCAGTGTTTTTTTAGGATATTCACAGCGTTATGCACCCAGCACCACTATCTGATTCTAGAATCCTTTCATCACCCCCAGACGTTTAAGCAGTCAATCCCCATTGCCCTCTTTCATGAGCCCCTGATGACCACTAATCTACATTCTATCTCTATGGATTTGTCTGTTCTGGGCATTTTATATAAAGGAGATCATACAACATGTAGCCTTTTGTGACTGGCTTATCTTCAAGAGTCATCCCTGTTATCACATGTATCAGCATTTCATTCCTTTTTTATGACTGAGTAATATTTCATTGTATGGCTTTATCCCTATTGTTTAACCATTCATTGGTGGATGAACATTTGGGTTGTTTCCACTTTCTGCCTATTATGAACAATGATACAGTGAACATTTGTGCACAAGTCTTTGTGTGAACATTATGTTTTCAGTTCTCTTGGATATATACTTAGGTGTGGAATTTCTGTATCATGATAGCTCTGTGCTTAACTTTGAGGAAATGCCAGAGTGTTTTCCTGTATAGCTATTTTTTAAACATTGTGTATATATTGTTTTTAACATGAGATCTATTAGGGAACAGGGTTGTATCTTTAGTAAATCTATGTAACTACTACTATGGCTTCATATGGCCCCAAACACATAGGAACATCAGTGGATCCACTTTCCATCCAGCAAGTATTGACTGAGCATCTTTGTGTTGCTGCATGGGAACACTGGGAATACAGCAGAGAACAGAATAGAGAATATTCCTGTGGTCAAAGATTTTGGAGTCTGGGGAAGGAGAAAGCCTTACATAAATCCTCTCTCAACTAAATATATAGTAAAACTGTCATAAGTGCTCTGAAGGAGAAGTGCAGGAAGCTCATTTAGACTTGAGGGTAGTGGTAAAGGTGTAAGTGTCAAAAAAATGTCCCCTGAGAAAGTGGTGTTAAAGCTGAGATCTAGGTGAGGATGGAGGGAAAGTGTGTTGCAGTCGTGGAAACATGTGCAAAGGATTTGAGGCAGGAAGGAGCGTGTTGCTTTCAGCACGGTGGGCCTGAAGAAGGGGCAGAGGGAGTGGTCAGAAGTGGTGATAGAGATTAGGCAGGTGCTGCTTCATCAGAGGGCTTTGAGGTGTTTGGACTTATTTTATGAGCCAAGGGGAGCCAGTCGAAGAGTTTTAAGCAAGGAGTCACTTAATGTTGTATATGTATGTATGTGTATAAGGATATATGAATTGATACATAATAATCCATAATTGTATGTAAAATCATTGTACTTTTTCATTATAGCTATACTGTAGAAACTAAATTTGAAAGAGATCAAGAGTGAATGTAGGAAGCTAGTGGTGAGGCTAATTCAGACCTCCAGTTGGGAGATGACGGTTGCTTGAAGTAGGGATGCCGATGTTGGTCATGGTGGAGGAGATAAAACAAGGCGTAATTTGATATGCTTAGAGCACAAAATCAACAGGATATTTTTAGTAGTAAAAATTATTCATGATTTCCAAAGATTTTTTTTTTTTTTTGCAGAAGAGCTTAAAAATAGAGAGATGAACAGTGAGGCATATGAGCATAATAAAACTGCCAAAAACCATAATACAGCATTGTTAACAAGCCAAAATTGTTTCTTAGAAAGTATTGCTACCACCCCCCAAAAAAAAACCTGCTGGAACTAATAAGTGAATTTTACAAAATTACATGACAAGGTCAGTGTATGAACGTTTAACGCATTTCTTTATACTACCGGTGACTAATTGGAAAATGGAGTAAAAAATACAACTTAAAAGAAAAAAGTCATTAAATGTCAAGAAATAAATCTAATGAAAGGCCCATACACTCTAAACTCCAAAACCTATTGGAGAAAATTTATGAAGACATAAATAAATGGAAAGGTGTAGCTTGTCCATAAACTGAAACACTTGAGCCCCAAATCAAAGTCCCAGGAGGGTTTGGAGTTTTTTGAGAATTGACAATTCAATTCTAAAATTTATATGGAAATGCAAAGAATTCAAAATAGCCCAAACAGTACTGAAAGAGAGCAATGTGGGAAAACTACCTAAGTTCAAGACTTACCATAAAGTTAAAATGATCAAGGTGGTATGTATTGGTGTGAAAATGTGTAAATTGATCAGTGGAATAAATACAGAATCCAGAAATCGATCCACCATAGTACCATGTCAGTTTAACGAGGGAAAGAAAGATTTTTTTAAACAGAATCTCAGATATGTTGATTGAAACCTTAATACAAAAATACTATATGATTCAGTACATATGACATGCAAAACTAACTTATGGTGAATAATTTATATTTGTCTCTGGAGATAGGATAATGGACTGTAAAGTGGTATGAGGAGTCTTTTTGGAGTTCTGCATCTTGTCCTGAGTGGTGAATTCACAGGTGTTTACAGTTTTTAAAAAACTCATTGAATGGAATATATAAGGTCTATATACTTTGTTGTAAGTTATACTTCAATGAACGAAGGAAAACCTCATGATTGTGAGCCAGGCAGGGTGTCCTAAATACAGGACAGGGAAGTAGGCTGCCTATAAAGCAGCAGGAAACCACAAACAAGCATGGTGATGGAGTGGTGAGCCCCGTCGAAAGAGGTGGCCACTGCTGTCCAAGCCGCACGTCACAGTGCGGTAACTGACTGAGCTCCCTGATAAGCCTGAAGTCTTCATTTTCATGTCAAACCTCTTGATTTTAGAAATATTGGAAACTGATTTTTAAAAACCCAAGTATTGCAGTGTGGGAATGTTTACTTGTATGAGGCGGGATTAGAAGAAAATAAACGGCAATAAAGAGCTCCAGATACTATTGAACAGGATTTTGTTTTCTAATTTAAATTTATGCAAATTTTAGCCCCAGTCAGTCAGTTATGCAGATTTGAACAGCACTTTGCCAACACTCCTTGTTGAGAACTTAATATTGTAGTCACTGAGTTAAGTGATTAAAGGGCGAAGTGCTCTCATTTTTTCTTTTTTTTTTTAATTTTTTTTTATCTTTGGCCGAGTTAGGTCTTCGTTGCTGCACGCGGGCTTTCTCTAGTTGCGGCGAGCAGGGGCTACTCTTCGTTGCGGTGCACGGGCTTCTCATTGCGGTGGCTTCTCTTGTGGAGCATGGGCTCTAGGCACGTGGGCTTCAGTAGTTGTGGCACGCGCGCTTCCATAATTGTGGCACGCAGGCTTCAGTAGTTGTGGCACGCAGGCTCAGTAGTTGTGGCGCACGGGCTTCGTTGCCCTGGGGCATGTGAGATCTTCCTGAACCAGGGCTCAAACCCGTGTCCCCAGCATCGGCAAGCGTATTCTTTAAATTTATTTATTTATTTATTTATTTATTTATTATTTATTTATTTTTGGCTGTGTTGGGTCTTCGTTTCTGTGCGAGGGCTTTCTCCAGTTGCGGCGAGCCGGGTCCACTCTTCATCGCGGTGTGCGGGCCTCTCACTATCGCGGCCTCTCGTTGTGGAGCACAGGCTCCAGACGCGCAGGCTCAGTAGTTGTGGCTCACGGGCCCAGTTGCTCCGCGGCATGTGGGATCCTCCCAGACCAGGGCTCGAACCCGTGTCCCATGCATCGGCAGGCAGACTCTCAACCACTGCGCCACCAGGGAAGCCCCGGCAAGCGTATTCTTAACCATTGCGCCACCAGGGAAGTCACTTCCCCCAAGGTCTTTTTTACTCTTAAGTGTCATGCTCTGAACCCCTTGTACTCCAGGAGCAACATACAGGAGCAGTTTTACTCCTGGCATCAGTTTGGGTGAACTCTACAGGCATTAGAGTTTTGTGTATTAGAATATAGGGATCAGTTTTAGATGCCTGGTGCTCAGATCCTTCACCTCTAACTGTATGAATACTGTCAAAATTGGAATTTTAACTTAGTCATATAGCTACTGGAAATATTTTAGTGTTAGCTCTTCATCTTGGAATTATTATTTAAATGAATGAGGTTGATTCACCAAAATTCACTGCAAGATATTCCTTGTTGCATTTATTCATCTGTTTAACTAGCGCTGGAGTGTCTTATGGGCCTGGAGTGCTGTGAAGTGCTAAAGATAAAGAAATGAATAAGACACAGCCCCTGGCTTCAGGGAATTTTGGAACACAAAGAGATTATATTTAGATTAAAATAATTTATGTTGTAACACTGGTTTCCAGACCTGTTGGTATATAATTAGTGTTAGATTTGCTATTGCACTTTTTGGGGATTATCATCATCGTGATTTACTTAAGAGGGTTCAGCCTTCATCTCTTCTAACATCAAAAGAAACTGAATCTAATGTTTTTGTGCCTGTAAATTATTCATCTTGCAAATATTTACCCAATAGCTACTTTGTGCCAGGTACTGTACTGTTTCCAGAGAATATTGTGTTAAAGTAAATACTAGTTTGCCCTCATGGAATTTACTGTGAGGATAATTTGTTGACTGACCTTAACTTAATCCTTTTAAGTACTACATGCTGTGCTATCTACTTCACATTATTCTTTTTTGTTTTGTTTTATCTGCTAGTGTCTATTGGCATATTCAGTATTATGCCACAGACACACTGCAGGAATAAAAGAAAGGTATACTGAGTAACTTTACTGTTGCAAAGCAGTAATAAAACACTGAGAAATATCAACCCCTCAATCATAATTTAATTGTAGCCTCTTCTTTTATTTCTTCTCAGTAAACCAAATATAGAAACATTTGCTAGTTTGCATTATTTTAAAGCTAAAGGCACAGATTATTTTAATCTACTGGTTTATGCGTTAAATTTTTACTACCGAGTTTGAAATCCATTCCTGCTATGCTTGTAAATCTTTTTTTTTTTCTTTTTTAACATTGCTACTGTTATGGCTTCTGAAATTTTTTTAAGCTTGTCACTCCCTTTGCCAAGCATTTTTGTGGCTTTCTCCTCCAGCCAACCCCTGTAATTCCTCTGTGTGCTGATGAAAGCCCTTGGCAACGCCAGTGAGATAAAATAGTATTTTATTTTGAGATCTGAAACATTCATTTGTTGTTTCTTTGTGCAATTTTATGTATCTTTGCTGTCATAATTGGTTTTTAAACCTATAAAAATTGTTACCAGTTAATTTATTTGAAGCTATTCATTTAAAATGATCATTTCATCAGAGGTAGGCTTCTGATAAGTAAAAATATTCTTAAAACTGTCACCTTTTCTCTTTCCAGTTTTGAGAAGTGGTGCTTGGGAAATTGTGCACTGGGAAAAGGTATGCATTGATTTTTATTTTTTTACAGGAGAAGAAATGCATAGAGGTAACTCTAGTAGATATAATTTTTGTATATAATATAAACAAATGTCAAGGATTCCACTGATATGAAAGCTATTTAGTAATTAATGTTGTAAACATACATGGAATCTTCAGTTAGTCACTGCCATTTAATAACTTGCAATATATTAGAAAGACTATTACCTTAAAGTAATATTGAGAACTTTTTGTTCCTTTCATAGTATATTTTGAGTACTGTTTTCATAGATTTCACTTAACCATGGACTGTTTTGTGTTGTAATTTTTTGCTTTAATCATCTACTGTCCAAGTAAGACAAAAATTAGATTCTGATAGTTCACATTTGTTTACTTTACTTCACATTCATATATCATGGCTAATCGCATTTACACACTGCTAATTCATTTTTTTTAATGTCTTACTAACTAAATATCATCTTCTAATGAGCTGGAAATCAGTTCCATCAAGAAGTTAATTTGCTCATAGGAGCTCTAACATGGCAGTTAGTGAGTTGAGTCATAATTTAGCAAGTGTTATCCAAGGTTCATATGCTTTTCAGACCTCAATTTCAAAAGGTAAGCAATGATTGTTAGTTCTCCCTTAGTTATGGAAGACCATTTAATCGCCAGTCATCCACAAGTAATTTGGTGAGAGACTTTCAGAGGCGAGGCCGTTCTACCCAGGGGACTTTGTTTTCTGAGATTACTAGTACAATGGAGGTGTAACCCACACTCAAGTTTATTTGCACTCCAGTATTTCCCAGTTAAAGGCCATGCCCTGATTCTACCTTGTGATGTTCATAGTCACCTTGTATTCCCACAGGGAACAGGATTCATCCTGAATTAATTACATCTTTGTTTATTTTAAATCAGTAGCCAGAATAGAGATTGACATCTCCTTTTCTGGATATTTCAAAACTCACTAGTCTCTCTCTCTGGTCTTTGACATGAAAGTAACATAGAGGAAAATACTTTGTGCTTTCCTTATTTCTGTGATAGTCACCTCTTTTTCAGAGCAAGATAAAAAAAACAAAAAAGCTCAATTTACTGTTTCAAAAGAAGTTTCTTTTATGCTCTTGTATAGTACTTGTGGATTTAAACACTTTAGAGCCAAGACAAGTAGGGTATAATCAAGTATGATAAATTGAAGTTTATTATAAATGTGTTTCATTTACTAGGTTTGTCAGGGTAATTAACATAAATGCATATCCTAATAGATTGATATCAGTTTCTTCTTACCTAGAGTGCTTGCTTAGAACATAAACAGTTGTAAAGTCAGGAGATAACCATCTACTAGTTCACACTAAAATTAACCTGTTAAAATGTTTTATTTTCCTAATAGTCATTATTCCAAGATTGACTGGATTATTTTAACTTACTTTTTCAATTTTCCACAGAGAAAAAAATTGAATTACCAGCCCATGATTTTCCATAGAGGTAGCATTCTCAGTTGCCTTGGAGATGAGTGCCACATTTTCCCTGAGCATCCCACTTCGAAATACAGAGGGGTAGAATTTAAGGTGTTGCCAAAAATCATCCAGCCAAAATGAGCTGATGTTACTTAATAACTAGAAGTAGATACTTAATTAATTAGAATTAATAAAAGTTGGTTCAGTGATTAATTCAAGATAAATATTCAGAAATTGACATCACTCTTCTCAGCAATAGCAATTTAGAAAAATACAGTGAAAAAGAGATCTCAATCCTGGTGGCATGTGGGATGCTTACAGGTAAACTTGAAATATATATATGACCATTGTAAAGAAAACATAAAAACTTTAGGTGTTAAAGTTTCACAAAAAGACAAATATGTAGTATTCCTAGAAAAACAGCACCACTTGTTCAAAAGTAATGATGTAGTATAATCAGGGAAATTATCTTTTTTTTTCCTCAAGAGTTGACTAAATTATTCATTGTGATTTCAAAAATAAACAGTTGAGAAAATAGAAGAATATTTTGGAAAATTAACAGTGTGCAAGGATTAAATATAAGTAAAAGGGTAAGCAAAATTTATTAAAATAGCGTGAATCTGTTGCAAAAATATACATTGATGAAAAGCATAAAATAGAATAGGATGCCCTGAAATAAAGCCTATTTAATATTTGATAAAGGAGGCAAAAATCATGGATTAAAGGATTATTTAGTAAATCATGTTGGGACCACAGATTAGCAGTTTCAGGAATAATACAGTTTATATCTAAGACACAGCCTGTGCTAAAATAAATTTCAACTGGCTAGAAGAAAATGTTGAAGCATTGTTTTTGAAAAACATACCAATAGAATAAAGACCTTAATAAATATTTGGAGGAGAACAAGATCAAAATATCAAGGATCTATGGAATTTGATTATATAAAATTTAAAACTAGTACACATCACGCAAATAAGCAGAGAGAATATAGAAATATTTGCACCAAATATGACAAAAGATTGAAATCGTTATCTAGATAGGAAATATAAGCTGGCAAAAAGTAAGAAGAAATATAATAAGCAACCAGACTCAGTATAATATTCAACCTAATAATAAAAGTTGCAAATTTAAACGGTATTGAGGCCTCGTTTGCTATCTAGTCAAGGAAAAAACTTGTATTTCAGAATTTTTATGAAGTATTTTATTCACATACTATTGTGGATTAGCAATATTTAGGTCTTCATATTGACAACCACAAAAAAAAAAAAAAAGTTTCTGGGAATTTATCCCAAGAAAATAATCATAAAGTAGGGAGATACCTGTACATGTATAATAATTATCAATTAACATTATTTGTAACAGTGAAAAGTTAGAATATGGGGATATCCAACAATAGAAAGAGCATTTATAAATAAATTATGACATTCTATACTCTAGTATATTTTGTGACAAGTAAAAGCTGTCATTTCAAATACTGTAGCAACACAGAAAAATTTTATACCATCATTCAACAAATACTTATTGAGTGTATGTGCCAAGCAGTGAGCTCACAATAGCAAGCAGGACATATGAGGATTCCTGTGTCATAGAATAATCAGAGGTGAAAAGAACGGGACGGTGTACACTAAGATGCTGGCTATGTAGAAATGGTTTATTGAACACTAAGTGGACAGGTGTGAAAGCAGGCTGGCTTGTTGTGTTAGCCAGATTGTAAGGCAAGTCTTTTCTTTAGCTTATGTAATATTTTGTGCATTTAAAAATAAAATTAATAAACCAAAACCAACAGTCTGATTCAAATGCCAATGTAATATGGTAAACCTTAGTGCAAATGGGCTTTAGTTCAGAGTTCTTTCTTTCTTTCTTGGTCTTTCTGAGTGTGTGTCTACTGAGGTTGCTTTTTTTTTTTTTTTTTTTTGCGGTACGTGGGCCTCTCACTGTTGTGGCCTCTCCTGTTGTGGAGCGCAGGCTCCGGATGCGCAGGCTCAGCAGCCATGGCTCACGGGCCCAGCCGCTCCGCGGCATGTGGGATCCTCCCGGACCGGGGCACGAACCCATGTCCCCCGCATTGGCAGGCGGACTCTCAACCACTGCGCCACCAGGGAAGCCCCTGAGGTTGCTTTTTAATGTTTCTAAGAGGACCTACAAATTTGCAGTGTCCATCCAGCCATTCACAGATGGGCAGACTTCAGCTCCCAGACACTAACAAGTTCATCCCTCCAGTTACTGATCTGTTGCACGAGATTAAGTTGCCAGTATCTGGTTTTCTGAGAAAGTGTTACAGTTACAAAGCCCTATATATAAAATAGATAACTAAGAAGGACCTACTGTATAGCACAGGAAACTCTACTTAATACTCTGTAATGGCCTATATGGGAAAAGAATCTAAGAAAGAGTGGATATATGTATATGGATAACTGATTCACTTTGCTGTACACCTGAAACTAACGCAACATTGTAAATCAACTCTACTCCAATAAAAATTTTTAAAAAGGCCCTATACAAGGCATTGCATCCCCACTCTTGAAAGTAAACAGCTGTCTTCATTACCACAAAGATCAGTTCTTAAGATTGAGATGCAGCTGAGACTGTTCATATGTTTTTGAGATAGTTGCTTAGGATAGAATTTAGGTGAAGAATCTTAGAATCGACACATTTTTCTGGTTTTGTAGAAAAACATGGAGTGGTGGGCTTCCTGCATGTGTAAAAGTCACTCTATATAGCTTCTTTAATGCATGAAGTTTCCACCATGAAATATATTTCTCTGGATTAAGAATTCACATCTACAAAAATTCCTCAGTAAAAATATAAATAAATATGCTGGGGCCTGCAATTGGACAAATCAGATTTTCAGTCAGTCTGTTACAGCTTAATAAGCTTACCCTTTTTCATAATCCTCAATTGTAATTACTAATGTCAATGACTTCAGAAGCCTCAAGGTAGTGACCTGAAGCCCTAAATATTTTTTTAACTGCAGTATTTTGGGGACTAAAACTGCTTTGTCATGATGTTCCTCCAACTAGAACACGTGGTCAAAGAATTTTTGCCGTCTTGACTTTCTCTTGTCTGTTCCCATGCACACACTGGGCTGGAAACGGGAACGAATGCCACATTAGGAGCTCAGAACCCCAAAAGAAAGAGGTGTTTGAGAAAGTGAGCTAAAACATAGGCATCAGAAGGAGGGGGTAAGTTCCCTGCTCTCCTCACAGTGCTGTGAGAACTACTTTAGCATTCAGTGAGCCCTTGGTTTTCCGAAGCCACTGGGGGAACCCGTTAGACCATATAAGAGGCTAATATTTTCTTTTAGTCTTCAGTTTAATAACCGTAAGGCTTTCTTTTGTCTTACAATGAATAAAATGTTGGAAAACTGTACAATTAGACTCTAACAGACTTATGAAAATCCCTAACACTGTAATATAGACAAATATGATCCTGATTTTATAAAGCATACAGTCTGATTGGAGAGCAAACCTTAATACACAGGAGGTGATTAAGGAGCAATTAAATGGTAAACTGCGTAGCGTTCTCTCTAAGTGCTCTGGCCGCAGAGAACTTTGTTCTTTTTATCTTGCTTTCAGTGGGGGCTATCAGAATACTATCAGAACACATTATTTTAAGGGCTAGTTCATACCTATACTCGCTGTTTTTTTATTCTCCCAGTTTGCCCTTTTTTGAGGAAGGGGGTGTTCGATTCCAAGATCCCTGACAATTTGTCAATTTCAGATAATCCAGATTTCATCCGAAATAAATCTCTTTCAAATCAAGGCATTCAGAGTTTCCCTACCTGTATAACCGGCATACATACCATAGATGAGACAGTCCCCTCCAACCTTGCCTAACCTGTTCCCCCCACCAGTATATAAGTAAACCACAGGGGGCTGTCTCATGTTGTGATTCCCACTGAAGACATCATTCTCTCCCACCCCTTCCCCCCAAGTAAAGTGTTATTTTGGGGTTCAAGGAAAATTAGGGAGGGGAGAGAACAAAAAGGCTTTAAGCTCCCCCCCAAAAAATAATTAATCTTTTCCTGATTAATTATTAAAACGTGCTTTTAGGTTCATTTGGCTACTAAAAGTGAGGGCAACTTTCATAATATAATGGGAGTGTGGCCATCAGTGTAACTAGCTGAACTTGTCAGCAAGCCAACTTGTTAATTAGTTTGCCAAAAGCTCTGTGACAAACCTATCCCTTGAATTACTTCTAAGTTTCTGGACGTAGTTTATCTTTAATTTGTCTTCAGACCATGCTCACAAAAATGCTAACAGGTAGTAAAATGAGAAAGAGACTAAGCTGGTTTTTTTTTTTTAATTTAAAATACAGTGATCGTTTCATTATATTTGCTTATGCAAAATCAGGCTTTGCAGACAGTCAGATGTGGGTTTGAGTCTAAGCTCTTCCTCTGTGATCTTGGGAAATAACTTAGAATCTAAGACTCATTTTCTTCCTCTCTAAATTATGAATTATAACTAAGGTCATCTGAGGAGTAGTATCATATATATACCTATGATAGTCTTTCCAGTAGTTTTGAGATTTCCTTAAACAGGGTGAAGATTTCATTTGGTAAATTCCTCCTTTTTACTTTTATGTCATAGGGAGAGAATAATGAGAAGATGAGATGCCAATTAAGTGGACAGAATGGATAAAATTTATTTTTATTAAGCTAAGTTATATAGCCGGTACAATAAAGATACAATGTTTGTTTTTTAAAGGATTGCCCCATCCTTGGCCTCACTCCTAAATAATTTTATGCCATTTTGTGAAGATAAGTGGTTCTTGTTTACCAATAACCATTTTTACTGTATTCTGTGCTTAAATACAATGGGTTGTATATTTGTAACTATTTTCAATGCAGATAATTAACCAATTCCCAGTTTTCTTTCAGGTAAATGTTGGAGATATAGTTATAATAAAAGGCAAAGAGTATATACCTGCTGACACTGTACTTCTCTCATCAAGGTAGAGATACCTACTGATGCTCAAACAGTGTAGAGGATGGTTTCTCTACCCTGCATTGACCTTGTGATTTATCCAAGGAAATAAGGAATAAACGAAGAATTTTAAACCTCTCTAATGATTTTGAATTAAATGTTAAAAATTGATTGGATTTAAAGGATTCTTTCATGTTTGCCATATAGAATAAGTGATAGGTACTATACTTCATAATTCAGAAATTATAATTACAGTTAAGAGTCTACTCTTCCTGTGGATGTGTCCATATCTGTTTGTGTAGACTACTAACTCTTGTAAGATTTCCTATCATTTATTTTATATAATACATGGATTGGGTTCTGTTGATTTTATCTTGTCATCCTTGTTCATGATAAATTCCTTTATGATGCATTCGTGTATCCCTCCACGTTTCTCAATCTTTATGGTGCATTGGTACAAGAAAATGGATAAATGGTTTCTTTTTTTATCATCATATCTTTTGAAATATTATACTCTTCCAACCAAAAAATTAAAGCACTTTGCTCTTTCTTTTAAGTTATTTCCATTACTGAATTTAGATAGTTTTTGTTTTGCTCATATTTAAGATAGTCATGAATTAGTATTCAGAACATATGGCACTGTTACACTTTAAAGAATGTGACTTTCAAATGGTTTTAGGTTTAAAAACTGTAAAACTAGTCCTAATGTAAATTAAGAAAAATGTTTTTACTGTTTTAGAGGTTGTTTATCACCATTTCCTTGGACAGTTTTATTTGTAAAATCCACATATAAATATGAACGTGTCCTTTTTTCAAAATCTGTTTAATCAGGTCATTATTTAAACTGATTGAATTTATGACAAGTTAGTGAAACTTAATTGAGCAAGTAAGAGTTTGCCAGATGTTTATAGAAGTAAGTCTACAGGTAGTTGAAGTAACTATAGGTAGTTATATTTTCATATTTTATAGTTGGGAGCTTTGGGGGCCACTTACCTATAGGGTTTTTTTTCCCCAGAAAGATTAAAGTTAATAGGTTGGTTTTTAAACCAACCTTTCTGCTATTAGTTGCCTTTTCTTCTAGCTTTATCAAGGCAAGTTTCTAAAACTGAAGGGTGAAGGTAACGGTGCCTGTGAGAATGAGTCAACAGTGAACTTACTGTCATTGTTTCAGATCCTAGCAAGCTTTGCTTAAGAGGCAAACGCCAGGGTTCTTATCCTGGCGTAGTGATTTTGAATGAAATACTTAATCTCTCAGGCCTTTGAGTTCACATCTTTTAAAGTGAGGAAGATGGATTAAATGATCAAACTCTGATATTCCCTGATTCTCCTTTCTGTTTAAATTGATAATCTTTCATTTAAGTTTTAAGAATGGCTAACCAACAGAATGATGTACACTTGGTGATACTAAGTAAAAGTTTGATAAATCTAATGGATGATGGACCGTCTGAATGTCATACAACAAAGTTCAAAAGGATAGTAAAGCATTCCAGCAATTTAAGAAACTATTGATATTTTTCTGATTAAACTTTTCATAGAGACATAACTTACCATAAAGACCATCATATGCTGAAACATTAATTATAATTTTCATTTTTTATGCTCAAAAATATGAAGATAATTGACTATACTGCCTTGACTTTATATTTAATTCTAAGTTGAAAGTTTTCAGAATATTTTTTATCTGCCTCTATCCAATCCAGACTCCCAAGAAGCTCTGTGCTTGTATTTCTTAAACTCTAAAACATTTTTACAGGATTTGTTTTCTCAGCATTAAAAACATTTACTGGTGACTATCAATAATGGTAGATGAGAATAGTTTCTGTATCTTAATATAGCATCCACCATGATTAACTTCTTCAAAGATGATTAAAATAATCATTTAATAATTAAAAATATTATCTGATTCATTGCTTTTTGTTATAATAGAATCAAAGTAAAGTATAAAGCTTGTGCTGTTAAATATTTCTATCCAAGTGGCAAAAATACCACCTTTCAGGGGGTTTTTTGTTGGTTTAAAAAAATTTTTTTTTTCTCAAAAGGTTTTTGCATTACTTGGCTCTTTTGAACTTACATTAGCCTTAAGAAGTAGGTAGAAGCTTTTGCCATCATTTAACAGAAAGAGGAATTTTGACTTTTAAGCCTTATTTTTAGTCATTTCACTTTAGCCAGTGACTAGGTCAGGGTTGGAATACCTAACTTCCAACTAATTGGAATTCCAACTAGATACTAATTCCAACTAGATACTAATCTAGTATCTTCAATATACTACACTGTCCACTATCAAAATAAGGACATGGTGATTTTCACCAGCAAGTGAGCACCATGCTAAATGCAAAGAGCATAAACAACAGTTTTTGATATTTTAATTTCTGATTTTTAAAAAATTATTAATTACTAATATTGCATGTTCTTTGAAGTAGTTTGAAATTAAAACATGAACATGGTTGAAAGTTACTGTGTTTCATTGATTTTCATTTTGAAATGAAGAAACTGAAATTTTACCATGTAACAAAAAATACATATATGGGTTTAGAAAGTATAAAATACAGTAAAATAACTCAAGCTACTAATTCAATTCCAAACAGGTTCCTGGCATGTCTGTTTGATACCTTCTCTGAAAATTTTCTCCTGGATTCAAAGGCTTACCCTCCCAAAACTATTCATTACCAAGACTTTATTATTAAATAATTCAAAAGCCTGCAATTATGACTTCTAACTTCCCAAGATCCATGCCTTTGCAGCTTTACATTAAATTTATTAAGATATTTATGCAGTTAACTTTGAAAATGTTTTGGAATCAGGAAACTTTAACAAAGTTTTTTTTTTAGAGTGAGTGTAGACGGAGAAATAATATAGTATACTTTGTTTCTCAAAAGCCTAAGAATGGTTTCCACCATTATTTCTTTTCTTCTTGGGTAGGAGTGGACATGTAAGAGATGGCAAGAGAGTGAGGAATTGGAGAAAGGAAAATCTATAAGATAAAGTAGCTCTCTGTAGAAAAATATGTTTGTATTTAATTTGCTAAGATATGCTTGTGAGTAAAATTTTAGAACTCAAAAGCTTCTGCATTAAAAATTGAAAATTGGGCTTAAAAGCAAATAAATGATCCTTAAATATTCTGTTTTCTTGTGCCTTTAGACCTGATCAAAATGAGTTTTGAAAAAATTGGCATTAGACATTATTATTAACATGTATTATTTTCTATAATAATTTCAAACCTTCTGTCTCTTTTGTCCATTTGTTTGTTTTTCTCTGTTATTCATTTTTTTCCGTTTTAATTATTTTGAACTGGGACCTGTAGGTGGCAGTAGGGGAAATAGTGAAAGTGACCAATGGGGAACATCTCCCAGCAGATCTCATCAGCCTGTCCTCAAGGTTAGAACCACTGAGTTGTACAGGATGTGTGTATGTGGATCCTCACCCTGCACCAGAAAACAGTTTGCACCCAGAGGTGGTTGAGCTCTGTATCTCTTCCGTTAAAACACAAACATTTTATACTTCTTGGTGATGGATGTTTCACAGATGTTTCAAAGGCCTTTTTTGAATACATTGTTGATTGACGTTCCTCCCTCAAGTGAGCAAATTCAGCTCCTGTTGTTATCAATAGGAGTCGGAGTCCTTGAGGCATGCCAGTAAAGGTAGATTGTAATTGCCTATGCATCATTACGATATATTCATATTTAACAAATAGGCTAAATGCTAAGGCTTAATTTATTACCTCTCCAGGATATTGTTTTGCACAATGTTAAGATTTACATGAAAGACAGTTATCGAGAAATTTTTACAATTTTAAACATGTCTTAAATTTGAAATTTTCTGTAAGTTCAATAGAATCCCTTCAGCAGTTATGCTATAATTTAGTCTTGTATAGGGTTTACAGAGGACCCCCTACACAAAGCTGGATGTTGTACATTTGGTACCGCATGCTTTGGGATCCGTTTTTATCCCACTTGTAACTAGTGACAAAATGCACGTTACTCTGATATATTTCAGCTGTCTACTAGTGTCTGTATTGTGATATGCATCTTGTTTCATTTTTCCACTTACTAATCAAAAAGCCTGCTTTGCCCTTCTCTAGTTTGTGTTTTGAATGTCATCATAATTTGCTGAAATAATTATTATCTAGCATGATTCTTTGTCTGAGACTTCTTGCTGCCTTTTCATAGTATTGTCAAGAACTTATTCAGTAACAGTTGTCTTAAGAGATTAAGAAAGTTCTGAATTTGGCTGTATATTTTATTTGCACCACTTCAAATAGAAGCCAGCTATTTAACTTTCTAACTTCCTAGCCATTTAAGGTCCTAGAAAAGGACCTTATTTTGTGGGGGTGGGGGGGAGATAGAATTAGAACGTTAGTCTTATTTTGATATGACAATGGCCTTGGTTATATTGAGCAGTAGAAATTTAATGCATTTCACTGTCAAAATATGGAATTGGCATTGTTCATTTAACATTTGTCATCATGCTTCTGTATTATCAGATATGTTTTATAATGGTTTTATAAACCATTTTTATTTCAAATGTATATGTAAGTAAATTACAAATTGGGAGCAATTGCCAAAACCAAATTACTATCATGACAGTAATAAAAAATTAAACCTTATTTAATTGATAGAGTGAAAATATAAATATTGAAAAACTTGTTTTCCCAAAACTTGGTTGGGAAAAAGTATCAGCCTTTATGGAAGAAAAAAAAGGCCCATAGAGAAAAATTAAAGAACTTACAAAGTTACTTTAAAATGAATCTGTAAAATATTTGATTAATGACCATGTATTTCAGTACTTTTCACAAGTCTTCAAGCCATAAAACTAAGCTGTGTGCTCATTTCTGAAACTCAGAATCGTCTGCTTTACACATGTACAAATTGGAAGTGGATTAGAAAATTCTAGGTGTTAGTGACTTAGAAATTTCTAACTGTGAGTACCCATGCTTATCAGAAATTACATTCATAATTACTTACAGGATGTTAATTAATTGGGCATTTTATATAAGCAAGTGCTAATAAGGTTAATTTAACTTCAAAATGCTTTTCCTTATAGCTGAGGATCAGTTATACAGTTGGGCTGCAAACTCACCTGTCTGTAATTGCTGAGCAAGCAAAGTCAGCACATGAAGGGTCAGGTTATACGACAGTCACGGGTGTGTACCTGTGATAAAACTGGAGAGCATGGGCCCCTTATACCAGTCATTGTGTACCACACTTGACTAAAACACTCTGGTGGGGACCCATAGAATGTATCTCCTAGTTTCAGGTCAAGGAGCAACATAGCCAAGTTGGCTAATTTTCGTTTTAGCTTTTGCTGCCATGCAAATCTCTGAAGCAACTTTAAGAAATAAAACACAAAAAATAGGGGGAAGAAAGTGTATATCCACTTTCATTGTAAAATCTGTTCATACAGTTTTTTTAAAGTAGCCTTGAAATTTAAATATTATGGTTCATATGATCCTATTCATCTTTTCTAAAGAGGCAATACAATACAATCTGAACATGTAAATGCAAGTTTATAGAAGCAATAATCTGGAATTTTCTAATCCACCACTTAATCAATTTACATGTGGGCTATGAGCATGAAATCTCACTTGACATTTTTGAGCTAAAGATATGTATGGACACAAAACTGCTTTACATTTCAGATACAGTCTGTGTTGTGTCTATATGATGAACAATTTAAGTAAAATGTGACAAATCTAATTATTTACACTATCTTAAAGATCAGTACTAATTGTCAGGAAGTTGCTTTGGGGTCCTTCTGGCTGCACATCTGATCCATGAGTTTTCATGCATGGGGTCTGCCTCACAGCATTTTGTGGTTAGAATGAAAGATATCAAGAAACTAGGCGACTGAACCTTTGTTTAGAATGAAAGGCTTCAGTGAGTCTGAGCATTTAAATAAGTTATTAGTATGCTTTCTTTCCCCCACTAAATCTTTGTGCTTTTCAATTTTAAAAAACAGTGAGCCCCAGGCCATGTGCTACATTGAAACATCCAACTTAGATGGTGAAACAAACTTGAAAATTAGACAGGTAAGATCTAATATAGGTTTATGTAATTATTGCTGTTCTCTTACATGGAATTGAGAGCTTTGCTGGGGAGGAAGAAAACTTCCCTCTACCCTTCTACGTTCTTCTGGCTGGTCTAAGAATTAAATTGACATGAGACATATTAACAGGAGAAAATCAAATTTAATTTCATACGTACAGGAACCCCACATGCATGAGAGGCTCAGAAACAGAAAGGTAGAATGAGGTATACATGCCATTCTGAAGTAAGGAATGGGATAAGGGTCCTAGGGCTTCCAAGGACAGGAGGGGCATTCATAGGATGATAAGAAGAGCAGATGTTTGGTAATTAGATGTTTGCCCTGCCAGATGGATGGGTCCACTTAAATAAAATTTATCTCTGGTAATAACTTTTCTCTGGGAAAAATCCCCAATTTAAATTCTTCTAGGTAGTTAAGGGAAGGACAGTAGTTTCTCTTGAACCCTCAGGATCTCCATTGCCTGTAGCTCAAAATAATCCTCATGCAAAAGTGACACTTTTTTTTTTTTTTTAGATGTTGGGGGTAGGAGTTTATTAATTAATTTATTTATTTTTGCTGTGTTGGGTCTTCATTTCTGTGCGAGGGCTTTCTCCAGTTGTGGCAAGCGGGGGCCACTCTTCATCGCAGTGTGTGGGCCTCTCACTGTCGCGGCCTCTCTTGTTGCGGAGCACAGGCTCCAGATGCGCAGGCTCAGTAGTTGTGGCTCACGGGCTTAGTTGCTCCGTGGCATGTGGGATCCTCCCAGACCAGGGCTCGAACCCGTGTCCCCTGCATTGGCAGGCAGATTCTCAACCAGTGCGCCACCAGGGAAGCCCCAAAAGTGACACATTTTGAGGAGGCTCCTTCTGAACCCCTATAGCTTTATTTCTTAGTATTATTGTCTTGAGTTGAGGCAGTTCTGTCTACTTGCAAATATTTCCTCATTGAGCCGCAATGAAGTAGTTTTATAAACTGAAATAGTTAAATATTATGGAAAATTCAGTTTTACTTGCCTAATTAAATGTGGTCCATCATATAGATACTATTTTGTAATATTTTTAACATTTTCTGTTATAGCCAACACTCTGTTGATAGCATTAGTAGCTCTAAGTGCTTTCATGTGTGTTAGCTTATTTATTTTTCTGTTCTCCTGGCCCATATTATTTGGCTTTGCCATATGGAAAAGACACAGTTTCTATTGCTGTTCTAAAATTCTCACTAATCTCAGGGAATCAGTTAGATTTCTCTATTTATTTCTCATACCACTCCTAATAGAAAGTCGCTGTAAGGTTTTTAAAGTTTTAAAAGGGACATTAAAAAAATGTATTCTCTTGGGTTCTAGACAAATAGTGAAAACGACACGTGGGAAGGTTGGGTTGTGGTAGAAGCAGGTCGTCCTCACAACACCTGAACTCAACCTGCCACAGGAAGTGAGGGCTGCTCAGTTCCAGCCCGCTGTAGGTGGCCAGAGGGAGGAACTGTTTTGGAGTTTTCCTTCTCAGTAAACCAAAAGAACAAAAACATAACTACTGTCTTTGGGTATAGATTCTAGTTATTTTGCATTCCCTTTTTGAGATTCAGCAGACAGATTTAGACTGTATAATGCTAAATATTAGTTTTATTTTTGGAAGCAAACAGTTCTTTGAGGACTTATTTCAAAATATCTTTGGAGGCTAATTTATAATCTTTTTAAGATATTTTAGAGTTTTCACAAAAGCTGCCCTATTCTGCTAAAAACATATATGTTCAAGTAGAGAGGAAGGTATCCCCTAATTTCGATTTGACAAAGGTGGGGGGCATAATTGCTTATAAAACCGTGGGATCTCTCAGATCTTAAGGCGTGGATGAATTCAGAATTCCCTACTCCCTCCCACATACAACTTATTTAATATTTTCTTTGCTTATTTAAAAATTTCTAAACAGGGCTTACCAGCAACATCAGATATAAAAGACATTGACAGTTTGATGAGAATTTCTGGCAGAATTGAGTGTGAAAGTCCAAACAGACATCTCTATGATTTTGTTGGAAACATAAGGCTTGATGGACACAGGTATGTAAAATCGGTTTTCATAAAAACACAGAAGTCACTGTGCTGCAGGGTATTGCTGACCTAGGTACATATTTTCTTGTACTCTAAGTTTGATAACTCAAACCCTTTTTCTTAAGCATTTCTGTATTCTACCCAGAGTTCTTTTGTGAAAATGCTCTTAACCCTGTACACATGGTATAGCTAAAGACCTCCCAAGGGTTCCTGGCAGCCTAGGAGTTGGATATTTTCACAGATATGCCAAGCTTCTGGCGCATTGTTTAGTGGTTTCTTCTTTGGCCAGAATACTTATCTTACAGGCTTAACTGTCGGTCTCCATGGCCCAGGTGCTTTCTTGTAATCTCTAGATGCCTCAATGAGTTCAGACTCTACCCACAGGGGTTAATTTGCTGGATAATTTCTTGTTTTCTCTGTGTAATTGCATATGCTCTTTTCTAGGCCATGTTATGTATAGTCATCTTTTATACCTGCTTCCTACCCCTCTCCCTTCCCTCCCCTCCCCTCCCCTCCCCTCCTGTTTCCTGCCTCTTCGTCATCCATTCAACCTGTACCCAGCAGGCCAGGCCAGTTGCAGATGTTAAGGAGACAGCAATGGACAAAGCAGACAAATCTGCCTGACCTTGAGAGCTAACTTTCTTGCAGTAAGGGAAGGGCAAACAGACAATAAAATGACAAATAAAAAATTTTATACCATGTTAGAAAGTGATAAATGCTTTGGAAAAAATTGGGAGGGAATCACTTTTAGTTAGTGAGGTTGCAGAAGGTAAATGTTGCTTCATTGAGAAGGTAATATTTGAGCAAAGGTGAGTAAGAGATGAGGACGTCAGCCATTTGAATATCTGGAGGGAGAAGATTCTAGACAGAAGGAATAGACAGTGCAAATTATTAGCTGTATGGTTACATCATCTGAAAGTGGGAAAGTGCCTGGAGTATTTATGGAACAGCAGAGATGCCAGTGTGTTTGGAGTGGAATGACCAAGGAAGAGGGTAGTAGAAGAAGGGCTAAGAGAGAACAGTGGGCCAGACCACGCAAGGCTTTGTAGGCCATTGTAAGGATGTTATTCTGAGTGAAATGGGGATCCACTGGAGTTCTTCAAGGGGCAATATCAGCAGTTCAGGTTGGGACTTAATAAGTTTGTGATATCCAAACAGAGACGTCAGGAGGCAGTTAAACATATAAGCCTG
This sequence comes from Mesoplodon bidens, assembly GCF_964165515.1. NCBI lineage: Eukaryota > Metazoa > Chordata > Mammalia > Artiodactyla > Ziphiidae > Mesoplodon > Mesoplodon bidens. The sequence goes on from NC_138176.1 coordinate 145,584,811, forward strand.
GAATTTGTGATAGAGATCCGGGTTCATGAGATAAATTTGGGAAGTCGTTGGTATGGATATTTAAAGCCGTCACCAAGGGTGAAAGGGTATAGTTAGAAAAGTGGAAAGGGCTGTCCTAAGACTCGCCAGCATTAAGGTTGGGAAGAGAGGAGTTACCAGCAAAACAGACTGAGATCAAGTTGGTAGCATGGAAACCGAGAGAGTGAAGAAACCGTACCAAGGCAGAGGGAGTGACTAAAGTGGATCACATGTTGCTTATGGTCAAGTACCATGAAGTCAAATACAGTGAGTCTGAGAATTAACAGTTGGATCTAGCAAGTGGAGATCCTTGAACTCTATTAGGACAGGCAGAGCCTCGTGAGAGTGGGTTTGAGATAACAGAAGAAGAGTTGAAAAAAGACAACTTCTTCAAGGAGTTCTGTTACAAAGGGGAGCAAAGAAATGGGGCAGAACTTGGCAGGAAGGGTGGGGTCTCCTCTGTTTCCCTTCTCCTTTCCTACTAGGCATTTGTAGTAGCCAACTAAATGCAGCTAAGCGCACTAGCTCACACCACCAGTTTGAGAGATTATCAGTGCTTTCAGTATTTTGTAATTCCATTATTACAGTATTTGAATTCTAAAGGACACTTGAGTACCCTGGCCTGTCATCCTCATTCAGATCCACCAAAAGTTTTCCTGTAATTTTTGAAGTAATTATATATTGTTCTAAATTTTTCACAGAGTGATCTTTCCATGAACATAGACTAATGATAGATTTGGACATTTATACAAGTAATATGTTTCTGTAGCCTGATGTTCCTAACTGGCCAGCTTCCATTTCTTATCAGTTCCCCAGCAAATCGATGCCAAACAAATCCACACAGTGAAGGAGAAACTTTGTATGATGGTGCCAAGATTTGGGGTACAGATAGCATTTATATAATATGCTTCAATTTAAATGAAAGCTGGAAACAGATTTTCAATATCTTTGTGCCTGTAGCACATTTCACTTTTACAGTGATTACCCAGCGCTCTTAGAGCCCCTTAGTTTAGAATTAATGTAGTTTGATGCCATTAAGGATGAGGGTCATTGTCTAATGCCAGAGACTTTGGAATTCCAGCTCTGGTGAAAAACTAATAACTCATTCTTGTTGAGTCCTTGTAATTGAAAAGCATTTTTTTCTTTTGAAGAGTTTGTAGCTAATTCCAATCAATGCACACCACAAGTGCTGAGGTGCCAGTTGCCATGTTATACCCCATTGGATATGTGCGAAACAGTTGGCACATATGTGCCCCAGAGCATAATCCAGCTGCTTCCCAAGAACTTCTTGGAAACCTGCTTTAGGCCTGAGGACTCCTCCCACCCCTGAAGTGCACCCCAGATCTTAAGATGGGTCTGAGAGGCATGTTGTTGTACATGAAGAATGAGAGGTATAGTTGCTGTGTTCTTTGACTAAATTGGAATACACTAATTCCTAAGAATTTACTTACTTAAGTAGAAGGCTTTAGATGCTGTCATTACCCATCTATCTAGATTGATTTCATCTGAGCCAGTGACATTTGTGTAGTTCCTAAAAGAAGGTCCCAGGCCCAAGCTACTACTAGCCTTAGACACCTACTGGATTATAAAAATCCACCAGAAATGAAAGCTTCAGTCTCTATTTGTGTCCTCTGACAGATAAATTCTGTGTTTCTGGAGACTTTTCTTGGGGGAATAACCTCTTCCTTTTTCTGGAATTTTTATTTTATGAATTTTTATTTATATTTGACTTTTTTTTTGCTTTTTTTAATCAGTAAAATGAAGCAGTAGTGATAGGAATCTTTGAGCCATTAAATTTTATGTAGTACGTTTCCATTAAGAATCCCACTATATTTGCGATAGCTTGTAGCCTTCTGATAGCTCTATGAGAGGTTGTATCAACCCACAGCCTACCATAGTGGGTAGCCTTGCAAAAAACCCACAAAAGACCCCGCTTGGCCCTTATTCATGAAAGAGGTAGTTTAAATCATATGGAATGGAGAGCCTCAATTTGCTGTCATTTCAGAGGAGTGTTTAAGACTTTTAGATGCTTACGATTTTATTCACAGTTCTTGGAAGACTGATGTTCAAAAACAATAAATGAATGTCCTAGAGGTTTTAATACAGAGACTTATCTCTGGAGGGCAGGGATGGCAGTGCAAGTATATGATGAGATCTGTGTATTTATCTTACCTTGTGTATTTTTTTGAACCTTTATTGTGCACAAAGCTATTTTTAATTTAAAGGAAAGTGGAGGAGGGGGAACAGACCCCCTAATCTCACTCCTTTCAAATATCTCAGAAACCTAAGTGGACTTGCTAAATCAGGAAAAGTCTTCAACAGGTTTGAGAATGAGCCTCTGAATTCCATACTGTTGCCTCTGTCTTGGATAATGAAGTTGTAGGAAATGGCTGCTTTGGTGGTAAGAAGAAGCAACTGAAATGCTTCCCTCCAGCTGTCCTTGTGTAAGAAGATTATTCTTATTGGTGGGAAAATTACTTCTTTTCTAGAAATAAAGTAAAATGTAAGAAGGGTTATTTTCATAACAGGACCTTTCTTGGAACTATATAGTGGCAGTAGAATTCTTAAGCATTTTGGAAAATGTCGTTTCTAATGTCAACATAATCTGTCATAGCACTGTTCCCCTGGGAGCAGATCAGATTCTTCTTCGAGGTGCTCAATTGAGAAATACACAGTGGGTTCATGGAATAGTTGTCTACACTGGACATGACACCAAGCTGATGCAGGTGGGATTTTTATCAATGAAAACCTTTTGGACCCAAGTCTTTTGAAAATATGCTATTTGTAGGTCTCGGTGCTGTAGTCCTAAACCTAGCAGATCATCTGTCATAGATACCTGAGCCCCACACTCTATATCCAGATCTCATTCTTCAGTGAGTGGGGCTGTGAAATGGCTCACTCCATGCAAGAACACTAGAACGTTCCACGGAGATCACCAATGCGTGAACACCCAATGATTTTGCATACCAGTCCATTGGCAGCATTTACTGACTATTGGAATGATTGACAAAAGTTGTCTGTGTGACGATGAGTGCTCTGCATTATTTATCTTCTAATTTTATTTTATTACAATGATCACATTTTAGAACTTATTTTTATTTTTTATAAAATTGAAAGAAAAACTTGTAACTGTTTGTTAATAGTCAACTATGATGTCGACTGTTTTTCACAGCATTTTTATGTTAAGCCATTTTTAATCAGCTTTAATCCTAGCACTTGTAACATTTACACATGCCTGTGGATGCTCCCTCTCTACATTATAATATCATGAGTGTTCAGTGGTGAGGTAGGTGTGGAAAACTCAGTTTTAAGGCACTAAATGAAAATCTGCTTTGAGGGCTGATAACTTTGTACATTGTAAAGTCACAAAGATGTTATCAACAGGCAAGCAGGACTGCTGTTAATGATTCCACCCCTAACTATTCTATAAATTCTATAAATCATCATTTTTTGTTGATTTTTGACATTTAAGTTTCTGTCGTGTGGATGCCGTGGTTAGCACAGATCATTTTTTATCATTAAATACAGCTCAGGAAACTTGCCTCTGTTATTCTTGATAGCACTACTTAGATTACTGCTGTGTTCAGTAAAACTATTACTAAATGCCACCAAAAAATCTGGAAACCAGAGATCCTTTAAATGTTGTCTTCATAGTCTGGAATTTCCAGGTCTCTGGCTGTGGGTACATAGGTCACCTTCTCTGCCACTCTTCAGGAGCTGAGATGCTAGATGCCTTAGTCTACCCTGTTTGCTTAGGTAGTCAGATAATGCATTGTTCATCTTACCTGCCACAATGCAAAAGCCATGTCTACAAAAGGAATGTTATTTCCTTCTTTCTTACTGCTTTACATCGTAGAAAAAGGATTGGGTGATACAGTGAAGGAAAAGAGGCGGTTAACCTTTGACAGCTTATTACATCTGATTGTTTTCCATATAATTCTCATGTGTTGAACCATGTGTAGATTTTGAATTGTGACTGACTTTGTCATCCTCACCAAAATACTAGATACACATTACTAGATCATTTGTACACATTTCTTATTACTCATCTTTTGTTTCTTTTTACAGAATTCAACAAGTCCACCACTTAAACTCTCAAATGTAGAACGGATTACAAATGTACAAATTTTGATTTTATTTTGTATCTTGATTGCCATGTCTCTCGTCTGTTCTGTGGGCTCAGCCATTTGGAATCGAAGGCATTCTGGAAAGGACTGGTATCTCAATCTAAACTGTGAGCATTAAAGTACTTATTGTACTTATTTTTTCTTTCATTAAAACATGTATTTGTTTCACAACTGATCTTGGAATTTCCTATTTCTAAAAAGAAAACCTTCTTGCCAAGATAACTGGGCATTTAATCTTTATTTTTCAATGCAATTTCCAGTAAAAGTAAGTAAAATGTTACAATCTCTAAAATTTCAGAATCCTTAAAAATATAGTGAGTACTCTAAAATAGTATAAAATCTTATTTTATTAATGTTATTTTAATTTTATTAATTTATTCTTTTAAATATTTTAACACAAGTGGTTACATAGCTATCTGGTAAAGAAAGCAGATTGAGTACATTTAAAGCACCAAAAAGTATTTTACATGTTTTTAAAGTGTTTAAATTGAATGTACTTTCATTTGAACTCATGATTGCAGTGAATTCTGTTTTAATAGTCATCTTTTCTTAGGGAAAGCACTATTAAGTAGTTTCCTTTTTGGATCATTTATCTTTTTACTGAGTATTTCTGGGAAGTAAATTTACATTTCCTTTTGATGAGCACTTAACCAATAAATACTTAATTTCCAAGTGTGTGAAAACAAGTTCTAGTAAAATTTTATATCACAACTGATTTTCTCAGTTGTTTCTTATTATATTGATTTAGCTTTGTAGCTATTCCAAGGTTCTTGTTTTTTAACAGTCGTTGGTTTGCTATTTCAACATTAGAATTGTTAAGACTACCATGATTTTGTTCTTCATATACTTTACAGTTTATCTGGGATAACTGTTCTACTTACATTATTGAAGAGGAAGAATATAATTTACCTAGAGCTGAATTTACCTAAGGTTCAGCCCTACATTGTTTTAGCTACCTGGGTTGGTTTTGCTGCTGTTGTTTGTTTGCTTTTAAGACATCCTTCAAACTGGAAATGCTTTTTAAAAATTCATGTGAAAGTGATTCTACCTGGTTGAGATTCTACCTCCGTCCTATCCCTAATATCTCTAAACTTCATGTTTGGAATGGGTTTGAAATACGTGGTAGTACTTTCTCTTTTTAGTACCATTATGCAGTTCTTAAAAGGGTTCACAACACCTTGAACACAAATAATGCCATTCTATCTTGAAGACTGTGTTTGAGAATAAGAACATGCTATCAGCACAGTGTTCCTCCCACACTTTTAGATATACTATATAATACAGAAAATTCTTGTTACGCTAAAATTCTGGTTAATGCAAATAAAATATAAAACTGTAAATGACTTTTTTCCTACCTCCCCCAACAGATGGTGGTGCTAATAATTTTGGACTGAATTTCTTGACCTTCATCATCCTTTTCAATAATCTCATTCCTATCAGCTTGTTGGTTACATTAGAAGTGGTGAAATTTACCCAGGCATACTTCATAAATTGGGTAAATATGAATTATTATTGTTTTTTATTACATGAAACATACATTTTGTCCTTTTTCCTGATAGGGTCTTTTGATCTTTCAGGAAAAAAATCTTAATTATACCTTACTTTTTATTGACTACAAGACAACATTTCAAAATATTTTTGAGCCTAATATAATATAATAATAAATTCATTTGACATGTGAAAATCGTAACAAAGTCTCTCATCTCAGAATCACACAAGTTTACAGACCAGATAAGCTGGGGAAAATAGGTCTGTAGTTAAGGAAACCTATTTTTTGGTTACATAGTGGTCTTGGGGAAAACGAGAATCGTAGGGTTTAGAGTTAAAATAATGGATTTTACTAGCTGTGTGGACTTTGCCAAGCCACTTGACTTTTTTGAGACTTATTTTCTTGGCCAATCATACGGGAATAAATAAAACATGCTTTACCTGCATCTCACAGCGGTTATATAGATCAAAGGACGCTTGCAACATAGCAAACAACTTCATAAACAGTTGAGCACTATAGAAATAATACCGTATTCGCTACTTGTAGCAACCAGGCTCTCTATCATGTTTTATAAATCTTTGTAGTTTATTTTTCCACACTGTAAACAATTTCAGCTGGGCTTGAATTTTTATTTTTAATTTTTATTCTCAATTTTTTTTAATCTTAGAAAAGTGTGCTGGACATCTGTTTCCTAAATGTTTTGTTTATAAAATTTTACTCTTCTTCAATTAAATTTCAGTAATTTTTACCAAAGTTAAAATTAATGAATTTATGTAAATTAAGTCTTTAAACCTAATCTGCCAGAACATTTAATTTTCTCTTTTATTTTGATTTTTTTATTATCTTTTGATTTTTTAAAATCACTTGAAAGTCTTTCAATATGAACAATACTAGGATTTTTAAAACTATGCTACTTTCACAGCTGTTCATTATCTTTCCATAGTAAGTGATCCACTTCAAACCTTAATCTCTAAATTCATTGCTGAAAGATCAGTATAATTTAGAAATCTGAAATGAGTTGCAGGCATAGCTAATTTCATGCAGGAGATTTGTTGCTAGAAAAATGGTGTAATAAAATTTATATAAGTACAATTAAAACTTACTGAAGGTTTTCCACTTACAGAAATAATAAGGTAGCTCATTATGAAAATAAAATAACTAGTCAATCACTTTATTTTTTATTTGGATTTTCAAAAGTAATATTTGCTTCAAATAATTATATAATTTTAGTATTGGATGAACCCAGCAGGCTTATGCTTTTCAACTGCCTTTCTAATATGCAGAGATTTTCTAACATTCCTGACAGGTCTTCCCTTACCAGGCAGTTTCTTCCTTGTGTGGAAATGAGATTAGTAACTGCCTTCCTTTTCTTCTAGTTCTTCCCAATAGATCTTTTATGAACATGTCTAATCTTGTTTCCAAATGACAGCCTTACAAAATATTTGAACTTGGCTATCATGCCTATTCTTTTATCACCCCCACCCCCTGACTAAGTATCCTCCATCTCCTTCCCGTTCTTCATTTGACATGATTTACAACTTAATCCGTATTGCAGTTACTACTGTCTAAACATTGCCCATTTGTTTACTATCCCTCTTAAAACAAGGTACCTGTTCCAGAACTGATGTTGATCAGTCTGAAATACAGATGTAGGAGAGATCAGATCTGGCCTTTCCATTTGACATGTGAAAATCAGTAAACCCTGGCTTGTCAATAAAATGTTCTTTACTTTCAAGTATATACAGTGTAAGAAACTTGACCAAGAAGTACAAGATGGAATCCCTTAAGTAATTTTTCCAGGGATTTAAAGTCTAAATTATTTGAGCAATGTTTCGTTGCTGTTATTTTAACTCAGGTAAAGCATTGTGCCAGACACAGTAGGAAGCACTTCACATGCATTATCTTATTTAATCCTTATATTGTAGTAGGTCACATATCTAGGAAATGGTGGAATGATAGTAAACCAGGATTGCCTGATTCCAGAGACATGCTCTACCTACCATACTGTTCTGCCCTTACTGTGAAATATGGTATTCTGTATTGAGTATCTTTTAGGAAATCAACTGAAACGGTTAGTGATGACAGGAGATGAGAGTGTTACATACGTTGCTCACCAGTTAAATAAAATTGTACTAAATCTCTTATTATGAGTTGTATTCAAAGATTTCTTTCTTTTTTTTTTTTTTTTTAAAGGATCTTGACATGCACTATGAACCCACAGACACTGCTGCTATGGCTCGAACATCTAATCTGAATGAGGAACTTGGCCAGGTAAACTAAATTTCTTATTGATATGTTGAATTGGAAGTCAGATTTGGTGTAATTTCTGCCATATGTGGCAACTTCAGATGAATTGACAGCTCCTAATTTTCCATTTTTTGAATGATTGGCATAAATACATGTTACTACCTGACTTTCAATTTTCATTTTTAGTGAATGAACATCATTTAATGCATATTCTGTTCTCAGGATAAGATATTACACAGAAAGCTGTCCTTCAGTATATAATCTGATTAGTATGTAAAGTATTGAGTGCTTTTGAGTTATAAACTCCCAGTATTAAAATTGTGTATAGCTTTTGACCAGAAAGGAAGGAAAAGTTAGTTTATCAATGAAGTTGTGTAAGTCAAGCAGGAATTTGAGATTTATAGTTCGTGCTATATTCACATATCTGTGTATATTTGTGATTCATTTATATGTATTAGTTAAGAAAGGATTCTTCTTCTTTTTTTGTACCATTGCCATTTGCTAACTCTTACTCTTCAAATAGCATTTAAGCCAGAATTATCCTTTTTCTTACCAATTCAGATGTTGTATGAAGTTAATTTTAATTGCAACCCATTGCCAATCCCATAATTGTTTGTTATATTGAGAAATGCCGATGTTTTAGTGCTCTATGCATGTTAAGTAGCTATAGAGGCACTTACTAGTGGAAATTCAGACCACATTAAGCATATTAAGACAGATTTCTATATGACTGTAGTTTTTCTGCTAGCTTGAGAGGCTAGCTTTCATATATGATTCATTGCTAAAATACGAAAAGAAATAGTTGAAAATATTCCTTAATGATGTGCAGAAAGTAGTCAGTTAATAGCATTCATTGTGCCCCTACAATGTAACAAAATTGATAGAAAGAATAACGTAAGGCTTTTTCCCTTCATTAAAACCTGGCTTAAAAAGACCTCTGAAACCTTAATGAGAATTTTTAAACTTTTTTTTAGGTAAAATACATATTTTCTGACAAAACTGGTACTTTGACATGCAATGTAATGCAGTTTAAGAAGTGCACCATAGCTGGAGTTGCTTATGGGTGAGTTTTTTCCCTTTATTTAGAGTATGATATACAGATTTACTTAATGCTAACAGTTTGGTATAATTTGCGGAGTTCTTATTAGGGGAGTTTTTTAAATCTAAAAGGCAGCTATTTTAATTTTAGCATACATGTACGTTTTGTGTTTTATAGTTTGGTATTGTTTTTCATTTGGAATTACCTATGAGGCAGGGGCTCTGCCCAATAATATTTCAGTGTTCAGAGCTGCCGAAGGTCTCTATCTGGCTCTGGTAATAAGGTACAAATATACTTCCCTCTCCATTGTCGTGAAGTCAGAGTACAGCCTGCATGTGTTAAAACATGCAGTCTGTCCTTGGGCAGTTTTCAAGTTAAAATATTGTTTTTTCTCTGATAGTTAGCCCTTTGATTTCTTTTTATCATCTCTCCACCTTCGCAGTCACAGAGCAATCTAAATTTCTGATGACGGGAAGGAGGTAGGGACACAAAACTCTTAAATCCGGGAGATAATAAATATCATCAAATACTCTTATCAGGCTCTTAATATCCTTTAGAATGTGCTTGTTGAGCACCCATTTTTTTCTTACTTCCAGGTATTCTTGCCTAAACTGCTCAAAAGCCTTCTTTTTGAAACACTTTATAGGGTAATGTGAGAAAATTAATCTCTACATTTCCTAAAAAGGCATGCTCAAAAGATGAAATATCATCCTGGCTGACTGACCTTGGCCTACTATCAGATTTTCCAACTATCTTTATCTACAAGTAAGACTGGTAAATGTTGGTATCTTAACCGTGCAAACAAGGGCACTTGCTTTTGGGTTTTCTGGCTTGTACCCACCCCTTCCCCACTCATGCTCTGTCTCTAAGCAGTAAGCCAGTATAAAAATAGGGTATTGAATTATGAAAATGCCTTTATTTAAAACCAAATAAACAACCACTTGGTAAAAAATTCTAAAAGCATGTGATTACTCCCATATGCAGGGTCTACAAAGAGAAATAGATGGAGGCAGATGTTCTTTGGGTTAGTAGAGAGTATGACTAAAATTGACTTCAAACTATGTGGGTAAATGAAGCTAAAAAGGCATTTGACGTAATGGCTTTTTTACACTGTAAGGGCAGGCTGCTAACTTAAGAAGCCTATTTACTATTTCCAGGGCTGAATGTCATTTTGCATCTTCCCTTTTTTATCTGAAGATCTCCCAGTTCCCTTAGACAAAAGACGCCTTCTTCTCTCCTCCCCCCAGTTGCTACAGGCCTCTTCGTTTTGCTGGTGGGGCAGGAGAGGTTCAGCCATAATCTTTGACATTTTGCACTTATATATTCAACCCACAGTTATCCCAGATGAGAGAAGGAAAGGCCTACTGTGATTCTAGAGTTTGTTGTATTATACTTGCTGACAGATTTATGGTGATGTTTGTTTTTACACAAATTCTGCATTCATTCATAAATATTACTTTTAGAGGGTTCTGTGTGGTAATTGACATCCTTTTTTAATTTGTCCAGTGTCCAATTGAATAAGCAAGTTCTTCAAATTAGTAATTATTGATTGTGAACTTATCAGAACAGAAAACTAGGATGATATCTAGGTGCTCTTTTCTTTTACATTTTACAAGATTTTTTCTTACTCTTGGAACAAGTCCTTAAACACTTTCAAGCAGTAGTTGTAAAGAATAACTACGGTAAAAGAATATTGTTCTTCCTGTATCTATTGGTGATATGGTCATTAACAATTATGTATTACGTATTATGATAGAGTGGGTTTGAGACTGGCAAATGTTAAAGTAGTATTCAGAGTTGAATATTGTCATCATTTAGATTAAGTTTGCAATGAAACAAATTTCCTCCTGGGAAAATCACATCTCTTAACACTGATGTGCAGTTGTAAGGCATGAGTCATAGTCCTAGCTTTGTCATTAATTCACCATGTGACCCTAGACAATTCCTTTCAAATATTCCAAACACTTTAAAATGAGGGTGGTGAGACCAGATGATCTCCAAGATTCTTTTTCAGGTATAAAATTCTAACATGTTTAGAAATTTAAAAATAGGAATTCCTTTATTTGCAATTTTTAACTGTGAAAACAGAAATACGTTTCTTCTTTGGATAATGTGTCATGTTTTCAAGAATACCAAGAGCCTTGTTGAGTGAAGCCAGTTGTTAAACTACTTCCAGTAAGTTGTGTATGTGCTCTTAGGATCCTTAACCCCGACCGAGTATTTATCAACATCCCCTCCCCTAAACATTCCCGATGGACAACTGGAATGTCAGCATTGTAGAGAGTTGTTGATATATGAAGGCTTTGGAGAAACAGTGAGACGTCAGACTACTCAGATGGTTACAGTAGGAGAGACATGTGGCTGTTACTTAATTCCACCAAACTCCACAGGAAAAAGTGATTACTGAAAACTTACCTTTCTGTTGGCATTTCCTCTGGGCACTCCTTGATTATAGGAACCATAACATGGTTATACTGTCCAGCCTGCCCTGTAGGAGTGTTTAACACTTGTTTAACATGGGGAGGTATTACATGCGTACAATTCCAGCTCCAGCAGAAGAAAGTATGGTGGTTATCTCCTCAGAGTACAGCAAAACAAAGGAAAATAACAGAAACTTTCATGTATTAACAAATGCCTTTGGGGTAATGATTTCAGAGCTGATGCTTCTTAAGCATTTTATAAGAAACTAAAGCCTCCTTTTACCCTAGATAGAGTCAAAGATGAGTTCTGTTGGCTTTTATCAGTCTGAAGGACAAGACTTGAAGTGTCTTGACAGTACAGTCTTTGCCTAGTTCAGTGTATTCCATAGGTTTGTAGGAAGAAAATATTTAACACGTAAAACAATACTCCAAAATTTAGTCTTAGTAAATTTTCTCTCATTTCATATAACCTTGGCCCTAAATTGGATTCATGATGGGCAATAACATAAGATTTGTACATATCTAGCAATGATGATTATTTTGTAGAGATCAACTTTGTCAGAAATGCCACCATGCTTAAACTTATTAGAATGTTTCATTAGGGTTTTTTTTAGTTAAATGTAAATAAATTGTGATGTCATATTTGTAAATTTAACTTATTACAAACTAGAAATTCTTCTGTTAAACATTTATTAAGGCATCATTTCAGCAAATTGCTTCCTATAGGGAATAATTCAGTTTTATCACAGTTACTTGAATGCCAGAAAAGGTAAGGAGGCTTTTATGTCTAGTGGCTAGAATTCTCAATACAGTGACTGTTCTAGACTATAATCCTAAGTACTATCTTTGTTGATGATTTAGATCTTACTATTAGGATGAGTTAATGAACTGAGTACAATCTCTAAGGTTAAAAAAAAAGATTCTGTGAAGCAAACTAAACAATATTTTCTGTATGGGCAAGTCATTTTAATCAGTATTAAAAACATTTCATTGACATTTTCCCTTTAAGTAAAAACCAAATGTTCCTAAAAGCAATCTTTATTTATATATGAAAACAGTATGTGAGTAGTTTCATTTCACAATATTTCGTTTAGCAATGTTTACTGAAAGAATCAGCAACTTCTTTAACACTGAGAAGAGATTCACCATGAGAAACCTCACAATTATCAAAATAGTTAGTCCCAAGGTCTATAGTATAACCAATAAATGTATCTTACTGCTCACCATGACTGGTGGGTAAAGTTGGGTAAACACCATTTGTTCATTCACATGCCTCAACAAAGTGCCTTAGATGTATGTAGCACTTTGTTAGCTGATGGAGATTTAATGATCAGCAAAAGTTCACATGGCTTCTGTCCTCCTAAAGTTTATAGTCTAATTGGAGGTTAATGGATATAGTTAAGAAATCATACAGACAAATATAAAATCATAACACAGTACAAAGGTCTGTGTAAGCCTGTGATTGGGAGTCAGGGAGGAGGGTGATCTAATCAGGGAGATCAGGGACTGTGATGCTTAAGGCTGAGATCAAGAATGAGTTGGCTTAAGTAAAGAACTTACCAAGCAGATATAACAGCACTGACCCACAAAGGCAAATAACCAGACAGAACATACACACCAGAGCCGCTGGAGCAATGATCTTGGAGAAGCTCATGCAGATAGAATAAGTAACAGGTATGTGGGTCGCCTGCTGCTTACCTCATCACATTCTGAATAGCGCTCGACATCTGCCAGGGCTGGACCACACCCAAGGAGAGTGACCCTAAGCCTTGAGCTCTGAGGCTTTTCAAAAGCTGCCTGAGTTGAGAAGTACAAGCCCCTCTCCAGGTATGAGATCCAGGTCTGCTGTACAACAGCAGTGCAACTTGGCAGAACCTTGACACAGTGTTTTTGCTTGGTCCCCTTTAGTTATAGCAATGCAATTGATTTTTACTTTAATATAACTCTTTAAAGAACCATCCCCTCATGGTAGTCAGATTTACTTCTAAAATGTTTTCAATACTTGGCAGATTTTATCAGTGTGATTGTTTGTGTTCTTAGGTATTAACATGTTTGTTTCACTAAACCATTTATTCTGATTATGCAATATGTGATTAATTTTCCATTGGCTTTAGCATATATTTAAACTATTAAGTTCAGTATTTCCTACTGAATACTGAATTCTCTGCATAAAATCAAGAAATTTCACGGTGAAGAAGCAAGTTGACTATCCAGTTAAAGAATAACTTTGTAAATCTGCTTAGTTACCATAAATCATACTTACTGTACTAACTGCCATTCTTTCAAAATTAACTAAAAGTTTATTTTCTTAACTTTTTCAAGATCTGTCTCTCAGTACTTCCCTTATTCATGCTTTTATGTTTCCAGCCTTTCTGTGATTATTTTGTCCTTTCTTTCTGTCCCTCCTCTTGCTTTCTGAAGCCATGTCCCTGAACCTGAGGATTATGGCTGCTCTCCTGATGAATGGTAAGCTGCATGGACCTTTCTGTCTCATAGATCCCCTTAAAAGGTTTGCATTTTATTGTTTTGTTAGACACATTTCACTACTTTTGAAAAAATTACTGACCAGGCAGGGTGACAACGTTGTAAAGTATTTCTTAAAATCTGTTGAATATCCCTGATTTCCTATCAAATAACCTTTAGTCATTTTATAAACATTTCTTTCAAAGTTTAGGCTTGCTAGAGTTTTATAGAGCTATGTATCTGTAATAAAATATGTAATGATCAACTCAGAGTCCCTGGGCTGTGGACTACCTAAGATTCAGCTACAGCTCCAGAAATTTTCTTTTTCGTTTTAGCTCAGCACTGCCACCTTCTGCCGCTATTTACATACTCTACAGAGCTACAAAAAGCTGCTACTGAAACACACCCACAGAGTGGAAAATTTCCTTTACATTTATTTTTGTTAATTTACTAAATCTGTTTAGAGGCTAGAAAATAAACATTTTTTAAAATTAAATGTCTGGAACAAACATTGGAAAACCATGTTACCAAGGACTAGAGTTAATTGGAATAGAATTAATTTTAGAATTGTTAAATATGGCATTTTATAGGGTTAATTTCAGTATGTATTGGGGTTTTTTTATCTTACCTGAAAATCCCCCCATGGATGTACATTTTTATTTAGAATGGTATAAGTTTATTTTGATAATTCATCATGATTTGGTGGCAAGTGAAATTTCAGAAAACAGGTTCCTTTAATGCTGGTAACTCTAGAAAACATGGCTTTATATGTGGTTACATTTCTATTTTCAGATTACACATGTATTTTATGATTAAGCCATATTTTTCAACTTGGATTTTATTTCAGTAAAGTGGAAATTTAGTAACAATTTGCAGTAAACCTCATACTACCTAGGGTTAATGACAGAGGCAGATGTTTGGTACAGGTGATAACTGATGAGTCATTATATTTAAGCTCATTGCTTGGAGTATCATACACTTTGACACCTACCCACAACCAAATAATTTTTAGTATTTTCTAAATGTGCCAAAGCATCTTACTATTGGTGGGTAATTCAAGTTTAATGATATAGATATTCCCTTTTATTTAATCTTTTGAGAACGTAGTTAAAATTTTGACTATATCTTGTTACTTGTTGCTTTTCTGTAGAATTAACATAATTCAATTAATTTTAAACACTGTTCATGAGTGTAGGATTAATATATATTTTTCTAAGGTAACTCACATATTAAGGGAAGGAAATTACCTTCATCATATTTTTCTTAAGATTGGATGGAAATGTTAAAAATTGTTGTTTATTCAGGTCATTTAAAATATCCTACTTTCAGTAGAGGTTGTTTTATGATTTTATCACTATTAGAGAAGATGTTATTTTATCTGTTTAATAAGTTCTTTTTGTAAAACACCCTTTTGGGAAATTTGATATTCTAAACTAGGTAACTCCAAATTAAAAAATGCCAGCTTTTTCATAAATTTTTGTACCATTCTACTTGCAGTTACATATAAACTTAGATATTAATGATACTTTTTTTTAAAATAAAAGGGAAGGCTTTTGCCAACTCTTTAATAAAGTAAGCTTTATTTTAAATATATACTTGGATTCCCGATCTATCCAGTAGTTACCTGTAGGCAGCAAAGATGAAGGAACAGACACTACTTGAACTTTAGTTGTGTCCTTGGTCCTATACAGTTGTCAAGGATACAGACTTCGGATTTTGACCACCGAAGTTCACATCCTGATCCTACTGGTGCCCTTGAACCAATTACCAAACCTCTATGCCTGTGATTCCTCATCTGGTAGAATGTAGACATCATAGGTAGGTTGTGAAGATTAAGTGAATTATGTTTTTAAAGTGCTTAAAATAGTGTCTGGACATAGTAAGCTCACAGAAAGTGTTAGCTCTGGTGTCTCTCGCTCAATCTTCAAGACATATTTGAGGAGTTATAATTGACGTGACCATTCTAAAGTTGGTGAAATTTAGGCAAAGAAGCTAATAAGTAACTTGCCCCAAAGTATACAACCAGTAAACATGGGAGAAAGAGTTAAAACCTCTCTTAGCCTGGTTATGAAGTAGGTGCTGGTTATATTACATCCGACAGGCTGCAAAAATATCTGCTTTTAGAGCAAAAGATATCCTTACTATTTGTTATTTTATTTTTTCTTTCTTTCTTGTTTTGTTAAGGTAGCAAGAGCAAGTAAAGTTTAACTGACTGACTTGAGAAAAGATAGCATGGGGGGACACAACTTCGCACAATCCTAAATCTGGCATCTGCCTAATCTGATACACTTGGTTTCATGTTGCCAGTGAAACCAAGATGGAAAGTGTTATCCTGGTTGAATCCTATGCTCCAGGTACCTGGCCATATCTTCATGCTGCTCGTCTTCCGGGATAAACTGGAGAGTGTAGCTGACTATATTAATCCAAAATCTGAATGTTTATTTTTGTCTGACTGTCAGCAGCTTCCCCTTTCAATGTGAAGTTCATTGATTCCACATATAAAACCTGCAGCCTGTACTATATATTTTACTACCCTACATGAACCATATTTGCCACAAAAATACCAAGTCAAAAAACATGTAACAGGGCTTCCCTGGTGGCGCAGTGGTTGAGAGTCCGCCTGCCGATGCAGGGGACACAGGTTCATGCCCCAGTCCAGGAGGATCCCACATGCCGCGGAGCGGCTGGGCCCGTGAGCCATGGCTGCTGAGCCTGCACGTCCGGAGCCTGTGCTCCGCAATGGGAGAGGCCACAACAGTGAGAGGCCCTGTACCGCAAAAAAAAAAAAAATAAAAATAACAGTTAACACTTAAGTGTATGTAGATTATTTAACATATTTATATTTAGTCAAATTTGAAGGCAAACCTATAATGTTTCAAAAACACTTTCTTGACATTAAAAATAATTGGATGATGGCTGTAGCTCTACTCACTTAAATCTATTAGTATAAATAGTTTACAGAGATGAAATCATTTCCCAGCCAGTAGCCACTTACTCCAGAATTGGTATGGGTTTCTTATTATTGCCAAGTACCATCAACTAACATATGACCTTACAGATTAGTTCATTTCTATTAAAAAACTACCATTCTCTAGACAGATAGTATCAATATTTAGAGGAATGCACAAAAACATCTGCTTATTATCAACATCCATGTAGCCCTAAGATGCGCTTCTTTTCCAAAACTGTATATTTCATTACATTTTTTTTCTGATTTTTTGGTGGAAAATATCAAGCATAAACAGAAGGAGACAGATGTACTCATTCACTCGCTTCAGTAATACGTACTCAAGTCCAATTTCAATTCCTCTATATTTCCCCCCACTATTACTTTGAGGCAAATCCCAGATAACATATTATTGCACTTTCTCTTAACTATTTGGTATGGTTTCTCATTATTCTTTCTGATAGTTGTTGTTTTTCCTTAAGTAAGTGCTAGCAAGAGTGATTCTCCAAGAGGATTACCTTAAAGTGTTCTGTGCTTAGTCATTTCACTGTGGTTTGTAGTATTATCACAGTATCAGTGGATAGTACCATTTTCTGGTCTTATTTTCTCATTTCATTTTGGTCTGTAATTATGTATGGAATGAGTGGTATTTATTTATTCTGCTGCAGTCGTTAGGCTCACTAAAACATTCTTCCAGGTGTGACTGTATAATAATGAGATCTAACACATCCAAATTAGTGTTGTTCTTCAAAGTAGTCACTTTGACAGGTAATTTATTTATTCCAATGAAGCAACCATTTCACAGAATGTTTTTGGAACTCCTCATTTATAATTGCCTTCAGAAATACTTTGAACCACACAGAAAAGCAGATCTCATTACTTTGGTCAGAACCAGTGTCTAACAAAAATATTATAATTGAATTCAATCACTTGTTCATATCCTTGGACTTGACTGGACCTGATACTGAATAACAAATTCATTTATGAAAATTTCCCTTTAAGGAATTTTGACTTGGAACAGTAGCACCATTCAAAAGCAGAAGGTGTAGATCCTTTCAAACAACAGTGCTTTGCAGTCAGACTGCCTTTGTCTTCCCATGTGTGCATGTGTGTAGCATGTATATGTATATGTATATAAGGTATACATTTAGTTTGTATGTAGGATGTGTATATATTTCAGCTGACAGGATTGGATTTTGTTCTGACATGGATTTTGTTGTGGTTTTTTATTTTTAATTTAAATTTGATTTATTTTTTAAATTCATAATGCATTAACATGTTACGAGTTCAAAGGATGTAAAGAGGGAAAGGTTTCCCTCCTTTACCTGTCTTCTAACCTCCATTTCCCCTCCTGAAGGCAGCCAATGTAACCAATTTCAGGTGTATCCTTCCACATCTACTCTACTCATATACATGCATATATTTTTTTCTCTCATATTTTTATAGAAAGTGAAGCATACTACACATACTGTTTTGTACCAGCTTTTCATTTGATAGTGCATCTTTGAGATTTGTCCATAGTCCATGGAGAGCCTCCCATTTTTTGTATAGCGTTCTGTTATGTGGATGTACCACAGTGTTTTTAAGCAACAATCCTAATAAACTTTGGGTTAGTTCTAATCTTTTGCTATTAAAAATGCGCTGCAAAGAATGAATTTGGTCATACAGCATTTTGCACCAGGTAGTGTAAATTCTTAGAACTGGAATTTCTGGATCAAAGGATTACATGCATTTTAAATTTTGATAGAAATTGCCAATATCCCTTTTTAGAAATTGCACCAATTTTCATTCTCACCGATGATAGATGGTTTAACTGTTTTCCCATAATCATAGCAGCAGAGCTGTCAAATTTTATTTCTGCCAAACTCATACATTTAAATCTCATTTCTCTCATTATGAGGTAAAATTGAATGTACATTTAAAGCCACTTGTATTTCCTTCTTTGTGGACTGTGTGTTTATATCCTCTGCTCATTGTTCTACTGCATTGTTGATTGTTTTATTATTGGTTTCTATGAGTCCTTTTTATTTTAAGTGAAATAATCTTCATTATATGTGTTGGAAATATTTTTTTCCCAGTTTGTCATTTTACTTTTGACTTTGCTTGCAATAGTTTTTGCTATGCAGAAATGTTTTAGTTTTATACAGTCAGATTTCTTTGTTTTGTTTTCTGAATTATGTGTAATACTTAGGCCTTTTCTACTCCTAAGTTATATTTTAACTTAGTTAAAAATAATTATTTATCACTTTAGTACTTTTATTAAGTCATTCACCCATTGGTTTAAGGTAAAAGGTATGGCTTGAACTTTTTTCCTTTTTTTCTGATGACTCTCTTGTTGACATGATTTCATAGTCCACACTGTCATGTATGAAATTAACTAATACTGGACTTCCCTGGCGGTCCAGTGGTTAAGACTCCGCACTTCCAATGCAGTAAGCAAGGGTTCAATCCCTGGTCAGGCAACTAAGATCCCACATGCCCCTCAGCACGGCCAAGGAAAAAAAAAAAAAGAAAGAAATTAACTAATACTGATTAGGCCATATTTATTCTAATTTATATTTATTCATAAAATTCTGAATCTTCTCAATTTTTATTGCTATAAAAAATAGATTCTTCATATTAGGATGATCAGGAAATAATTATTTACAATGTATCACAGCTTTTAAATCAACCTACAAGAAGCTGCAAATTATATGACATTGTGGGTTAACTGCTCAGTTTTCTCTTTTCCTAATGTTACAACCCCTGCCTTATTACTTTTTGAAACACACCATAATTTCTTTGTCTCCTTTTGAGGCAAAGAGTCACTTGAAAACTTCTATGGAAAATTTTAACAAAATGTAGATGTTGGCTTGCACTTTTATTTGTGAGCAGTTTCCAGATTCATATAGCTTTGTCAACTAACAGTTAAAACTATTTTACATTTAATGCAGTTGGTCCTTATTTTGCAATGACTCGAGCTTCCTAATTTTATGTTTACTTTTACTAAAAGTGAACATTTTGTGAGATTTTGGAGAGGGGTAGTGAGAGCTCCATGCCTGAGTTATCCAGCCCAGGCTATGTGATTAGCAGATGAATTGCTGGTGGTTTTTATGATCCTGGAAAGGAAGCTGCTTCCTGGGAGAAGAGTTATTTAGCATTATCCTTGTCAGAAGGCTTCACTGATGAATAGAGGGCAGGATGTGTCCATGTATTAATAAATATTTCAATTGCATATCTAGTGTTATTTGTTATAAATACATTTGAAAGTTTTATCAATTGTGTTAACTGTGATTTATGAAATGAAAGAATTACTGGTGAGATTAATAAGACATATCTTCAGATTTATAAAGGCTTTTAGCCTGGAATTCTTTAGAGGGAAAATAGATCTCCACATGCAAGATGTTACTGTGAATATTCCTTGACATTTCAATTTATCTAATAATAAGTGGGGAAGTATAACTAAGAACTATTAATAATACATTTTATAAATAATAGGGAAATTTTATAGAGACTTGAATAATTAACTATTTTTAAGAAATGATAATACTTGGAGGAGAAATGTATGTTAATTTTTTTCTGTCCACCCATTGATAAGTTGTTTAAAAGTTCTTGGATTTTTTTCCTTTCATCTTTAAAACTAGAGGAGGGGGGGCTTCCCTGGTGGCGCAGTGGTTGGGAGTCCACCTGCCAACGCAGGGGACATGGGTTTGTGCCCCGGTACAGGGGGATCCCATGGGCCGTGGGTCCGTGAGCCAGGGCCTCTGGGCCTTCGCGTCCGGAGGCTGTGCTCCGCGGCGGGAGAGGCCACAGTGGTGAGAGGCCCGCGTACCGCAAAAAAAAAAAAAAAAAAAAAAAAGCTTTCTGGATTAAGATTATTTAGTATTGAACATGTTATTTTTTTCCTCAGCGATTTCTGATATTTCCATCTGTGCGCAAAAGCTTTATCTATATATTTTCACTGAACATTGAAAAGTATACCCTTGGGGTTTGACACTTCCACGTAAATGTTTCTTGTCCTTCCTTTGAATCTCAGCATTTTGATATTAAATTGCATGGCTATGAGACTAGTAATAGCTAGGTTATAAAGGCAATTCTGATTTGATTTGTTTCATATGGAGTTCATGTTTGCTGATCTGAAGACAACCACAACACAAACCCCATACACTTTTATGGTTTGTTCTCCTTATATACAGAGTAAATGTGATATGTACATAAATATATCAGATATTTGTTAGCAACAGATAGATGTTCATGAAATATGTAAACAGTTTATTCTTATTTTAGTTTCATATGATAATCATGTGGTATTTGTCACTTCACATAATTTCTCATGGCTAAAGTAAAAGAATATTATTTTTTATAATACCTCCATTAATTCTCAAAATTTTTTAAACTTGGAAAAATTTTGGAAGTAGAAAATTTCAATTCCAGGTACTTCAGCAGTTTTGTTACTTTTTTTAAATTAATTTTTTTAAATTTCATGTGACTACAACATAATTTTACCCCAGGAAAATGAACTGTAAAAGACTCATTACACTGCAAAAGACTTTCACATTTTAGAATGTTTGAAAATATTTTATGATTCAGTCATGAAATCTGTAATGTCTTATTTAGAAATGCAGACTAAATTATATTTAATCTATTAAGAGTTTGCAGGCATAATGATTTATTTTAAAAGTAACTTACATGGACACCAAGCAGGGAAAGCGGCGGGTGGGGGTGGGGGTGGAATGAATTGGGAGATTGGGATTGACATGTATATACACTGATGTGTATAAAATGGATGACTAATAAGAACCTGCTGTATAAAAAATAAAATAAAATTCAAAAAAATTTTTTGAAAAAGTAACTTACAAACAGATCAGTGGGCTTGTATAAATGAACCAAGTTTGCTCCAATTTTTTTCCACTTTAGGCAGAGCTCACAGTTTGGAGATGAGAAAACATTTAGTGATTCATCATTGCTGGAAAACCTCCAAAATAATCATGTAAGCAACATAATACTATTATCTTTTCATTAATAAATGAAAACTAATAAGTGTTTCTCTGAATTATCTTCCATGTTTAAATATTCCTTTTTTTAGTTTCATGATCATGTCTAATAATTAGCAAAATCTATTATCTCTAAATTCTTTTTACTTGGCCAACATGAATTCATGGTTGTTAGAGATTTAGTTTTAATAATTGTCACTAATCAACATTCTGTTTTTCAAAAATATTATATCTTAATTCTAGAACTCTATTTGTATGAAACAACTCATTGTTAACAATTTCAAAACATCTATAGAAATGAATTTCCTGCTCAGAATTATAGGCCAGTGCTAAATCTATACAATAAGAATTTCGGACATCTGCCACCCAATGTGAACATTCCACTTATGAAAGTTACTGATACTTAATTAAAATTCCATCCAATCAAACGATATGGTCTCCTAAGTTTAAACCCCCAATTTTTTCTCACAGTCGCTTCAAGCTCAATGTGTCAGAACTTGGACTCATGCTCATCACCCCAAAACCTAGTCCCTTCCTAGTGCTGATGGACTTACCACCTCTGCCCCTGGGCAGGGCCCTAGCAATGTGTTCATGTGGTTATTTTTGCCTTCAACAAAGCATGAGCTTCCAGATGCACAAAATCTAGACCTAGGCCCACCTCTTCCCTCTTGTGTTCTCAGGTTCAGTAAATTGCACCATCAACTAACTGTCTTCTTACTCATTCTAGGAACTTAGGGTTGCTTTTGATACCTCCTTCCCCTCCGTCTCCAGATCTGTAATGACTCACTAACCGCTTGTCAATATGACTTTCTGTAATATATCCTAAATGTCTTCTTCACTTCATTCTCACTTTCTCTACCCCAGTCCAGACTACTGGTATCCTCCAGGTGAATTACAGCAGCCTCCTAACCATTCTCCTTGTTTCCGTTTTTACCCCCCTCCAGTTCTTGTTGCACATGGCAGCTGGAATGATGCAAATGTAAATCAAGTCCCATCACTCTCCTGTTTAAAACCATGCCAGAGGGCTTCCCTCTCAACTTACAAAGTTACATGGTCCAGCCCCTGCCTAAGTCTTCGGCCTCACTTGGAGCTACCCTTCCTTTCTTTCTCCTCAGGCTACACTGGCTTTCTTTTATTTTCTCAAACACACTTCATTCTTTCTTCCTTTAGGACCTTTTCAGTCATGTGTGATTCCTGCTTGATGGAAAACTGTGCTCAGTTCTTCATGAGGCTAAAACTTCAACAGCTTAAAGATCACATTGTCATGAGAACAACCACAGACTGGCCTATATCATATTATATGATATTTGCACATTTATCCTTTGAAGCCCTTTTCACACCAAAAATAAATAATACTTGTGTACTATTTATCTATGTTCTGTTTTCCCCACTAGTCAAAGCTTCACATATCAGGGACCTTGTCTGTTTTGTCTGCTCTTCGAGGCTTAACACAGTTTTTTTTCAAATACTGTTCTGATTTACCTTTCCAGTCATTTCACTTTTTTGGTCCAAGAGCATAGAGGAATATTTTTCCTTTATTAATTCGAATGACATTTTTCTTCATCAGGAACCAGACAAGAAGATGTTTAATTTTAAAAATCTGACTGCTTTCTTGCAGAAAGGATCTTGTCTTCCTCAGGCCATGAGAGTCCATTGTACAAAGGACTTCTCAATCCATCCTTTTTTATTTAGTAAAATGTGTATCAGGTTAAGGTTGCCATTTTTGCAAAAAGAGAGGACAAACCTTACAGAGGAATCCCCTGCCATCGTCACCTCAACCCAAAGTAGTGGAACCACAGTAAGAGTAGATGCCTAAAATTTAGATCTGATCAGGAATTAGAACTAGGTAAATGAACATTTTAGAATGTCTCTCCTGTCCTTAATAACAAGATTCAACCATATCTACCTTTTTTGCTGTACTGTTTCTATTTAACAAGACAAAGTGGTCTTATATAAATGTTTAGAAAAGGAATGAGAGGGTGCAATAATGAATGATTTTAGTTAAAAATATTTTTTCTTCATAATAGTTGTTGGCTTCTTGACTTCCACACCTTCAATATTTAACAGCTGCACTCTTAGTAAATATGCATGAAGTAGTATTACTATCATTAGTGTCAAATGTTTAAACGTAAGTGGCTAAATTATGTGTTTATTTCTTACAGCCAACTGCACCTATAATATGTGAATTTCTTACAATGATGGCAGTTTGTCACACAGCAGTACCAGAGCGAGAGGGTGATAAGATTATTTACCAGGCAGCATCTCCAGGTACAAATGAAGCAATTGTGATGTATTTCTTGGTGGAAAATTGTTCTGAAATTTGAGATTGTTCAGAAAAATTTAATTTGAAGAAGTAAAATAAACAAGTTATGTTTTTCAGATTACAAATTTTATTTACTAATTAGATAAACCTTGGCTTTCAAAATTAAATATATATATATTTTAAAATATATAACTTTGTGTAACATTTGTTATATGACATAAATTACATGTAAATTTGAATAACAAAATTCACACAAGTAAAAAAAATGGTACTTTATATATACACATAGTAAATTCTCCCTTCTTTATAAATAACTAAGAATAAACTGTTAGTCATAAACTGTTTTTGCACATAAGCAGACAGGAAAAGGAAGATCTGTTTGCTTAAATAGTGCACATTTTAGAATACCAATTTTGCTTTCTTCTCTTGGAAATGATAATCAAGGAGTTCATTGTGTATTTATTGGATGAGAAAAGTTTTACACATTTGAAGGGATTCCATAAAATATGTATTAGCACAGTTATCATTATTTAATACTTAGGCTTATTTTCAATGAAAAATTGGATAAATAGTCAATTTGATGATTGTAAGATTTCAAGAAAGAATGAACACACTTTGGGGAACTTTTTTAATAAGTGTTTTAAACTGTATTATAAACCAGCACCTGCGACCTTGTAGAATGTACCAAATTCCTAAAAACCATAAGATACATCTCATATCATTAAGATAGAAACTATGTGAATGTTTTATCCCACACCCTTCCTTAAGAAACAAGAAGTTCTGATGTAAGAGGGTGATGTAAGTAAATAATATATAATACAACAAAGCATCAGTTCATTTATATCCATTTAAATTGACCCCTCAACATTAATAGTATTAGTTTTTCTACATTAAACATTTTAGGAGGAAAAGGATAAAACTTAAGAAGGCAATTTCGTGCCATTCATTTTTTCCAGTTTTATTAAGAAATAATTTACATATATCACTGTATCTCTAGTACTTATTTATCTTATAACTGGAAATTTGTACCTTTCAATCACCTTTCTCCAGTTCCCCCTTCTCCCACCCTCCACCTCTGCTAACCACATCTGATCTCTTTTTCTATGAGTTTGGGGTTTGTTTTCTTTTTTTCCCTTTAGATCTCACATATAAGTGAGATCATACAGTATTTTTCTCTCTCTGTCTGGCTTTCTTCACTTAGCATAATGCCTTCATGTCTATCCATGTTGTTGGCAAATGTAGGATTTCCTCATTTTTTTATGCATCATTCATTTTGAGAAAAGTTTTCTAGAGAATATGCTGGACCAAGGGGTATATTTAATTATCCTTCTTAGGTATGTTTGGCTAACAGTGGGACTTAATCTTCAGAAATATGACTCTGGGGTCTATACATGTCTCAGATTCTTAAGATCATTCTACTTATTCCTTTGGCATTGTCATATAATTTTAAAAGAAGTGGATTTCAGTAAAAGGAGCCAGAATAAAAATAGTTTTAATTCTTTTTAAAATTAAGCAGAAAATTGGATTGCAATAATGTCTTTCTCTCGTATTTGGGGTAATTTTTTTTCACTGTACATTTGCTTTGTCCTGTTTTCCTAAAACAGATGAAGGAGCCTTGGTCAGAGCAG
This sequence comes from Mesoplodon bidens, assembly GCF_964165515.1. NCBI lineage: Eukaryota > Metazoa > Chordata > Mammalia > Artiodactyla > Ziphiidae > Mesoplodon > Mesoplodon bidens. Next base: position 145,610,425 of record NC_138176.1, read on the forward strand.
CCAAGCAACTGAATTTTGTTTTCACTGGAAGAACACCTGACTCAGTGATTATAGATTCAGTAAGTTATTTATTTTTAAGTCTGGTTTTTATCAAAGTAATACATATGCTTAGCTTCAAAGATAAAATAATACCAAAAAAGCTCAAAATAGAATAGAGGTTCCCAGCTCCAGTTCTCCTCTCCAGAAGCAAAAACTTTCTATTCTTTTAGCTATTTCTTCGGACATTTACACATCTTATATATATTTTTTAATGTTTGATGAATGATATATGTGTTGATTCTTCAATTTTAGACATATCTACTGACTTTCTATTCAGTTATATTAAATGAGGAGTTATTTCTCTTGACTCACCATCCCTTCCCAATAGTATTATAATTATATTACAATATTTGGTTAAACAAGTATTTGGACCCAGATTTTTAAATGGGCAAAAAACTTGAACAAACATTTCACGAAAGAAGATATGCAGATGGCCAGTGAGCACGTGAGAACACATCATCAGTCATCAGGGAAATGCAAATTAAAGTCTCAATGAGATACTACTGCATACCCACCAAAAATGGTAAAATTAAAAACATTGGTAGCACCGAATGTGAACGAAAACGCAGAGCAAGTAGATCACCTGTTTTTGCTAGTAGACGTGCAAGATGGTACAATCCCTTTGGAAATCCTTTTAGAGTTTTCCAACACAGGTAAACATGTACCCAGCCCAGCAGTTGCACTCATACTTAACCAGGAGAAGTGAAAGCATATGTCCACAGAGAGATGTGTCATGGAATGTTCATAGCAGCTGTATTCAGAGTAGCCAAAAACTAGAAACAAATCAAATATCCATTACTAGGCGAATGGATGAACAAATTGTAATATACAATGGAATAGGTAAACCATAGAAAAGAGTAAAATATCGATTCATCAAGAGCCTTAATAAATCTCAGAAACATTATACTGGGAAAAAAAAATTCAGACACAGAGGAATGCATACTCTTTTTTTTTTAATTTTTGGCTGCGTTGGGTCTTTGTTGCTGCATGCAGGCTTTCTCTAATTGCAGCGAGCGGGGGCTACTCTTCGTTGTGGTGCACGGGCTTCCCATTGCAGTGACTTCTCTTGTGGAGCACAGGCTCTAGGTGCCTGGGCTTCAGTAGTTGTGGCACATGGGCTCAGTAGTTGTGGCTTGTGGGCTCTAGAGCACAGGCTCAGTAGTTGTGGTGCATGGGCTTAGTTGCTCCGCGGCATGTGGGATCTTCCTGAACCAGGGCTCAAACCCGTGTCCCCTGCGTTGGCAGGCGGATTCTTAACCACTGCACCACCAGGGAAGTCCCTATTTTCTTTTTTTTTAATATTGTCTTTCCAGATACAAAACTATCTCCTGAAAATAAATTTTTTTCTTTATTTCCTAAACATGAATCTCTTGTCTTTTTTCCAATTGCTTGATTTTCTACCTACTACTAATTGTTCCATACCTTCTTAGTGCACCTTTATTGGTACAATTACACCAGATAATCTGCCAGTGGGTAGTTGTTTCCCTGAGACATCCCTCCAGAAGTCCTCCATTCTCCTTGGTCTGGGCCAGTTTTTCCTGCTTCTCTGGCACTTGGAATTCCTTTTGATTGTCTCCTGTTTTGGACTTTCTATTTCCTGTAAGTCAAAACTTCTTTCTTAGTAAACTCACTGCTATTGATAGAACACATTTTCTGTCAATTTCATCCTATTGAAAAGGTGTTATTAGAGAAGCAGAAGTCACAGTAGTGACAGCCTTCAGTAAACTTAGCTCCTGACTCAGGGCTCCAAGCTGCCCTGGTGGACAGTTCAGTCTTACTCGTGGCTGTCAGGAGGAATCGCTTTCCTGTCTCCCTGGGGACTTTCTTTACCTCTCTTCTGTGTTAGATTTTCTGTTTCCTGGATCCCATATTTTCTTTGTTCTTGGCTAACTCTTGTTATCGTGGAACACATTCTTTATTGGCTTCTTGAGAAAAGGTGCATGGAAAGTTATTTGGTTTTTTGTTTTGTTTTGTTTAGTCCTTTCAAGTCTAAACATTTTTTATCCTATCTTTCTACTTAATTGGTAGTCTGGCTGAATGTAGAACTCCAGGGTGGAAATCAGTTTCCTGAAGAATTTTGACTGTTCCTCTGTCTCCTGGCTTCCAGTACACCTAATTGAGAAGTCGGAAGCCACTGTGACTCCAGTCTTTGTGACTTGCCCACCCCTCTCTCTCTGGAAGGTTGTGGGATATTCTTTGTCCCAAGAGTTCTGAAATTTCATGACAGTGTCTTTAGTGGGAATATCTTAACCCATTGTACTGAGCACTGAGTGGACACTCTTCCATTTGGAAATCAATATCCTTCCATTCTGGAAAATTTTCTTGAGTGAGTCTATTCATTTTCCTTCCCTCTTTTTCCTCTGCTCTCTCTTTTTAGAATTCTTGAATGCATCTTTTAACTTTTCTGTCCTGCTCTTCATGTCTTTGCCTTTTTGTTCTACTTTTTGGAAGTTTTCCTCCGTTTTATCTTCTTAGACTTCTGTTGATTTTCTTTTCATTTCTGCTATCATGTTTTTAGTTTCTAGAAGCTTTTATTGTTTTTTCAATATTTCTTTTTTTTAATAGTACCTGTTCTTGTTTCACAGGTGTTGTACTTATGTTTCTTCTCTGGGAGGAATAATGATAGTTTTTTTGACGTTTTCTTTTCTAAACAATTACAAGCATTTAACAGTTTAAATAAGCATATGGTTTTTACTGGAATATAAAGTGGTCTTAAGCTGCCATTATAGTTGTTTTGATTATTGCAGTGGGAAAGTGATACCTCACCAAAAATTAAATATCAATTTTCAATGTTCTTTTCCAGAGTTTCCCATTCTCCACTTAGGAGAAAAGAACAGCATTTAATTACTGCAACACTTGCATATAGGATGTATAATAGACTATGCCAGATCTTTGACAAGAGCTTCAAAATGCAGAATCATAAGGCCAGTCTCCTCCTATGCCACCAAAGAGCAGTATACAGGACCTAAATAATAATCACAAAAACATAACAATTGTACAAGCCATCTTTTTGTTTCAAACATTTTCTTCATTTGCTTCATGAATGCCATTAAAAAGCATATAGTGGAGAGTACAGCAATATTTCCAAAGGTATAAAACACTGCAAAAAGTTTTATGCCATCAGGAAGCCACAGTAATCCAGTTCCAGTGAGACAACAGAAAATGCCCATAGAAAGCATATGACAAACCACTTCATTCTGGTGTTGCAATGGAGGGAAGAGGCATCCAGGACCTGTCTACCAGCCCCTCAAGTCCATCAAGAACCCAGAGCCTGACACTCCACAGGCCGACATGGATGTTTTCTTTTTGAATTCTCTTTCCTCCAAATTGCTCTTATCTATTTGTTTTGGGTATCTATGATCCATGTTAATAGCTGTCCTTGAATATCTATTAATCTTTGGTTTTCTCATGGTTAAGAGTGAAGAACTTGAATCAAAGCTGGTATGGCAGTTCTGAGCATGAGGGTATTTGTCAATATTGGGCTTCACTGTGGGGTGGTCTGGTGGGATTCCTTTGGGAAGTCATGGTTGTCTGTACCTTTAGGGCTTCTCTTGGTCTTGTGAATTCCCCAGAGATTCATTTTCTGATTTCTGCCTGGAAAGGTCTGGCTGCCAGAAGGTAGGGGGCCGAGTGGGTTGGGGGCATTGGGGCCTAGCCTCTAGTACAAATGTGATAACAGTGCTGTATCTTCAAGTGTGCCAGTCGACTTCTAGATGGAAGAGCCTCTGTTTTACCCTCTATAGAGCAAAGCCTCGGTCTTCTGCCAGTATGCAGGAAGAGCCAGTGCCCAGAGCTGCTTTTCTAGTAGCTCTTTCCCAGTCCTCCCATTTTAGGCCCCTCTCTTTCCTCCCAGTTCTAGAGCTACCTGCTATTCCACTTCCTTAAGCCTCTTAGGGATTATGTGGTACAAATAGGGTTGGTTCTCAGCTTTTCCCATGGCTACTGCAGGCTTTGAAACTTCTTGTATCTGCTAAGGATGTGTTTCTCACTGATCTGGTTTCTGGTTTCCACATTTTTCGTGCTAGTTTCTCTTCTCTTATTTTCCTGCCATTGCAAGTTTCTTCCTTAAGTGGGTTTTTTTTTTTTTTCTATAGTTTTGATGGGGTTTTGGGAAGGATGAAAATTAAATGTGTATGTTCAGTCTTCCATCTTAACTTGAAAAGTTAGTAAGTTCAATTAAAGATGATGTATTTCAGAAGGGACAATTTGTTTGTGTTGACATTTTTTACATTAAAATTTCATGACTAGGGTTTATTTCCAAGAAGCCAAAGATGCCAACTCTATGTAATCAAGTTTTCCTTTTCTTCATAGCTGGGGCAGGAAGAAAGATACGAATTGCTCAATGTCTTGGAGTTCACCAGGTAAAACATCTGCTCTGTGGTTTGTATGTATGACATAAATTTCCTTCCATTTTTATTTAACTAAATTTATTTATACCAAATATTAAATTAAAATCTTCAATGGAATTTTTAATTGTCATATCTGTAAGTAAATCATAAACAGCACTCTTCAGAGTCTTGTAAGGCATTACTCCTAGAGGCAATATAAAAATATTTTTGAACATAACTGTCTGCATCACAACTGTAGGGGGTATAGGACCAAGACAGTGATCTGGAAACATCGTTATACTTAGAGGTGCCAAGATTTATGTAGCATGAAAAGGAATCAGAGTCAGGAACCCACCATTCTAATTAAGTGTTCACTATAACATATAATTGTCTTGGGTATTTCAGAAACCATACCCATCTCTCTGTTAGGTATAAAACCAGTTCCCATGTAGTAGGCAAGGGCAGAAAGCAAAAAGATTATTTTACTTACTTTATTTCCTAGGGTCAAATAAGAGAGGCCTTCCATTATGATCAGTGACATCTCTATGAGTTTCTGGCTCTTTATTCCCACATGACTATGTAGTTTCCCAACTAACCTACATTCTTGGGGCAAAATGCCCTCAGCTACAGACAAGAGGGTCTTTAAAGATTGTGTCATCATTCAGAGGACACTTAAAAATATCTTCAAGGCCATAACCAGGATGTAATGCTGCTGTTCAAAGAAATGTGTCCACTTTTTTTCTTGAACTTTTTCCTACATAAGGCAAGTCTGTACACTAACTAAAAGAGGCATTTTCTTTTCTGTGCCAACATTTGTTGCTGTCTTGGTTAGGAGTGACTGCATGCCAGTGGTTAATATCAAAAGTAATGGGATCTAATTTATTATTTAAACATTGTGTTTTTTTTCACTTGTATGTACTGAAAGGCTCCAAGGAAAATGCATAAGAAGAAGTTGGATGATTAACTGTCATAGAATATTCTCAAAGTGTATCCCCCATCTTTTTTTTTTCCACATCGAAGTGACTGTTTTTCCTAAGCCTATTTGTATTATGTCTGTAATAGATTATAAATAGTGTATCAGTTAACATTTGGATATGTTTGTTTATGAACACACACTTAGAAACACTATGTAAGTGGTAAGTGTGTGAAGAAAAATAAAGCAAAGTTAGCAGCTCTTTCAGGATGCTGTGATGGGGGAGGCTTAAGGACAAAAGTGAGAGAAGTGAATGTGTGGGCATTAAAATAATCTCTGAAAGACATGAGTGGTTTAGACTAGGATGATGGTAGAGAAAATAAAGTGAAGTTGATAGAATGCAGATACCCTTTGCAGGGATGTCAGGGGGCCATTGGTATGAATTGGATGTGGCAGGAGAAAAGAGGGGGAGGGGTTAGGGTTCCTGGCATGAGTGACTGGGTAGATGGAGATACTGTTTACACAAATGGTGGATACAGGATAGATGCTGAGGATGAGATGTTTGAAGTTTAAGATGCCAGTGAGATATATATATACATAGAGATGTCAGGTAGGCAACTGGTTATAGAGGCCTGACACATAGAAGCCTCTGGCTGAAATATAAATTTGGTAGTCATTGGCCTATAAGTGGTATTTAAAAGCCATGAACGTGAGTTGGATCTCCTGGATATAAAATAATAGAGTAAGGGAAACAAAAAAGGCTGAAGATTGAGCTACGAGTAACTAAGGGTTGATTAGCAAAGAGGAATTAACAAAAGAGACTGCTCTGTGATTAGAGAAAGAGTGTAAGAGCATAAAGCCAAGGGAAGAGGATAATTTCCAGGAGGGAGTGGTCATCTGTGTCAGAGACTGCTGCAAGGTTAGGTAAGACAAAGCTGAAAGTAGTCGTTGGATTTAGAGATTCAACAACTGGTGAAAAGAGAAGCAAGATGGGAGTGACTGGAGAATGAGTGGGAACCGTGGCTGGCAAGTGTTTTGAGAAGTTGAGCTGTGAAGGGGAGTAGAGCTTTGAAAAGGGATGCGTGTGGCTCAGCAGGGAGGGTTGTTTGGGGTGAGTTTCTCAGGAGAGAGACTAGAACTGTTTCAGTACTGATGAGAAGGATCCATTCCAGGAGGAAAAGATGCAAGTTCAGGGGAGAGCAGCACAGCTTTAGGAGTGAGATGACCAGGAACGCAGGGTGAGAGAAGATTCACAGCACATATGAAAGGAAGGTCTCCGATACGAAAGAAAGTGTTCCTTCCATGGTATCAAGAAACAAGGCAGAGGATGGTCCACAGTGGATAAATGTGCAGGTTTTAATGGCAGAAATAATAGGGATTTCTTGTTGGAGGCTTCCATCAAGGTGACTGCAAAAATTCTGAGGGTCTGGAATGACAAGGAGACCTGAGGAATGGAGAAGTGCTCATAGTCCTGTGGGGAGACAGAGAGCAAGCTTATTAGAGAAATGTAGATGACGAGGCAGCATGGAGCACCCAGTGAAGTTGGGACCATGTGTTTACTAATCTCTGGTTGGGTGACTTTTCTCCAGCAATGTCCACTTACCCTGATGGACCACAGAAAGGGTTCCTATTCACCCAAGATTTGGGAGTTTTGCCAGGAGAAGAAAAGAGCAAGAAAGTTGATGAGTTTGGGACCATGCCATCAAAGCTGCATTAAGAGAGACATCAGGGCCTCCCTGGTGGCGCAGTGGTTGAGAGTCCGCCTGCCGATGCAGGGGATACGGGTTCGTGCCCCGGTCTGGGAGGATCCCATATGCCGCGGAGCGGCTGGGCCCGTGAGCCATGGCCTCTGGGCCTGCGCGTCCGGGGAGAGGCCACAACAGTGAGAGGCCCGCATACCGCAAAAAGAAAAAAAAAAAAAAAAGAGAGAGACATGAATCATGAAGGGCTGAGATAGAATACCTGGATGTGATTACAAAAGGGGCCCAATTAAATGTAGTCCTAAAGCACAAGAATGAAGATCAGAGATATTAATACAGTGGGGATTAGAGATGGAGAAAGAGAGAACTAAATACTCCTAGATACTTCTGAAGGAAACTCCAGCTGTAAGCTATGACACCAAATCTAACTGCTATATTGGATTCATCTCAGTTTTTTAGCCACAGAACGTTATAAGGTAACACAAATAGATGCAGACACTTGAGAAGTCTTTTTTGCCTCTAGTTTCTGGAGAGAATATGCTTATACACACTTGGTTCCAAGTGAGACTTATCCTGTGCAATGCCATACCTGTTTACTCTGTTCATTGTTACTTGCAGTCTCTTTGCTAATGCATTAAAAGATGTTGTATGTTTGACTAACAATTTTTATCTGTCTATACTGCCAACATAATGTTAAATTGTTTGTGCTCATTAACTAGAGTTTGCAAGATAAATTAGCTTTTTCACATGATGCCAGTGGTTTGCTAGTAATCATTGAAAAATGATAGTCATGAAGGGTTTTTAAAGTTCTAGTGTTTGCCTTTATGTGTGATTGGATGTGTACTTAAAATTGACTTTCTGTTTGAATTTTAAAAAAAAAATCCCACAAGGACTCAGAGGCAAAAAATATACAAATCAATTTTCATTTCAAAGTAAAGGAGCTGTTACAGTGGAGGATTACTGGACTGAATGTCAATATTATGACATAGTATGAGTGTGTTTCGTGTTTGGTAATTGCAATCATTGTTGCTTTTGTTGTGGTCATCCGTTTACAATGCTTGGTGTCAGTTTATTTATCTCTTGTAAAAATAAAATACAGCGTGTGTGTGTGTGAAAAGAAAAGTTATAAAAGTTCATATAGACAAAAAAAGAGATAATTTCTTTGAAGTACAGTAAATCAGCCATGTTTGAATATCAAAAAAAAATTGAGCATCATTTCTCTTTTTAATAATTCATCGAAAAAGATACTGGCTTAAATATTTTTTAAATCTGAAAACATTGAACTAGAACTCTCCTTTATCCTGGTGGATACTAACTCTTGCAGGTTTCTAGGGAGCTATTTTGTAAATTATTCCTCTAGGGAAGCAGATGGTACCCTGGTGCCTTAAAAAACATAATGTAACTTTCAAAGGACTCAACTATACACCCAGGGTATGGTTTGTGTATGTGGAAGGATCGGCCTCATAATTTGGTCAAATTTATTTTTTCACTGTGAGTATTAAAATATGTGAGACGTGACAAACAAATAGGTGTATCTTCTCACTACGATGACACATTGTGGAAAACCTCTTTCTTTCAGTGCTAGAAAAAGAATGTCAGTGATTGTTCGCACTCCATCCGGGAAGTTACGACTTTACTGCAAAGGAGCCGTAAGTTTTTATTTTTGTCTTTTACAGTTTTGATTTATGATGGTTTATAATGGATACGTTAAGCATTCTGCTACGGAAATGTAACACAGATGTTTAGCCTGAAGCTGCTGACGTCCACTTTGGGTAGTGTTTTATAGTAATAGTGTTCAGCCTCTTCTGGTGAAATATGGAATTCCTTCTGGGTAAATTTGGTGCTTTGAAAAAGTTTGGCCTAGGTTATTTATATAATTCAATGTTTGGTACATAATATATGAGGTTTGTTGTTTAGAAATATGTTAGAAGCCAGTTAAATACGGAAAATATTTTAAAATTGAATTAGAAGTGTAGTGACCTATACCAGTTTGAATCTAATTTTTTAAAGGCCATAGAAATGGGGGGAAAAAATGGATCACAATTACTGCTATAATTTCTTCATGTGGTGATTACTATTTGTATTGTATTTGCATTGGTTTAATGATAACAGAATTTCTAACTATTGGTTGGATATGGTATATTGGCAGGTTATATTGACAAAATAGTCATTCTAACTGAATTTTTCTAGTTAAAATATGTCTACACTCATGGAAATATAAGAAATCTACTGCCCAGGGCCTTTTCTTTCTAATTCTTAAAATTAGTTAATATTGCCCTTCTGAATTATCCTTTCCAGGTACCTAGTATAGTTGGAGTAGTCAGGTAACTTACCAACTTAGAACTTTCCAATTTCAACTATAATCACCAATCTTGCTTTATTACATGGAACTTGGAAACTGAACTTACCAAGAAACCCAAGCTTATTATCTGAATTCCTGTTGAGAATGTTTTTCAGTGCCTTGGTTTTAAAGCATTGAAATGTAATTTTTGAATGCCTTGGTTTTAAAGAATTTTAGTAGAATTATTTCATGATGTCTCGTGAATGTAGTTTTAGAATTCCTTTGGTTGTTGATTCAAACATCTAACATTTGTTTGCTGTGTGCATTTTATCTACTAGACTTTCAACTGTATTTGGGGGTTAGGAAGATAAGACTCAAAACTTGTCAGGAGCTTAAGACTACTCAGGGAAATATATATAAAGAGAAGATTAGGATATAATGTTAAAATATATTGTAAAGATCTTCCACCTCCCAGTGGTAACATTAAGTGGTAAAGTAATAAAGAGAGCCCTTAAGACCTCCCACTTTAAACAGTTTGTATGTGTCCAGTTTAACTATACCCAGTCCACATCCTCTGTTCTTAGTTTTGAGTAATCCAGCTAGAAACTTTGTTTGGGGCATTAAAGCACTGAATAAAAAATAAAAACATTGGACTTCTTTTTTGAATAATCATGGAGATAGTTTGCATACATTAACTTGCTTATTGCCACTCCCAAATTAGCTATGATATGTGGTTGAATACTAAAAAGGCATAAACATGTGAAACAGCAAGGTGCATTTGAGAACTACATGCAGTTTGTCAGGGAATAGCAGAATTTGAGGTTAGAAAGGTGAGCATGGGTTAAGTCATGGGTTTTTCATGCTCGAGAACTTGTTCTTTCTTTCTGGGTCATTCTGATGCCATTTAGAAGGTGATTTAAAGCAGAAAAGAGATGTATAGAGAGTTAGCAGTTGAAGCTGTTGACTACAGTCCAAGAAAAAGTTGATAAGGATCAAAACCTTATAACAGACAGTTGCGGAGAGGATTAAGAGGACAGAGATTTAGGACTTAGTAATTGATTACATGTGGGTGATGAGGGAAAAGATGATCTAGGATTATCAGATTTCTGTTTAGCTAACTAAATAGACTAAGAGATACCACTTACTAAGATAAAGAGTTGGGAGCTACATCTGGGCCATAAGGGAGAAGATACCTGCATTTCACAGGGGAAGATATATGAGGTGCTGATATAGGAGTTAAAAGTGTAGCTGGAAACTAAAAGCAGGGGATTGATGAGATCTCATATGGGGAAAATAATGCATGAAAAGAGAGGAGGGCTAAATGTGAAAAGTAGAGGATCCAGGAAGGACATTGAAATTTGGAGGAAAGCCTGAGGAGTCCGTTGATTCCTTGGCAGAGTGAACAATCAACAGTGACAAGTGCAACAGAATACCTTAGTAATGAAAGGCAATTAAGAAGTCTTCAAGGGCTTCCCTGGTGGCGCAGTGGTTGAGAATCTGCCTGCCAATGCAGGGGACACGGGTTCGAGCCCTGGTCTGGGAAGATCCCACATGCCACGGAGCAACTAGGCCCACGAGCCACAACTACTGAGGCTGCTCGTCTGGAGCCTGTGCTCCGCAACAAGAGAGGCCGCGACAGTGAGAGGCCCACGCACCGCGATGAAGAGTGGCCCCCGCTCGCCGCAACTAGAGAAAGCCCTAGCACAGAAACGAAGACCCAACACAGCCAAAAATAAATATAAATAAATTTAAATTTAAAAAAAAAGAAGTCTTCAAGAATATTTTCCAGTCAACATGGTATTATCTGTTCATAGTTTGATGTATCTCCTTTATTCCAAAATCATAGCAGTGATGGATGTAGTATAAAGAGAAAACAGAGGTAGACCAAAATAGGTATAGAAAATCAAGGTGGTACACTGAACTGAAATCTTGAGCTGAGACGGGTAGGAGTCCCAGGCCCTGGGTTGGGAATCAGGGAGCAATGTCTGGAGTTTGGTTTCTGTGGGACAATGGGCACAAATAGTACTTTCTGTAAAATGCAGATAGGAGCCAGCCTCCCCTCTTTAAAACCTAAGATAGTGGTAAACTTCCTAACCAGGAGAAGAGCTGAGGAAAGCTCATGCAAGCCCCTACTGGAGAGTACAGAAAACCACTAGATTGAAATGCATATGAAGAAGGAAAGAGCAAGAGCAAAACTTGGAGACACATGAGGAAATCTCATGTCGAAGGGAGAACAAACACGTAAACAACTGGAGCATGAACTCACCCCAGCTGAAATCATTTGTGTTAACTGTTCTGACAGAGGATGTTTAGAGCTCAACATGATAAAGAAATTACAGTTATTTTTAATCAAAAAGAAATTTTGGGGAGAGGGGAGAATAGGTTACATGTAAGATAAATTAGAAATCATAAATAAATTTAAGAAAAAAACATCAACAAATGAAATAAGCTCTAGATAGAGTTGGAGGGGTGAGGATGGAGTTAGTGAATTGGAAGATAGTATTTGAAGAGTTCATTTAAAATATCACACAAAGAAATGGGTGTGTGTGTGTGTGTGTGTGTGTGTGTGTATGGATGACTTATTTTTCTTGCTTTTCTCCAGATTTTCAGTAATTGGGTTGTCTTCTTTTGTTAATTTTTAAGTGAAAAAGAAGGAAAAGTACACAATACACAAGTTGTGTCTGCAGTAGTAGCCAATTTAGGGAAAGTTACATTTACACAAATAAAAATTTAATTTATTCAAGAAAATAATCCTACTCCAATATTTATATTCAAGAGAGAAATTAGAAACTTGAGTAATATACTTAATGCTTTAGTGACCTTAAAGTGACTGAAAATTTTCAAATTAAGTGCCCCCTAAATAAAATTCTGTGCCATATGCAAAAAAGACCACATCTGAAATTAGTTATTTCTAGCCGTTCACCACCACGGCAGAGGCAAAGTGCAGATAATTCTGAATGGCACACATAAACACAGTAAATGTTTGTCTATATTTAAATATAAATGTGTATAATCTTTAGCAAATATTCCAGCCCCAGCTTCATGCAGCAGATCAATCTCAACTTGGTGTTTAACTGGACAACAAGGGCAGATTCCTTGATGGTTAGTAACTGGCTAATTTATAGCAAGATTATCTGCATGACATCAGTATAAATTACAGTGCTTAGCTAAGTAATTATATAAGACCTTTTTTTTCCTACTTGATACTTTATTATTGATTCTTGAATTTCATTGTGTAGCTCTTCTTTATTTGGCTTTATTATATAATGTGGTATTCCATATAAGTGAAATTTGGGGATAACTGAGAATTACATCAGTGCTTTATTCATTTCACACATATTTTTTGAATACTTGCCATGTGCAAGGCACTGTAGGTGAGGGACAGAGCAGCACTGGAACTTCAGACTAAAAGATGAACAGGAAAACAATGCTCTGTATGAAAATTTACCGAAGACAAATTCTTAGCCATGAAGCCTAGGCTCTTCACATAAGTGACTGTAATCTGACAGTGCATGCCACTCCAGCAGCATCACCCCACCATGATTTTCCACTTTTACTTTGCCAAGGGCTAAGACACCAGATACATAAATCCATTTAGGATTTTATATAAAGGTAGACTCAGTAGGTTCAAGGTCTGATCCTAGGAGATGCACAGCTTTCGTTCTTGTGAAGAAACATTTTTTGGTTCCTAACAATGTATCAAATACTTGATGTGGCCCCCTGAATAACTGAAAGTTACTTTGGGTGAAGGTATCTGTATGTATTTATTTTTCACACATAAGCATGGCCAGTTGTGATTGTCATTTAAAACATACTATGCAATTCATGCAGAAGACCACATTCTGTGCCCTGCTTTCCTTGATACTATAAAGAGGGTAGAAAATTCTTCTAGTCTGATCATCAGTTTTTTCCACTAGAATGCTTAATTACATTGCAGAATTTAATCTCCCTAGCTTTATTACGTATCACTTTTGTTTTCATGGCTTTAATTTTTTTAAGATTTTCTTAATTTTAAAATGGCCTATTTTAATTTCATGGAAAATTTCAATAGCCTCTCAAAAAAATAGTTTGTAAGTTATACCTTTCGTTCTCAGAAAGGAGCCATGAGGGGAAATTATCATTTCCTTTTGCTTTGCCCCTCTTCCCATTCCACCACTGAAAAATGAAGAGAAATTCATAATTGGAGCCTGGAATATTCCATCTGTTCTGAGGTCACTAAGTTCTGTTTCTCTCAAGGGTTCTAAATCATACTCCATTAGTCTGCTTCCAAATCTCAGCCCTGAGACTGGAGACCCCAAAATGAGTAATGCCACTGAGAAAGTAATTGCAGGTAAATGATTTATTTTTTCCTGGTCTAATAAAACCATGAAGGCCAAATACTAAAATTCCTAAAACATTAAACCCAAGCTGAAGAACAACTAAAGGAACAATAGGCAATTTATAAAGGGACAAAAATTAGAGAAGCGTACTGATGCTTAAAGTTAAAGCTGAAAGGGACTTTAAAGATAATCCGGTAATTTAATTTTACAGACTAAATAAATTGAGCCGTAAAGCCAAAGTGACACAATCAGAAATATTCATCTCTAAGACAACTCTAGGTTTGTCCAAGATCCTCCCTGCTCTACCCACCAGCCCACTCCATGAATTTAGACCTGTGTTTCTCAGAGTTTGTTCTTTTGTGAGCACCAATCCCATGAAGATGCCCTAACCTCTAAAAGGTTCAGTAGTAAGTTTGGGGCATATACCATACCGCCCCCTTGGAACCACCATGCACATTAGCGTTTTAAAGGCTCTAAGAAGTATTGCAGCAGGGCAAGCTCTTTAGCTTTGTTTAGTCCAGCATTTCCCAAACTCTTTGTGTCCTGGACCATTCTTCCTTATAGCACCTATGAACACTGCATTGTTCTGCAAAATCTTCAGGGGTTGGGGGAGATATTGCAGCACATCACAGGTAGGCGAAGTATTGATAGAATATGAGGTTTTGAACATTGCAGTAACTATGGATTTATTCAGAAAGGAGAAAGATGAAAATATAGGACTAGAACCTTATTTCTTACTGTCATAAGGGAAACAGTGCTATTAGGGAAAAATATTTTGTGCTTCAACACTAATGCTAAAAGTGATTTTTTTAATACTCATTTGCTGCTAATAATGTTGCCAACATCAACTTTATTAAACTCAGAATTCTTAGTTTAACTGTGTTATACCTTCTGTTCGTTTTCCAGGACACTGTAATTTATGACCGACTAGCAGAGACTTCAAAATACAAAGAAATTACCCTAAAACATTTAGAGCAGTTTGCTACAGAAGGTGAGTGTAATATGGCAATAAAGCATAATTAAAAGAAAATGAAATCATATACTACTAATATCTTACAGGATCATTCTTATTATTTTACTTAGAGATTCCTAAAGTAAGATAAAAATAAATGTTGATAATTTAGATTCTACTCTATGCTGTTCCCACCCATTATTTTTATTTCACTCTCCTGTATTTATTAAAATTTTGAGAGACTTTGTCCCCACGTTTTAGGGAATGTAGGACCTATAAATCTGTTTGCTTTTTAGAATAGATACTGTTTACAGTTTTTTTTTTCCCAGCATTTCAGACTTTCTTCAAACACACAAGTGGTAACAAAGGGCACCCACAAGTGACAGGCATGGTCCCTAAGGCCTGGCTCAAAGGCCATGCTGGAGGGTGTGAGGGACTTCTCAGCCCTACTCCCTCAGCAGCTCTCTCCCTTCCTACTCTACACCTCACGGGCACCTCTGAGATCAGTTAAAAGTGCACAGAGGGCTTCCCTGGTGGCACAGTGGTTGAGAGTCCGCCTGCCAATGCAGGGGACGCGGGTTCGTGCCCCGGTCTGGGAAGATCCCACATGCCACGGAGCACCTGGGCCCGTGAGCCATGGCCGCTGAGCCTGCGCGTCCGGGGCCTGTGCTCCGCAATGGGAGAGGCCACAACAGTGAGAGGCCCGCGTACCGCAAAAAAAAAAAAAAAAAAACAGTGCACAGAAACTAAGTTACTGTAGAGGAAGTTGGGCCCTGCCTCGCTGCCAAGAAAGAGGAGCAGATTCCAAGGAAAAGATGGAAGCGGGCTACTGGGTCACCACTCAGGAGATGCCAGGCTGCTCCCTGGTCTGGCCTGTGTCACCCACAGCCTTGGACCTGGGCAGAGAAGGAAGCAAGGAGACACTCCCCACATGGCAGCCCTGGGCAGCTGGAGAGTGTGCGTCACTGGTCATGTGATTCCCCCAAGCCAATGGCCAGACCTCTCTCTGTTTACAGCTTAAATGCTTTATAGCTCAAGCAATGCAGAAGGAAAGAAACAAGAGTCGAAGAACTGGGTATTCTAATCTAAGAAAGAGGAGAAGAAATAAATAAATCTCTGTAACTATTAAAATAGTTATTCAACTTAGTGTCAACCCAGAACTTTTTATTAAGCCCCTACCACCTTGCCAGGCTCTGTGTGAGACCTGAGAATCCGTGGCAAACATGCTTAGTTCTGTCTCTGTTCTACTGAAATGTAGTCTAGGGAGATGATCTAGATGAGATGAAAGGAAGTGAGAGTTGTTACGCATTAGGGTCAGTTCCTACAGGAACTTATAGAATCTTATCTCTAAACTTAACAAAAGTGGCCAGTGCCATATCTGAATCTCCCATCCAAGTTTTCACTCTTGTCTGCTTCTGCTGGAACTGTTACCAGCGGCACCAAGCCTGACCTCTGATCCAATCCTTTTCCTCTTAATCCAAGCTACAGAAAGATAGGAATGATTTTAAAAGCACTAGGCTTTGAAAAGCAGGAACATGAAGAACCTTCTCCCATTTCTCCTCCAAAAGTGGAAGAGCATGAAGACCCACACGTCTGTAGAGTTCAGATTCCATGAGGTGCAACTTCAGAGGGGCCTGGCAGGTACAACCTACCCAGCACACAGCACAGGTTCCTTTTTTGAGGAGGGTTAGAGGAGCATCTTTCTCCTCTCTGGTTGTGATGTTAAAGATATTCCAGCTCCTAGACACATTCCAATTGGCTTGGCCTCCACCTCCACCCCTTTCTCTCTGGCCCTAGGTGAACAACACTTGTGCACCATGGCTACCCCAGAGTAAGTTTCCAGCCAGGTTTCCGGAAGAGAAAAACATGTCCTAATATGGCCCAAAGATTTAAGTTCTACTCAAAGTGATCTGGCAGTGGACAACCCTACTCCTTTCTTGGAAGATGGAGTCCTCTGGCCACTTTATGTCCTACCTTCTTTGCTTCTTTTTTTTTTGGCTGTGTTGGGTCTTCACTGCTATGCACGGCCCTCTCTAGTTGTGGTGAGCGGGGGCCACCCTTCAGTGCGGTGAGCAAGCTTCTCATTGCGGTGGCTTATCTTGTTGCAGAGCACGGGCTCTAGGCACGCAGGCTTCAGTAGTTGTGGCACACGGGCTCTAGAGCACAGGCTCGGTAGTTGTGGCGCATGGGCCCAGCTGCTCCATGGCATGTGGGATCCTCCCAGACCAGGGCTCGAACCCGTGTCCCCTGCATTGTCAGGTGGATTTTTTTTTAACATCTTTTATTGGAGTATAATTGCTTTAAAATGGTGTGTTAGTTTCTGCTTTATAACAAAGTGAATCAGCTATATATATACATATATCCCCGTATCTCCTCCCTCTTGCATCTCCCTCCCACCCTCCCTATCCCACCCCTCTAGGTGGTCACAGAGCACCAAGCTGATCTCCCTGTGCTGCGCAGCTGCTTCCCACTAGCTATCTATTTTACATTTGGTATATATGTCCATGCCACTCTCTCACTTCGTCCCAGCT
This sequence comes from Mesoplodon bidens, assembly GCF_964165515.1. Taxonomy (NCBI): domain Eukaryota; kingdom Metazoa; phylum Chordata; class Mammalia; order Artiodactyla; family Ziphiidae; genus Mesoplodon; species Mesoplodon bidens. Next base: position 145,627,488 of record NC_138176.1, read on the forward strand.
TACCCTTCCCCCTCCCTGTATCTTCAAGTCCATTCTCTTTGTCTGCGTCTTTATTCCTGTCCTGCCCCTAGGTTCTTCAGAACCATTTTTTTTTTAGATTCCATATATATGCATTAGCATACGGTATTTGTTTTTCTCTTTCTGACTTCACTCTGTATGACAGACTCTAGGTCCATCCACCTCACTACAAATAACTCAATTTCGTTTCTTTTTATGGCTGAGTAATATTCCATTGTATATATGTGCCACATTTTCTTTATCCATTCATCTGTCGATGGACACTTAGGTTGCTTCCATGTCCTGGCTATTGTAAATAGTGCTGCAATGAACATTGTGGTACATGACTCTTTTTGATGGCAGGCAGATTCTTAACCACTGCGCCACCAGGGAAGCCCATCTTCTTTGCTTCTTTTTCTGACATGGTCCCAGCCATATTTTATTTGACTTGAGATCACTAGCACCTAACTGTCTGAGAGCTAAATGACCTTGAGCGAGGACATTGTCTTCTTGGGAACCTAGTTAACTGCATTTATCATGGCTGGCAAATGCTTCTGCCTCTTCCTTGTTCCAGCGCATCAACTTTTTTCTGGCTGAGGGTAGCCTCCAAGTGAATTATAAAATTGACAGGCATTAAGCACTGGAAGTAGGTCACTTCAAACATCAGCTGTGGGGCTTCCCTGGTGGCGCAGTGGTTGAGAGTCCGCCTGCCGATGCAGGGGACACAGGTTCGTGCCCCCTGGAGTTACAGGTATGAAGAACTCTGGGACCCTGCCCTTCAGGAGCTTCAAGCTAATGTAGGAGATCACAAGAAAAACAATATGAAACATTGTCATTCATACCACAGGAGTGTTGGGGATTTCTGCCTTTGGGGTCTAGGTGAGAGGAGGATGCTTCAAAGAGATGGTTTTAAGAACTGAGTCTTAAAGTAGATGCAAGGCAGGCAGCAGAGGGGGATTGAGAGAGGGTGGAATGGAGAAAAAAATGACCAGTTTGTGCAAAGACCCTAGCATGGGAAGTGAATGGCAGAGAATGAGGTGGAAGGCAATTGATATGTGGTGACTGAGCCAGACTCTGAGGTTTGGACTTCATCCTGGGGAACGATTAAAAGACTTCACGCAAAGAATAACCTGATAAGATTCATTCAGATTTTAGAAAAGTTACTCGAGGCATGGAGGGTGGATTGAAAGAGCTGGGAAATTGGACACTAAGGTTCCATTGAACTTTTATCAGATTTCAACATATTGTTTGAACTGAATCAGTGTTATCGAAATGAGACTTCGTTAAATAAAAATGGAAGTGTCAATCCAAATTTAAACCACTTCTTTCACCCCAGAATGAAACTTCATGCTGTTTGCAGGCACCCCTTACCCACACTCCAACCCCCCAGGAAAATTAACCTACTATTTGTCACTATAAATTTACCTTTTCTGGACTTTTCTTTTAATGAAATTCTACAATATGTGATCTTCTGTGTCTGGCTTCTTCCACTTAACATAATGGTTTTGGAGGTCATCTATGCTGCAGTATGCATCACTACTCCATTCCTTTTCATTGTTCAGGAGTATTCTGTTGTATGGATACACCAGTTTTTGTTTATCTGTTCACCAGTTGATGGACATTTGGACTGTTTCCTTTTGGGGGCTGGTATGAATGATGCTGCTAATGAACATTTACCTACAAGTCTTTGTGTGGATGTATGATTTCATTTCTCTTAGGTAGGTGGCTGGGAGTGAAATTGCTGGGTCATATATTTATGTTTTACATTCCTAGAAATTACCAAACTGCTTTGCAGAGTGGCTGCAGCATCATTCTACCTAACTGTAAATTTCCTGAGCACCAGATAAATATCACTGTGCTCTGGGGAAAAAAAAAAAAAAATGGAAGTGTCAGACTTCTGAACAAAATCTTATTTGATGTTGTGGTGGGGGGTGTATGCTCCCTTTTTTCAGGGTTAAGAACTTTGTGTTTTGCCGTGGCTGAGATTTCAGAGAGTGACTTTCAGGAGTGGCGAACGGTCTATCAGCGGGCGTCCACGTCCGTGCAGAACAGGCTGCTCAAACTGGAAGAGAGCTACGAGTTAATTGAAAAGGTACGTGGAAGACTGTTTTGCCCATAAGGAAAGTTTGGTTTCCAGAAAACTTGTCTTAATTCAAGGGGCCAATAAAATTAAAATCAAAATATCCTGACACACCGCTAAACTGTTGAATCTCCTCCCGTCTAAGCACTGACAGCTCTTAAAGTTTTTGCTGAAAAGTCTCTGGAATTGCTTTATATAGATCTGGGCTCTTTTCACAATTTTGGATCAAATTTAGTCTCATCTAGCAATACCCTTGCCAAAGTCTTCCATTGCATCAGCATTGCTGAAGGTGTGCATGCCCCCTGCCCACACACAGACATGCACACAAGCTGCACACGCAGGCATGTGTGTATATAGTTAATGAAGGCATATAATGTGTAATACAAAGTAATATAATAAATATACAGCTTGTGTGACTCCATAGCCAATCATATAGAATGTATAAGTGAACAACCCAGTGCTTATACCTGGCCTGTCATTGGTCACTTAGATACATCCATCATTTCTGCCACAACTATAAATATCCTCATTTTACCGGCAAAGAAACCAAGGCTATTCAGCCAAAAAAGTGATGGATACACTATGATTGATGCTGCATAAATAGCAAGAAATCTTGCTTCCTGAATTAAAAATAGCAAGCATTTTCATGTTGTACTTACCGTGTGCTATGTGCTGTTTGTAGCACTTGAATCTATTAACCCAGTGGTCCCCAACCTTTTTGGCACCAGGGACCAGTTTCATGGAAGACAGTTTTTCCACAGACCAGGGAGGGAGGATGGTTTTGGGATGATTCACGCACATTACATTTATTGTACACTTTATTTCTATTATTTTTACATTGTGATATATAATGAAGTAATTATACGACTCACCATAATCCTGACAGGAGGTGGAGCTCAGGCAGTGATGTGATTGATGGGGAGTGGCTGTAAATACAGATGAAGCTTCGCTCGCTCTCCCGCCGCTCACCTCTTGCTGTGGGCCAGGTTCCTAACAGGCCACGAACCCATAGCGGTCCATGGCCCGGGGGTTGGGGACCCCTGTATTAAATTATTTAATCTTCATAGCATCCCTTTGAGGTAGGTAGTGTTAATTATCCCAGTACAGATGAAGAAACCAGGGTACCAGGGAGGTTAAGTAATTTTACAGAGATTACTCGGCTCGTAGAGGGTGAATCAGAATTCTCACTCTGGCTCCAGAGTTCATACTCTTAGCCACTCGAGTATCTTCATTCTAACCTCCTAATTACATAATTCCTTCAACTATACTCATGTTAATAAGGCATAGACTCAAGCTTGCTTCAAGTTGATCTTGCCTTCAGATGAGTGACGACTGACATGTTTTTTCTTCGTCTCTCTCAATGTACTTCCTGTCTTGGTTGGTAGCCAGCACCATGGATGTCTCCCTGGACCCTTCCCTCCTTCCTCTCCCCACATGCCACCCACTCTGTGTAATACCGGCAGTGGCATGTTACAGCTGGAGGTGGTTTTCTCTGGTATGCAGTTGCCACTTGTGAGTCTAGATACTGTTCACTTGTCTTCTCAGTGGATTGAGATCACTTTAGAAACTAGTTTGTGTCTCATCCCTCCCTTATATTTGAACCTATTTTGTATCCTCCTTATTTCTCAGAAGACTTGTGATAGCATGTATGGAACCCTCCAACTCGATAAATCCCACCACCGCCACCAATTTTAGATGTGCACACACAGCAGGAGACTTGTTATTAATTTATTGAATTTCTCTCTCCCTTTCTTTTCTAATATCCTTATATATGATTATGTCTTTGGAATATTAGTGAAATAAAGTAATTTTTTATTTATGAGACCATGACTATAATCTCTTTCAATATCTCCAACCAAAGTCCCATATTGTCTTAAAGTACTAATGGTATTGATTCTTAATCTTTGGCTTTTCTTACTCTTTTGAGAAGTTAAAAAAAAAGACTGTTTGGAAATGATTCTTTTTCTCCTGTCTCCTTTCCTACACAGCCTGAATATAATGTAGCCTTTTCCCCTGTGGCAATGGTAGAATTAATATATAATAACTGACAATAAATATTTTAAGTGGATTCTAACCACTAAATTTTGTTTCTCATTGAAGTGCACCGTAGCAGATTCTGGAGTTCAATGTTTAATGTGCCTAACATTTTTACTGTGAATGTCCTAGAGTTTATAGATTCGATTTTATAGGTTTAACAGTTGTGTGTGTGTGTGTGTGTGTGTGTGTGTTTAATATCTGTCATTAAATTTTGACTTCGCTCTTTTAACTCAAACAGATGTTCAACCTTTCTTCCAGCAGATGGCGATCGCGAGTCACATTGAAATTTAAGTTGCCTGGGGAACTCCATTACATGTATTTATATATTTTTAGTTTACAGATACAGAAGCCTCCCTTATGACTGTCTCTTACCTAAAATAAATGAAAAAGAGAATTTATAGCTAATTCCTCTTTACTTCATGATAAGCCATGCTGTCTTTTATTGAAAAATCAGAAAGGTGAAGAGATTGGTTCCCATGGTCAGCCAGCTTGTTCCATATAAGGACTGATTTTCTATATCCCCTGAAACCATCGTTTCTTTCAGTAATTAACTTAAGTAACTTTCATTAAGAGGTTAATAGATGCCAGGTATCAGGGATGCACAACCAAATAAGGAACACTCAGTGTGGCCCTCTGAGTGTCATGGTCTGAACCAGTTCCTCCAGGAAATCCAGAGGAGTGACCCACAAACTTGGGCCATAGCAAGCTTTCAGAGGGCTGGTAACTTTTGAAATGAGCCTCAAAAGATTATTTTACCAGTTAAAGGAGAGCAGAGGTCTTCTTAGAAGAAAAAGAATAGGCACAATGACACAGAGGGGTCCCTGCAACTAAAAGCTGCTTTTCTGAAAAATTATTATCCTCCCTGATCGTTTGGGGACTGTGGGGTGATAGCGGGTCTCCCTTGGTCTGAGCTTCCATTCTTTGTTAAAATCAGCTGGGATTGGTATTCAGGAGGAGTTGTGGGGGACTGTTATCACACATCGTAGTGAGGTGGGTTTCAGTGTGTCAGCGCAGGTTCTGCTGGTGTGTCACTCTAACTTAAATTGAGCTGTCATAGTCCTAGGCTCATCCATTTTGGCTTCTTCCTTGGCTACTTTAAATGAGACTCGTTTATTGTAATCTATTTTTCATATGGTTGGGATCTATTTTTCATATAGACCATAATATTGGACTTGTAAGATAATGACTTTTAAACTGTGAGAGTGGTTTTCAAATCTCTCTTTTTTTCTAAGAACAGAACCCATTTTCCAAACTAAATATTACCTGAATATATTTATATGTTTTCAGTGTATATGTAATATACAGAAGCAGAGCTGCTCTGGTTAACAAGTGGAGAGGTGGGGAGAAGCCCCTAACTGTCTCTCCCTTCAGACCCTACCTTGCCCTCATCATGGTCCACGAGTGGCTTTTCAGGACTCTGGGGCTCCACAGAACACAGTTTGGAAACCAGATAATATTCCGTATGTGTGTGAAATTTTTAGGAAATGTGCGTCTCAAAATTTCTATAGATATTTTCCCTCACTTTTCAACAAAAGATCAGAACATCCTTGTGGTCATACACAAGATGTTTCTGGCCATATTTGAATTAATGATGCAAAATGCCATTGACACATTAATGGTAACATTACATTAAAGGCATTTAAAATGTGGAAGATTTGTAGAGCTTTTCCTGAAATCAAGAATGTATTTTTAATATGTTACAAAATAAGTGGAAATGTTATAATATTGTTAAGGTTGTACTTTTAAACCCTGCTGTCTGTCTTATCCCTCCAGTGTTTGTTCAAACAAGTAATTCAGTTTTCAAAATTTAGTTAAAAGCCTTATTCCCTTGGAGGCTATAACTCCTAGCATAATTCCAAAAACATGTATACAAATAAGCCAAGAACATCCAAGAAGATAATGCCATGTGTCCCTTGGTGCAATGCTTTGTTACTTTTCTACCCAGCTCATCTGAGCACTGGAATGCCCCCCTTCACCTCCAGGGCACAGTAAAGGAGAGAGGATGTGAAAGGTTTGAAAAAGTTCTCTGGATAGGGTTTTCCCTAGTGACAGTCATTTTTAGAGGATTTAGGACTTTTATATCCATCTATAAAATATCATCAACATCTCTGCTACACAGTTGTAGAGTTTGGTCTCCATCACTTGCATTCAGATGGTAGACTTTTCAGGATTAAAAAGAAATCATTTCTCTAATGCTATGAGTTGTTTCAGGATGTTCCTGAAACATCTTTTTTCTTTTACTAAATAAAGGTCAGGAAGGTGACATTTATTACTAGGAAACCCAAGACATTCAGGAACAAGAAGGCTCACATAGTTAAAATGCCTAAGAGATTATGAGAATCACATCAGATACTTGAGGTGTCTTGACCCAGTTTGAGGAGAATTGGAGCATCACTTGGGTTTTGTGGACAGAAAACACCTTTTCGTCTCTGTTCATCACCACTTGAAAGAATTTACAGTTGTCTCATTCTTTCAGACAACACACTTGACCTGTTTTACCTTCTTTAGCCTATTTCTTTTTTTTTTTTTTTTTGCGGTATGCCGGCCTCTCACTGCCGCGGCCTCTCCCGTTGCGGAGCACAGGCTCCAGACGCGCAGGCTGAGCGGCCATGGCTCACGGGCCCAGCCTCTCCGCAGCACGTGGGATCGATCCTCCCAGACCGGGGCACGAACCCGCGTCCCCTACATCGGCAGGCGGACTCTCAACCACTGCGCCAACAGGGAAGCCCCTAGCCTATTTCTTTTGAAAGACAATGTATTTGGACTTGTAATTTAGGTTATGAAACCACTTATAATGTTGGTCTATGTTTTTAAATATTAGATTATTTTTTAAATTAAGAATTTATTTGGTCGGGAAAAAACTGCAAATAAATAACGGAATAATTATCAAGTCTTATACTTCCTTAGCAGTGGTTTCTCTAATTTCTCACCTTCCTCTTTGATCTGCTACTTTATATTTATTTCTAAGACACAAAATTTATTTGCCTCATACTCATAGTATGCTGCTGGATTCCTTTGAAAATTAGTGGTACAGAGGGCTTTGATCTTACTTATTGGGGAATATTTTATAATTAAACCATTGGTTGAAATATGAAGGTGTTCCTTCATGGTAAATAGAGTTTTTGAAAAATTTTTGTATTTATTTGCTTCAATAGGGAAATGCAATTGCATAAATTACCTTCTAATCACTTCTGATGTTTGGGAAAGCAAATTATTTATCTTGAGCATTACAGAAAACAGTGAGATATAATACTTGTCTAGTATTTCCCTGGTGATAAAATTGTTCTTGTCTTCTTCTCTTATTATGAGGCATAAATTACAAAATATGCTTTTTGAAAAATCAAAACTTACCCCATACTTTTATCTGTTAACGTTTTTTAGATTAATTATGGGTCAGAGAGGATCATTTTTGAGCTTAAGAGTAATCAAAAAGCTACAATTTTGGCAGCATTTAGCACCCCTTTGAATCAGAGAGCTGTGTTGTGTCTTATATGCACAAATTTTATAATTCACAGTTAATATATATCTTCCACTAGATTGAAGCTTCATGAGAGCAGGGATCGTTTTTATCGAATTCATCTCTGTGTCTCCAAGAACTGCCTGTCTGAATAAGTATTTTATGAATAAATGAATGAGTCAATTAAATAATTAATTCAAAGGCTAAATTTACTTAGTAACTGCTTGCATAACGAAAGCCTGCCTTCTGTTACCCACATAGTTCATGCTTTCTGCACATTGAGGATGTTGGTTTCAAATGCGTTGTCACTAGGATTGCTTTAGGGATGTGTTAGAAAAGGTAGCTAAGGATTTTAAAGGATGCATTCGTTAGAAATTTAGACTCAGTTATTTTTTAAAAAACCTTTCTTCCTAGTTATTTAACATATAAATGTGGGACACACTTGGTCGCAAAGATTCAACAACAAATGCCTCAGCACTTGTCAGGCTCTGTTGTGGGCTCTGGGGGCACAGGAGGGGGAAAGGATGGAAAAATCCCTGTCTTCATTTCAGTGCAGGGAGATAGGCAGTAAACTTGAACACTGGAAAATGTCATTGCAGACAAGGCTTAGCACCCTGGGCTCCGTGATAGGCACCAAGATAGGACAGTGAGGTAGTTAGTGATCTTTTTTTTATATTATCTCCTTGGTTCCTCCCCAAAATATGGTTGACATTTCTGGGATTTTTTAGAAGACTGCCTTGATGTGGCATAATACAGATTGACCACTACACTCGGGGTAACTAACAGCAGTCCAGCACCCTTTCCAACATATGGTGGGGAGTGGTGTAGAGGATTCGTAGAGAAATAGAAAACTTAATGAAAAACAGAACTTTTCCTGAACATTTATGACTGCCAAATTCACAGTAATTTCTGTATTCGAACTGAATACTTTTTCAGATAAAACTACCCGTTTCTATTCTTAGTAGCTGCCAATATCACTTTCATTTGTACTAAAAACTGAACCATACTAGATGAAAATTTACATGATGTACTGGTGATTTTGTGGTTTCAAATTCCAGTAGTTTCCTGTTTTACTGTTTGCTTAAGAACATTTGCAGTCTGTCAGCTTATCTACTAAGAAGACCTGCCAGTTTTTGAGCCTTTACTAAGCTTCAAGTCCTCCGCTCCTTAACTTGATTAGTTAGTTCCAAGGGCCTCTAACGTGGGGTACACAAAGTGAACCATTGGGGTAAGCAAGAAAATGTTATAACTTCTGTTTCTATTTATGTTTTACTCATCTTTTTTTTTTTTTTACAATTTGTTGTTGCATTTTGCAATGTATATAATTTATTAACATTAACAAAGCAAATCGGTTATACAAAAGATATAGACATACCTAGTCTTAGATAAGTACTCAACATCTTTTCCTACCTGTACTCAAAAAAAAAAAGGTTAAGATAAACAATCTATTTTCATCCTCAAAACAACTCTAGTTCAGCCATATTATTAGCTTTATCTTGCTGATTTAGAAATTCTTAAGTTATTTGCTGAAGGACGCATATCCAGTAGTTGGCAGAGCAGGGATTCAAATCCCAGTTCTGTCTTAATTCCAAATCTCATGTTCCTAATCCGTATGTTATTCTGCCAGCATGATTTAAAAGAAAGCAAGAATGTATGTAAAATGTTGGTGACTTGAAAAGTAAAATGTAAGCACGTGTGTAGTTGAGTCATCATGAGATCAGCCCTTGGGATTGGGAGGCATGGTATTCAGGACCCGTCTGCGTAGGAAATGAGGCAGGCTGTGTGCACCCTGTGTAATGTAATGTACTCTATCCTCCTTAAAAATGAAGGTGGGGGGCTTCCCTGGTGGCGCAGTGGTTGGGAGTCCACCTGCTGATGCAGGGGACGCGGGTTCGTGCCCGGTCTGGGAAGATCCCGCATGCCGCGGAGCAGCTGGGCCCGTGAGCCATGGCCGCTGAGCCTGCACGTCCGAAGCCTGTGCTCCGCAACGGGAGAGGCCACAGCAGTGAGAGGCCCGCGTACCGCAAAAAAAAAAAAAAAATGCAGGTGGGAATATGTTTTTCATGATTTTCCCTCAACTCATCTCTAGAGTCTTCTTAGTGAAAGTACTTAATGTTCCCTTAGATCTCTAATCTCACGCTTCTCCTTTCTGGCTGATCGATCCCTAATTATGAACGCTTTGAGGTAGACTTTCCACACTGGGTTTTGCTGTCTTCTCACTCAGATAAGATGGATGTGTTGTTTTTGCAGGCTACACCCAATCGCCTCTCAAATCCTGATTCTTTTCAGCTGGGTGTGTGAATTCTGACCTTATTTGGCAAGCCCTTGGCTCTGTGACAATTCAAATATGATTTCTGTGGTTCAAAAAGCACCAAGTTAAAACCTCCTTCTTGGCCTTGGTTGCCTGATTTCTCCAGAAGCAGGCTAATGAGCCATGCCAATGATTTAACGCTGTTAGTCTTAGTGTACTCTAGCTCAGCTTAAACTGAAAGGACAGAGGTATGAGAGTCTCTTCTGTTAAACAAAACTCCTTTGTTGTGTGCAAAGAGATGTTGAGAAGAGAAGCACAAGAGTGAATGATGCCCAGTGGAATGCAGACCAGAGAGAAGCCAGTGATCTTTGAGAGCCAGCCTTGTAGAATGGTTCTGAGAATCCCATGGCCACCAGGGCCTCTGTATTCCAGAGCTACCATACCTTAAAGCTAAAGAGTATGATGACTGCCACAGTCTTCCAACTGGTCTGGCAACCTCCATTCTTCCCCATCCATCCCCAGTTGGCCACCAGTGAACTCTCTGAGTGTAAATCTGATCCTGTCCCTCCCCTTCTACAATTCTTCCCCAAATGCCCTTTGCCTTTGGAATCCCAAACATAAAAAATAGCCCCTTTGATTTCCATTCCCTGCCAGTTTTTCCAGGCTTATCGTTTTCCTAACTTACTACTCAGAGTTTGAGATGACTGATCCAATTTCACCCTCAGAACAACCCTATTAAATTAGCATTATTTAAATCACCACACACCTCGCTTCATTTATCGATTCCATATTGACTAAATGGCAGCTTCTCAAACACAACGTGCATTTGCATACCTCTGTCTTTGCAACATGTGATTTCTTCTGTTTGGGATTTCTTCCCGCATCCCTCCCCACCTCTCCCAAGTGCTTGGCTAATTCTTAATTCTTCGTTTAGGATTTTAGGTCAAATGTTAACTCGTGTCGGATGGTTTTTTTGAGCCACCCAAACTAAGAAAATACTTATTTCCTGTTTTTGTCTTTTGTACTCACAGAAAATTTTGTGTTTACTTCTAAGAGAGTATATAGCGTATAGTAATGTGAGTATTTAGGGAGAGTACTGTTTTTCTCTGGTGGTAATCGTATATTACAGTTGAGAGGCTCTGTCTATAGTTTGGGATTGCAAGGAGAGGAGAGAGAACTGGGACCAGAGGACCTAAGGCCAGGCTAAGAAAGAAGGGTCAGAGCTGACCCAGGAAGTATCAAAAGCAATCAGTCAGGATGGAGGCTGGTGCAGAGATGCACTGCTCCCCAGTATTATGCATCAAGGGTCTGCAAACTCCAGCACAAGAACCACATTCACCCACTGCCTATTTTTGTAAATAAAGTTTTATTGGAACACAGCTCCAGCCATTTGTTTACAAATTGTCTTTGGCCATTTTCACACTACAGTGACAGCATTGAGTCGTTGCAGCACAGAATGTACGGCCCTCAAACCCTAAAATATTTACCATCTGTCTCTTTACAGAAAAAGTTTGTCAACCTTGCTGGAGACAAGCAATTAGGTCCTCAAACCAGCAGCATTGTCACCAATGCACATTTCCAGGCCTCATCTCAGACCTACTCAGTGAGAAATTCTGTGGGTAGGGCCCACTGATCTGTGTGTAATAAGCCCTTCAGGTAAATCTGAAGACCGCTGCTCTCCATTTCTGCTCCTGTGGCTAATTACTTGGGGCTTGATGACAGCCAGGCAGCAGGGTCTAGGAGAAACAGATACCAATGCAAGGCAAGGGGGTACAGTCAGAAAACAAGGAAGGGAGGATCCAAAGACTGGATTCTGAAGTACAAATTCGAGGAAGGAAGGGACTATGGTTGTGTCCCACCATCTTGCCCAGAACTACCTGCTCAGTGTGTGTGTGAGGGAATGAATGCAGGCACACGTGTGTGTGTGTGTGGAAGGAAACCAGTCCCAAAATGTGAGTCTGGGGCCTGCAGGTGGAAAAAGGAAACAGGTACCCCTGGCAGGAACACCTCAGGACTGAGGCTGAAACCCATTCACAGAAACAAAGTATTACCAAAAACTGAACAACAGAGACAAATGTTTAAAAACCTGATGATTTACATAAAATTCTAACTTTCATTTAATCTCAGTTTTACTTTCCATTTGCTGCTTTGGGGTGTGTATTGATTCTTGGTGTCTAGTTTCTACCATCCTAGCTCAGCTGTACCCCAGTTTGACCTGACATAATTTATTCAACCTCCCCGAAGCTATTAACTGAATGAATCAGTGTAAAGCACGTAGCAGTATCTGGTATTTCTGTGCTAAGGAAATGTTTCTTCATCTGCCTAGTCACAATCTTATTTTATGTTGTAACAAAGGTTCCCAAATGTTACTACTATTTATTCATATTTACTCCAGTGATAAAACTTTATTTACCAGTATTATTCCTTTTATTTGTCTTCAAAGAAACTTCTGCCCGATAGTCCATGTTATCATCTGAAGCCCAAGTTGATATGGGTTTGATAACTATGCTTTTCCTCATTTAGGAACATATCATAAACTTTTAAAAAATATGAAATAATCTAAGCCCTGACACAATATTTGCTTATATGGAAATAGGTCATTTTAAGGTTCCGTTATTTCCCAATACATGTAATATAAATGTATTGGGGAAAAAACACAATTTCCAAATCTGTTATAATACACTTTACCATAGTTTTTAAATACTCTACATGACGTTTGTATCTTCACTAGGGTAGAAATTTTATACTTATATCCCTTTTTAAAAGCATTACATTATGAACATCTAAAAGAGAAAATAAGATTATTGATGACTTTTCTAGGTAAATAAATATTATTTCATGATTTTTCAGTGATAACTAAATCTATATTATATCAAAGAGGCATCAACTGAAACTTCTATAACTTTTGGCACAGTGACATTTTGAAAGTAAAATTAGTCTTTGGAGGGTTTTTTTTTTAATTCCATAAATGCCATGGGAATTTTATCACATTTCAACACTTGCTGAATATGTAATTCCCATTGTGACCATTAGTGGCCATCTGTGTAAGGTAATACATGTTTGGGATGAAATTGATTATGGCCTAAACGCTCTTGTGTTATGATCAGGAAAAGCACGCAAAGTTCAAATCTTTTTTCCTAATGATCATTGTAGCTAAAGATATTCATTTCCAGAGGCTGAATAGCCTATCACTCAAGATCTAATCTCACAATAAATGACACCAGGGCCAAAGGAAAGGAGCCTGCAGAGCCTTCCACTAAACTTAGTAAGTGCTGTACCTGAGGATAAAGGGAAAATTAACAGGCTTTCAAATGTCATTTTTCTTTCGTAGGCATCAAAGTAGACCCACTGCAATTTTGCTAAATATTCAGAAATGTTTCATTAGAAATTCCTGTTATCGTAGCCACCAATACACTCCAAGTTAACCTACTTGTAACATTTCTCAGCATATTCATTGCTGGCCCTACATTTTTGGTACTTTATATTATCTTTGCCTGGTTTGGAAAATGTTTCCTTTTTACCTGGGCAAAACCAGCTGCTTTCCTTCTTTCAAATATGCTTTGATCTCCCCCATGCAGTCATTTTATTTTTATTAGGTTTGTGCAGAGTAGTGTATACCCATGTACTTCCTGAGCTCATATATCCCCTTAAAGTAGAACTAGAAAATAGGCAAATAAACTTGTTTATATATTTCTAATTAATGTATTCACATCTTGGCTCTCACATTATCTAGTTACCCCAGGGTTTTGTGAAACATACTACAAAAAAAATACTTTTGGTTTAAAATTTTTGAGAGCTTACATTACTGAACTATCTTCATGATCGTTTAAAATCTTATCATGCTTTCCGTGGAATATCTAACATTTGAACACAACTATATCCTGATCTTCCCTGGCATGTGGGCCAGAATGATTTAGCTACTGATTTCCTAAAAGTAGCTGAAAGAACTGATGGAATCATTGTCTCAATGTTGAAATACAGCAGTTGTGATGCTGGCATAGTTGATGCTGAACTGGTCTTCCTTTTCATTCTTGAACTTCTTGATGATGATTATTCATCAGGTTTTGATAGATTTCAAATCTGTTTCCCATTAAAGATAATAAAATAATGCTATCTTTTTAAAGAAGGAAATTTGCCTTCCTGTCTTATATATTATATACTAGGAAGTCATGCATCAAGTGAATCTAATAGCTACATAAGTTACTTGGAATATATTGAAGAGAAAATAGTCTAGATTGCAACAATACTTTGGAACATTTGGATTGGGGGTTTTTTTGTTTTTGTTTTTTGTTTGTTTTGTCATTCACTCACTCTGCAAATATACCAGATGCTAACTATCAGTGTTCTGGAGATACAGTATAAAGGTGAACAGAACCTGGTCCCTACTTTTCCTTTTTCAACTTAAAATTGCACTTTTTATAGGTAGCCAGGGCCCAAAGACTCCCCAGAGCTCTTCTTCAGCATCTCCTCGGAATCTGATGTGGTATGTCTGGGCTCACAGGGTCTTCTTCGAGTCAGCACTTAGTGCTCAGGCCAGCATTCTTATGAGGAATATGCCCAAGTTAAGGGCCCTTCACTCCCTCATGCCAAATAGGGACATCAGCCTACAACCAGAGCAGGAGCTGCATTTGTTCCTCTACCTAATATTACTTAAGTAGAAAAGAACTTAAAGAAGTCAACACTAGCCCCTCACAGACTGATGCCTACTTAATTTACTTCAGCCAACATTTATGGGGCAGAGACTGGGAGTTGACCACTGTCTTGTGCACCATCCTAGACACAAAGGGACAAGAACGTGATGGGCAATACAGAGGATCTTGGTTCAAGCCCTGCCCTTCCGTAATCTATCAAGTTATGTCACTGTGACAAATCATTGCCCCCTTCTGGGCTCCTGTCTCCTCATTTGTGAAGAAACAAGGAGCTTGGAGGCATGATCCCTAATTTTGAACAAAACTACCAGAGTCATAGTTTAAACAGGTAATCTTAATATGATAAATTAAGTATGTAAAGATGAGCAAAGTTCTATCAGAGCACAGCAGAGGGGAAAACTTGTTTTAAGAAGTAAAGGAAAACTTCTTTTGGACTTCCAGGATGAGCCACGTTTCACCAGGCAGGGCCGTGGTGGATGTGTGTGTGTCTGTACACATTACCTACGCACGTAAACACATGCATGCGTGTATATGCTAACACTGATGCATAGGCTCGCCCATCTATATTTAAGCCCTGTGGCAGAGACTGCAGGCCAGCTAATTTAACACCTATTCCTACTGCCCTTCTGCCTTGCCCCTCCACTGAAGCTGGAAAAGCTAAATACTAACAGTTCAGGATGGCCATGTAGCACCATTGGGCCAGTTGCTGTATTTGGAAGTACGCTGAGGACTTTTAGAAACCCTTTTGCTTTTCAAATAAGAGGTGGATACAGTTGGTTTTACCACCTTTTTCTTGTCTTCAGTGTGGCTGTTATAATTATAGCTACAACAGCCACCTTGAGACATTGAGAGAGATCTGGAGAATGCGTGAAAATGTGGTCAAGCCAACAATCTTATACCCACAGCTACCCACTTCAGTACTAATGATGTTAGAAATAGGAGCCTTTAAGCCACTTTCAGTCAGATATTTTTCTATTATTTATAGCCAAAAACATTCCTAAGCAATATACTCATCAACTACACACACTCACTCTTACGTGTTTGTATATATATTTAACTTTATTTTCCATGCCTACAGAGACTTGGGGCTATTTTTAGACTTGAATTGTGATGAAAAGTAAATAGGAATTAATGTTAAAGGAAAAAATAGAAAGTGGAATGCTTTCTTTGTTATTATCAACCCAGACACTATCCTTTGCAGTAATCTCCCTTATATCTAGTCTGTCCTTGTCTGATATTGTAAATAAAAAAATGAAGTCAAGAAGGGAGAAAATAGTTGAGAAGAAAGATAAATGCTGAAGTAGTTCATTCTGGAGGTTAGGTTATGGGGAAAATGGGTAAGACTGAGAATCGGTTGTGGCTTGCAGCACACTGTTGGGAAGCGTACCCAACTAGTGACAACGCCTGGTCACATGATGGAAAGAAAGATTTAAATCTTGGTCCATCATTGCCCATTCCTATGTATTTAGGACCGAGAACACCATTATCTGTTTCCATTTGGCAGGCCAGGTTTCCCTAACAGCCAGGAGATTGTTCTCACTTTTCCCTCCATTTAGGAAGATGAGAGAAGAAACCATTCTTTTTCTTTGTCAGAGATGAGAACAGCTTTCCACAGAGTGTTTTGGTTGTGTTCAGTCTTGTATGAAAGATACCATCTTTAATGGTCTCTGACCTTCCACTATGCAAACATGGAACCATGTGAAAAACACTCAGCCCTGTTCTTTCTTTCAGAGACTAATGCTATCACTTTGTTTATTGCTCCTTTCTTCATCCTTTCTCATTGTATTTTGTGTCTACATTTCCTGACACTGCATCAAATTACAATTTAATAGTGTTAGCCTGTAACCTTACTCTTTTTCAAACAGATTAGTTAGATTACTTCTTCACTGTGGTGATCTTCCATAGTTTTTGTTTTTATTTTTTCTTAATAGCTGCCTGCTCCTTTTTAACTGTTTTTGATTCCCCCCTTCTACATTTGTGTGTGTGTTTTTAGAATCAGTTCCTTACCTCAGGGAGGAGTAAGGTAGGACAGGTAGCTTCAGGGAGCCTAAGTCTCCTGCCAAAAGTACTGGATGAAAATTAGGGATCCTTGAGAGAGAAAACTCAGTGGGGTATTTGGAATTTACAACAAATTCATGAATTACCATTTAGTCTCTGATTTTAAAACATACATACACTTCAATTTTTCATTCTTAAAGAATCTAAACTTTTTTTTTTTAATCTTAAAAAATGTTGCCACTCTCTTTCTCCAGAATCTTCAGCTACTTGGAGCCACAGCCATCGAGGATAAATTACAAGATCAAGTGCCTGAAACCATAGAAACTCTAATGAAAGCAGACATCAAAATCTGGATCCTTACAGGAGACAAGCAGGAAACTGCCATTAACATTGGTAATTCACCTAATTTAAACTTTAAGTCATGATGCTTTTTAACATGTTTTGATATATTTTAGAAGATAGATTTGAGATATTTCAAGATTTGAAATATTTGGTGTTTTCAGATTTCCATATTTGTTAATATCATTGGGCTTGTCTATTTACTTATGGCCCCAGTGCCCCTTTATATTTGCAGTGATTGTATGTACGGCCAAACTTCAGCTCTTGCAACAATGTAATGCCCTCTCTCAACTTTGTATCCCTGCCTAGCCCCACCTCCCATCCATAATTGACACATGTAGGTAATCATTCTGCAGCTGTCTGCCAAAGTCTGGAGGTGGGGATTATGGCAGGCTTGTATACCGACACTTGTTTCTGTGACCAAAGGTTATTTCTGAGATAGGAAGTAGGGTTCTTGCTAGTTTTCACTCATCCTACAGTTAATTCCAATTTTGCAGAAGGAGGTTGTATTAGGCAGCTCAGGCTGCCATAACAGAATACCACAGGTTAGATGACTTAAGCAACAGAAGGTTATCTTCTCACAGTCATGGAGGCTGGAAGTCCAAATCAAAATGTCAGCAGGTTGGTTTCTCCTGAGACATCTCCTCCTGACTTGCAGATGGCCACCTTCTCTCTGTGTCCTCGCCTGGCCTTTCCTCTGTGGACTCTCACAGAGCATCTGGTGTTTCTTCCTCTTCTTATAAGGACACTAGTCCCGTTGGATCAGGGATCACCCTTATGACCTTAGTTAACTGTAGGTAGCTCCTTAAAGACCCTACCTCCAAATGCACTCACAGTGGCAGTTAGGGCTTCAACATATGAATGGGGAGGTGGGGACACAATTCAGTCTGTAACAGAGGAGAAAGCTAATATTCGCTGTTAGAGGCCTATAGTACCAATAATATGCAAGAAAAATATTGTTTGTTTCCCCCAGTTCAGTAATAGTTTGTTGCCTGAACACTGTGAACCCTGACAGTAACCTCTGGATGATATTGATGTTATGAATTACGTGCAAAACTCTCCCAAAACTAAAGAAAGCATTTCAGCGGTATTCACAAGATGAAACCACATTTTTAGAAAGTCATCAAGTATCATGTATCTAAAAACATGTAACTAATACTCCTATTAGAAGTGTGAGTAATGACAGTATTCTGTGATAAATACTGTATTTATAAATATAGTATTTATATTAAATAGTATAAATACTATAAATTTATAGTAAATTGATGTTGTTA
This sequence comes from Mesoplodon bidens, assembly GCF_964165515.1. Classification (NCBI taxonomy): domain Eukaryota; kingdom Metazoa; phylum Chordata; class Mammalia; order Artiodactyla; family Ziphiidae; genus Mesoplodon; species Mesoplodon bidens. The sequence goes on from NC_138176.1 coordinate 145,645,570, forward strand.
ATAGAGGAAAATTAATTTTTAAAAGAAAACTAACCAGTAGAAGTTTAAACCTACAGGCCAAACAAGTTGTTAATTTTGATTATAAAAATTATCACTGGTGTTAGAGACAAAATGGAAAGAAGATGTATGAGAATACAGAATTCTTTAGAATCAGGAGACCTGGAACACACAGATATGATAAAGCAACATGACTACAGATAGAGGAAAAATGCATGGTGGTAAAGAGTAATATTTGGGCAAAATAAGCAATCCTCAAGATGGTTCCAGATTTGTAGCCATTATGAAAGTTCTCTGGAAAGGAGAGTATGGTGGTGGTTTCTAGCAACATTTAACCTTTAGAGTCTTAGGCCATAATTGTTCCTAGAAAACGGAAGGTAAGATTCATTCATTCAGCAAATGACGATGGTGCCTATGGTGCCAGGCATCAGTTAAGAACAGGGAACAAAACGTATCAGAGTCTCTGCCCTCAGAGCTCAAATCCTAGTTAGGGAAACAGACAATAAAGTAAATGAGAAGGACACATAGTATATTTGATGGCAATAATTGCTCTAAAGAAAAATAAAACAAGGAAGGGAGAATAGGGCATTGCACAGAGGGATTCAGTTTTAAATCAGGAAGTCAAGAAGAACTACTGAGAAGGCGACATCTCAGGAATGACCTAAGAGAGGAAAAGATGTCACTTGGATGATTCGGGAAAGCTGTCTTCTGTTCTAGAGAAAGAACAGAAATGCAAAGTGTGAGAGGAGGAGAAGAGGTCAGCAGTGTAGCAGAGCCCAGGTTGGATGGGCCTCCCAGACTGTTGTCCAGACTTGGCTTTTATACTGAGTAAGATGGGAAACCATTGGATGGTACTGAACTGAGCAGAGGAAACACTTGATCTGACTTTACTGTAAAAAAAAAAAAAAAAAAAAAAATCTACATATATATCTCCGTCTGGCTGCTGGACAGAGTAGACTCAAAGGAAAGCAAGTGTTGAAGCAGGAAGGCCAGAGGCTATTGAATTAATCCAGATGAGATATGGTGGTGGCTTGGACCCAGGTAATGACAGTAGAGGGGGTGAGAAATAGTTGGGTTCTGGATGGATTTTGAAGGTAGAGCCAACAGGATTGATTGATAGATTAGATGTAGGGTATGGAAGAAAGAAAGGAATCAGGGGTAAATTCAAGGTCTTTTAGCCGCAGCAACTGAAGGATGGAGTTGCCATTAATCAAATGAGGAAGACTAAAGGAGAAACGGGTTTTCTGGGGGGTGGTTAAGAGCCTGGTTTTGGGATATGTTCAGTTTGAGATGCCTATTTTACACCTAAATGTCTGCTATTAAGTAGGCACTGGCATGTGAGAGTCTAGAGTTCAGGAAGGAGGTCTGAATGGGATTTATGAGTTCTAGAATGGTCAACATTTAGATGGTGTTTAAAACCTTAGGAAGGAATGAGATCACAAAGGGAGTGAGTGTAGATGGTATTGTTTTAAATGTGAGGCCCGCCAACAAGGTTGCCTGTTTTTCTCCAGCCACGTTCAGCTGTAGGCAGACAGGTGCAGAGTGAGCTGAGTTGGTTTAATCAGCAGGTGATTTTGCCCTGCAGCAAGTATAGCAAAGCAAGAGAGGGCAGGAGAGTAGAGGGTGTGATGCAATCCAAGGGCAGGAAGATTGTGATGGGATCAATGGTCCAAGAGAGAGCCAGACAACCCTCCTGAACCCTTCTCCCAAAACAACCACTGGTCCATCTTCTCTTCGTGTTGGTCATCATGAAGGATATTCCATACACATTTATCATTTTTCAGGACGTTGAGAATCCTTACTATAATCTCTTCCATATTTGTTTATCAAGACAGCCTTAACACTCCAGGTAATGTCCTTATATCTTATCCCTCTTACAGCAAGCAAGAGCATTTCTTTTTTAAACTTCCTGCAAACCTAGGAAACAGCTGACTGCCATCACTTCTATTAAAATAGATAAAATTTTAATTTTATCAAATAAAATAGATAAAAAATAAAATTTAGACTTTTGTAGTATTATCATTTTAACATCTTCACCTCTTCTCTCTAGAGAAATTAATTATATCAATCAATTTACTCTGTTTGGACATAGGACACTCCTGCAAACTTCTGAGGAAGAACATGGGAATGATTGTTATAAATGAAGGCTCTCTTGATGTAAGTAAGATTATCTTTTTAAAAAAAACCTTTAATAACTTAATTAACTTGTAGCATTTTATTTTATATTCAGCTAGCTGTGGAAATATTTTATTTTCCTGAGGTTAAAAGATACCTTACTACTATTGTTCTGCTAGAACAAACGTACACTGTTTTGAACCATTGATGTAAATAGATGCTAGCTTTGTATCTGTGACAGCTAAAAGAAATTGCTAAGTGATTTGCTTAATGTTGTGAGACAAGAAAGCTGCTTTACAAAAGCATTATGTCAGGAGGTTGCTGAGTGACTGCAACTTATTTGTATCTGCCTGGGTATTTTGTATATTAAGCATTTAATGTCTGCTTTAGCTTCCAGTGTTGATATTTTGCTTCTTTTTAAAAAATGTGAAAGCTGTTGAACAACACCAAATAACCAATAGTCAAGTTGTTTTTTGTTTTTTATCATTTATTTTTTTGGCTGCGTTGGGTCTTCGTTGCCGCACGAGGGCTTTCTCTAGTTGCGGCGAGCGGGGGCTACTCTTCATTGCAGTGTGCGGGCTTCTCATTGCAGTGGCTTCTCTTGTTGCAGAGCACGGGCTCTAGGCACATGGGTTTCAGTAGTTGTGGCGCGCGGGTTTCAGTAGTTGTGGCGCTCGGGCTTAGTAGTTGTGACTCACGGGCTCTAGAGCACAGGCTCAGTAGTTGTGGCACACGGGCTTAGTTGCTCCGTGGCATGTGGGATCTTCCCAGACCACAGCTCGATCCCATGTCCCCTGCATTGGCGGACGGATTCTTAACCACTGTGCCACCAGGGAAGCCCCTCAAGTTTTTTTTTTAATGTCCTAACTTCTGGGCTGAAATATGAATTCCTAGGATGTCTTTTTTCATGGCTGTGATCACATGAAGTTAAATTTGGAAAAGAGGGAAAGATTTTTTAGGAATATAGTGTAAAATAAAAGTTAACAAAATAAAAAGAAAGTAGGTCAAATGACCTGTAAATATTTTAAAGGAAAGGTGAGTGCAATTTAAGGTGGAAGACAGAACAGGAGAGGTGATTATACAACTGCTTGAAACAGTCATTGTGACGCAAAGAGCAGAGCAAACCTGATAATTAGGGATGTTGGAGAAGCTGAGACCAGCTCTGTAGAAGGGATGATGAAGAGGCAGATGTTTTGAAGTTGGATATAAAACAAATTACATGTAAGAAGTATTTAGCTTCTGACTTTTAAACTGAAATGATGATCTCTTTATTATTTGTCCTTAAAACAATACTTGTGATACTCTTCCCTTTCTTGTGAAATCTTTAAGCACCTTGTAGCCTGAAGAATAATGTATGATTTTGCAATTATGAGAGTTGTTGATGCCTTTCATTATTGGGGAAGTGCTTTTTGTGAACGAAGCTTTAATCCTAAACACACACACATGCGCGCTCGTGCACGCAAAAAGAAAGCCAGCCCTCCAGAAGCTTATAAATAATAAGGGAAGTAAAGTGCATACAAGTAACAGATATGTAAATAAGGTAGATAGCTTGCTGTGAAAATATCACGATGTTTAAGGAACTATTTACAAAGTAAGTGGCATTTAGTTACATAGAAGTGAGTACCTGAGTAAGAGGAACAAAAGCAGAAAAAGTTGAAAGTTACTGGAAGTAAGTTCAAGGCATATTTGGGGCATGAAAGAGGAACATTAAACTTGAGCACAAGGTTATAATTTTTTAAGTATGTTTTGTTTGAATAAATGTAGGCACAGAATGTAAAATTTAAAAGTTACAGAAAGGGAAAGTATAGGTGGCAAAAAATGAATCTCCCACCTTTACACCCAGCCTATTCGTTTACCTCCCTAGGGACGGTCACTAGTTCCAGTCTTGTGTGTTTGTCCAGAGATGTTCTGACTTACCTAAGGGATATATGTGCATGTCTGTGGATGCATCCTTTGTTGTTAAACACAAATTGCAGCATGCTGTACACACTGCTTGATACTGCACTTTGCTTTTCTCACTTAATATATCTGAACAACTGTTTTATAATGGTCTGTGTGAAGCTACCTAATTCATTTTAATGGTGGCACAGTATTTATAAGGCAGCCATAAAAAAATGAGAGGGGGGGTTAAAACTGGAGAGCTAGTCTCGGGTCAGCTGTGGAAAGCTGGGCCAGGTTTGAGAATTTGCCTTCATAGGCGAGGGAAGCAATTACATCAGCCTCTTAAAAGAGGTGTGATATGTAGAAGCAGTTCTACATAGGCAAGTTGGAAGGTTGGGAGGCATGGGGTGCAGGTAAGGGACCAGGATAAGAGTTAGGGAGGAGGAAATGGGGGCACCAATGCCAGCAATATGGTGTGAAATTCAGGGAAACTTATCCCATGGGGTCCCTGAGAAGGAGCCATCGAAGGTGGTTACAGAACTGGGTTGCAGTTGTTTACAACATTACAAGACCCTCAGTGTAAACATCCCCATAATCCCTGTAGACCATTAGGCCTTTGTCAGCATCATGGGTTACACGTGGTACCCAGGTTTTCTGACACTTGAAGGAAGTCAGAAGTGGGACCTGTGAGGTCAAAGCAAAAGCATGACCATGCTTGATTTGACATCCTTTTTGTCTGGATTTAGGCTTTCACTTTATGTAGAGTGTGCTAGCATTGCTTCTTTTGTTTTCATCTGTTTCATCATTCCAACTCTTAGACAAACACAGTCTTGAAGTGTTTTAAGTATCAAGTGATGTAAATAGCAATCTCAAGAAAAAAAGAAAACTGAAATACCAAAAATATTCAATGTACTGAATTATGTATTGTTAAGACAGGTTTATTTATTTCCATTTTGAAGTTTCCAAGATGGCAACTCAAAAGTAATAAACACCTCAATGGGACTTCTCTGGTGGTCCAGTGGCTGACAATCCACCTTCCAATGCAGGAGATGCAGGTTCAATCCCTGGTCAGGGAACTAAGATCCCATGTGCCATGGGGCAACTAAGCCCATGTGCCACAACTATTGAGCCTGCGCACTCTGGAGCCCATGTGCCACAACTAGAGAGCCTGAGTGCCGCAGCTACTGAGCCCACGTGCCTCAACGAAGACCTGATGGGGCCAAATAAATAAATAATATTTTTTTAAAGTAATAAACACCTCAAAGGTACTTGTACTACCTATTGCTGCAGGAGCAAACGTAGAACCTCAGGGGAATACTTAATTTCAGTGAGAGCAGGGACACCCATCTGTCTGTTTTGGTTTGCCATTCTCTCTCACTCCCCAGCAAGTTGCCTAGCCCATAGTTCGTACTCCATAAATATTTGAGAAGTGAGTCACTGAATAAGGTTTAATTAAGGGCTTCCTTTAAAAACAAAAAAAGGTTGTGTATCAGTTTTAAGTTTGGTAGTAATCAATCATATCTGATACTTAAAGAGCAAAGTGTTTAGAAATGTCCTTAGCAATTCAAGTGCCAGTTAGGTGTGGAAGATCACAGGCAAACACTATGGCTGAATGAACTGACAGACTCATCCAGCTCCAGACTACCTTGGGGTCTCGCACTGCTGTCTGGAGAAGGTTTTTCTTCCAGAGAGTTAAGTGGTGACTTTACAAATCTGGCTGGCTGGGGTCAGACCTGCTGTGGCAAACTCATTTGCTTCTCAGCAGGAAAGGAAACAGCACTTTGCATCATAGCTCCTTCAGATCTTGTGTCATACAACCCATGGCTGAGGTTTCAGTCAGGTCATTAGAATGAGTCTAGGTAAATCATTATTTATTTTTCATTGCCATGGAAAAGAAAAGCATCCTATGTGTTCAAATTGTACTGATAATAATAAGAGATAGGGTTACCACTCCATCAGCACAGAGAATAATTAACATTTGGGTGATAAACTTAGGAACATGCCATCTTAGGAAATAATATTAATGTAATAGGAAATAAATTGTGGGTATTCAGAGTTTTGTCAAGTGACAATTTTTTTTTTTTTTTTTTTTTTTTTTTGTGGTACGCGGGCCTCTCACTGTTGTGGCCTCTCCCGTTGCGGAGCACAGGTTCCGGACGCGCAGGCTCAGCGGCCATGGCTCACGGGCCCAGCCGCGGGAGCCTCCCGGACCGGGGCACGAACCCGTGTCCCCTGCATCAGCAGGCGGACTCTCAACCACTGCGCCACCAGAGAAGCCCTCAAGTGACAATTTTAATGTACTCAAATCATTCTGTGCAGTAGCACAGTGGTTAAGGTACAGTTCTGCCCCACCTGAGTGGGGCACCCTGCGCAAAGTGAAAGTAGATAACTTCTCTGAGCCACTTGTGCTGCCTGTCAGGTGAGGGTAATGTTACCCTTGGATTGGTATGGTTAGCACAAGGCATGGCACTTATAAAAAGGATATGTTACAAAATTGTGTAGAAAAATAGTCTATGTTGAAGGCTTGCTCTACAGACCTAATGTGGAATCTGATGGGCTTTTCAAAGCCTCTGCACATTCCCGGTTCCTTTCACAGCAAAAGCAGCACGCCCTGCTAGTATGACGCCTGAGAGCAAAGCTAGGTGTTCTCACCCAGTTACCTGACAGTGTCAGCAAAAGAGTTTCTTAAAAAGCTTGATCATATGTGTTTTAATTTAGAAAGTAAGAATTTCATGGAGGGGCATCTTTAACCATCTAAAGTAGATCAGAGTCTATTAGATATTTGTTAGGTAACAGAATTTTCTATCATGTGACTTTGAACCACTTTGTTAGGGGTTCTGATTATGATCTTGGTATAGACATTTTCTTAAGGGTCTGCAAAAGCACGAATTTTAAATTACTGGCTTGAAGGATATTTTGTACTTCTTCCCTAACTCTACAGAAATGCCCAGGAAGCATCCCATTAAGTTCACAGAAACCCCTTCCACTTAATGACCTAGATCCTGTCTGTTAAAACTGGAAACATCTGAAAATGTGAGCTAAGAACTAGGGAACCTCCTATGTGACCTATCTTTAGCTCCCAGTGTCTGATTACAGCATCTTTCAAAATGTAGTAAAACAATTCTGGAAGGACTGAGTTGATGTTATATTAAGGAGTGTGATTATTGTACTATTCATATCCCCCATAGCATACCAACTCTGTGAATCTCTGGAAATACTTTCAGGTGACCCAGAATATCTTTTTTGATGTATATGATCTAACTTTTTCTAAAAGGTAGAAAGAAATTGAAGACTGATTCATTGAGATAGCTCAGGATTTCACTACCCTCATTTGTCAATTCTGGGTAGGTGGGAGGAACCATAATTTCTTAAGCCATCAACTCTGTAGGTACCCAAATCATCTTTCTTGAGTCTCACATGATATACCTGTAACCTTGACCTCTCCTCCTTTTAGCATCTTTTTTATGTGGAGAGTTGTGGGATCTGTCCTGAGAGGTAGGGCTGGATCTTAAATTTGTTCTTGTTGTTTTTTTCTCCTCTTTTCTACTGTCTGGCTTCCCTAGGAAACAAAAAGGGGCAGAGAGGAAAATTACTTACTATATATTTATTGAATCAACAGAAATGATGGTTAAATATGTATGTGAGGAACTTGGAGAAATAAATTTCTTCCACTCAGAGTCAAAAGGCTTCCAGTTTTCCCAAGTTGAACTCCTGAGAAGCCCTGCCCACCTCTCCTTCTGATCATCTGGACACAGTTTTTTCAGTTTCTGCTTCTGTTGACATTTACATTTAGCCTGATTAGGAGTCAGCACCCAATATAAGGAAGCAGAGTATGGATCCCAAAGGAAAATGCAGCTTTTTGACTGTGTGAAAAGGGAACTCTGCTTACCCCTGCAGGGTTCTATGCATGGCTATTATAGTCATAAGAAAAACACTAGCTTATGTTTATAAGTGCTTATTTTTTGTACTAAGTACTGGACTAAGGATTTTACAGGGACAATCACATTTACACCTGGAAGACATTAGTAGGCAGATACTATTATGCCCAATCTTGAAAGGTTAACTTGACCTCTAGTGCTAAGCAGCCCTGGAGGATGTATCTAAGTCACTGGAATCCAGAGTCTAAGAAAATAGAGTTTTCTGGGCCTCAGCTGCCAGTGACTCTTATAAAATAAGAATAATAATAATATCCATCTCTAGGATGTTGTTGTGAGGATTAAACAAAACAGTACCTTTTAAGTACAATGTCTGGCATTTAGTAAGCATTTAAGAAGTATGGACCATTATCATGATCATTATAATTTCTTTTAGTATCATTACTCCTGGGGGTAGGGGGGAGTTTCATTTTGCCAGCTGCTGTAAGAGGTGATTTTAAACAGCTGCCCTCCTCACTACTTAAATTTCTCTACTTAATTTGCAAATATGAACTTAAGCCAGCCTAGGTTTGATTATGGATAACAGTGTTTTCCCTCACTCATATATTTTACAGAAAATGAATTGGTAACCACATTTCATATTAACAAGGATAAGAATATATATTTTTCAACACCATGGTAAAAGAAAGCCCTTTATGGGATTGCACATTTTTTTTCCTATCTGAATTTGATTTCCTAACACCATGTAAGCTTCAAATGTAACTTACAGGCATTCATGACATAAATGGTGAAGTTGTCATCTGTACCCTTTTAAGCTCGACTTATATGTATTATGCAGACAAACCTTACTGCTTGGGGAACCAGTCACTGTTGAACGGCTTCTGAAAGAAATCCAGAATAAGCAAGTTATTGACTTGACTCCGGAAAAGGAGGGGAAAAAAGAGAATTGAGGCTACTTCAAGTTTTGTCTTGATATGTCCCATGAGTCTAATACAATACATTTTGTATTGCTTTGAAAAATAGTTCAGGCAGGTTTTTAACCACACTGAGTTTTCCTCCACTGCCAGCTCTGGAACTTTAGTATTGTGAATTCTCTTTTGCCATTAGCAAAGCTGTTTCAGCTTTTTTGGCCTGAAAATGTTTAAGATCTCAGTTTAACTTTTAAGGTGTTAATGTATCCCTATCAAAAGCAAAGATATGTTTTTATAATGTCCCATTGCAGGATGATTGTTCAAATACTGTCTGGCACACGGCTTACTTCAAGTAGCTCTCAGGGAAGAAAGCCAACTTTGTTCCATTTGAGAGAAACGGGTTAGTAAAAAATATATATAAACATTACAAAAAAAGAAAATAACATAAGAACAAATAATCTCTTCTCTGTTCCTCTGATTTAAGATGGTGTCTGCCACAAGCCAAAGACTGTGGTTGAAAAAGTTCCATCAAACCATTGTTTGGTCTCATAAAAACAAAATGTGTCCCCTTTGCTCAAACAAAATTCTGTAACCTTGGGTTGTGTTCAGATCCCTAAGTGAAGCTGTTCACAGATTCATAGTGTTGCTGTTCTGAGAAATTCTTCCTCCCCCTAAGCCTGAATATTCTTTATCTTTTTTTTTGGCTAAACATCTGAGCTCTTCTAAGACTCTCTGAGACCTAGAATTACGGATAAATGCCTTCTAATCAGTCTGCCCTCTTGCCATCTCCCAACAGCTTGATGGCATTTTTGAGGTGAGCAGACCATGCCTTTTGACTTTTTTTGCATCTCTTTTTTTGTATCTTTTGATGAATCAGCATAGCCATAAAATTGACAGTTTACAGGAAACCTATGTGCCAGGTAAATCTGCATGCATTAGCCTCTGCTCCTATACGGATGATGGTGTCTGTCTCAAATACAGATGGAGACTTTGAGCTCACAAAGCTAACGACTGTGGGATCCTGAATTTTGACCTAGATTGCTCAAAGTCCAAAACTGTTTTTCTTTTTGTTCTTAAATAACCCTTCCACCTCCAGAGGCAAAGGGGACTCAGTCTCAGAAAAAAACATTCTGGAAGGCATGCCCCACATTTGCCAGCTTGTCCCTACCTCCTCTCCCACTCACCACCAGGACCGCAGAGCAGCTGAAAGAGGAATGCTCTTCTAGGAGATGGTGGTGTTTGGGCATCTTGTATTTATGAAATTCAGGAATGACCCTATATTTCATTTTACTATGACAGTTGTACATAGATTTATTTGAATGGATGTAGGAAATAATGGAAATGGTGTGCATTTGGAATTTGCAGTGAAACAACACAGCAGATAATGATTCCTCTGTATTCCTACATTAATTAATTCAAATCATTAGGAAAATGGGCCCAACATCAGCTTTCTTTGTGGTTCTGGGTAAGAATTTCTCACAGACCCCAGTTGTTACTTTCTCCAAACCGTTGATTTGGTAATTTGCTTATTTTCAAAAAATCGGCTGTATATTCTGTGCAGCCTCTTCTGGCTGAATTGAAGGCCATACGAGAGACTGGATGTCTGCCCATCCAGTTCCTCCAGGACACTTCCTCCTGCCCTTGAGTCACCGCCGCCGCTGGAGAATATTTAATGCCAAGCTCAAAATAAGTGTTCAGGAGACTTTCAGTGGTGGTTTCAAATAATTACTATGAGAGCTTTGGTAAAAGCCTTTATCCACAAAACTATTTAAATTATATAATTATATCCCCTACCTCACTCTTCCTTCCTTTCCCGGGGTTTGTCTGTCTTTGCTCTGTGCCCCCATCCCAACACTGAAAGATAGACTTGGACCCAGATTGGACACTTTCTGCCTTTCTCTCTAGGGTACCCTAAATGAGAATAGATGCCTCACAACGAATTATTTGCCTGATGGAACCTATCATAACCCCGAATCCCAAACCTCTGCCCAGGGGCCAAGAGCAATTTACCCAGCACTGCAACTTCCTTTTCTTAGCTTCTTCCATTCTTTGACCTGTTTCAGATGGCATGACCCTACTAGGAGATTGGGCCATTTCCTCAATTACAGTGTTTTATATCTACGCCTGCCCTGGAAAGCTCATATCTGTGTATCAGCAAAGCATGAAAAAAAATTTTTTCTCTGTTTTCCTCTTCATTATATTTAGCAATATGTATTGATTAAGTGCATTTGCTTGGCTGCCTTCCACTAAGCTGTTTTCGAAGACCTCTTTGACCATATGTTTTTAATGATTTCACCTTCTGTCTGCCTTTACCCATTTCAGAAAAATGACTTTATGTTGGTTTGGTTCTATACAAGTATATTTTTAAGGGTTATGTTCTAATATAGCCTAAGAGTTTAGAAACACTGGTTTTTCTGGTCAGAAACTGTCCAAGAGAGATAATGATCCTGACGGGGATGAATACTAAATGGACCAATTGTATATAAATGTAATTTCTCTTTACTCTCAGGTATATGTTCTTTACCACTTACTACCGCCTGCAGTAGCTAAAGAAGTAGTTGATATATGTGTTGCATAGGTTATATGGAATGGCCAGTGTTCCACTGAATCAATAATACGCTGTCAAAAGATAATACCCGGGGCTTCCCTGGTGGCGCAGTGGTTGAGAGTCCGCCTGCCAATGCAGGGGACACGGGTTCGTGCCCCGGTCCGGGAAGATCCCACATGCCGCGGAGCGGCTGGGCCCATGAGCCATGGCCACTGAGCCTGCGTGTCCGGAGCCTGTGTTCCGCAACGGGAGAGGCCACAACAGTGAGAGGCCTGTGTACCGCAAAAAAAAAAAAAAAAAAAAAAAAAAGATAATACCCAATGGTTTACCGACGTTGCTATCATGGAAATCATAACTCAGTCTTTAAGAACGTGCTAACGTTGTCCATACTTGATATGGTCAGAATGTACTATTAAGAATGTCGTTGGAATGTTCCACTGATTTGTAATTTTAGGGTATGAACATTTGGAGAGTGCAAAAATAGAGAAAGAATGAAACATTATTTGGCCATAAATTTGTAAATACCTCATGTCTTAAATGATGATGAGGTGGGGCCACAAACCACCAAAACAGCTAATAAAATAGGTGTTAGTTTAAGATTTTTATATATATTCTCTTATTTGACATTTTAAGTTAACTGATAGTAGGTTTTAAAACCAAGTAGGTAAACTAAGGTTTTTTCACACACACACACACACAGTAAGTATTTATTTATCTGCTTTTAAAAATCATCAATACCTAAGAAGTTAAGTTGATGGTGTTAGAGCTGAAGAACATGCCAGTGAAATAAGTCCTCTGTGTTTTGTTTATCATTAGTTATTTTCAACCTGCTATTTGTGAAGCTCTCATTTGCATATAATGCTATTTTATGTAACTGAATATATATATATATATATATATATATATATATATATCGATATATCTTTATGGGAGCTTAAAGTCTAACATATATTGATGTGGTCATCTGCAAAAAACATAGATAGTATGAGAGAAATATCAAATCACTTTGTAACTTTCAAGTTATTTTCTGCTCAAGAGTTGTATCGGGGGCTTCCCTGGTGGCACAGTGGTTGAGAGTCCGCCTGCCGATGCAGGGGACACGGGTTCGTGCCCCGGTCCGGGAGGATCCCACATGCTGCGGAGCAGCTGGGCCCGTGAGCCATGGCCGCTGAGCCTGCACGTCCAGAGCCTGTGCTCCGCAACGGGAGAGGCCACAACAATGAGAGGCCCGCATACCTCAAAAAAAAAAAAAGAGTTGTATCAGGGCCTCCCTGGTGGCGCAGTGGTTAAGAATCCACCTGCCAATGCATGGGACACGGGTTCGAGCCCTGTTGCAGGAAGATCCCACATGCCACGGAGCAACTAAGCCCGTGCACCACAACTGCTGAGCCTGCGCTCTGGAGCCCACGAGCCACAGCTACTGAAGCCCACGCGCCTAGAGCCCGTTCTCCACAACAAGAGGAGCCACCGCAATGAGAAGCCCGCTCACCTCAGCGAAGAGTAGCCCCTGCTCGCCGCAACTAGAGCAGCAACGAAGACCCAGTGCAGCCGTAAATAAATAAATAAATAAATAAATTTATTTTTTTTAAAAAGAGTTATATCAGGTTAGAGACAGAAATTAAGAGATAAAGAAAAACAGTCTAGGTTAACTTTATAAATATTTGTCCTCCTACCATCTAACAAGAGCTACATGCCATATGAGAAGAGATAATGCCATCTTTTCTGTAATTGAGGGAAGACAGGTTTCCAGATCGTTTTTAGGTAGAAGAAGTAGTAGCTAGTAGAGTTGGGTGTTAGCAATGAAAAAGTAGATTGAAATAAAATTGCCGTTAGGAGATTTCAAAAGGAAACTGAAAATCTTCTCAGTAATATACCACTTGGATTGCACTGATGTTGTGCAGTGATTGACAGGTTGCAGAGCATTCATTCTTCTTCGGCTGTTGACATCTGTCTTAGACCTGATGTCAGAGGAAGGAAAAGAATTAGTCTTCCCTGGAAATCACCTCTGAGCCAAGCACTGGGCAGGACACCTGAGTTAGCACATCTTTTCACCACAATAACCCTACAAAAGAGACCCAATCTTATGAATGAGAAAAATTTGATTGAGAGAAATTAAGCAACCTGCCTGAAGAAAGACAGCCATTAAGTGGGAGAACAATGATTCAAACCAAGTCATTCTGATACCATATTACTGCCTTCTAGAATTAGTCAAGTGAAAAAATAAATAAGGACGAGGTAGATTGGAATACATATGTACTCCTGGTGAAGAAGTTTATCGATAGGCCATGAAATAAACTTACCTGTGGTACCTTTTCATATAATGTGGGATATAATCCTTTGTAGAACGCTGAGCCTAGGTAGCCACCTGATCCAAAAGTATTTTGGAGTTCTTGGTGTCTTAAGTTCGTGGTTGAAGCTATTCCTTATTTCTCATTTAGTTTTTTCATAAGGAATTTTTTTTCAAAATAAAACACCTAATATTTCCTTTCCAAGAAAGGTGAAAAATGCTTGATTAGCTTGTTTTCACCTTATATTCTACAACCACCTAAAGGTGAGGAAAGCCTTGAGTTCTGAGCCATGGGGTATGTTTCAGCTTCTGGAACTTAAGTCCTTTACAATGTGGCTTCATCGTTTTGCTTCAAATGTTATTGGTGCCCAGAAGCATCATGTGAACCCTCATGGCCATCCTTGGCTTTCTAACTAAAAAAGCCCCACTTTTTTATGGTTACATATTTGTTATATGTTGATGGCTGCCTTCTCTACACTGATTGGTAACTTGTGCACATCAGCTGACGAGTTCTGAAGAGTTATTTTAGTGACCCAACCTCCAGCAAGTTGTCTTATTTCATCAGAGTCGCCGTCTTTGTTCCACAAGATGTTCTCCTGTAACATTATGTTGCATTTTGTCCTTTTGGTGGAAAGTAGGTGAAAACAGAAACCCGCGGTGCTGCTACTAAAGTGAGAAGCACAGGCTTCATAAACTTAAGTCCATTATGACAAGGGTGAAAGTTGTGTGTCTTCCAAAAGTGATTCAGCATTAGCCAAAATTCTATGCTTATTTCACTTAACTGGTGGTGAACTCATGATAAACTTATGATAAACATAAATTTATCATTTGACCTACACACATTTAACAGATTCCCAGGAATAAATACAGGTGCTGAAGGCTTATTTGTATTCTGACCCAAATACCAACATATAGTTTGAACTAAATAAGTATGTATATGTATACTTTTTTCCTTTAACTTTTGCTCTTTGGCTTAGCCTTGCTGATGACTCCTTCTGGGATAAGATGAGTGATCACACATTTTCTTCTGTCACTATAAGTAACTGTGGCCCTGGAGCAGGGACCCATATGACACCCACACCACAACATTTAGGTGTTACATTTTACACTATCTGTAATCTTCACATCATTTCTGCTGGTTAGACTGGAATAGACTAGTCTTCTAGTCAAAGGCAAGAGGCTTTTATTTACCTCTCCTTAGGGGTATTTCCACATTCTCTACTGGGGTGTTTCCTGGATATGTTCCTAAGTAAGACTATCTGTCCTGTAAACCCCTGAAAGGAATCAGGAAGAAAAACCAAAGGCCAGAGGCTGAAAAGGGCCATTTTTATGCATGTGCTTTCTACAACATTACATTTGGGGCCATCAAAATCATAGTTCTTAGGTGGCCTAACATGTTCTTTGCACATCTGGCCTCTGGGTTCTTTAGAGTGTTCCAAGCAGAGTTTTTTTTTTTTCTTTTTTTTGCGGTACGCGGGCCTCTCACTGCTGTGGCCTCTCCCGTTGCGGAGCACAGGCTCCGGACGCGCAGGCTCAGCGGCCATGGCTCACAGGCCTAGCCGCTCCGCGGCATGTGGGATCTTCCCAGACCGGGGCACAAACCCATGTCCCCTGCATTGGCAGGCGGATTCTCAACCACTGCGCCACCAGGGAAGCCCCCAAGCAGAGTTTTTGCCAAAATGCAAACGACATCTTGCATGCTATGATACTTTCCAAACAAGTCAGGGCTTTCAATTTATTTCACTGTAAAATTGTGTTCATTGTCTAGGGTGCCCTCTGTGATTTTTATCAAAGATTTCCTTGGCAAAGGTCATGTAAAAGTAATTTTAAAAGATTATCATAAAGCTGCCAGTCTTTGATTTCTTAAAAATTGTTGTTATTTTATTTTATTGGAGGGTATGTTGGGGGTCAGGGCAGGCCACCCTAAAATACGCCAGACTGGCATATTGAATATTTTGAATTAAAGTTACTTAGGAAACAGCCAATCCAAGAAGAACATTCTGACCCTCCTTTGTCTTTAGAAAGCAAGAAATAAATCTCCATTTGAAAAGTACCTGCCCTGCACTAGGAGGTAGATAGACATCCTTATCACTAGAGATAGGAAATTCCGGGCCAAGAAGGCTGTTTAAACAAAACTTGTTACTTCCTCACTAATTTACTACCCCAAGCTTAAATGTCTCTGTCTTGTCAATTCTTTACAAATTTGTTGTTACTTTGTCTAAAAAATATAAAAACTGCCTGCTTTGGTCACTTCTTAGGTCCCATTTCTATGAGACCTCCATGTGTACTAATTAAATTTGGGTTTTTTTCCCTCCTGTTAATCTGTCTTGTGGCAATTTAATTATTAGGCCAGCCAAAAAAACTCAAGAAGCAGAGGGTGGGAAATTTCCCCTCCCCAACAGGTATTGTATGAACATATTATCTGTTTTGCCAGGTAATACCCTAAAGATCCAAATAGAACTTTATTAAGGCCCTTTGGTCCGAGTTATCTTTGTGAGGAATTGTGCTTGACCTAATTATCTGCCAAGCATCTTTCTTTCTTTTTTCTTTTCCAAGCATGTTTCTTATAAACCAAATACACATTGTTTTCGTCTCATTAATCCACTATTATATAACCTGCTTGATCACTAAGTAGCTAGTCTAGGTGTTGATTCCATTATATTCATTAGACAATTTCTGTTACATGAGATAGAAGGAGATGTTAGATCATAACCACCACTTTGGTCTCCATTTCCTCTGCAATAAAATAAGCACACTAACATTTTATTTATTGCTCTAATTAGAAGTGTCCAAGATTACACAGGAGTTTTACAGGCAGCAAAAAACAATCCTCAAAATGGTCACACAACAAAATCATTGTAACTTCCCACCAGGTATTCTCCAATCATTAATAATTTGGTTATTCTTTTATTACCAAGCTTGTATTGATTTTATTTCATCTCTTTATCAAGGGCCTCAGTCCTGCAGGGAAGTAGAGATATAAACATATAAGCAATTATACATCATGCTACATTGTGTAAGTATAAACACACATTTGGAGAATCCAAAAGGTAGAGGTATTCATGTCACCTGGAGGACTCAGGAAAAATAGAGTCGGGGACGTTTCTTGGTTTATTTATTTGTTCATTGCTTTCCGTATGTAGTCTTAAAGGAAAAAAAGAGTGACAGTGGGGGAGAATAAAGATGCAAAGGAGAAGAGGGAGGAACAGAGGTGAGAAAAGAAGGCAGGTCTTCCCCACAGCTCAGGAATTAGGGAGGATTAGGTAAAAGGAAGTTTCGAGGTTAAGAGAGAATTATTTTTTGGTACGAATGTTCTCAGTAAAGCAGGTAGATGTTTGCTGCACTGACAGGAACCAAATTTGGAGTCTGAAGAAGGGAAAAAAAGGTCTGGAGTAACCTCTGGGAACAGTGGAATCGGCTAGGCCTGGGTGAAAGTATAGATCAGCAGTAGTGAGCACCCATATAAGAGAGGAGAGCTGGAGTAGAGCCTGGCCTCAGGGGGAGGTGATTTTATTCCCTTCTTAGTCCCTGTTGTGTCAGGACTAAGAACAGAGAAGTGTTGGCTGTGGACTGAATTGTGACTTGGCAAAGCAGGAAAGCTTGCAGGAGCTCCTAAGGGCCCCTGATGAGCACTTGGCTAGGTGCAGCCCATGGGCAGGGAGAAGAGAGCTGAATGCTCAACTGTCGTGTCCACATGGGATGCAGGCTGTGAGAGGTGCAGGCAAATCCCGCTTTCCCTGCGGCTCCTTCGCATACCTGGGTCCCCGCCTGGTGAGACGCCTGAATGCCTGTCTGTCTCCCCAAACTGGCTTTACTTCTGACTCTCCCTGATTATAGCAACAAATGCTCCTTTTCTTTCAGCCCACAAATAAGACTTTGTAGCATAAGGAGATACAGAGCTTTTATGTTGTTGTACTCTGTGGTCTTTTATCCTTTTTCTGAGTTAGCTTCTCATTTATATATTTACACTTTCACATGTCACTAAGTTTAAATGTTTAAACATTTCCCCCTTTAGTAGCCAAAAAGAAAACAAAGCAACAGCTAATGTAGTAATAAATTTATTTCTAGCTACAGGAGATAAGCTTCAATGCAATATGGCCATAAAGTATGGCTCCCAGGCTTAGGGGAGAAGCAATAAACTTTCATAAATAAAAGAATTTTAAAATACTCCTGGCAGTATAAATAAGGGTGAAATATAACATGTAACTGGAAGCACACAGCCAACAACAGAGCTGCTTACAAAATAAAACTGTAAACGAAAATAAGAAAGTGTTTGCAGCTTTTCTGTTGTTGTTACCTTTCGCCCTAGGTAGGCTGACTGGAGAATTCACTGTGCGAAGATTTTGACTCACCCTCTGAAATGTGATCTCTGTTACATCTCCTGACACCTTTTGATTTGCTGCAGATCTGTGATAATCACCCAGGAAACCCAGGGATGCTGACGCCACAAATAAGTTCTCAATACCTTTTAAGGTGTTAGGGATGCTGATGCCACAAATAAGTTCTCAATACATTTTAAGGTGTTAGAGAACGCCCTCAGAAGAAGGGAGAGTGGGGCACACAGGACTGTGTCAAGCAGGCTGGACCATGAGGGGCTTGCACAGCCATGGGTTTACTTGACTTTGAGTCTTGCTTTGCAGCTGATCTATAAAGAAATTTGAAGTCCTCCTGAGGTACATCTCAGGTTTCATTTGGGTTTTCAGATCAGGAGTGACTTGGGCAAAACTTAAAAAAACAGAGTAGCGGATGGATGGATGGATGGATGGATAGGTAAGTAGATAGGTAGATAGGCAGGCAAGCAAATAAATACACAGGTACACACATATGCATTTTAGTGGACAATGCCTTGGTTTGAAAGACTGTTGAAGTAATAATCCCTATTATTCTCTAGAAAATTAAAGAGCACGAAGGAGAAGACTGACTGTCTGTCTGTCTCTCTCTCTCTCTCAAATCAGAAGTGATAATAGAGGGGAAATGGAGTGCTTCCAGTGGAGTGAAATCAAAATTTATCAGTGCTCCCATTCCATAAATATGTCTTTCCCGAACATCTGTAATTACAGGCACTGTTTGTGGCTGGGAACCATATTAAACATTGTCTCTCCCCTCAAGGAACTGAGGGTCTAGCTAGCATAGAGTGAATTACACATGATAGCACTGAGTGAGTCTGGGAGGGCTTGGGAGGACAGCTTGGTTTCAAAGGTAGTGGAATATCTTAGGAGGAAAGGGTGGTCCAGAGAGAGGGAATAAAGGAGTCAAGGTTGTGAAGAGAAAAGCGAATGAAAGTTAGCTGGACTTGGATTTTAGACTTTATCATGTAAGCAGTAGAAGCCATTGAAAATTTTTAGAGCAAGAAGAGACTCATTTGTATTTCAAGTTTGTTTTGTAAAGAGCAGCCTCTGTTGGTGGTAAAGACAAGATGAGAGACAGATGATGAGGGCTCTAGGGAAACAACAGGGGAAATGGTATGGGGATTCCACTTATGATTTGCTATGCCTGGTACTGTTGGTTTTGTTTTTGCTGGATAATGTAGAGAAAGACTAGCTAGTACAGAAATTTAATTCTGAGTTTGGTTTCACTATTTAGTAGCCATGTGTTTTGGGGCAAGGAAATTAAACTCTAAGTCTCATGCTTATCATCTGCAGAATGGGTACAATAGTTGTGCTTCCTGCACAGGGTTGTAATAAGTGTTAACTGAAGTATTGTATCTGTGTGTGTAGCCCTTAGAACCATGACTGGTGTGTGGTACATGCTAAATATTGTTTTATTTTATTTTCATTTTTTATGCACACATTAATCTGCTTGTTTGTTCATTTTGTCTATGGGAATTCGCTTTTAAGACAATCCAGGGTAATCTGCTATGGATAGTCATTGATAAATTTTGCTTGCAGAATCTTGCTGACACTTTTTACCTCCTTTTCTTAAAATTCTCTTGGGCCAGAAGTTTCCAGTAGGAAATAGGAGAGTGAGGCCTGTAAATTAAAACAGCTCTTTCCCCCCGATGTAAAGTGTGAACGGAAAATTTTGCAAAGAATGCTGCTATATGGCGGTCCTTCATGTCACTGTGTGTAACAAGGAACAGGGGAAGTGTTAAATGAAGTTCCAGCGTTCGGGGGGTTGGGCAGTTTTACTTTATGGTACAACACAGTTCTGTTATTTCGATAAACAGATCCTGAAATTCCAGAACATAGTGTGAACCACATTTGAAATACGAATGTAGAAACACCTTGAAAAATCCCCAATATAAAATTTTAATTACCTCTGTCTTTGCTTCCCTCTTTGTGAAGATAACTCAAATAACTGTACCACAGTCTTAAATTGGAACAATAATTATATCTCCTTTGAATATAACAAAAATTATTATGTATTATTTTTTACTATAGGTATATTTTATTATATAAACATAGATTTGTTAAATTTATTATATAAATAACTGCCGGCTCAGATACTAGCACTCAGAACAAAACTCTAATAGGAAGTAATTGTTCCTTACATTTCCTTGTGCAGAGCCCGTGTTCTGTTTCTTCATAATGTTAGGGCTCCATTGAAATAAGAAGCTGTCCCTATCAGGTCCCTATCAGGAAGAGTCTACAGGATCTAGGGAGAAAAATTAAGTATCTTGAAATCTTTTCCCTTTGAAGAGCTGGGAAAGCAATAGTTCTTAACAGAGGGAGACAAATACAACCTCTCTATATAGCTGAGGTGAACACAGCCTTCCATGACACTAAAGGTTTTTATTGTGCCTGAAAGTGAACTCTTCATTGATGGAAGGGGTTCTTTTATTCAATCTGTCAGGATTACTAGGCCACATGTCACCATCCCCAGCTGAAATACAGCATCATGAAATCACGATTAAAGTTATAGATGCCAATTCATGAAGTGGCAAAAGATTACAGATACTACATTTCCTCCTCTTGAGAATTAAGTTTCAGTCGCATTGACAACTTCTGAAAGAATACCCATAAATTATTTAAATTATATTCCCCAACTTTTCCCCTTGATTCATAGCTAAGCAGTTTTGACTAGTTCAATGCTGTTATGCTTTAACAAGATAATGTACTGAAAATATTTTAAGAAGATTGTGACCCTGTGGTTGGAATAACGAGCAAAGATGGCAGGGGAATGGGTGACGTGTAGTCAAGTCTCAGCCCTGCTAGGACCAGGGTATGGCTTTAAGGGAGTCAGTCACTCACTTTTTCTGATAATGTCTGTCCAGTCTTCTCTGAGGGGCTTTCGTGAGAATCAGATGAGTAGAGGTATGTGAAAGCAATTTGAAACATAAAAAGCACTAAAAATAACTAAAAGTAGTTGCTGAACAACCTTGATAGAACAAATGGGAGTAAATGTTGAGAGCATCTTTCGTTTATTTTTACAGGGAACAAGGGAAACTCTCAGTCGTCACTGCACTACCCTTGGTGATGCTCTTCGGAAGGAGAATGACTTTGCTCTTATAATTGATGGGAAAACCCTCAAGTATGCCTTAACTTTTGGAGTACGGCAGTATTTTCTGGACTTAGCTTTGTCGTGCAAAGCTGTCATTTGCTGCAGGTAAGTTCTCCATGGTATTGTCAGATTTCAGTAATGAGCAACTGGATCCTAAGTTCTTGATTTTTAAAGTTCCTTGAAGTTATTTTATCCAGAATCCATAAATGTCAGGTTATTTATTTATTAATTCATTCACTCAGGGTTCACAAACTGGGATAGCATTTATTAGCAGAGTTTTGAAAGTGAGTCCTGACAATCATTAATGATTATTGTTCATAATTTGAATTGGCAGGTTTCTTGCCATTCTGTGTTTATTTACCTGCATTTCCATCCAGGGTTGTTTCTCTAAAGGTTCTGTTTTCTATACTTAAATCTTTGATTCTGTTGCTTGGACTTATTTGGGGGAACGCATGATGGGAGACACTAACTGAATCATTTTCAAAACAGCTGAGCATTTTTCTGAAGGCTGTTTATTGACCATATAATCTTCTGACCTCTAATTTATAATATTGCCTATATCCTAAATTAAAATCTGTTTTGAGGTATCAAGGCCTACTCCATAGAATTGTATTTTTGTGAACTATTTAGCTCCAATCCTTCCTGAACTTCTTGTCAAAGAATCTTCCTCATGTCTTTGACTAAATTGTTTTAACAATGTCTTCCTAAAATTTAAAGTATATTTATGACTATGCCCAGTCTCTTCCCCTCTGGTCACCATGAAATGCAAGGATTTTCCTCTTTGCCACCCACTTACTGAATCTTACCAGCTGGTCAAACTAGGCGTTGGGTAGCAGTTTCTCAAATTGCTTTCTCTTCATGCGAGATGAAATACTAGCAGGGCTTCTGGAGAATTTCTCAGAATCTGTGCTTTTAATATTATCTTTAAAGCTGTACTATTGGCCTTTATTTTGTCTTTTAAAATATATTTATGAATAAAAGAATCTTCTGCTTTTTAAAACTTTTTTTGGTCCAGGCTTTATCTTAAATATCCTGTATATGATATTGTCTCCAAACTTATAAGCCATGCCTTATAGGTATTTCCTACATTTCAGTGGGGTTTTTTTGTGAAATATAGTTTAAACCATACTTAATAAATATCCTTGATAAGTGTCATTTCAGCCTATAAAATTGTTATACTCAGAGCATTAAGAGAGTTGCTTATTATTCCTAGGAATCTAATTATTTCATTTAATTTTTCTTCTCTGTGGCATGTGTTAATAAATACTATTACTATAAAGCTTTTAGGCAATACAGTGTACAGATATTTAGTATTAGTAATAATCAGACTCTGCTTAACCATGAAGAAAAAATTGGAAATTATTTTCTTCCCTGTCTTATTTAAAAAGCATGAGAAGAGGGAGGGGATATGGGGATATAAGTACGCATATAGCTGATTCACTTTGCTATACAGCAGAAACTAACACAACATTGTAAAATAGTTATACTCCAACAAAGATGTTAAAAATAAATAAATAAAAATTAAAAGCATGAGGATACTCATGATTTTTTAATTTCTACTTTTCCAGTGATGTTTCTTGGTTCCTTTGTAAATCTCTTGACCAGGTCTTAGTAACATTCAACTCTGATGCTCTCCCATCAGGATAATTTTGTGCCAGACTTGGTTGTTTAATCACTTTCATTAACGGAGGCACAAGGATCAACAAAAGATTGCTCAAAAGCACATTAAGTGATATGGCTGTTGGCTCCTATTCAGAAACAGAATGGACCACAGAGCTGTTTAGATAAAATGACCGGTTCCCTTGAGCCAGCATCCGTTCTGTGCCGACTGTGTGCTGGGGAGAGATGCTGCACATACAAGGATGAACAGGACGTCCTGCCTGCTCTCCTTCGTATTTGTGTCTGCCTTGTGTTTTAAGCAGACTCACAGTTGGTTTGAAAGACGTGGGAGGCCGATTTCATCGCAGCTGAGCCTCATTCCTAGAGCATTGTTTAACACGGTACCTCCCACCATTCTTCAGAAAGTCGAACCACAAAATTAAACAATAGCAGAGGGAGAGAAAAACTAGAAAGCAGAGTCCAGGGAGAAAACAATATGTTCTGTGCTTGTGAAATTCCCTCCTGAGATCCTCATTCTGGATGCTTACAAGTCACATGGACCTCAGCACCCCTCCAGGTCTCCATGTCCCAGGCCCCTGGGAGGGACACACACTGCCGTGCACGTGCAGCTCTGCTCTGACACTGAGCTTATAAAGATGTGGGTGGCCCCTTCCTCCCTCCATCCTGTTTTATGCATGTTTGAGGACCATGAAGGTCCCACTGCAAACATTGAGTTTTATTTAGAGTTTTAGGGGGTTTTTTTAAAAGTAAAAAACTTTCCTCTGCTTTTTTCCTCTAATTACCTTCATATTCTCTCTTTTCGCCTAAGGACTGTGGTTCAGCTTCCGGTCTGGCTTTGAGAATTCGTCTAAGCCCATAATTACATCAGTGCCACTGCCCGATTTATATCTGTGCACCTTCTTGGCCCGGTGCTGCTTGACATTTAAACTACTGGCACAGACCATCTTCTTGTCATTTAGCTTACTGACCTTGAAGCATAATTTCCATGATGATTCCTCACTGTGAGGAATAGGTGGGCAGTTCTGCATATCCTTCTTTACAGTTAAATGCACGCATTCTTTCTCCTGGTTTCTCAGATGATTGTAATCTCCTAGCCTCAGGAAATTCTCTATTTTACTCCATTATAAGAAACCCTCTGGATAAATACTGAATATTATTTCAAAATACAGTAGGGCACTGTTTCTCAAATTAGTTTATGTTCATGCTGGCTTTCTAGGTTTTTCCCTCAAACGACTTTACAGTTTATTTCTCGTCAGTCCACACATGAAGATAATTCAACATCTGCTCTTCCTCGGCAGTCTTCTCTTTGCTAGAGTGGAAGTAGGGGGAAAGCCTCCCTTAATGGATAATGAGGCTCTGGACATTAGCTGCATCTTCAGGATTACATCAGCCACTTTTCTTCCCTGACATTATCAGCATGAAGGGCAGGAGGCAGTTTTTAGTGTTTGCCTAATTGACAGAGTTATAAAGATGAACGTTTTCCCTGAAGAGTCTACAGTTGAATTGAAAGAAACAGTTGTTCTCTGTCAGTTGTCATGACATCTCTTACTCACCATCATTTTCTAAAGGGAATACTCAGAGACAGAAATAATCCCCTGGCCCCCAAATTATTCAGGGCTTTGGAGTGCTGGTTTTGGTTTACAGAGTGAAGGTTGCATGTTATACATCAAATAATTTTTTCAATTATGTAAAATCCAAGAAGTAAAATAAAATCTGTTTTTAGCAGTCTACCAAGTACTGTGTTTTCATAGGTACTGTGCAGTTTTTGTTTCTACCACTGTGCGAATTTACCTGTATAACCTGAGTAGTTTAATAGTAAACATGCATGTTATGTTAAAGGAGTTTCTGGTAAGTTTTCCTAGTCCCTTCTTCAGGTACACTGATTTTTACCATTTGGTGTGATCACAGATACTTTTGAAGAACAAATGAAAGCTATGGACGAATTTTACACAGACATGTAAAATTGAATGTACCACTTAAGGGATTTCACAGACTCCCTGGAACTCCTTGGACAGGTAGAGGGGGAAAAGGCTTGCTCCAGGACTCATGGAGATTTGTGTACACAGCTAAGATCAAGAGCTATTCTACAAACTAACTGTATCAGATAAATACTTTCTCATCTCAGCTGCCACTATTTTATGCCCTAAGGTCTTACAGGTTGTGTAATTGATAGAAGGGCACCTTAGCTGGGGATTTATGAAATGCTTGTTCTAGCTTCACTGCTCTGGCACTTTGGACACCTAATGGAATCACTCTGACCTTGGTTTTGTGACCTGTAAAATGAAGAGCTTAGCATATAGCAGTGATTCAAATATTCCAGGGAGAATGGATTTCTACAGCAGTTAAGACTGGAGCTTCTCTGGCATAGAAAGGTGGGAAACCCATGCACACAGACACCCTTCCTGGGTTAGCTTCTTCCAGCTTGAGAGCTACTAGGCCAGGGGACCTCTCCTAGCCCTTTCAGTTTTTGGATGAACCCTACTTCTTTTGGCCACTCTGTGCTGGGAAGAGTCTGTCTACTGCTTGGATCTGCTTAATTCAGGGAAGCATCTGTTCTACCTCTTTTAATATTCCCTCCAGAAGAGAGTGGGAACGTTACAGTGGCGTATCGCTGTGTGTTAAATAGCATGTGGTTTCAGAGATCCTCGTCAGTTCACATAAGCCAGCCTTTCAAAGAATCTTACATTTTTTCTGTAGTTGTCAGTTTAGCTTAAACATATTTTGAAACTTATGTTCTGTGACAGTTGGTTGAAAATTGGCCTAGAGCCTCCAAGCTTTTAGACTGTCTAGTAATCACTGTTCTCCTACATAATTTATGTACTCATGTCTTCTGAAAAGCAGAAGTGAAATTGAAGTAAGCATTTTTCCCTACTTGCAACATCTCTAATCAAAGTTTAACCCCCTTTTAGGCCCTTTTCCCCAGAGTGCATAAGAAAACACTTGACTTCAGTGAGTGCCCTCACTCGGGAGTGGCATTCCAGGCAAAACCTTTCACCTGAGTCCGATCGAGGGGCCCTCCAAGAAGGCGTCTAAAGGGACACCTTGAATACTTTCTGTCATAGCCTAAGAATGTTAAGTAAAGGGTCAAGACAGATCCGCTTCTTGAATGTTTTGGGGTTGTCTTAAACTTTAAGGATTTGTCTAAATAAATGTTCTACTTAAAGGGTAGTCATAAAGCACAAATGAAGCTAATAAATGCTCAACAGACATTCCTTTAAAGAAAGAAGTTTGTGAACACGTTGGATGCCAAGCAGATGTTTGGCTTTGAGAAGACTTACAAACGCTTAATGAACGTCAACCATATATTTGCTTCCAAGAAAATATGAATAAATGTTGGCAATGTTGAGAGAATATTTCTTTCATACATGTATGGCTAAAAGAGGACACACTGAATAAATTTTATAACTTCATAAAATGCCCATATTTTGTGTTAATATAATAATAAGTTGCTCAACTCTGTTCATCTCATTTGCTTTTCTACCTCTACTGAGTAATGTTAAAGGAAATACATGGCCATATTATAGCCTGGTAGCCAATTATGATGATGTACATCATCAGGGGAGTCCATATTGGACAGTAAAATATCTAAAAACTTACGAGAAATCTAAATGCTGTAGAATCCCACTGTAATTCGTTATATAGTTTTAGATGTGACTCAATTTACATAAGCCACCATCACTAACACACATACACAAACACACTAATTAGAACCACAGATTGTATAATTCTGATAAAACAGAGTTAGACTGTACTGGAAAGTACAACAAGCATAAGTGTAAAGCTCAGTGAATTTTTACAAAGTGAACACACTCCCGTATCAATCACCCAAACATGACCAGCACCCCAGATGCCCCCTCATGCTTCCTGTATTTTATTATCTTCCCAAGGATAACTGCTAACTTGATTTCCATCACCATCTTTCTTAAGTTATATCTTGTTCATTTCAGTCTTTTTCTGTTTTGCATCTTGCTCATTTGGTGTAAACATATGTGTCTTCCATAGCTACATTCAAATTCTTTATAATTCTTTTCTGTTCAGCAGTTTTAAGTACAGAGCTCTGCAGCCTCCCACTAAAGGTCTCCCTAAAGCTTTCCATCAATCAGTAAATCAGTACTACTCTAATATGTTCTTCAGTCAAATACAGATCCATCTAAGAGATAACTTACACTTCTCCTTCAGTTCTACAGTGATAGAATGAAAGAACTTAATTTTCCAATTTGCTAAGGACATGGTATATAGAATCTACGTCATGATCTGATCTGTCAAACTAGTGATTGCACCATGTGGGAAAGGGAAGCAGAGTTAGTTTGGTGTAACTGGTTCTCCTTAAACCCTTGCTAGTTTCTAGTAATTATCTTCTTCTTAATAAACCTATCTGAGCAATCCCCACTTAGGGCAAATTAAAGGTTTAGTGTCTTGATCCAGACTAGAGTTCCAGGAGTTGAGATCATGTAGAATAGTAAGTCATGGCTGTCTAGAAACTGTGCGACATGGAGTGAAGAGAAAAGAGAGACAAAATCCTAGCAGAAAGATGATCCTCGGAAAACAAAAGACATATTGCCAAGAGAGCAGTGAGAGAAACAACAAATGCATGTAATATGATGGGCTTTATTTTTTTTTAATGTAACTTTTTTTAACATCTTTATTAGAGTATAATTGTTTTACAATGGTGTGTCAGTTTCTGCTTTATAACAAAGTGTATCAGTTATACATATACATATGTCCCCATATCTCTTCCCTCTTGCATCTCCCTCCCTCCCACCCTCCCTATCCCACCCCTCTAGGTGGTCACAAAGTACTGAGCTGATCTCCCTGTGCTATGCGGCTGCTTCCCACTAGCTATCTATTTTATGTTTGTTAGTATATATATGTCCATGCCACTCTCTCACTTTGTCCCAGCTTACCCTTCCCTCTCCCCATATCCTCAAGTCCATTCTCTAGTAGGTCTGCATCTTTATTCCCATCTTGCCCCTAGGTTCTTCTGACCATTTCCTTTTCTTTTTTTTTTTTTTTTACATTCCATATATATGTGTTAGCGTATGGTATTTGTTTTTCTCTTTCTGACTTACTTCACTGTATGACAGTCTCTAGGTCCATCCACCTCACTACAAATAACTCAGTTTTATTCATTTTTATGACTGAGTAATATTCCATTGTAAATATGTGCCACATCATCTTTATCCATTCATCTGTTGATGGACACTTAGGTTGCTTCCATGTCCTGGCTATTGTAAATAGAGCTGCAATGAATATTTTGGTACATGACTCTTTTTGAATTATGGTTTTCTCAGGGTATATGCCCAGTAGTGGGATTGCTGTGTCCTACAATAGTTCTATTTTTAGTTTTTTAAGGAACCTCCATACTGTTCTCCATAATGGCTGTATCAATTTACATTCCCACCAACAGTGCAAGAAAGTTCCCTTTTCTCCACACGCTCTTCAGCATTTATTGTTTGTAGATTTTTTGATGATGGACATTCTGACCGATGTGAGATGGTATCTCATTGTAGTTTTGATTTGCATTTCTCTAATGATTAATGATGTTGAGCATTCTTTCATGTGTTTGTTGGCAATCTGTATATCTTCTTTGGAGAAATGTCTATTTAGGTCTTCTGCCCATTTTTGGATTGGGTTGTTTGTTTTTTTGATATTGAGCTGCATGTGTTGCTTGTATGTTTTGGAGATTAATCCTTTGTCAGTTGCTTCATTTGCAAATATTTTCTCCCATTCTGAGGGTTGTCTTTTCATCTTGTTTATGGTTTCCTTTGCTGTGCAAAAGCTTTTAATTTTCATTAGGTCCCATTTGTTTATTTTTGTTTTTATTTCCATTTGTCTAGGAGGTGGGTCAAAAAGGATTTGCTGTGATTTATGTCATAGGGTTTTCTGCCTATGTTTTCCTCTAAGAGTTTGATGGTGTCTGGCCTTACATTTAGGTCTTTAATCCATTTTGAGTTTATTTTTTGTGTACGGTGTTAGGGAGTGTTCTAATTTCATTCTTTTACATGTAGCTGTCCAATTCTCCCAGCACCAGTTATTGAAGAGGCTATCTTTTCTCCACTGTATATTCTTGCCTCCTTTATCAAAGATAAGGTGACCATATGTGCGTGGGTTTATCTCTGGGCTTTCTGTCCTGTTCCATTGATCTATATTTCTGTTTTTGTGCCAGTACCATACTGTCTTCATTACTGTAGCTTTGTAGTATAGTCTGAAGTCAGGGAGCCTGATTCCTCCAGCTCCGTTTTTCTTAGTATTGCTTTGGCTATTCGGGGTCTTTTGTGTTTCCATACAAATTGTGAAATTTTTTGTTCTAGTTCTGTGAAAAATGCCAGTGGTAGTTTGATAGGGATTGCATTGAATCTGTAGATTGCTTTGGGTAGTATAGTCATTTTCACAATGTTGATTCTTGCAATCCAAGAACATGGTATATCTCTCCATCTATTTGTATCATCTTTAATTTCTTTCATCAGTGTCTTATAATTTTCTGCATACAGGTCTTTTGTCTCCTTAGGTAGGTTTATTCCTAGATATTTTATTCTTTTTGTTGCCATGGTAAATGGGAGTGTTTTCTTAATTTCACTTTCAGATTTTTCATCATTAGAGTATAGGAATGCAAGAGATTTCTGTGCATTAATTTTGTATCCTACTACTTTACCAAATTCATTGATTAGCTCTGGTAGTTTTCTGGTAGCATCTTTAGTATTCTCTGTATAGTATCATGTCATCTGCAAACACTGACAGCTTTACTTCTTCTTTTCCGGTTTGGATTCATTACTTTTTCTTCTCTGATTGCTGTGGCTAAAACTTCCAAAACTATGTTGAATAATAGTGGTGAGAGTGGGCAACCTTGTCTTGTTCCTGATCTTAGTGGAAATGGTTTCAGTTTTTCAGCATTGAGGATGATGTTGGCTGTGGCTTTGTCATATATGGCCTTTATTATGTTGAGGAAAGTTCCCTCTATGCCTGCTTTCTGCAGGGTTTTTATCATAAATGGGTGTTCAAATTTTGTTGAAAGATTTCTCTGCATCTATTGAGACGATCATATGGTTTTTCTCCTTCAATTTGTTAATATGGTTTATCACATTGATTGATTTGTGTATATTGAAGAATCCTTGCATTCCTGGGGTAAACCCCACTTGATCATAGTGCATGATCCTTTTAATGTGCTGTTGGATTCTGTTTGCCAGTATTTTGTTGAGGATTTTTGCATCTATGTTCATCAATGATATTGGCCTGTGGTTTTCTTTCTTTGTGACATCTTTGTTTGGGTATCAGAGTGATGGTGGCCTTGTAGAATGAGTTTGGGAGTGTTCCTCCCTCTGCTATATTTTGGAAGAGTTTGAGAAGGATAGGTGTTAGCTCTTCTCTAAATGTTTGATAGAATTTGCCTGTGAAGCCATCTGGTCCTGGGCTTTTTTTTGTTGGAAGATTTTTAATCACAGTTTCAATTTCAGTGCTTGTGATTAATCTGTTCATATTTTCTATTTCTTCCTGCTTCAGTCTCAGAATGTTGTGCATTTCTAAGAATTTGTCCATTTCTTCCAGGTTGTCCATTTTATTGGCATATAGTTGCTTGTAGTAATCTCTCTTGATCCTTTGTATTTCTGCAGTGTCACTTGTTACTTCTCCTTTTTCATTTCTAATTCTATTGATTTGAGTCTTCTCCCTTTATTTTCTTGATGAGTCTAGCTAATGGCTTATCAATTTTATCTTCTCAGAGAACCAGCTTTTAGTTTTATTGATCTTTGCTATTGTTTCCTTCATTTCTTTTTAATTTTTTCTGACCTGATCTCTATGATTTCTTTCCTTCTGCTAACTTTGGGGGTTTTTTGTTCTTCTTTCTCTAATTGCTTTAGGTGTCAGATTAGGTTGTTTATTTGAGATGTTTCTTGTTTCTTGAGTTTGGCTTGTATACCTATGAACTTCCCTCTTAGAACTGCTTTTGCTGCATACCATAGGTTTTGGGTCGCTGTGTTTTCATTGTCATTTGTTTCTAGGTATTTTTTGATTTCCTCTTTGATTTCTTCAGTGATCTCTTGGTTATTAAGTAGTGTCTTGTTTAGCCTCCATGTGTTTGTATTTCTTACAGATTTTCTCCTATAATTGATATCTAGTCTCATACCGTTATGGTCGGAAAAGATACTTGATACGATTTCAACTTTCTTAAATTTACCAAGGCTTGATTTGTGACCCAAGATATGATCTATCCTGGAGAATGTTCCATGAGCACTTGAGAAGAAAGTGTATTCTGTTATTTTTGGATGGAATGTCCTATAAATATCAATTAAGTCCATCTTGTTTAATGTATCATTTAAAGCTTGTGTTTCCTTATTTATTTTTATTTTTGATGATCTGTCTATTGGTAAAAGTGGGGTGTTAAAGCCCCCTACTATGATTGTGTTACTGTCGACTTCCCCTTTTATGGCTGTTAGTATTTGCCTTATGTATTGAGGTGCCCCTATGTTGGGTGCATAAATATTTACAATTGTTATATCTTCTTCTTGGATTGATCCCTTGATCATTATGTAGTGTCCTTCTTTGTCTCTTGTAATAGTCTTTGTTTTAAAGTCTATTTTGTCTGTTATGAGAATTGCTACTCCAGCTTTCTTTTGATTTCCATTTGCATGGAATATCTTTTTCCATCCCCTCACTTTCAGTCTGTATGTGTCCCTAAGTCTGAAATGGGTCTCTTGTAGACAACATATATACGGGTCTTGTTTTTGTATCCATTCAGCCAGTCTGTGTCTTTTGGTTGGAGCATTTAATCCATTTACTTTTAAGGTAATTATCGATATGTATGTTCCTATTACCATTTTCTTAATTGTTTTGGGTTTATTACTGTAGGTCTCTTCCTTCTCTTGTGTTTCTTGCCTAGAGAAGTTCCTTTAGCATTTGTTGTAGAGCTGGCTTGGTGGTGCTGAATTCTCTTAGTTTTTGCTTGTCTGTAAGGCTTTTAATTTCTCCATCAAATCTGAATGAGATCCTTGCTGGGTAGAGTAATCTTTGTTGTAGATTTTTGTATTTCATCACTTTAAATATGTCCTGCCACTCCCTTCTGGCTTGCAGAGTTTCTGCTGAAAGATCAGCTGTTAACCTTATGGGGATTCCCTTGTGTGTTACTTCATGTTTTTCCCTTGCTGCTTTTAATATTTGTTCTTTGTATTTCACTTTTGATAGTTTGATTAATATGTGCCTTGGCTTGTTTCTCCTTGGATTTATCCTGTATGGGACTCTCTGTGCTTCCTGGACTTGATTAACTATTTCCTTTCCCATATTAGGGAAGTTTTCAACTATAGTCTCTTCAAATATTTACTCAGTCCCTTTCTTTTTCTCTCCTTCTGGGACCCCTATAATTCAAATGTTGGTGCGCTTAATGTTGT
Organism: Mesoplodon bidens; assembly: GCF_964165515.1. NCBI lineage: Eukaryota > Metazoa > Chordata > Mammalia > Artiodactyla > Ziphiidae > Mesoplodon > Mesoplodon bidens. Next base: position 145,677,621 of record NC_138176.1, read on the forward strand.
CCCAGAGGTCTCTGAGACTGTCCTCAATTCTTTTCATTCTTTTTTCTTTATTCTGTCTGCAGTAGTTATTTCCACTATTTTATCTTCCAGGTCACTTCTCTGTTCTTCTGCCTCAGTTACTCTGCTATTGATCCCTTCTAGAGAATTTTTAATTTCATTTATTGTGTTGTTCATCTCTGTTTGTTTGCTCTTTAATTCTTCTAGTTCCTTGTTAAACGTTTCTTGTATTATCTCCATTCTCTTTCCAAGATTTTGGATCATCTTTACTATCGTTATTCTGAATTCTTTTTCAGGTAGACTGCCTATTTCCTCTTCATTTGTTAGTTCTGGTGGGTTTTTACCTTGCTCCTTCATCTGCTGTGTGTTTCTCTGTCTTCTCATTTTGCTTAACTTACTGTGTTTGGGGTCCTGTTTTTGAAGGCTGCAGGTTCATAGTTTCCGTTGTTTTTGGTGTCTGTCCCCGGTGGCTAAGGTTGGTTCAGTGGGTTTTCTAGGCTTCCTGGTGGAGGGGACTAGTGCCTGTGTTCTGGTGGATGAGGCTGGATTCTGGTGGGCAGGTCAACGTCTGGTGGTGTGTTTTGAGGTGTCTGTGGCCTTATTATGATTTTAGGCATAAATCTGTGCTAATGGGTGGGGTTGTGTTCCTGTCTTGCTAGTTGTTTGGCATAGGGTGTCCAGCACTGTAGCTTGCTGGTCGTTGAGTGAAGCTGGGTGCTGGTGTTGAGATGGAGATCTCTGGGAGATTTTCACCATTTGACTACGTGGAGCTGGGAGGTCTCTTGTGGACCAGTGTCCTGACCTTGGCTCTCCCACCACAGTGGCACAGCCGTGATGCCTGTCAGGAGCACCAAGAGCCTGTCCTCCAAACGGCTTAGAATAAAAGGGAGAAAGAAAGAAAGAAGAAGATAAAGTAAAATAAAATAAAGTTATTAAAATAAAAAATAAGTATTAAGAAAAAAAATTCTTTAAGTAATAAAAAAAAATGGACAGAACCGTAGGACAAATGGTGAAAGCAAAGCTATACAGACAAAATCATACACAGAAGCATACACATACATACTCACAAAAAGAGAAAAAGGGGAAAAAATATATTTTTTTTTTGCTCCCAAAGTCCACCTCCTCAATTTAGGATGATTCTTTGTCTATTCAGGTATTCCACAGATGCAGAGTACATCAAGTTGATTGTGGAGATTTAATCCACTGCTCCTGAGGCTGCTGAGAGAGATTTCCCTTTCCCTTCTTTGTTCACACAGCTCCCGGGGTTCAGCTTTGGATTTGGACCCGCCTCTGCGTGTAGGTCGCTGGAGGGCATTTGTTCTTCACTCAGACAGGACTGGGTTAAAGGAGCAGCTGATTCGGGGGCTCTGGCTCACTCAGGCTGGCGGGAGGGAAGGGTCCGGATGCAGGGCGTGCCTGCGGCGGCGAGGCCGGCGTGATGTTGCACCAGCCTGAGGCGCGCTGTGCACTCTCCCAGGGAAGCCGTCCCTGGATCCTGGGACCCTGGCAGTGGCGGGCTGCACAGGCTCCCCGGAAGGTAGGTGTGGATAGTGACCTGTGCTTGCACACCGTCTTCTTGGTGGCGGCAACATCAGCCTTAGCATCTCATGCCCGTCTCTGGGGTCCGCGCTGATAGCCGTGGCTCGCGCCCGTCTCTGGAGCTCCTTTAAGCAGCGCTCTTAATCCCCTCTCCTCATGCGCCGGGAAACAAAGAGGCAAGAAAATGTCTCTTGCCTCTTCGGCAGGTCCAGACCTTTTCCAGAACTCCCTCCCGGCTAGCTGTGGCGCGCTAACCCCTTCAGGCTGTGTTCATGCCGCCAACCCCAGTCCTCTCCCTACGCTCCAACAGAAGCCCAAGTCTCAGCTCCCAGCGCTGCCCACCCCGGCGGGTGAGCAGACAAGCCTCTCGGGCTGGTGAGTGCCGGTCGGCGCCGATCCTCTGTACGGGAATCTCTCCGCTTTGCCCTCCGCACCCCTGTGACTGCGCTCTCTTCCGCGGCTCCAAAGCTTTCCCCCTCCGCCACCCACAGTCTCCACCCATGAAGGGGCTTCTAGTGTGTGGAAACCCTTCCTCCTTCACAGCTCCCTCCCACTGGTGCAGGTCCCGTCCCTATTCTTTTATCTCTGTTTGTTCTTTTTTCTTTCGCCCTACCCAGGTATGTGGGGAGTTTCTAGCCTTCTGGGAGGTCTGATGTCTTCTGCTAGCGTTCAGTAGGTGTTGTGTGGGAGTTGTTCCACATGTAGATGTATTTCTGATGTATTTGTGGGGAGGAAGGTGATTTCCGCGTCTTACTCTTCCCCCATCTTGAAACTCCTCCTGTTGGGCTTTATATTGAGGCACGAAAGAAGAGATGGTTCCAGGTAGCATTTTCCAAGAGGGAACGTTAAAATAGAGCAAGGGTGGGCAAACTTTTTCTGCCAAGAGCCAGATAGTAAGTATTTCAGGCTTTGCAGGCCATACAGTCTCTGTCACAACTACTTAACTCTGACAGTGTAGTTTGAAAGCAGCCCTAGACAATATGTAAGTGAATGGGTGTGGCTATGATCTCATAAGACTTTATGTAAAAATATGATGCTGCCTGGATTTGACCCTGGTGCCATAGTTAGCCAACCCATCATGGAATGTCAATTACTCATGAATGAACAGTAAAGGGAGTCGATTTTGACACATCTTTTCCGTAATATTGATGGAGTTCACCCCAGACTCCCTAGTCTGTAATTTATAGGCTCTTTCTTTTATTTTCTTGAGAACTGAGACATTTTCCCATCTCTCCTCACCTGGCATGTTTCCCTTCCTCCATGATTCCTCAAAGATGGCTGACGTTCTTTCTGTGGTGACAGCTGCACAGTCTGGCATCTCCATTCAATCTTTCTGTGCCCTTGGATTCAAGAAAATCCCTTAAAATGTGGATATATCCTGAAGTCAATTTGTTTTAAAATGAAGTGTCAATAGCAAGAGATATATGAGGAACCCAGGACCACAAACATGGATCCTGCTCTGTCACCCCAATGCCTTCCCTCTAGGGGGAGGTGCCAGCAAGGTGCTAGAAGACAAGGGCAGCCAAGGAATCAAGGTGGAAGATATGCCAGCTCAAAAAAAAAAAAAAAAAAGATATGCCAGCTCACCTCCCTAAGCTGGAAGCATTGTGGAGTCTTGAACTAAATGAAATTCTTCTTGGATTTTTATATATTATTTTAGTGTTTGCCCTCCATCACCAGTCACTTTTCACTCCTCTTTAGACAAACAGTCTCAAGTATTTAATATGTTCCCATCCATCTGCAATACTTTATTTGTATATCTGTGTAGCTATGAAAATATATAATATTGTTATATGTGATTTGATTTGAGGAATAAACACATATTTATAATGACATTCCAGCATAAATTTTTTGCCTTTTTTATTTTTCTCCATGTTTCTGACACCTTTTCATGTTACCATATGTAGGACAAGTTCATTTCTTCTCACCACCGCTTACTATTTTCCTGATGAATATACACCATTTTTATCTCTTCTATAGTGATAGCCACATGGGTTGCCCCTAAATCTTTATTATCACAGAAAGTGCTGAAATGAATATCCAATGTATGCACCCACACAAATGTTCTTCTAGGATATATACTTAGAAATGGGAATGCTTGGCTGAGGGAGATAGATAGATATATATATATATATATTTCAGTTCAATCAGAATTGTCTCATTGCTCCAAAACAGCTGCACTAGTGTTTACTCCCATATCCATGTAGGAAGGTTGCTGTTTCCCTAAACACCAGCACTTGGCATTCCTTATTTTATAACGTTGCCAGTTTGATGTTTGAAAAGTAGCATCTTGTTTTGATTTTTGTTTCTGTGATTACTAGGGAGATTGAGTAGTTCTTTATTTAACGATTTACCTCTCTGGATTTCTGCTTTTGAAGTTCTCTTTCTTTCTTTCTTTCTTTCTTTCTTTCTTCCTTCCTTCCTTCCTTCCTTCCTTCCTTCCTTCCTTCCATCATTCCTTCCTCCCTCCCTCCCTTCCTTCCTTCCTTCCAGTGTTTTTCAAGAACCCATTATGTGCCAGGCACCTTTATATGTGCTATAAATAGAGCAGTGAACAATAGAAAAATATACTCCCTGCCTTCACATAGTAGCTATTATTCAATAAAATAAATACACATATGCATAGTCAAAAAGGCAATATGTGCTGTGTGTCTTTGGATAGTAACTATTTATTATATATCAGACAGACATATAAAGTCAGTGGTAACACTTGCTATGAAGAAAAGTGGCACATTGAAAAAGGATAGGGATACAGAGCTTTCTGTTGTGTTTCCTGTATTTCTTTCTGCCTGTGTACTAGAATTCTTTGTGTGTTTTGGATATCAATTCTTTGTTGAGTATAGACATGACAGATGTCTTCTCATCTGGTTCCCTTCTTAATTCTGCCTGTGGTATTCTTCCTTGAACAGAAGTCATTGACCTTGAGATAGTCAAATTCCATTAATTTTTCCCTTTATGGTTTGTGCTTTGGAGATAGTAAGAACTTCTCACTCACAAAGGTATTCTCCAACATTTCCTTCAGTTAACTTTAGAGCTTTTTGTTTTTTTGATAGGTCTTTAAGCTTATTTTTTTTATATCTGTGTTGTGAATGAGAAGGGATCCAGTGTTATTCGTTTTTACATAGTGAGCAAATTCTCCCAATACTGCTTACTAAACAGTTCACCCTTTTCTTCTGTTTGTAATGCCATATGATCCAGAACTCAAGCTCCAGAGCCAGACTTTCCAGAGTCTAAGTCCAGGCTCCACCTCTTATTAGCTGAGTAACACATTGCTTGACTTCTCCAGCTTCAGTTTTCTTCATCTTTGAAACAGAGAGAAAAATAATTGTTCTCCTGGAATTGTGAGGAATAAATGGGTTAATATATGTACTCAGTGCATTATTAAAATTATGCTTCTCTTAGAAATGCTATCAAATTTTCTTTTATATAGCTAATTGAACATTTCTGATGAGAGGAATACTATAAAGATTTCTCTTTGACCACTGTGGCCTTTTCTGTGTCCTAAATTCTATTTTGTCTGGTATTAAAATTGCTAACCTGGCTTTCCTTTGTTTCGTATGGGCCTTGTCTTTTTTTTCCCCCACTAAACCCTTATGTTCAATCCTTCTGTATAACGTAGCCTCTAAGAATGCTGTCCTGTCTCTAAATCCACACTGCTTAGTGTTGAATTCTGTCTTCACCACTTACGTGCTGCTTTACCTTAAGTTATGTAATCTTTCTGTGCCTCAGTGTCCTCATTTGTAAAGTGGGAATACTAGTAATCTATCTCATATAGGGCTCTTCTGAGAATTGAACGAATTAAAACAAGTAAAGTGCTCAGAACATAGTGAACAAATAAGTGTTATATTAGCTGTTATTGTGAAGTGTGTCTCTTTTAGACACCATATTGCTGGATCTTTTTGTTTTAGTAATGCGAGAATCTGTGCCTTTTAATCAATGAATTTAACCCATTTATATTTATTATTATTGCCATGTTTGGCCTCATGTCTTCAATCTTATTTTGTGTTTTCCATTTATCATGCTTTTTGTTTCTTTTTTCTCCCCCTCCTTCCATTGGCTGAATCAGATTTTCTTCAGCTGGTTTGAAAGCTTTACAATCTATAACTATGCTGTGTCTGATTATTTCTAATTTTTGATAACCATATTTGTGCTTATTGTCTATATGTATTAGTATGTCTTCCCTTCCCTCCCCCTTCCTCATAAAGAGACAGGTACTGAAAGTATTAAAGTAATTTTATGCATGCATCCAGGAGCAGTCAGGTTACTTTCTTTGTAAGTGATCTACTTTTTCTTTCTAGAAGCTTTCAGAAATGTTTCTTAATCTTAGTTCAACCATAATGTTTCTAGTGGTAGATACCTCTATCTTACATTTCTTTTTGGTGCTGTATTAATACAGCCCTTTCAATCTAAGGATATATTTCTTTAATTCTGGAAAATTATTAACTATTCTTTTTCATTTTATTCTTTTTTATTCTCTTCTTGGACTCCCATTATATATGTGTAGTCACCTTTATTCCTTCATTTCATTTTTCTCATAATCTGTCCTTTAATCTCCTGATTTCTTTTGGGAAAATTTTTTTTTTGCACTATCAGGTTCTATCATTTTTACTACTCAATTTACTATTGGCTTCTTTATTTTAGCAGTTATATTTTTATATAACTTATTTTTGATTGGTTCTTCATTATAACTGCTTGTTGCAGTTTCGTGTTTCCAGTATCTTTCCATATCTTTCCAGGGTTTTTTTTCCCATACTTGTTTTAAATTCTTGTTCTATCTGGTTTTACAAGTTCTTCTTTCTTATAAGTTACTGTATTTCTTTTGTGCTCATGATCTTCTGTCTTATAAATATTCCCTGTGAGACTATTTTTCCCCATTTGCTCTAGTGGGCAGTAATGTTCCTTTTGAGGGAAAGCTGAAAGCTGGATCCTAACTTGAGGCAAATTTGGAGACAGGGTTCAGTCTGAGCTTAGTGAATCCCTGTTTTCTCCCAGTTCCTTTACCCAAGCACTGCTCTTGCTAGAGGCAGCCACATTGTGATGGAATTGCCTGAGTGAGGTAATATTCAAGGGTTCTCAGCACACCCATATTATTGGCACCTGTCCCTGTCTGGCTTCATGCCCTGAGGTGTACCAGAAAGCTCTGACTTTCCTCTTCCAAGGCATGAGGTGAGAATTTTCCTGAGGTTTTAAGCTTTAGAACATTGAGGATAATCCTGGAATTGGTGTGTTTTGTTTTTCAAGCACATTATTTTGTGGACTTTGAGTTTCGACAGGTTCCAAGCCTAAGCCAAAGTTCACAGTTGCAGTGAGAGAGGAGCCCCTTAGCTCCATCCAGCCTGGTCTCAACCCCCTCACACTGGTCAGCCTGGGTTTGCACAGGGTACCATGGAGAGCGAAAAGTAGAGCTGGAAAACTTCTCCCACCTTATTGTTCATCTATGGGCTCTGGCACACCACTCTTTCTCTCTATGCCATTTACCTTCTAATAGTCATCCATCATTTCCTGTTTCCCCAAAGGTTTATCACAGATTTTGTGTTAACTGATAATTGTGACCCTGAAATCTAGTGAACTCCTTTTTTAACTCATGGCATCTTCAGGGTTTTATTCCAATTTCTGTCAATAGTCTGTGCTGCCACTTTTTCCATCTTCTACTAGGTATTTCTGAGAGGAGGTTCCTTGGAGAAACCTATCCACATAGGAGAGAATTCAAAAAAAAAGGCAAGTGGGGGATGGAAGAAGGAAGGAAAGAAGGGCAAGTTGATTTTATTTAAGCCTAAAGAAGCTCCAGCCTTTCATTACCTACCCAGAGTCATGGGAAAGGGGAAGAAAATCAGTGCCCATGTGGTCCCGGAACAGATATGGTGAATGGGAAGAGATGGTGGCCATAGGTCTTACCACTCTGAGAGCCAGGTCACCATAGGGCAGAGCTTAAAGGGAGAAGCACTCAGCCTTCTTGAGCAGATGTGCTTCCTAGTTGGAAGCCCACCAGTCCTATCAAGTGAGACTCCCTAGACAAAAAGAGGTGGCTGGGCCTTGTCCCATGTTGGAGAAACTTCTGTCTCTCTCTACCACTCCTGTCTCCTTAAAGCAAGAGTCCATAGAGAAACCACTGTTATATAGGCTCTTAATATTTAACTTCTGGGACAGTAGCTCAATAAAAGTCCTTAAGTAATAACTCTTAGGGGCAGAAGGAGGGCTCTGAGATCTTCTACTCTCTTTTCCTTTCTTCTCCTTATATTCTTCCATAGAAATTTCATCACATAATAAAGGAATTGAATAAATGGAAATTTTGCAAGAAAAAGAAATTCATCTCATTATCCATGATGCTAAGATTACAACTCTTATTCATGTTTGACAGTTCACTGTTAGGAGGCAGTCTGCTGTGTATCTACAGTATAGAGGAACTATGTAAAGGATTATTGGATTCTTCAGGCTTTCTCAAATTGAAGGTTTGTGACAACCTGTGTTGTCAAATGATGGTTAGCATATTTTAGCAATAAAGTATTTTATTTAAGGTATGTGTATATGTATATATCTTTTGAGCAGTCCAAATTAATATTTTTAAGGCACTGCTACTATATTCTTTTTTAGTTCCTATTGCTTAGAGTAGTCTGCTATGTGTTGAGTACAGTGCTAGGTCCCAGATAATTAGATGGATGGATAGATGGGTAGATTGATTTTTTTTTTTTAATGAACAGTACCACTGTGGCAAACTGTTCTATGGTGTGAATACTATAATAAAGACTTCTTCTAGGGGGAGTTTTCTTTTTAGTGCCTTAAACGCACTAAAGGTCTGTTTACCAATTAATAGTTCAGGATGCCTATGCACACACACATACATGCATATTCAAACATACACTGTCAATGTGATCAGTCATTATTTAAAATATTATCTAAACCATTGAAACGGAAGTTTACCTATAACAACATAAATTCCACAAAAGAGAAGTTTTGCATCTAAAATGTATTGCAAAAGGAAATCTTTTTTAAAGATACTTTCCTTTTTTTGCCCTGTGGCAAGGTTATCTGTATTTTGTTTCTGTAGACTCAATTTCCCTGTATTATAAATTCCCCTTGATGCCTCTGACTTCACAGTATGTCAACAGATGTTGCTTTTGGAGACTAGGAAAACACTCACTCATCAGTCATTTGAATAACACAACTCTCTTACCTAGAAGTGGGTGAATGTTTCATTATGTACCCTATGCTAAGAATCATTTTTAGGATTTGCTATTTAAGTGGCTGTTTTCATTCCAGTAGTAAATTGATGGTGAGTTTCTGGAAGTGTTACAATATTTATGTAAATTTTGGTGCATGTAACACAGATTTTTTGCCATATTTAACTCCTCCTCAATTCAAAACTTTATAAATGAGCCTACAAATTTTAGTTCAAAGAAGAGTTAAGTAAGATCTCATAAATTTTTCTCTTAGGTTTTTCTCTCTTTTTGTAATTTCTTTATTAGTCAGCAGAACATGACTCAATGGGGAATAGACTGATATTCACAAAGAGAAAACTTGGGAAGTTTGTTGCAAAAGAAAGTAAAGCAGATGCCCCACTAAATGATCCTGACCTCTAAATAGTTAGCAAGAGCAGCCCTCAAGCTTCCTAAATACAGGGGCTCTATAAATACAGGGTCATTATACAAAGCACTTCAGGATAATTAAGAAATACTGTATTCTTCCATGTTCTTAATTTTTTTTCTAGATTTACTCTCCAAAAGCAACTTTATAGTAACTTTTAAGTTTGCAATATGTTTTTAAGTTAACATATTATCAGCCTAATTTTTAATGTATGTGTGAGATTTTTCTAGGTTATTAACCTAAAAACACAATACAGTAAGACAAATTATTGTACTTCTTTTAGCTACCTATAAAAAGTCCCTTAAAATATTCTTTATTATGCGACTTTGTATATACATGCACATATAATCCTTATCCATATTCCATTCAAAAAGGTGATTCATTTAGCTAATCCCATTTAAAGGGTGCAAAATGAGGCTCATATAAGATGGGCCACCCTACATACTTTCTAGCTTAAATGGTAAAAATTTCCAGTACTCCAACCTAATGTTCACAGGGCAGTGAGAGTTACTACATAGCAAGTAAGAAAAATAATGAATAACACGTGCAGAAACTGCAGCCAAGATAATATCTGAAAAGCATATTGCACTCAGTGTACTGCTAGGTTGTATCACAAAGGACCACCCTCTGTTTGTGGAGCCACAGGGAAGAAGACGACTTTATAGCAAATGCTGGATGTGTAGTCCTTTTCTGCAGAGGCTCTGACTTCTTCCAAAGAAGAAAGAGCAACAGTGGAAGAGAAGAGAACCGTGAATAATTTAAGTCCTGATGCAGACCCATGGGTGGTTAAAAAAAAAAAAATCTAGGGTAGAAAACAGCACTTTTATGATGTCCCTGAATTATGCATTGGATCACTATTGATATTTGTAAAAATTTAGGTTTTAGATACTCTCAACCATGGATGTGTGGTTCTTGATAGACATTTGAAAGAATTAACTTGTATGGTAAGGTTGTTCTAGACTCTTCTGGAAATTGTACAAATATAGAAGCAAGTTTACAAAAGTCAAGAAAGTAAACTGGGCTGGAAGGACATTCTTTAGTGCATGCCTGCACCTTTGCTTCCATGAGTCGACTTGGTGCTTACTGGGAACCTGGGGGTGTTTGTTCCTTAATCTGTTTATTCCTGTTGTACTTCTTAAAGTAGTCATCACTGAATTAAATGTTTCATAAGCCACCAAAAAATAATCTAACCAAAATTGTTGCTAGGAAAACCAGATATAATGTTCTAGAAAGACTTCTTGAGTTGCTGAAAAAAATTGCTGTTGAATCTAGGGATAAGATAACAGTAAACTGGGTGGAAGGCATCATTATATTTTAGTTTCCACTAAATGAAACAAACCATGGATTGTGCCTCATGAGTGAGGTTTCTGTAAGAAAAATATGCAGAATTTCAAACACAAACCCCTTTACAACGTGTGGTTCTTTGCCCTACATCACAAGCTTATACATTTATATTTTGAGTTAAATGTTTTAAGTATGTATATTTTATGAATTCTCACTTAAATCTGACATCTTTGTTTAGCAACCAACTACTATTTCAAACCCATCAGATACCAGGGCTTCTACTGTTTCTTGAATCTTCTTCCAACCCAGTTGTCTCCTTGTATCTTGATAATGGAAGCAGATACCCTTGCTCGTGGCAGTTGCAATGTAATTTTGGGAAGTTTCTCACTACATCATCATCTTTTAAAAAAAAAAAAAAAAAGCATTGTTCTTGCCTAGGGAATTCATACTCTGCTTTTAACACCTGAGTTAGCCACATCCATAGAGTTGGTAAAAATCCTCAGCCAATTTTAATTTGGGGGCATTGAAAATTGCAGTGTCAAGCAGAGAAAGCAGTAGTTGGTTGTAATAGCTGTGAAAAAAGAAAACAAAGTTTAATCCAGCTTTTTTCTGATGCTTCTTTAAATCATTAATATTAGCTCACCATGCAGAGATTTTATCCTTTATTACACATTCAGCTTATGAAAAAAAAACAAAATAAATACCAGTGTTTCCCATGATCCCATGGTTTGACTTCACAGTGTACTTACATTGTGAGCCTGTTAAGTTGTAAAGGGAATTGGATAAATGTTTTCAAATGCTTCTCTCTTTTCATGCCCATTTCCCATTTGCTTTTTAGATCATTTCTTGGTGAGAATTCTTTTTTGACATTTACTAAATGTCAGCTATAGTCCATGTTTAAAACATTGGCCTAGAGCCAGTGGGTTAACCAATTTATATTAGCCTGTTAAGAAAAATTAAATAAAATGTGAAAATGAAATGAAAATTCCTTTGAAGAAAAATGAGGGCTAACAGTGAAAAAGCCCATTAATGGCCTGATACATCCATTCTTTTGCTGTATTCACAGTTATGTCATTTTGTGCTGTTGTCATTTTGTGCTCTTGCTGTTCTTCCAAGGGAAGAATTAAAAATGATTCTTTCATATAGCAGCCATTTATTGAGTACCTACTCTGGATCAGCACTAGGAATACAAAGATGAGACTGGTTCAGTCTGCAAGCAACTCACAGTCTAACACAATGATTCTCAAACTCAGACCAGATCTGTTCTTGGCTGAAGGCTTTGAGAAGGGCAGCTGGACCTCCTGAAGGCACATATTTGTGCAGAACATCCACTGCTAGGAATTTTCCCTAAGGAAATAATCAGGGAAAATGTGCAAAGATGTATTGAGTGTTTCAGAGTCATGATCTTCATTTCTAAGTTGAATAATAAATGATTTACCAGATGTTCCAGCGGATACTTACTGTACTTAACTTTGATAAAGAATTTAGCTCTGGGTTATTTGCTCTTGTCCACTAACATTGTGTATATTAGTTGTTTCTCAGTAGTTCATTACTATCTTAATAGTTTACTGAGCCAGATCACTGTTCAGTTTTTCTTTCTTTCTCTCTAATCGCCAAGATAGCATGGATACTAGATTAAGTTAATCACGCAGATGCGTATTCTGTCATTGAACTCTTCTGAGTGTCACGGTGATTATTTCTCAAATTGCGTTTAAAAGTTTGTGATAAGTTGCTCCAAAGTTAATACCAAGTATGATTTTGGTATGGATGCTGGTGTTCTCTGTTCCTGGTCCACCTTTGTATAAAAGGTTACTTGATTCTACTTGGCCATTGTTAGTAGCTTCGGAAGAAAATTGAGGCACATGAGCTATGTAATCAAGCACTTTGTATTTACTTTGGTTGATTCACCAGGGTGGCTGAGAACAAGTTGAGAAGTTAGCTAATTCCCTACTGTTAATTTAAGTTGTTTTAAATGTATAGTATATCATCTAAGATCAGCTTATGGAGGCTCAAAACTTTTATTTTCAAGGTATAGGAGAACAGTTAGTGTTTGGACTACCATTCAACAGCCTTTCTGGCTTTCTTTTTCATTCAAAAGTGAAGAATTAGAAGTTCTGATATTATTTGTTAGGAAGTAATGGAATTTCTGAACTCAAATGTCATTTTTTAAAACAAATTTACGCACACATTCTGGTAAACTAGTACTTAATAAAGCATTGTAGCTTCTGTCACCTAGAGGTTTGCTTCCAATGGAAGCCTTTATTTTTCCCTTAAAGTGGCAAACCAGGCTAACAGAGAACTAAAACATTTGTAAACCTAAGACTTTTCCATGATGATCCTTTAGAGACCTATTCATTTGTCTCTTCTGCTGCTTTTATGCTTCAAGAAAATGACATCTTAAAATTCCTTTTTTCAAAAAACAATTAATAATTTGTCCTAATTTAAGGGTTTCTCCTCTTCAAAAATCTGAAGTTGTTGAGATGGTTAAGAAACAAGTTAAAGTCATAACACTTGCCATTGGTGATGGAGCAAATGACATCAGCATGATACAGACGGCACATGTTGGAGTTGGAATAAGTGGCAATGAAGGCCTTCAGGCAGCTAATTCTTCTGACTACTCCATAGCTCAGGTAAAGCATCATTTCTGTAAAACACACTGTCAGCTGACACTATGAAGAGGAAAATACTAATTTTTTTTCCATTCTTATTTTAGTTCAGATATTTGAAGAATTTGTTGTTGGTTCATGGTGCCTGGAACTATAACAGAGTCTCCAAGTGCATTTTGTACTGCTTCTACAAGAATATAGTTCTCTATATTATTGAGGTAATCCCAAGTTCAGTTTAAAAATCCTTGTCATTTGCATATATATTTGAAATTTTTTTGTGTGAAGACATTTCCTTATCATTTTAATTAATCCTTCATTTGCCCACTTTTTATAACTTCTAAATATGTTAAAACAAAAAGTTTGTCAGCCATGGAGAATAATGTTGAAATTGTGGCTAAAAACATTATATTGCTTTGGTAAGAAATGATGAATTACAATTGCTAACGAAGTAATGTGTTCAGCTTTTAAAAGACTACAAACTATGTAGCATTTTTTTTTCCTTGCGGTACGCGGGCCTCTCACTGTTGTGGCCTCTCCCGTTGCGGAGCACAGGCTCCGGACGCGCATGCTCAGCGGCCATGGCTCACGGGTCCAGCCGCTCTGCGGCATGTGGGATCCTCCCAGACCGGGGCACGAACCCGCGTCCCCTGCATCGGCAGGCGGACCCCAACCACTGCACCACCAGGGAAGCCCAGCATTTTTTTTATAAAGTTCAAAAACATACAAGAGAAGACAGTACACTGTTTAGGGATGTACACAAGCAAAACTGTGTTTAAAAAGAAAAGGAAGGGAATAATGGACATAAAACTGAAGCTATCAGTTCTACTAAGGGGTCTAATCAGGAAAAATACACAAGTAGTTTTGCTAATATTGGTCATCTTGTAGTTCTTATTATGTTTCAGACTTACATAATTATATACAAGTATTCTTGCTGTTTGGGTCTGTTTTGGTTTCTGAGTTTGGTAGGTAACAAGAGTCTAGATAATGAGGAATTTGTCTAAAAATTATCAGAATAATTCAGTTCCTGTGTCAAAGGAATTTCTATATTCCTTTTCATGTAGCAAATATAACATCATTTTTTAACATGAAAAGTTAACCTGGGTCAGGAATATCACTTTTAAAAGGATGCATTTTGTTCTGCAAACATTTTTGCAGCACCTGCTGGATGCCAGGCACCAGGCTTAGTTCACCAAGTACGAAGTAAATCAAGCAAGGTTCCTATCCTCCAGAAGCTTGCCAATAGAAATGTAAAACAAGCCATGTGTGTAATTTTACATTTTCTGGGAACCACATTAACAAGTAAAAATTAAAGCCCAAATTAATTTTAAATTATATTTCATTTAACTCGATATACTCAATAGTATTATTTCAACATGGAATCACTATAAAAATTATTAATGCAATATTTCACATTCTTTTCTTCATACTAAGTGTTCACAATCTGTTGTGTATTTTACACATTCAGTATATCTCAGTTTGGACTAATCACATTTCCAGTGTTCAAGAGCCACATGGCCAGTGGCTACCCCCCTGGATAGCACAGCACCAGTAGATGAATAAGTAAATTGAACACTCAGGATGTGATAAATAAGTTATTTATCTTTTTTTTTAACATATGACCATTTTATCATCAGAAGCTATATTTGTAATACTTAAACTCTAGGTGTTACCAGTTTCTTTCTCCTCTTGCAGCTTCACAAAGCATGACAATGAGCTCTCCATAGCTTGTTAAGAAAACCCTCCATCTTCCAGTCCTGTCAGAGGAACTGCCTACACCCTCATAAATCTGCCCTGGGGTCCCTTACAGATGTTTGTTTATGCCACCTTGCCCTCTACTCTTTTGACTGTTTCTACACATCTATCAGAAGAGACACAACCTAACCATATGCCATGTGGAAATAATATCCCATACTTCACACCACAGAAGTAACACCATAAACAAAACAATCAGTAGACTCCACATTTCCCCTGTTGATACATTAGTTGGGAACTGCTGTATATTTGCTTCAGCTGTTCTTTATGCTTCTGTCTGAATATTTATCTCCTTAGCAAAATGTTGATTGAGCATAGTTCTTATTATGAGTCAGACTAATAAAAATAAAACTTAGTTTTGAAGTGTGCAGGCAGTTTTATTTATTGGTCACTAAAAATCTATAATTAGGTTGCAACCCATTAGATAAAATAAACACTTTAAATACTTGGAATCATAAATAAGATAATCTGTGAATTTACTTATTGTTCATTACTGCTGAATTTGGCCTGGAATAGTCTGTGTTTTGAAGCAAAATGCACTTCCAAAATAGCTTATGAGATCATACAAAATATTCTTTTTGTTTATATAAATTTGTGATTATTTTCTAATATAATTATTTGTAATTCCCAGTCCCCCCTATAGTCCTAACTTTTCTAGTTATATTTTCTTCTCATCCCAAAACATTGACATTCAAAAGAATATCAACTTATACAGTTTATTTACATATACTCTTGAAGGTACGAGGAGTTTAAAGCCACTGGCAGCAACAAATCTGCTTACAAAATATTAATTTTGTAAAAAGAAATAAGAGTACTCAACTTGCCACTTCTTAAATCTATTTGACAATCAACAATGAAGTGGTCAAAATTATGTCTAATGGGAGAAATAAAATATATTAAACTCAAATGAAAAACTAAATCTGCATGCTCTGTTTCAAATCCAGAGTTATGTGATTTGTGGTTGATTAGCCTTAAATTTTACTAGGCTTTGAATTTAAAGCCTCTTTGAGAGATATTTAACACTGATCAGATTCTATACATGTTGAAAGGGATAAGCCCCAAACTTTACTGGAAATCTCATTCTTAAGTTATTTTTCTTTTAAGAGTTTATGGAAATGTATTTTGAATATAATTCAACTATCTTGGAAATGAACTGACCTCTTAAATCAATTCCCAGATACCCAACTTTTGCCAGCTAAAACAAGTTCTGCAGATGTTAATGGCTCATGTCAATACTGTGAATGAATAGACAGAAAACACATCATTGAATGTCTCTAGTGAGGACAACTGCCAGTCTCGAATCTCCCCTTTCAGTTTTTTGTGCTGTTCAGGCGTGGGAGCAGAATACTCACTGACTATTTGTAAGCTGCTGTTTAATATGCAGAAATGCTCAATCGGGGAAATGTCTGTGAAGTTTTAACTGCCACGCCTCTACTAGGACATGGAAGTTAGAAAATAATACCGGGACAGGAAGGTCTGAAGTTTCCTTGCTATTAAAGGACTGGTATGGAATGCTATGGGTTTTATAGATTATCTGCAAAAACTGCTTTTGCCATTGCCATACTGCCAGGAATGTCACTATCTAGCTACTCCATTGCCATAAATTACAGTCAAACAAATAAATACAGATTTGGCAGGTGGCAGTATAAAGCACTTGCTTATGGTGGCCGCCCAGCAGCAACCCTAAGTGTTCATTGAAATTACTGACATTTTCTAAAGAGATTTTTTTTCAATTTCTCTGAAACATCTGACTCCTTCCTAACAAAATAAGACCTTTTCTTTCAAATAATCAGTCACATCCAGGTTTTCCAGTAAGATTCCAAAGCAATGTAGCGTTTCTAATTTCCAGAAGCTTTGATTAAAGTCAATGAGGTGATACTTTCCCAGCAAGTTGTGCTGGGATATGGATTTCCTGTGACTTTAAGTAATTTAGATACCTCCCCAGAGGGGCTGATGTTTTCTTTCTGCATCCATGATTTTGTTGAGTCAAAGGAGGGACTTTTATGTGTTTATAGTAATTTAGGTGTTGTTTTATTAAGTATGGGATGCATTTCTAATATATCTTTTAACTACAAATCTCAGACTAACTTGAAATCAGCCTTCTGGTAGACTGTTTCACTGTTAAAAAACCTCTTTTCCTTTAAAATATGTAAACTTCAATGCCAAAATATTTGTATGAAGATGTGTACTATATTGGAAAGATCAATTCCTATCTAGTCATTTCTTTTTTAAAAAAAGAAATTAGAATATTAACTTTCTAAAGTGCAGGAAGTGTATTTCTAGAAACATGTTCACATACCTTTCAGTAGGAAAAATGAAATGGTAAAAATGTGTTGATAGCTTTCCACTTAAAAATGTCTGCATTTCTCTCATAAAGCCTTTAAGTGGTGCATTTTAAAATAAACTTGGACTATGAGCATGCTAGTTTATTTGCAGGTTATTTTGAACTGGAAACGTTATGTAAATATCCATTGATTTGAGGGAGATTCCTAAATTTCAAGCTCATAGTGGTGTTTTAATCAGCACCGAAAGTTACGTACAAAGAGGCCAGGAGGCCATTCACATTTACAAATGTTTATTAACGCACACATTTATT
This sequence comes from Mesoplodon bidens, assembly GCF_964165515.1. NCBI lineage: Eukaryota > Metazoa > Chordata > Mammalia > Artiodactyla > Ziphiidae > Mesoplodon > Mesoplodon bidens. The sequence goes on from NC_138176.1 coordinate 145,694,976, forward strand.
AACATAAATTTCTCCTATTATGCAGTATTGATGATTACAAATGCATTTATAACTATAAGCTTTGAGCCAAATCATGTCCATTAAAGGAATTCAGTATGCATGCAGCTTTGGCTTTCTTCAGACCAATGAAGATTAGACTGTATCTTCTTAGACTACTAAGGCCATAACTGAAAGTTTATGTTTAAAAATTCTTTATATTACCATCATACCCTAAGAAATCTGAATACCACAATAGATCACAGTCGCCTTCAGGGAGAACATTACCATCACCCAGAGCATCACAAATATGTATTTACATAATCCACATCTCAAAAAGGCCAAGTGTGAAAACACAATAGATAGTGTTGAAGTCTGTCTTGTCAATTTGTGTCTACTTAATGCTTTAAAAAAAAAAAAAAAAAAAAAGTTTAAAGTCAGCAGCACCCCAAGGAATAAATTTAACTTCATGTGAAGATGCTAAGTTGTTTTAAAGTTTGCATGCAGCAGTGAATGATCTGGCTCCTAGCAGAGGGCACACGTTCAAATTTTTTCTGTAAATATATGTAGCAAAGCAAGTAAGAATTTCAGATTTACCTCCAATTTCTATGCTTTTGTTCTTTTTGTTGTTAATGTGTGTTACAAGCCTAACACAATTTGGACTTATTTTTCATGTGCTATTGCTACTTTGTTCTCTTTTCCATCTCATGAAGCCCACATTGGTTTTTATATATGCTCAGTCATTCCTTTCCACTATAAAAAGGAAAAAGATCAATGTTGGTACAGAAACTGTTCATAGGGAGGCCAACCTGGGTACATATTGATAAATGGTGAATTTGTAGCAATTCATGCTTCCATAATGAGGTTAAATGAAACGTGAAGTGTAGCAAAGTGCCTGCAACTCCAATTCAAAAATTCACTTGATCGGCATGTCCAGATTGCTGTCCCCTAACTGGTTTTCGGTTGTTGTTATGTTTTGGCTTTGTGTTTGTGTTTATATAATCTCATTGTTGGACCAGACGTTTTACTCTTCCAGATTAATGTGATTTTTAATTACATTTTATGTCTGCTTTTTAAAAAAATAATTCAGGGATTATTGATTTACTGATATTCACTTTAATTTTCCATTTGTCTTAAACATGCTGGAGAGTTTCCCTATATTGCCCCTTAATTTTGTAGCCAAAGTTAAGCTTTCTGTTTTTAAGAGAACTGCAAAATGTATAAGAACATGTTGCTCTATTAAAGATTTGTTTTTAATGAAAGCATAAATTTAAGCTACAAAATATTTTTATATAAAGAAGCACATTTATTATATTAAAAAATATGTTTTTAATGTATAAATTCAAATTTTGCATTCTGATGGCTATAATTATCAAGAACCATAAAAAAAAGTTATGTTCTTTGACCCATTAATTCTACTTCTAAGAATTCATCCTAAAAGGAAAAAGAAAAAAGGACATGAGGAAATTTTGGAGGTGATAGATATGTCTGTTACCTTAGGTGATGGTTTCATGCATGCATGCATGCATATGTCCAAACTCACCAAATTGTATACATTAAATGTATGTCATTTTTGTATGTCAATTATACCTCAATAAAGCTATTTTTATTAAAAAATAATCATCCTAAGAAATAGAGATGTTTAGGATTTCTGTACAAGAATATTCAGTTCAGAATTATGTATAATAGCAAAAACCGGAAGCAAGCTAAATATCCAAAAATAGTTATAGCCACACTGTAGGGGATATATGTCCATTAACATCATTTTAAAGGACATGTAACAACTTAAGAAAAATGTGTATTATATAATGTTAAGGAGAGGAGCAGGACATGACACTACATACAGCTTCCCAGTAAGATAAATCTATGAATATATATAAATGAACTACTACATGAATACAACCAAAGTGGAAGAAAATAAATGGTGATGGTATTATTATAGGAAATTATTTTATTTTCTAAATAAATAAATTTTTAATCATAATGAAAACAACAATAATCTTTAAATAGCTATCAGAAGGTAGATACTTTAAAAGGGAATTAAAGCTCTAAAATTTTAATTGCATAAAATATATTCTCTAAAGTGCCTTTTAGGAAACAAGGTTATATCTAATTTTTTTATAGTCTGTGATTGCCCATTGATATAGTTCTTTTTTGATTCAACAAGTGGAACCAATTCTGGCTTAAATAGCAAAGACCTTACAAAAGAATCCCTTCAAATTAAAAAGCAAACCAAAAAAATGCCATTTTCAAGAGAGTCGTGAAAATACTGTGTCAGTGAGGCTTTTATGCAGTGGTTGAGTATACAGCAGATTCTAAGCAACAAATTTATGGTTTTTGTGTTCTAATTTGGGGGGTTTGGGATTGTTTTCTTCCTAGATCTGGTTTGCCTTCGTTAATGGCTTTTCTGGACAGATCCTCTTTGAGAGATGGTGCATAGGTCTTTATAACGTGGTAAGTTTAGGACTTTTTATTATTCCTGTTCTATTGAATACTTTGAGATAGACATTCACCCTGCGTTTGGCTGCCTGGTATAATGATGAGTTTGTGCACTTTAGATGTTTACAGCAATGCCGCCCTTAACTCTGGGAATATTTGAGAGATCATGCAGAAAAGAGAATATGTTGAAGTATCCTGAATTATACAAAACGTCTCAGAATGCCCTGGACTTCAACACCAAGGTAGGAACCAGTACCCTGGTGGGACTTGCTTTACTGCTCCAATTGCTTGGGGCATTGGATCTTCTAAAGCCAAGGAAACAGTTCCAGGGTCCTGACCATGGCAGGTCAGATTTGCTTAGGGTTCTGATATGGACTGAGAAGTTGTTTTGTTTTGTTTTGTTTTGCTATAAATTTAAACTGTAGCCACAATTCACTGGGGTTTGCCAGGCAGCAGTAAACTGGGTCTAGCAGGCAGAAGAGGTGCCCCTTTGGCCCTCTGACTTTCTGTCTTTGCAGTGTTCTGGGCAATGGTCACTCCTCACAGGGGTACTGCAGGACTGACAAGGACTGTCCTTACACATATAAAGTGGTGAGAGGTAATATATCATTCTTTTCTAATTTTCTGTTTTGTGGAATAACCTTGTCCTTATTGGAATATTAGGTTGTTTGTATTGGGCATTGAAAATATAGTCTCTGGTAGGTAACTCAGCCATAATACTCAGTATTTCCAAGACATAAAATGTAATACAAGATTAAATAACCAACGCTGTCTAAAATCATATTCCGGGTTTATGTCCTACATAACAAGCCATGGGCTCCTGTCATCTTTGTGATCCATGGTATTTCTTCATCTCAGCAACAAAAATATCTAATTTCATGAAGAGTTTACTTGCCTGCAATTATTTATTCTAAAATGTTTCCACTAGTATGTTAGTAATTCGTGTTTCTATCCAGTGTGAGGGAGGAAAAAAATTTTTTTAATTTTATAACAGTCAAGGTGGATGCCGTTTTGAAACGATAATAAAAGTATCAAATACACCTTCACAGAATTTTTTCCCAGTCAATATAGTGCGTGCTTATTATGTTATGCATGTTATGTTACTAATAATTACATGTAACCTAAATTCAGTATTTTGAATTTAGGAAATTAATGCAGGGTATTTTAAATATTATTTCATAAAATTCTCAAATGACATTTGTTCTCAGTATATCAAGGGAATAGAGTGAAACAGGTGTGTCAGTGCCTCTAACCTCATACAGTAAATAATGATGTTAAGTTTATCACCAGGATGTTATTCATCTTCTGAGATGAGGTCTTCAAGAATGCACTGTGCACAGTGTGTCCAGGTGTGCAGATGCATACAATTTGAGGGCATGGTTTTAAACAACTGAATTTGGTTAAATTTAAAAAAAAAAAAAAAAAAAACTAAAGCATTCTTTGACTTACACCATTGGTTCTAAAAAGTATTTTTAGTGGTCTCTTAAAACCATTGCTATTTATAATATGCAATGTCTATGCTCTTATTTTTAAATGTTTTATTTTTTGATTCTTTAAAATTTAATTTTGATGTCCAGTTTGTATTAAATTCCACTGCCTTGCTGTAATGTTTTTCATTACCTATGGTGAGTATTTTCAAGTGACGGAAAGCCATATCAGGGCAGATACAATGGACCATGAGCTCTTGTTTCCTTGAAAATGTAATCTGAGAGCTAGGAAGGTTCCAGGCCTACTGGCATGCTAACAGTAATCCTCACCGACCCAGGCAGTTACATCAACCTCAGTCACACTTCCCCATTTCCCATAGCTCAGGCTCCACGGTGCTCTCTCGAGAGTTAACTTCCCAGCCACTACCTTGGCCATGGTACTGTTGCTTATAAACATAAACTGATCCTCACAGGATTACCCAAAACCAACCCTAGAGGGACTTCCCTGGTGGCACAGTGGTTAAGAATCCACCTGCCAATGCAGGGAACACGGGTTCAAGCCCTGGTCTGGGAAGATCCCACATGCCACGGAGCAACTAAGCCCTGTGCACCACAACTACTGAGCCTGTGCTCTAGAGCCTGCGAGCCACATCTACTGAGTCCACGTGCTGCAACTGCTGAAGCCCGGGTGCCTAGATCCCGTGCTCTGCAACAAGAGAAGCCACCGCAATGAGAAGCCCGTGCACTACAATGAAGAGTAGCCCCTGCTCACCACAACTAGAGAAAGCCCGTGTGCAGCAATTAAGGCCCACTGCAGCCATAAATAAATAAATAAATAAATAAATTTAGTAGGAAAAAAAACTCTGCTAGAAAGTCACATCCTTTCATGCCCTTTGCATATGGTGACTTGGAAACAGCTTTGTGGCCAGTGAAAAAGTGTAACAGGTCATATATAGTTTTAATGTGTGAGCATCCTTCCTTGTACTTTTTGCTATTCTTTTGTTGTATACAAAGTATTTCACTGTCTGCAAAGCCCAGGCATTTAGAAAAGTCACCAGATCAACCCAAATAGATTCTACAACTCCAGTGTCCATTTAAATATTTATAGATACACAAGATGCCAACAATTTTTATAGGGTTTATGTTTTTTTCTAATGATTTCAGTGAAAATTATTTGAATAAATCCCATATGAACATTTTAAAATTCAGGGACACATGGTTACAAAATGCATATGTGTATACACAGCAATTGCTGCGGGTCCCCAATGTAGAAGCATTGTTGCCCTGAATGATGATGATTACGTTTGTTATGGTAAAAAGGGTCGGAGGTTCTGAGGTCATGACAGGGGTTAAAGGATTAACATGTGACAATAAGTATCAGTCAGGAAAATGGAAAAGTAGAACTAATTTTTCTTGCACCCACCTGTGCTTTCTGTCAAATAAAAACTTGCAGTAATGACATAGTGAGGAGAAGAGACAAAGGTTAATGAGTAACACAAGTTCAAATGTGTAATGTATTGGAGCGTAAATGGGATCATACAGCCCGGTGTGGCTGGGTGAACTAACAAAGGAGGTTGAGATCACAGTGGAAAATTTTGGGAGGCAGGCAACTTAATTTCTGTTGTTTGAACAGCTTAAAACTGTTAATACATGCCAATTTTATTTAGCATAAGTTTTGTTTGCAAGAAGCAATTTTGAACGACAAAACTTCAACCATTCAAAGGGCCATAAGAGTTCTAAACAGTTTTTCTATAACTTAATCTTTCACATCCATGTTACAAAGAAAAGATCAGTGATACTTGCTTTCTTGTTCTTAAAATACAATAGGTGAGAAAGCAATAACAGTTAAACGATGTTATAATTGTATGAAGTTTGATGTTGACAGGTGTTTAAAAATTATGAAAGTCTTTTATTACTTAGGTCCTAGTGAAAATGCTTTGCTTTAAGGAATTATACAATTTAAGTGTTATACTTGCTATATTTAGTGTGTGTGTGTGCATGTGTGTGTGTAGGGAGAGAGAGAGAATGCACTATATCCTTACCATTAAAAAGTTTACACTTTTATGGCACATGGAAAAGAGAAAGTAGGGATTTCACTAAATTACAATCTTTTCAAAAGTCTATTCTTCTGGAATTATGAAAATAATCCCACTTAAAGAATTTCAAGGTCTGCAGTTATTTGAAATTTTATTTTCTTTTTCAGGCAGAAATTTAAACTTTTAATATTTGGTTTTTAAGAAGTAGAAAAAATTTCAGTGAAGCTGAAAAAACATTTCGAGAAACATAAAAATAAATAAATGACCCATGAAGGTCTAAGAGGCAGAAAGTGTCTGTCAGTTCTATTAATTCACAGTGGTGGCCCGAGAGAAACACGTTTTGTGAATCTAGCTCACAGATAAAAAGAAAGGTCAGAGTTCACAGAGCTAGTTTATCGCAAATGGTTCTCATGGATTTTTGTTTTCCCTCAGGTTTTCTGGGTTCATTGTTTAAATGGCCTCTTCCACTCAGTTATTCTGTTTTGGTTTCCACTAAAAGCCCTTCAGTATGGTAAGTAGAAAGGATATGCATGCTAAGAGATGACTTTTTACTTGTTTAGAAAAATAATTCATTGTCAATATACGTTAAAAATTATAGCAGTGTTTCGTGTTATGGTATTTTTCCTTAACCTAAAATACATGCATTTAAACGTTGTACACACTTTAAAGATTTTTACTTTTCCTTTGGGAGCAAAGTGATTTAATATATGCAAAGCCTTTCTTCTCTACTTCTCATGTTTTCCAATCTTGCAGAGAGTTAAATTTTAGGGCTCTTTTTTTTCCTCTGTTGATGTACAGTTTGAAGACAATAGTGCTAACATTTTATGTGATCTATTTATTATACCTGTGAGGCTTGTATCAACTCTTTATACTGAACCTAATCAGACATGCTAGTACTTTCAAGTACTTGAGCCGGAGCTTTAAATGAGATTTTTAATATGTTTTTAAGTTCATCTTGGAGTGTAAACTTTTCTCTGCTTGCTTTGAGGGGGTGATGTTATTCTGTCAGTTTTGAGAGATAGGCTTATGGTGAATTTCCTCTACACATAAAAATGATTAAGTAGCCACTTTAGAAAAGAGGTCCCTGGGATGCTTAAGCTGGTGCTACTGTGTCCGGAGCAGAACTTGCCCTGAGATCCTGAGGAAGATGGCTGACCATTCAGCTCTCAAACTACAGTACTTCAAACATGACACCTCCACCCAAGGATCTGTGCGTCCTTTAGAGGTACTGGCCGTCCTCTCAGCCTGTGAGTTAACGCTGGCCCGTGAAATGCAGTGCCAGATGTTGTATCCCACCTACAGAGGGATCCTTGTAAAACGTAAATCAGACCAGGTGCTTCCCTCCGCAAAACCCCACAGGCTCTATCACATTTAGAAAGAAATCCACAGCCCCAGCCTTGGCTAACCACACCCAACTCTCCTTCTTCCCAAGCCAGCTCTCCCCCTCCCCGTGCTCTAGCCCACAGGCCGTTGTGCTCTTCCTCATCTTCACCAGATGTTCCAGCTGCTCTCTCCCTCCCGCCCTGGGGTCTGTGCTCGGAGAGGCCCTCCCGGATCGCCCTGCCTCAGAGACCCACCAACCCCACCCCTGCTGCCCCCCTCTCCCCATCCTCCTGTATCCTCTTCATGGTGCTTGCCTATCTGGTGTGATATATTTGCTTTTTTTTTTTCTTTTAACTATCATTCTCCTCTATTAGAATCAAAGCTCCAGAAGGGCAGGGAACTGTCCATTTAGTTCACTGTTGTTTTCGTAGTGCCTAGAACAGTGCCAGGCTCACCGTCGGCACCCGGTCCGTTGAGGAGAAGTTCATGAGAGCATGAGTGGGAGGGTGTGAGTGTCACAGAGAAGGCAGTACTTTCATGTCCTAGTCGGAGATTTTCATCTCATTCCTTTATTAACTACTCTGACAGTCCAACAGTGAATACTTCTCATTTTCTAGGCCATAGAAATAAGTGTAGTAAGAAAATCTAATTAAATAGAAAATATTGACCCAGTGGGCCAGGAGAATCACACTGGCATTTTTTTTTAGATAAAATTTACATACCATAAAATTCACCCTTTTAAATTGTACAATCCAGTGGTTTCTAGTATATTCACAGAATTGTGCCAGTGTCCCCACTTTCTGATGCCAGAACATTTTCATCATCCCATTCCCATGAGCAGTCACTCCTCATTTCCCCTCCCCCTCCCCCAGCCCCTGGCAACCACTGATTTTTGTCTCTGTGGTTTGCCTATGCTGGACATTGCATATAAATGGAATCATAATATGTGACCTTAGTTCATCATTGTTGCAGCATGAATCAGTACTTCATTCCTTTTTATGGGTGAATAATATTTCATTGTATGTATAGACCACATTTTGTTTATCCATTCATCAGTTGATGGACAATTGGATTGCTTTCACTTAGGGGAGCTATAGGATATTGAAATCTAGGGTACGATACAGGACTTTAGACAAGTTCTCCAGGTAGTTTATTTTCATAACACAAAATCAATGTAGGTATGAAAAACTAGGAATGTCCATCTATGAAACTGCTATTTCAGTGTTCTAAATCAGAAAAAAAAAAAGAAACTTAATATCAAAAGTAGCTCAAACCGGGCCTTCCCTGGTGGCGCAGTGGTTGAGAGTCCGCCTGCAGATGCAGGGGACACTGGTTCGTGCCCCGGTCCGGGAAGATCCCACATGCCGCGGAGCAGCTTGGCCCGTGAGCCATGGCCGCTGAGCCTACGGGTCCGGAGCCTGTGCTCCGCAACGGGAGAGGCCACAACAGTGAGAGGCCCGTGTACCGCAAAAAAAAAAAAAAAAAAAAAAAAAGTAGCTCAAACCAAGCAGCATCCAAATCACCTTACCAATCCAAAACACTTTAGCAATGACAGGGTTTGAAAGGAATTCCTAAGTAATTCCAGCCCCAGAAGAGCAGATCCCAAGTCTCCCTCTGCATTTGTCTGGGGAACTGCCAAAGCCAGCCAGCCTCAGCAGAACCAGTTGACAAGGGGTACTGTCTGAGGAACCCAAATCCAGCCAAGTCCAGAGAACATGTGCTTTCTCTTTTTTTTTTTTTTTAGAAGTTGGGTTTTTTTTTTTTTTTTAGAAGATGTTGGGGGTAGGAGTTTATTAATTAATTTATTTATTTTTGCTGTGTTGAGTCTTCGTTTCTGTGCGAGGGCTTTCTCTAGTTGTGGCAAGCGGGGGCCACTCTTCATCGCGGTACGTGGGCCTCTCACTCTCGCGGCCTTTCCTGTTGCGGAGCACAGGCTCCAGACGAGCAGGCTCAGCAGTTGTGGCTCACGGGCCTAGTTGCTCCGCGGCATGTGGGATCCTCCCAGACCAGGGCTCGAACCCGTGCCCCCTGCACTAGCAGGCAGACTCTCAACCATTGCGCCACCAGGGAAGCCCATGCTTTCTCTTCTTAAGAGATAATAGCATATAGCATAAATTGTGTTTTAACATTCTGCTTTTTTTTGTCTTGTTTTTATTTTTACATAAGGAGTTTTTGTTTTCTTTAGCGTTTGAGAGGATGGGGTACAGAAGAAATAGAAATAACTATGTAATGTATGGCTAAATATTCATTCATTCACTTGCTTCAGCGTTTCTCAAAATATGGTCACCTGAGAATACTCAAGACCTTTTCAGGTCCATGAATGAGGTCAAAATTTAATAGTTTCAAACTTTTTATATTATCAAGACATTATTTGTCTTTTTCATTGCTGATGCAAGAGGAATAGTATGTAAAATTGCTGGTACCTTGACACAAACAGGGGTACAATTGTATTGTACTCATTCTTCACTGCCATGCACCCATGTTAAAAAAACAACCCCGAAAAGCTATTTCACTTAAGAATGCCCTTGAAGAAGCTGTAAACCTAATACTTTTATTAAATCCTGAAACTTGATACACACGTTATGAATATTCTGTGTGACAAAATGGGAAGTATGCGTAAAGCACTTCGGCTGCGTACCAACATGCAGCAGCTTTATCAAGGTAGAGTGTCTTGGGGCTTGTTTGAGTTGTGAGCTGAGCCAGCTACTTCCATGAGGTTACAGAATCGTGCATAAGTAAAAGATCCATTCAAAATGCAAAATGGACCAATGGATTTTTTTTAAGGTTAGGTGTATTTTTTTTTTTTTTTTTTTTTTTTTTTTTTTTTTTTTTTTTTGCTGTACGCGGGCCTCTCACTGCTGTGGCCTCTCCCGTTGCGGAGCACAGGCTCCGGACACACAGGCTCCGCGGCCATGGCTCGCGGGCCCAGCCGCTGCGCGGCATGTGGGATCTTCCGGGACAGGGGCACGAACCCGTGTCCCCTGCATCGGCAGGCGGACTCTCAACCACTGCGCCACCAGGGAAGCCCAAGGTGTATTTTTTTTGTAACATGGTTTATACCATTATGTAAGTTTTGTGTGTACAACAGTATATCTCTACTTCAATATGCACGACAGCATGCTTCCCACCAAAACAGTTTCAGATTCGACACTGCTACTAACCTTTAGGAAACTATCTCCGCCACTGTAAGAAACTTCTTGAGTTTTAAAGTAGTATCAAGGAATACCACAGTTATTAGAAAAGATTACTAAAATACTTGTCTCCTTTATAACTCCATCTCTCTGTGAATTTGGATTTCCCTCATATATGTCAACCAAAACAATATGAGAATCCAGCTCTTTTAACCCAGACATTAAAGAGATTGTAAAAATGTAAAACAGTGCCAATTTTCTCACTAATTTTTTTGTTTGGGAGAATAGTTATGTTTCATAAAATCTGTTTTTATGTTACATATATAGGGTATATTACTGTTAGGTAAATCAATACAAATTTTTTAAATTTCTGTCTTAATTTCTAATTTAGTAAATATTGGTATATATAAACCACATAAACAAAAGCTTTGAGGGATTCTTAAAATTTTTTAAGAGTGTAAAGGGGTCCAGGGACCGGAAAGTTTTAGCACGAATAATTTACCTAAATCATCCAAATACCAAACCTGATAAACGCAACAACAGGCTTTTAACTTTTTTCCTCGGTTCGATTTTGAAATGAATCTCCAGCTTTTGACAAACCAGTGATGACTAGAAGGTTGAGTTGGACCCAACTATGATTATTTTTGATAACTTGCTTATATTGATTAAGGGACCTAACCAGTGTGCCACATAGCAGAAACATGGAAGTCCAGAAGTAATCACAAGATGCTTTCAGTTATTTTGTAGATTTGAGTTTGCTAATTTGGTTCTATGAAAGTTCACAGATTAATTTCAGACATTTATGTCTGTCCACAACATACCCACAAGACATGTTAGCATGTCAGATCCTGTGTCCTTCATCATGGGATACTCCATAGAGAAAGATAGTCTCCTAGGTTTCTGGGCTGCCCCTTAAGCAGCGCTTCGTGGCTACTTTTATCTGAAAACCTTAGAGGGGAGGCAGGGTCACACTGTGGAGCATGGCTGGGTGCTTTATATATTCAACTTATTGTAATCTCAAAACTCCTCCAAAGTAGGGAGTTTCACTCAATCTTTTAAGTGAAGAAACTGAATTCAATGGAGATTGATTACAAATAAACCAAGATGATACAAGTTGAAACAGAACCTCACCTGGTCTGTATGTCCAAAGCTCACCTGGCTCTCCTTGTTTCTTCATACCAGCACCATGCTCTGTGTCTCCTCTCAGTTTACTCTAACATATTTTGTACTTCCATATTAGGCTTTGAATAAATATTGTCAAATATGTGCATAAGTAAAATACTGTATGACACATACCACGGGTTTTAAGTTTTTCTATGGTACCAATGATTAAATTATTGTTATTTTTTAATTTTTTATTTGATTTTTTTGGGGTTCTTTTTTTTAACATCTTTATTGGAGTATAATTGCTTTACAATGGTGTGTTAGTTTCTGCTTTATAACAAAGTGAATCAGTTATACATATACATATGTTCCCATATCTCTTCCCTCTTGCGTCTCCCTCCCTCCCACCCTCCCTATCCCACCCCTCTAGGTGGTCACAAAGCACCAAGCTGATCTCCCTGTGCTATGCTGCTGCTTCCCACTAGCTATCTATTTTGGTATCTACGTTTAGTTTAGTGATTTTAGTTTGTCAGTACCACTCCCTTCATCTAAAGCCATGTTTGTTAGTCATTGCTAGAAAAACAAAATACCTTTAGATGTACCCCTGAATTCAACCAGATCCTCAAAGAGCCATGTGCCTGGAATTATATTGGTGCTCCCCAGCCCTCTGTAAGTTGCTTTTTTGGTCCAATGCCAACAACTTTGAGAGATAGTAAGAAGGCTCCCTAAAGCCCTCATCTATACTGTTAACAAAGTTCTTTATTAAGGGTTCAGAATGCCTTCTGTCTTACTTCCCATAGCATTAAGCTCCACTTGAACGATTTTTTTTTTTTAATCTCACGAACCCTGAGAATTGGTTAACAAGTCCAGTTTCCTTCTTCATGTTGACTGTTGGAAATTTGATTTTCACTTGTTACCCATGTTAAGCAACTTTATGAGACTTCATACAGTGTTCTGTTAAATTAGCCTCATTTCTGGCTCCATTGTATGACTCTTGGTTCCCCTTCTTTTGTTCAGCACTCCTAAATTGACTTCTCTTTGAAAGGATTCTGAAAGGACCTCAATTATTTTCAGTTCTAGCAAGTCTCTCTTCTTTTCATGCAGGTACTGTATTTGGAAATGGGAAGACCTCTGATTACCTGCTGTTGGGAAACTTCGTTTACACTGTGAGTGTGGAACATTTGCCTCATTTGCATATAAAATTAAATTTTCATATGAGCTCATTTTCAAATTTAAATGTGCGCATTTCTGGATTTACACTTCCTCTTAAAAATGAAATGAGATGTTTCGACTAGTAAGAGATTATTTTATATTAGGGTATAAAAATGTCATTTAGGTTCACTGACTTTATAGGCCTTTGGTTGCTCTTATTTTCAATATTCCTTCTTTACACTTAGTGCCTCACTTTCCCTTTTTCTCTTCCTTGTCCCTTCTTCCTCAGTTTTATTTTACTGCCCTTGTTCATATTTTTTTTGCTTTCCTAAATTTATGGCAAATAGTACCATTCTACTTGGGTGTCTAACCAATAATTATTCTAGAACTTAATGAAAATAAAGTTGGGAGAGAAATCTCCACTCTTTTGAGACGTTTAACCCACGCAAGGCATGGACCTCGCTGTGTTAAGTCACTATGTCAAACACTTACGGAGGATGCACAGTTGAGTGTGAGCTGCACCCTGCCATTAAAGAACCAAAACAGGTTTTAAAACCATTTTTCCCTCTAAGGTCAAAAGCTCCACTTGGATGCAAATGCTCAAAGTCACACAGTTAGTCTCTAATAAAAGTTTACTCCAACCTTGAACTCTGAATTCTCCAGCCAGTGTCCTTTCCTCTCCATGGCCCCCAAGTGGGGGCAGTGTGCTGTCCTAAATACTAAGTGGCCATTGGTACGGCTGACTCAGTTGGTGGAAAAACTATAATACAATGTTTAAATAACTGAATAATAGGAAGTTAAGACCATTAAGTAACAGAGGGATTAAGGTTTTGGCAAATCGAGGCTCTCCTTTCCATTGACCTCAATGAAGTAGTTAAAAAAAAAAAAAAAGGAAAACACATTTCAGGGGCTAGTGGTTTGTTCTCATACAACACGAGTGCAAAACAGAAATAATACTTGATGGACTAAGTTTAGAAATAAAGTAGGTGTCATAGATGTCTCTGAGGGACTTTAAAGTATCCAAGGCTTAAGAGAGAGTGTTTCTTTAACTTTGTGTCAAAAATCTCTCTCTTGTTTTAGAATTTTTTATATAGCTTAAATTAAACACTTAAATTTTAACAAGAGTTTTATTTCTACAGATATTTATCCTAAATTGCTATTAGATAATCCGCTGAGAAAGCTCAAATGCTTCACTTTGTCCTGACTTTATGACACCACTGGAAAGCATCTAATACTGTGTACAAACCCTTACAGGGCCTGAAAGTAGGACTGCTCCCTTGAAGCTTTCACCACTGATCACCAGTGCTAGGCAAGCGTCACACTTCCATCCCGGCAAACTACTGAAAGTGCCCCAAATTCCTTTGGCTACTAACAGTATTTAATATTTTTGATTATAAATAGATAATAATAGATAATGCTGCAGTGCTAAGCACTGTTCTTGCGTGTTTTACCTATAGAGTAGGTAAGCTTTATCAATCCCAGTTTACAGATGAAGGAGCTGAGACACAGAGAGGTCAAGCAATTTACCTTGTGCCTTATCAGAACAGTTAATAAATGATGGAGTCTTGAGCACAAATAGTCTGACTCCGGGGCAATATAGTCTGACTCCATTTAGCCATTATGCTATCCTATGGAAAACACAGGGCAGTTCATTAAACCCGGGTCCCCCTACTTTAGAATTAGTAGCATGGGCACCAGTGACAATGGGTGTGTACAGCATGGAGATGTAACAGGCTCTTACATTCTACTCTGCAGGGTTTCAGGTAAGTAAAGTTACAGAGTAAGTGTTCAGATTTCTAAATATCCAGTTATATTACTTTTACAATTTATCTTTAAAATTTAGAAAATGGAGGCTTTAAGTACTACAGTTGATAAAAAATAAAATTAAAGCAGGATTGGAAACCCAAGATTACTATAGATGATTCTCCATCACTATTCATGAATTGTACACGAAGTAGCCAGGCCCACGCTCAGAAACTCATGGCTGGACTGTCAGCCAGTGAGGGTGAGGGGAAGGCAGGGAAGGGAGTCGGGAATGTGATGCTGTAAATGGCAGTTCCATCCGGTCGTGATCGTGATGTTCAGCCACCCAGCTAACTCACTTGTTTCTTTGCTTGTTGGACGTACAAGTCAAGCTGTGAATAATCTACCAGTCCAATCTGATGAACTATCATATTTATGAAATAAAATAACATCTCCCTTCTGCTTTAGTTTGTGGTGATAACTGTGTGTTTGAAAGCTGGATTGGAGACATCATATTGGACCTGGGTAAGAGAATCTTTAGTCACAACCAAGGAATATCACATTTACTTATGTGTCATCACTAATTTTTGTTGTTGGTTTTCGTTCTAACTGCATGTGTCCCTTTACCCTAGTTCCACAGGTTGTTCATTATAGTGGGGGGGGACAGTCAGGAATGGACTGGGGGGAACTGGAGACTCTAGATTCTAGTTCCACAGGTTGTTCATTATAGTGGGGGGGGCAGTCAGGAATGGACTGGGGGGATCTGGAGACTCTAGTGTGGAAACACTGAGTAAAACTTAAATAAGTCTATTTACCACAAGACTTCTCAATAGCCCTTAATATATTGTTGTACATTGTAAATATCCCTGGAAGGGAGGAAGCCTTCAAACTTATTGACTAGGAATCTTTTCTTAGTAGAGTGTGTCTCAAGACTGGCAGAAAACTCATTGGAAAATGATTCTGAAGGCCAAAAATATCAGAGAAAGATTTGTCCTCAGACATTTGTAGATATCCAGTCTGAATAAAACAAGTTCCATTTTAGATATGTTAATACTGAAGTACATTCACATCCAGGTAGAGAGACCCAATAAATATAAAGAAAGTGAGATGCTCAAGGGAAAGATGGGCACAAGAAATTTGGATTTGACAGTCATCAACACAGAGATTAATATTCACACAAGTGTCTTAGCATCTTTCAGTGAGAGCATATGGAGCAAAAACTAAGGAGGCTTAAAGATGGTAGTGGATAAAAAAGGTAAGAGTGAAAGGTGAGACCCTCCAAAGTGGGTAGAGGAGGAACGGTTCTATATGCCAGTACCACCAGCATTATAACCGGTGTGGAAGACATGAGTGTTTAATGAAAGATCCAATTAAAACATGCAATTATTTAGTTAATAATTGCCATAGGTAATATCTTATGGATGTAGTAAAAAAATTAATAAGGAAATTTGTGAAAGCTTCATCAGTGTGGGAGTCCTCCATCTACCTGAAAGTCCTTTAACTCAGATTCTCTTCCTTCACAGTTCAGCCACATAGCGATCTGGGGCAGCATCGCACTCTGGGTGGTGTTTTTTGGAATCTACTCATCTCTGTGGCCTGCTGTCCCCATGGCCCCTGATATGTCAGGAGAGGTAATGTATCCTAATCACTCATGATCTAACAAACCCTAAAAATTGGTATTCATTAATGAGCCATAATTACTTGGCTTGGGTTTATATTAAAATAGTATTTGTCAATTTTAAAAGCTATTTTTAAACTCCACAGCTGTGAGTATAAAAATTGAGAGAATATTTTAAACTTGGACGTTTTACTTAAATCTGACTTACCCTTTCGTAAGCATAGCTGGGTTAATAAAATGTGGTTGTCAGGAGCTTGAATCATGTTAAGAATATCCATATAGGGCTTCCCTGGTGGCGCAGTGGTTGAGAGTCCGCCTGCCGATGCAGGGGACATGGGTTCGTGCCCCGGTCCGGGAAGATCCCACATGCCGCGGAGCGGCTGGGCCTGTGAGCCACGGCCGCTGAGCCTGCGCGTCCGGAGCCTGTGCTCCACAACGGGAGAGGCCACAACAGTGAGAGGCCCGCGTACCACAAAAAAAAAAAAAAGAAAGAATATCCATATAGAGGATGCCATTTTAAAATTAGACCATCAATCCACACATACTTTTTGAACAAGAGATTTGGGGAAATGGTGAGCTTATGTCTTGGGACAGTCTGTCTTTTTTTTGTTGTTATCTCTTATTCTAAAGAAAAGGCTACTGTCACTAGATTAAATGCACTTTTAGAGTTGTCTTAATGACATCAGTTCGGTTTTCATTTTGAAAGAGTTAGGATATCTGACATTTCAGCCTTATCATGGTCCAGTTTCAATTCCGTCTGTCACTTTCTTGTTACACTGGTAGGAACTGAGTTATTAGGTGTTTGTGGGGGAGTGTCACAAGATCTCCTTTCTCGTGCAGAAGAGATTCCAGCAGTAGGAGGGTGTATGATTTCAATTGCAGGAAATTTGACATAAAATGTATAAAAGAAAATGTGGAAAACATTTCAGGATTTCCTGTGACCTCACAGTAACTTGCAAATCAAGGTAATGTGAGCTCCGTTACAGTACATTGTTTTCCTGCAGTCACAGGAAACCTTTCCAGGGGTTTCCATTATTTGTTTCCCTAAGTACTGCCTGAGTACCTTTCACTTTTGACAGTCTGGTTTATAGATCATGTTCATGAAATTTTATCTGACAGCATCCTGCTTTTTATAAATTAGCAGAATGCAAGCACATTAAAAAAACAATTTTGTGGTTAAATTTATTAGAGAGAAGCATTACATACTATTACAGCAAAACCAGACATATCAAGGAGCATGTACTTCCTTCCACCCAAAGGGAAGGCTTCTTCTAAAACATGTACTGTGAACTTGAGAAAATTTACAGCATGTATTTTGAGGAGAAAAGAGAGAAAGCTGTGAAGGCATCTCTTCCTTCCCTTGGTTTGAGTCCTTTTTTCCTGAAGAAATAAAATCAAAGACTGTGTATGTCTGCTGATGCCACTTTGGAAATTCCAATTCTATTCTTTGTTTTTATTTGATGTGCGCTGTCCAATTCGACCTGCTTTTCCCCCAAGGTCAATTCTAACTTAATATCTTTTTCATTAGACCTCATTTTACCTCATGTCCGAATATTTTATTTTCAAAATGAGTGACACAAAAGATTTTGAAATCGAGATAGTTTGAGCAGCTGTAGCCAATCGCTTTGAAGACAAGAACAGAGTTTTTGACCACCTACTTCTAGGACAAGTGTGAAGTTTGACTGGCTTTTAGCCAACCAAATATAATTCTACCCTTGCCTGTAGAATTCCTGGTATTACCCAAACACAAAACTTAATATCATCTCTTGAGATTTGCGGTGATGCTGTGTTTAATTCAAAGTGAAATGGATGTCAGTACCCCATCACATTTCTGTTCACTTCATATACAGTGCGAAGTGCTAACAGGGCTTCTTTTTCTTGTTGTTTTATTGCTACTGATACTTTGAATATAATGTTTAAATAGCTGGTGCTCCATCGAAAATAGGAAGAATGGATTAATTCAGCTGTAGGCTTGGCTAGCTTGTCCAAAATGTAAATCTGTTTAATGTATTTAAAGAAGAGAATAATAATTTAAATTTATTTAGTACTTACTGTCTGCAAAGCATCTTGGTATGAATGTGTGTGTAAATGAGCCTCACGACAACTGCAAAAAAAGAAGATAACAAGAACGCCACTCACATTCCCAAGGAGTGATAGTCTACGTTTACTGTTTCCTAGGCACTAGGGTTTTAGGACCCAAAAATGTTGTGGCAGTACTTAATTTTTGAACATTTTTATTGTGCATAGTCACTAGTTCTATTACAATCCAGTTAATTTCAGAAAGAAGTAACTACCCTTAGATTTACATTTTTTAATCTTAAAATTCTATGTTTCAGTCAAGAATATAGCCAAATACATATATGTGAAACATTCATTTATGTGCCAATAGTTATATCTGTATGTGTGTGTATATATATGTATATATATAACTGGCCAACCATCCTGAATAAAACTTACCTGTTCATCTGTTAATTTTCATAGCAATATACTATTATAATATGTTTTACATATATATTATTATAATTACATGTAGTAATATAGTTTTGTAAATAACACCAGGATAAGTACAAATATTAGCATTCCCAGACCTGACATGTTTTATGTAATCCGTTTAATGAAACACAGCACAAGGCATCCCCCAGAACATAACGCTATTCCAAAGCATTCCTGGTGTGGTGAAGGCAACTTTCTGTCACCACCACCAGGGTCATGAGTGTCTAATCCAAGGACCATACCCCTAGGACTTCAGTTTTTTCCTGTATTGGTTTGGCAGCAGTTCCTTCCAAAACTAAATAATTAAATATGTCCGTATGTTTGGGTTGTCTAAAGATGTAATAAGGGCGCCCAGCTTAGTACAACATTAATAGAGATGGGTAGGCAAGACCGAAAATAGCAGCCCCATTCCCCCCATCCTGGTTCAGGTGATATTTTGGAGGATGAGGTACTGTGTGGTTTTAAAAGGCATTCACACAATAGAGAAGTTCTTCAAAAAGACAACCAAGATCTGGGAAAAATAACACCAAAAATACCTAAGGTATATTGAACACTTTAAGTACTTGATGTGCATTCATTCAGTCGATTTAACGATTATTTGTTGAGATTCTTCTGTGGGTCAGGCACTGTGGATTCATTAGTGAATAAATAAACAAAAATCCATGACCTTCTCAACTTTTCTACTGAAAGGAGACAGGCAAATAAAATAATTAAGTAGGGCTTCCCTGGTGGCGCAGTGGTTGAGAGTCTGCCTGCCGATGCAGAGGACATGGGTTCGTGCCCCGGTCTGGGAGGATCCCACATGCCGCGGAGTGGCTGGGCCCGTGAGCCATGGCCGCTGAGCTGCGCGTCCGGAGCCTGTGCTCCGCAACGGGAGAGGCCACAACAGTGAGAGGCCCGCGTACCGCAAAAAAAAAAAAAAAAAAAAAAAAAAAAAATAATTAAGTGAAATATATAGACCGATGTAAGCACTGTAGAGAACACAGCAGGCAAGAGAAACCGAGACCCATGATTTCCATTGTTTCCCATAGCGCCTTGTGGCTTTTACTCACGGTCAAATAAAGAGCCATTGGAGGAGCTTGAGAGAGGGGTGTCATGATCTAACATGTTTTCACAGCAGGACTATGACTGCTGTGTTATGAACCACTTAGGACATTATTGCAGTAACCCAGGCCAGAGGTAATGGTGGCTTGGGCCAGGAGGGCGGCAGTGGTGAAAGTGGTCAGAGTCTGAATCTAGTTTGAAGGTAGCATTAATAGGATTTGCTGACAGATTGGACGTGAGGAGTGAGAGGAAAAGAAGTCAAGGTGGATGCCATCGTGTTGGCCGTGACCTTCAGGACGTGCTTGTCCTCAGCTCACTGGATCCTCCCAGCAAACTTGTTACCATACCTGTTTTACAGGTGAGAAAACAGAGGCATAGAGAAGTTAAGTACCTCATCTGATACCCCACTGGTACTAAGTGACAGAGGTACGCTTTGACTTAGCTGTATGGTCCCGGGGTCAGCTACCTTATACATTGCCCAGTGCTGCTTCTCTGATCATAGTTATTCAAAGGATTCTGCGGTGTATAATCTGGAAATCAGAAGTCTGAAGGGACTGCCCTTCATTGCAGGTATTTCAAGGATTTGTGTGGACGAGGGAATCTCTGTTTTCTTTTTCCTGACAGCACTGGTTCCCCCACGTCTCTTCTCCCTGTGGACATGTCGGTGGTCCTGGTCTTCCTCCCTCCATCCTCTACACCCTGGCCACTGTGCCAGAATGCTCACCCTCCTCCTCACGTGTCCACTGCCCCTTCGTGTCTTTACTGGTGGCTCTGACAATTATGGCCTCAGGCTCCTAGTGCCCCATAAAGGTTAAGTAAAGGATCGTGAAGTAAGTTTGTTTTCCTTGCTTGTTGTTGTTGGGGTTTTTTTTTAACATCTTTATTGGAGTATAATTGCTTTACAATGGTGTGTTAGTTTCTGCTACACAACAAAGTGAATCAGCTATACATATACATATATCCCCATATCTCTTCCCACTTGCGTC
Organism: Mesoplodon bidens; assembly: GCF_964165515.1. NCBI lineage: Eukaryota > Metazoa > Chordata > Mammalia > Artiodactyla > Ziphiidae > Mesoplodon > Mesoplodon bidens. Next base: position 145,715,448 of record NC_138176.1, read on the forward strand.
TCCCTCCCTCCCACCCTCCCTATCCCACCCCTCTAGGTGGTCGCAAAGCACCGAGCTGATCTCCCTGTGCTATGTGGCTGCTTCCCACTATCTATTTTACGTTTGGTAGTGTATATATGTCCATGCCACTCTCTCGCTTTGTCACAGCTTACCCTTCCCCCCCCCACGTCCTCAAGTCCATTCTCTACGTCTGCGTCTTGTCTTGCACAAACACATGAGAAATGATAGAGTAGAGGTGACACAGAGGCAGAGTTCAGCTCAGATAAGAACATCTTGCTAACATCCAGAGATTTCCCCAACGTGGCACTTTCCAGCAGCAGAACAGAATGCTGGCCTCATGTAACCAGCCCCAGTATCGGGCAGTAGTGCTACTCAGCAGTGCCTTGTTCATCTGCACCTGCGAAGTTGCTTCCAACTCCTAGGATTCAGATTTTCTGTGGACTTCTCTTCACTGTGTTCTCTCCAGAGGAGTATCTTAAATGTTGAAAGGCACAGACTGTTCTGCTCTAGTTAGTGTCAACTGGAACTCAGGGTGCAAATTATACACAAGTTCGGCAACTTACAGGTATGGATCTCATGCTTCTATATTCAGCTTGGGCGCATATTCATACATAGATCAGGATTTTACAGTCATTTCCAATTTATGTCCTTGATTTGTCTTCGTAGCCTCCATCTGAAGACAGAGCCATTTCTCTCAATATGTTGAAAGAAAATCCTTGCTCACCACGAGGGGGAGGGAAGGGAACCAATATTTATTGTGCACCAGGCATTCTTTGTTTCATTTAAATCCATATCACAAACCTTTGTGATAAGCAGAGCAATAACAGGTGACCCAGAGAATTCATCCCAGGTTTTCTTCTCAAATCCCATTGGTTGCTCTCACATCTTGTGTAACTAAATACCTTCTCTTCAGGGCCCATTCCTATTCCTTTCTCTCAGATGGGAATGCTTTCTTTTCTTCTTGCAGCCATTTTCCTTGCATTCCATTGATTTCCCTGATTTATCTGCTATTTCCCAGGATACCCAGGGCCGTGATCAATTTCCCTCAGTTAGCCAGATATAAAAGCATTCCCATCTCTTTTTAAAAGTGCCAAGATTTTTAATTCTCTCTTCTTAACACCCACCTAACTCCCTCAACACACTTATAGAAATTCTGCCTCACTTTGTATCCTGGCCTCTCATATCCTCTTAATAGCAATATCAGCATATGTAATACCCAGCTCATTTTTTTAAAAAATGTGTGTGTGTGTGTATATATATATATATATATATATATGGAAACCCGGAAGGCACAAGCCGAGTGGCTGGCCGTAAGATCCCGGCTTAAACGGGAGTACCTGCTTCAGTACAATGACTCCAGCTGTCATGGGGTCATTGAAGATCCTGCCTTGACTTGTTGGAGATCTATGACTATGCAAGATCAGCAAATATCTATCCCAATTTCAGACCTACTCCCGAGAGCTCTTCACTTTTAGGAACTCTGTTTGGAATTGGGCCCCTCCTCTTCTGGTATTATGTTTTCAAAACCGACAGAGATAGGAAAGAAAAACTTATCCGGGAAGGAAAATTGGATCGAACAATTAACATCTCATATTAAATCTGGCAATGATGACTATATATATACATATATATATGAAATTGAAAACCACATCATCAGAGACTGTACAGTTGCCACTCAAATGATAGCAGGGCCTCATTTACTGAGGGTCAGTCACTGTCGTAAGTACTTTTCACGTCTTCAGTCATTTAACACTGAGCATTTAACACAACACTGTGAGGTAGTTCCTATTACGCATTTCACTGACACAGAGTGTTTAAATAATTTTCCCAAGGTCACACAGCTTGTAAGTATCTGAGCTGCTGTTGGAACCCAGCCAGTCTTTTCCCTTAACCACCATACCCACTGTTCTCTGTTGCTTTTACATTTCTTCTCTCACCTTTTCATTCCTCTGCATTTTTCTCCCAGCCTTATCAACTTCGAAGGAATAAATTCCTTTTAGTGTCAGTGCCCCAATCTAAGTACTTACTTCCATCTGGTTGGTAAACTAAGCCATCCGTTATCTGCATGTCATATTTCCATCTTCAGCTGTGCTCAGCTGCCTGTATCACTGACCAGGCATCGTTTCTTTCCCCCTTCCTTCAGCACATTCTGCATGCCTGAAGTTACCAGAAATCCATCCCCCAGATATCTGAGCATTTAGGGCAGACTGCAGTCTCTCCAGACACAGCCAGGGAAGGCTGTTCTCAGTTGGTGGGCAGGGTGTTGCCATTGGGGAAACATGCCTTCCCATAGTTTTGTTCCCACTACAGTAATTCTACATCTCTGCCCCTAATAATGATTCAAATGATAATGATTAACAAGTATCTCAGTACCACAAATGACTGAACTATTAAACAATTAAAAAGAATTATGACATCAGGGTAGGGGGAGAGTGGATTCTATAAAGGTGGAAAATGCGACAATAAGAAATTATTTAGGAAAGGAAAATGAAAATAACGTGACAAGCTTGACGGCAACTTTAAATTTGTCTCTGTCTTCCTTTCCTCTCACAAATATGGTTGTGATTTAAGAGGAGGCCTTTTTTTTTCCCTTCAGACCTGACTTGTATTTTTTCACACCAGTACCACAATTTATGGGGCAAGGTAGGCCCTGGGGAGAAGTGCTATGTTATATAAACATATGCTGGCCTGCTTTTTCGACTTGTCTAGATGATGTTACTGGGTATTTTTTGAATTTCCAGAAGAAAATATTTTAGGCACTATGATTAGTATACCAGATTACAAAGTAAAAAGCACGCTACATTAAGGATCATTCCATATCACGATTTATACCAGAAGCTTAGTATCGGCAGAACTTTTCAATGTATCGCAGCATTGCAGACACACACTGTAAAGTCTTCCCAAGCGCATCTGGTTCTGCTCTCCCTGGCCTGGGGGATCTATAAAACTACTGAAGGAAATTGAAGTTAGGGAATGAGCATGTGTTTTACAGAATTTCAGATCTCTTGATTGAGGTTAGTAAAGTCTCTCTGAAAAACAATAAAAATCTTTGTTGAACCCTTTAGTGTCACCCCTGTAGGAAAGGTATTAATAAACCACATTAGTGATACGATTTTCCTAAGTTGTGCTGTTGCCCATTTTACCAGCATAATGAATTACTTTGCATATGAGGAATTTCCTGGTTTAAAATAGTCCTTATTCATCTCTCAGTTTTTAATTACCTAGATAGCATGTAATAATTTATTGGTCACAAGACCAGGCCTTGTGGATAGGGTGGAGCAGTGTTATGATATGAAGGAGTTTCATGCAAGATTACTGGGTTTAGCCCAGTAGCCTGGAGGGAACAAGAACCCTAAACTCTGTCAGATGCTCTTCAATGAGCCAACAGTTGGGATCCCATCCAGTAAAACATGCCATTGGTCAGGGCCCTGATGGTGAATGAGACAGGCACACCATCACGGGTCTTAAAGAAGCTGGCTGCGTAGCCACTTCCAAGCCCATTTTGTAGAGAGAAGCCTTGTAGAAACACTGAGAAGCAAAGAGAGACATGGATGTGACAAATGTAATGGCAAATCAGGACATTGGCACACATTTTAAAGTTAAAGCTCTCTGTAGAGTCACTGTGAGAGCTGGCATTGCTTTTTGTAGACACAGCACCCTTTCCTACAGTACAGAGCAAATATATATTGAGTCTGTAGTGTATGTGTGTTACAGGCTCTTTGTTAGGCAGTGGAGGATGCAGAGGGTGAACAGAATTGGTCATTTCCCTTAAGGATCTCATTTTTTTATTGATGAGCTGTTGACGTCATAAATGTGAGGGGATGATGTGGTGCACCCCAGGTGCCATGACAGTGAGCAAGGCATGGAAAGCTGAGCAAAGCTGCTCTTAGTACGGCAGAACTTTGGCTGTTCTCTAGAGTCAGTGCATTCTCGCGTTCATTCATTGCGTAATTATTTATCGAGTGCTTAATCGGTTCTAGGCACTGTGTCAAGGTAATGGGTTAATTAGACAAGATACCCATTAGCGTTCAGGTTGAGAGAAGCAAGGAGAGGGAGAAACAGTCACTAGGTCTGTTAACAAATGACTAAATGTTGAACGACTAAAGATAATTTCACAAGTGATAGGAAGAAAACAGGATGATATAGTAAGGGACAGGACTGTAATGGCTGCTCCAGGAAGGTGTTTTTGGAGAACAGATGATTAAGCGGAAACTCAAATGATATTGAGATACCTCCATGTGAAGAAGAACATTTTAGGGCTGAAGGAACAGCCTGTGCCCAAGCTCTGAGGCAGGAATGAGCCTGGTAGATTCAAAGACTAAAATGTCAGTGTAGCTGGAGCAGAGAGAGTGGGAAAGAGTGCTATGAGATGGAGCCAGTGAGATGGGCAGAAAGCATATAACCCCTATAAGCTCAGCTCTCTGGCTCATAAGACCAGTACAGCTTGTTTTTGAGTTGCGTGCCAGGGAGCAATCAAAAATGCTCATAAAAGAAACCGTGAATGTCACTGTGCCATCTACTTCTATAAAGCTCATAATTGGACACAATTCTTGCATTCCATGATATGGTAAGGAAAAGAGATCATCAATGAGGTCAAAAGCTGCTTGGCTCCAAGTTATCACTAAGGGTCCCTAGCATGTATCATGCAAAGCAAGTTATTTTATGGCATATTTTTTTATGTTAAAAAAAGAAGTAACTGTGGATTAAACAAGATAGAAACATTTCTCTCTCATATGAAAAAAAGTCCAGTGGTGTCAGGTAGTTCCAGACTGGTATGGCAGCTGCACAGTCATCCAGGACCAGATTTCTTCTATCTTGCTGCACTGTCAACTTTCATGTCCCTCTTCATAGTCCAGAATGGCTGCTTAAGCTCTAGCCATTTTATCAACATTCCAGCCAACAAGAAAGGAAAGAAGGATTAACCCTTTCTCTTTGAAGTTCTTTCGTAGACAATGCCCACCACATTTCCTCTTAGCTCTCATTAGCCAAAAGCTAGTCACATGGCCATACCTAACTGCAATAAGAGAGCCAGAGGAACATAGTCTGAGCTAGAGGAGAAGGTGTTCAGCCAAGATTCAAGTGGTTGCATCTAAGAAGGGGAGAGGAGATATATTGGGAGGCAACTAGAAGTCTCTGCCATGAAAGTCAATAAATTTTCTACATAAGCCATATGTTAGGGTTTTTTTTTAACATCTTTATTGGAGTATAATTCCTTTACAATGTGTTAGTTTCTGCCGTACAATGAAGTGAATCAGCTATACGTGGCACATATATACAATGGAATATTACTCAGCCATATATTTAGCTTTTATATGTCTTTCCATAGGTAAATTGTTTTTGAAGTTTTGAGTTTTTAAAATATAATTTCCTAAAACAGATGGTAATTAGATGACGGAATGGAGGTGTTAGTTAATATTACGGTGGTAATCATTTTGCAATATATAAATATATCACATCAACACATTGCACACCTTAAATTTATGTAATGTTATACGTCAATTATATCTCAAGCAAGAAAATAAATTTTTTAAAGAAAAAAACTTCCTACAATCTGAAATATAGGTCATTATGTTTCACAGATTGAATTACTAGTAATCAAAGAATTGATGCTTTATGAGATGGTTTTTAAGATAAAATACAGAGCCATCACAAAATTATAAAAACTTGTAAGAATGATATAACAAGTAAACATATTGAGCATTGAGATAAGGTGCTCTATCTTATACAACTTCTCCAGTAACATCAGAACATTTTAAAATTATAATTCTCATAAAAAGAATATTTTGTTACTAATTTTGTCCTCATTTTTCTGGTACTTTTAAGTTTTTTAAATAGCACAATAAAGAAGATTAAAATAAAGCAAAGCAAAACAAATTCTGTTCTTAATTACTTTTACTATTCTGGGAACTATATCCCTAGAAAATAAAGTTTCAGAGCCATACATTTTCTAGTGCTCTTAATTCCTTTTTAGGAGGACTATTTTGCATGTTCAATTCTCAGTATATATTGATACACAGTCAAATTTTACTTTAAAAAAAAAAAAGTGGGCTTCCCTAGTGTCACAGTGGTTGAAAGTCCGCCTGCCGATGCAGGGGACACGGGTTCGCGCCCCGGTCCGGGAAGATCCCACATGCCACGGAGCGGCTGGGCCTGTGAGTCATGGCCGCTGAGCCTGCGCGTCCGGAGCCTGCGCGTCCGGAGCCTGTGCGTCCGGAGCCTGCGCGTCCGGAGCCTGTGCTCCGCAACGGGAGAGGCCACAACAGTGAGAGGCCCGCATACTGCAAAAAAAAAAAAAAAAAAAAAAAGTTAGCTTCTGATTGATCTAGGTCCCAACTAGCTCTTCCTCCTTTTCCTCTGAACATCTTTTTTAATCATTTATTTCCAGAGGGTGGAGATGCAAAGGTGGTTTTTTGCATCATTCAACTAGATTGAATATTGTTTCTTAGTCCCGCAGGGTGATCACGCCTCCTTCATTTCCTCACCACCACCCAGGAATGTCCAAGGGGAAAAAAAGCACATAAACGCTGTGAACTGGCATCTGATTTGCATATTTTCTAAGATTTTCTTTGTTTGGAACAATTTGCATATTTTCTAAGACTTTGTTTGTTTGGGATAATCCAAGCCAAGGGTTTTCTTTGTCTCTGAGTAATCAAGAGCTTCTGGTATAATTGCAAACATATTGGGGTTTATCCAAAACACCCTTCTCCTTAGTTATTTTCTGGGTGTTCTGCTCTATCTATTTTTATGGAGAAAGTAATAATTCATCCCATATAAGAGTCCAATTTAGCTCAATTCAACTGAGATTTATGTAGCGCCTTGTGTCAGGACCTATACTCGGTGTCAGTGGATCAAAAGTTGAAAAAAGAGAGTCCTTCTGAGGAGCTTGAGTTGTGAGTAAACCAACAGATCAACAGATCATTAGAATGTAAGACACTAGTTATTTTGATCAGGGCTCGCAGGGAGGGGCTAGCAGAGGAGAGGGCACTCGACCCCCAGGCTACAGTTCAGAGAGTTTAGAAAGGTTTCTTGGTACTGCTGTTCCCCACACTGTGCAGGAAGCCAAGAGAAAGAAGGGCCTTCCAGCTAGAGAGCAGCCCAAGCAAAGAGGGAAGTTGGGGTTCCTGAGGGAGCTGGAACTGAAAAGTGTAGCCAAGACCAGGTCACAGAAAGTTACCCGAATGTATTTACATCATTACATTAAGCTGTGGCAGATTGCAATTCCTTATGAAATACATAGTATTCCAGAAGGTACCTGAGGCCATAGAATACAGATTCAGGTCAGAGAACGTGATATATAAATGCTAGTACTAAGCTAGTGAGTGATGAAGAACATTTTTTATATTTTGGCATGAATATGTATCACATAATATAATTGAAAATTTGCAAGAATTCTGTTGAGCTAAAATAAGACATCAAAGACCTTTCTCAGTGATAAGCTCCAGACCATAGAACTTGGCATGGGTATTCCTCTGTCTTTGGGTTTTATCCAAGGGACGTTTTGAGCCTCACTACCCAAGATGTGTAGCCAGTGAAGACTTTCAGTGGAAGTTCACCTCTTCAAGCCAAAGTTCGCATGAGCTTGAAATTTCTCTCTGGTTAAAGTGCGAAGTACAATGTTCACCACTTAGTGTTGACCCAGTTATGCTTATGTACCTCTGAGTTCAACTCCATGCCCAGGTACCATAACGAATTCAGACAGAAAGGGTTAAATTTCTGAGGAAGGCTCCCACAGCTTGGAAATCTCTGTCACGCCATGGTGTTTCCCAGGCTTTGGTCACAAAGACACTTTAAGAAACCTTTGCAAGTTTACATATAACACAATAATATATTATCTGAAAGCAGAGTTGATTTTGATCATCTGATGTCGTTTCCATACATCAGTGGCAGTGTTGCCAGGAGAAGGCACAATTTTGATGCAGTTAAAAGCATTCTGTGTATATAATATTGATATTTCGCCATTAAAATATAGATGTTAACCTTGTGGATTTCAGCTTTCAGGGTACTAAAGAGTATCATTTTATCTCAGGCTCAGTGAGTCAGCCTCCCCAGTCCCCTGAGAAAGGGAGCTGGAGGAGGAGATACCATGTGGGTAACTGCAGTGGGATGAGATGGGACTGAAAGTGAAATACAGCAAGAGAGTCTACCTTTTCCAAAGAAACATTCAGCTGATACAGCAGAGACGAAGCATTGAGGAGCAGTAGGGAGGGAAGAGCCACAACTTGGTGGGAAAGATCCAGAAAGTTTGTATGAAAAGAAACAATACCTGCATACCTGAAGTTGAGCACTGATTTTTTTTTCTTTTGATGAAAATGATTTCATGAAGAATGTGCTTCCAGAGGAGACCAGAAGGGTTAACTGAAACATAAGAGGAAGCAAGAGAAGTTAAATGGTCTCATAACTTGGTAGATGGCTCTGAAACAAAAGAAAAGTGGGAGTTGTGGGTTCTGAGGGTCACAAAACCACATCACAGTACAGATCATCTCTGAAGAGTTGCTCTACCAGGATGTTTCAAAGAAGCCAGAGCCAGAAAGAACAATTAAACTCAGATTTAATTAAACTATTGGACACCATACCCAACCAAATCCTAAGAAGCACATAATAGGATATACAAGCTATATGTAATATAAGCTTTTGGAGTTTTCTCCAAAACTTGCTAACTCCCTTGGAAAAGCCCTAAATCTCAAAGATAAATAGCCCTCCTACCCCAAAAATTTGAAAGGTCTCATTCACAACAACAAAGAGAGACTTTAGCCAGATGTGTGTATGGTTAATGGGAAAAAAAACTGGAAAATTTGACAAAAATGAGAGAATATTTTTTAAATGAGTTGAATAAATAAACATACCATGTCTCTGAATAAGAGGATCACTATTAAATCATCACTTCTTTCCATTAGAGAACTGTTTGGGAGAAAAGAAAAAAAAATACATCAATACATCTTCTCCTTGTGATTGTGATGTAACCTAGGAAAATAATTCTAAGTGCAGAAAAAGGTTAGAGTGTGACTGAAACGGGCAGCTTTATTATAGCTGTTTAGTTGTACCGTTTAGACAGATACCATTGAGTATATGTCCCCTCAGATGCCTCCCGACTCTGCAATGTCCATGGTGTCAAACATGTGTCCACACACAGTATTTCCCTAAATTCTTATTCTTCACTTTCTGATTCAGCTGGTGAACCGGGAGTAGGAAATGGGTCATAGACAATGCACCCTCCCTCATCTGGCTAGCTGAAGCCTTGGCCTCTTCCTCTGAATACCTCCCATATCAGTAAAAATTGATGTTTTTGCTTTTTAAGTAAAATTCATAATAAGTTTTCGGGCCCTGGTGGCGCAGTGGTTGAGAGTCCGCCTGCCAATGCAGGGGACACGGGTTCGTGCCCCGGTCCGGGAAGATCCCACATGCTGCGGAGCGGCTGGGCCCGTGAGCCATGGCCGCTGAGCCTGCGCATCCGGAGCCTGTGCTAAAAAAAAGTTTTCAATTATATGATTAACTTAGAGTCATTAAATAAACTTCTGCAAAAAGAGGGAAAAAAAACAACAGCTTCACTACCCAAAGGTAATCCCTGTAAACATATGAGTCCCGTCTTTTTCTACCCTTAATTTGTGTACTTATCTTTGATTAGATAATTTATTCTTTTGACAAATATATATCAAAGGATTAGTCTAGGTTCTGGAGATACAGCAGTGAACAAAAGAGAAAAGGCCTGCCCTCGGGAGTGTATATTCTTGAGAAGAAAGAGAAAAACAAAAGTATATTCTGGCGCATGGGGATGGTAAGTGCTGTGGAGCACTGTAGTGCAGGAGAAAGGCTGAAAAGTACTGCAGTGGCCGTGTGGTGCTGCTTTAGGTGCAGTGGCTGTGGGAGATCACTGCAAATATGACCTTCGAGCAGAGACCGGAAGTGGGATGAGGAAGCCCTGAGGCCACCTGCAGGAAGAGAATTGCAGGCAGGAGAGATGGCCAAGTGCTGAGACACTGAGGAGGCCAGAGTGCGGAAGCAGAATGAGGGCGGGAGGGAGCGAGTAGTAAAAGAGCTAGAGGGATGGGGCAGAGCATCCCTGGCCAAGGGACAATTGTAAAGATGCGCTTAGACTCCCGAGTCCCTGGAGGGTCGAGCGCAGTCACAGGCTTACTTTTTAAATGATTGCTCTGGGTGCTGTGTTGAGGATAGATTGCTATGGGAACAGGAAGGTGGCAGAGCATGAGCCACGGGGGAGGGGCTGTGAAGTGGGTAGACTCTGGGTTTAAGGAGAAGGGAGTTTTGCCCTTAGAATCGCTTTATTTTTTTTTTCTTTTTTTTGCATTTTTTGCTGTACGCGGGCCTCTCACTGTTGTGGCCTCTCCCGTTGCGGAGCACAGGCTCCGGACGCGCAGGCTCAGCGGCATGTGGGATCTTCCCGGACCGGGGCACGAACCCGTGTTCCCTGCATCGGCAGGCGGACTCTCAACCACTGCGCCACCAGGGAAGCCCCAGAATCTCTTACATCTCTTATATATGACTTACTGTTTATCATTTTAACCATGTTTAAGTGTACTGTTCAGTGGTATTAAGCGCATTCACAGTGTTGTGCAGCTGTCACCACCATCCACGTCCAGAACTTTTTCATCTTCCCCACCTGATACTCTAGACCCATCAAACAATAACTCCCCGTTACTGCTTCCCCCCAACCCCTGGCAGCCACTATTCTACTTTCTGTCTCTGAACTTGATTACTCTAGGTACCCCTTGTAAGTGGAATCATATAATATTTGTCCTTTAGTATCTGGCTTATTTCACTTAGCGTAATGTCTTCAGGGTTCATCTATTTGTAGCATGCTCCAGAATCTCATTCCTTTTTAAAGCTGAATGATAGCACATGATATGTATAAGCCACATTTTTTTAATCCATTCATCTGCTGATGTTTCCACCTTTTGGTTATTGTGAATAATACTGCTATAAACATTCATATGTGGATTTTTTTTTAAATAGAGCAGATCAGATTTACCAATGGATTGGAAGTGTGGTCTGAGAGAAAAGGAGGAAAAGCAAGTTTTTTGGGCAGAGCAGCTGGAAGAATAAAGTTTATATTTGCCAAGACAGGGAAGACTGGGGTTTTATATTCTTTTTATTTAATGTAGCAAAATAGTCACGTTGTGTAGTTAAGAAAAGTCTTCATTAATGCCGGTATGAGACCTTCCTTCTCTTCCTGCCCATTCTACATCCCTTCCTTCCCCCCCCCCAAAAAATTGTTACTTTTAGTTATCATACTTTCCCTGGATTTGCCAAAATATTTCTGTTGATTCAAAAGGGGGATGGGGAAGATAATTTAACATACTTAGCTTTTAATGCATGTCACTCAGCCTTTGTAACAGATAAAATGACCTCTATTGGAAAAGGATGGTTAGGGAGCTGAATCAAGCCCTTCTCCCGTCTCCCCAAATCACATAAATATCTAGTTATAACTGCTCCCAGAATAACTCCATGCCAGAGCACAAGAAAGCCAAACAACATCTCAGGAATATAGTCCCAAGGCTCTGGTGTTTTTTGACCTTTAATCTCTCTAAACACTAGGTTGTAAGAACTTATTTATTCAACAATTATTTATTGAACACCTGGCTGGTGGTTAAGCACTTGGGTTGTAAGAATTCATCAAGATATATTTTTTCCTCTTACAGGGATCATAGTCTGTAACTAGAAAATGGGTAATAGTTACCACCAAAGTGGAAGCACAAAGTAGGGTCAGCTAACCCAAGTCTAAGGAAAGAAGTGACATCTGATGTGGAAACTGAAGAGCAAGCAGGAATCACAGATACAGGTCCAAGGATGAGAGTAAGCTTGGGCAGATTCCAAAATCTGAAACACTTTGTGAAGCTAGAGATGAGGGCTGGCTTGAGAGATGATGTAGGGGATGTAATCAGAAGTCAGGTAGGAAAGGTCATGAAATCATATTAAGGATTTTTGTACTCCATCCTGAGGATGGTATAAAGCCGATGAAAGGGTTTAATCCAAGAACTGCTCAAAGCTAATTTGCACTGTGGCTCTGGCTGCAGTGGGGGGACTGGCTAGAAGCAGAGCAGGAAAGGAGTCAGCAAATGCACGCATGAGGCTATTAGGAGGACAGGCAAGTTTTGGACTGGATAATGGCAGCAGAGTGAGCGAGAAGTAGATAGGTCTGAAGATACTAAAGCACAACAGAACCTGGTGATAAAGCAGATATAGTATCAAGAGACGGTTCAAGAATAGAGCCCAGGGCTTCCCTGGTGGCGCAGTGGTTGAGAGTCTGCCTGACGGTGCAGGGGACACGGGTTCGTGCCCCGGTCCGGGAAGATCCCACATGCCGCAGAGCGGCTGGGCCCGTGAGCCATGGCCGCTGAGCCTGCGCGTCTGGAGCCTGTGCTCCTCAACGGGAGAGGCCACAGCAGTGAGAGGCCCGCATACTGCAAAAAAAAAAAAAAAAAAAGAATAGAGCCCAGCTTCTGTCTCAGGCAGGTGGTGATGAAGCCATTCCCTGAAGAGATTGCACAAAGAAAGAGCAGGTCTGGGAGGAAGACAGTGTGTGTTCAGTTGGGGAATGTATTTAAGTTTGAAGTGCCTCTTTGACATTCAAGTTCAGAGCTGGCTGGTCTGTGTTTGAAGCACAGGCAAGAGATCTAAGCCACAGGGAGAGACCATGACTGATCCCCATGTAGATAATAGAAACCTCCAACCTTCCCAGGGAGTGTGTGTATATGATAACAGGAGGCTCCTGAGAGAATGCCAGGAGAGTCTACCTTTCCCTTTATTCAGGACTTGTCCAAACAATCAGCTTCCTAATAATTACACTCTTTGAACAGCATCTTTAATAGCTTGGACAATATTATCTCATATAGACGTACATTTATTTAACCAGCCACGTAGTTTTTCCTGTTAGTTTTCACTGGTGTTTTACTATTTTTAAAAAATGCACAATGAATATTTGCATTCCGCAAAATTAGTTCCTTGGGATGTTAGAAAGCAGTATATAGGAAAAAGTGTTCCATGGTCAATAAATGTATTTTGGAAACCTTGGTTTAAAAAACTATTCAGTAGGTTCTTTACTGTGATTTCTCAAAGCCTTAAATACGCTACTCTGCCCTGTGACTCTCCAGGAGGGGTATGCTGTGGTTTGTTTATACCTTTACTAAGCATTGGGCCATGACAGGCTTTTGGAGAGAGCGCTTTCAGGACTAGTGACCACAGAACAGTTTCATAGGATATTAACCTATATGTAAAAGCTGTACCAAATTTCAACACATAGTCCCAGAAGTTGAAGTATCAAATTAACGGGAATGAATATTTGTGTTCTTGATGCACATGTCAATTACCTTTCCCAAAGGCGAGTACATTGCTGATAGGAATGTAAATTACTACACATACCTGTTTCACCATACCTCCCTACTCCCCCAAGTGTGATTATGAATTGTTTAAATCTGATCTAATTTGGTAATGTTTCTGTGACTACAGAGAGGCCCAGCATTTTTCCATGTTATTGATTACTTGCTGCTTCTTTTGTGAATACCTTCTCAGGTCTTTTGCCTATCTATTGGAATCTTAGCTATGCTTATGAAGATAAGTGGTCTATTTTTATAATCAGGTTTTAGTGCAGAGTTTCATATACTTATGGCAGCCATTTTCCCAAGTTCTTATGTATCATATTTTTTTAGTTAAGTTCTTTTTGAACACGTGGAACTTCTCCATTTTCATGGATCAGTTCTTTAAAGCATTTCTTTTTATAGTTTTTTTTCCACTGTTTTTAAGCTTAGAAAGTCCTTTTATACAGTTTTATCTAGACACTTAATAATCACTTCTTGTTTTTTTGTTGTTGTTGTTATTAACATTAACTCGTAACTCCTCTGGTATTTATATTATTTATATTAACTTATCTTGCTGCCCTCCCCCCCGACAGAAGAAACTAACCAAGTTTTACAGCACTGTTTTCTGAATTTACCCTTCCAAATTAATATATTGTGCCCATACAATCTTTTTTATATGATTTTTTATGAAAAAAATTTTATCTCCATTTCCTACATTAGCAAATTGAGATGAATGGCAATTTATTAGGGTTCAGTTACTCGGCCAGTTTCAGTCTTGAGATGAGTATATACTGTGATGTTAATGTGATGAAAACCATGACATTTATAAACTTACACTTAATTTGATGTTGTGATAAAAATTTCCTTCCTTGAAGCTCATGGGAGAGATTACTGAAAAGAACACAAGACTAGAGTGTTTAAAGGAATTTGAAAATTAAAATGAAGAAAGGAACATTTGTTAATAATCAGTGGTAGTAATAAAAGCAGCCACTTTATAAACATTATTGGTTTAATTCTTACAATCCACTTTACAGCTGAGGAAGCAGAGACCCCTAAGTTACTCCCTCCATCTCTGAGAGCTGGGACAGGCAGAGCCACCACCACTTCCAGGGCTGTTTATCCCCAGCCCTGCTCTAGTTGGGGTCCGCGGATATAGTTTTAGGACTCCCCAAGGAGCCTTCTTATTTAGATAGTGTCTGTACTTAAGCCAAGAATCAGCATCCTAGTTCTCCACTTGGACATTTATAGGGTAAAAGGAGGGACAGACTTAAGAAGTGCATTGCTGAAAGTTTGTAGGCAGGTAGCACATCGAAATTCTCTCCTCCAAGACTGAACATGGGAGACACTGCAGGTGAAAAAGTAAGTGTTCCTCTCTGTGTGGGAACGTGGGTACCAAGGGGTCACCTCACTGTGGGTCAGAAGGTAAGCCCTCTTATCTGCTCAAACCCCTCGGCTTAGCTAACTTCACGTGAGCTAGGATTTTCTCAAACGTTTTTTCTCTGCAAGTTCACAGGGAAATTTCAAAGCAATTCCTCATTCCTCTGCCACAGCTTGCGTTTTCAGGCACTGATGGTTCATTTTTTAAGCCCGCGTGGCCCGATGCTGAGACAGCATCGCTCTGCAGACAAGCAATTGTTTGTTCCCGGAGCAGGACCTGTGCCCTCAAGTGTACTGGCTTTGCAGCTCCCTGGGCTGATCCTTTCTCAAGTCCCCAGGGAGGCACTTTTGTGGCAGATTCCATTTGGTTTCAAAGGGCCTCGAGGGAGGGGCGTCGGGGCTGCTTGGCGTGGCCCCCCAGTCTCCCATGTTAGGAGCGACTTGCCAGCCGCTCTCGGAGGGAGCGCGAGCCCGGCCCCGAACAGGCTGCTCCTATTCCCCCCCATTGTCTGCGGGATCGGGCGTCCTTTCCCAGCTGACCTGCCTGCGAGTGGAGAGATGTGAAAAGTTAGAGACAAAAATGGTCTCTACAGAGTGAGGGGGAGCTTTCTTGTACAGAAAGGAAGGAAATACCTCTGTGGGATTTTATATCCACCCCCCCTCTTCATCCAAAAAATACAAAGAGGCTCTCTGTCTTTAATGCGAATGTCGGCTTTAAATCTTTTAGGTTTGGATTAACTCTGCAAAAGAAAAAAAATCTGACAGGCTTTCAGATATGACGCAGAAAAACTTCTTTCCCTTCAATTCATGGCGTTCATTTGCAAAGCCAAAGGCTGGTGGACTGAATAGTGGGCGCCAGTCTCCCCGTCATAGTTAACATTACAATGGTCAGAATTAGCGGCCTCCATCCCCACCAGTGGACATTTAATACAGGGTGGCAAAGGCAAGAATAAATCTTTCTTCTCTTGCCCCCAAATTAAAAGAGATTATAAAATTAAGCCAAGTAAAAGAGGTATTTTCAGTTACATGGCTTAGAATCTCATCTTACCTTTTTCCCGTAGAAGGAAAAAGAAATGTGCCATTTTGCAGTCATTACCTAACTCAAAAGCTTCCTTCCAACTAAACAAAACCCACTGACTTGATGGACATTTCCTATTACACAGTTATTGTTGGTTTTCACTATTGAGGATGTCAGCAAGCATGTCGAAGATCATGTTTTGCTTATAAAATAAAATGACTTTTATGTGAATATCTTTCGTCTTGGTAGTATCTAGAATGTGGGTGCTGTTCCATTGCATCCACGTGGCAACATTTACTTTCTGAAATTTTGGGTAATAGCATATTCTTATTTTAACGTGTTCAGAGCTGTGTCAGCCTAGATAGAGGGAAACCTGAGTATCCTTTTACCAGTAGTCTGTATCAATAAGCTTGTGTTAATGTAGAAAAAATTTTAAACAGCAGCTCCTGGTCTCCAGATGAGAGTCAAAATGAATAGGTAATCTGAAACACAACTTAAAATTAGTAATCTTTATATTTGATAAGGATTAATTGATTAGGACTGTTTATGTGTAATCGTGAACCTGCCTATACGAATTAAACTCTAAATCATTTTTAATTCCTGACCTGGTTAAAAAAAAACATTTCTTGCGTGAGTTTTAGTGGGACGTAAATGTGTGTGTGTTAGTTGGCTACTTCAGAATGGAGTTATAACAATACGTTTATGGATTTAAATAGGTACTGCAAATTTATTCTTGATAAACAAATAGACTCGAAGTGAAGCAAAATATTCCTTTTGGTTTTATTATATGACACTATCCCTTTTAAGCTCTAGTAATCTACATTATAAAGGGATTTTTTTTATTATAATCGCAAATAACTAATAGAATTTGTTGATTTTTATTATAGAATCATTTTCTTTGCAACCCCAAAGGCTCTGATATAGCAATTTGGAATTTAATACAAAGGAATGCTTAAAGTTATTTTAATACACTTTTATTTGGGTTTTACATACTAAACATTTGGCTTGACTTTAGCAATAACAGGATGCACCAAAACAAGTTATGTAAATCTTTGAACAAAAATTATATTATTCCTATCTAATATCAAATTGTTATTTTTCATAGATTCCTTAATTTGTTTATACTGTATTTGTGATTTATCTGGATGATCTTTTAGTATCATGCAATATTTTAGAAAAGTAAATTTTTACGTGCCAGAAATAGTAAATGTAGTTTTTAATTAGAATTGATTTTACATGTTATATTATAAGAGAATTTAATCCAGTGTATGTTTGAAGTTTGCTCAAAAAGATAAATTTTTATATTCTAAGTTATAAAAGAAGGTCAAAGTTTATTACTCCATTATTTTGATCACAGTAATAAAAATTTCACATAAAAATATGAAAAGATTTGGCACATGATAAAACTTTGTTGCATTAGCTACTTGAGGGAAAAAAAGAAATGTAGTAAATGCATGTTTTAATAAATTTGGCTTTTAATTCCAAATATTTCACAAGTTTGAATTCAGAGTTATTGTATACCTTCTTGCAGAATGAGATTCTTAAAATTATTTTACTTGAAATCATATAAAAACTAAACATGAATGATGTATTTCTTGGTTTTTAAAGTAATACTATTTCTGATGCTTTTACTCAGGCAGCCATGTTGTTCAGTTCCGGAGTCTTTTGGACAGGCCTGTTATTTATCCCTGTGGCATCTTTGCTTCTTGACGTGGTATACAAAGTGTAAGTATAATGCTCAGTTATGTCATTAACAACACAGATGCGTATTAATCCTCAGATTTCTCTAGTTGTAACATCAGCTCTAGTGTAGAGCTTACAGAATAGGAATTAGTAATATTAATTCTACATAAATAAAGAAGAAAGGAGTGATTGATGAACTAGAAAACTAAATTAGTTTAAAAGAGCGAACAGAAGTAAAGCAGGTAGCTTCAATTAACATTTTTATTAATCAGCCTGAAAAACCTATTCAAGGTAGAAAAAAAATTCTTTTACCTCCAAATACATATATATATAAATTTTTAGTGAACAATAGTTGTGAAAGGGAATTTTTGCTAGCCTGATTCTAAACATGTATAAAACAGAGAATAGAAGAAACTACAACTTTACTAATCTTTCTCAAGGATTATAAGTTTTAAAGTGTCCTCTCTTCCCACAAAAAAAGATACCATTAAAGTTAGTTAACATGATGCTTATTTAATAACTGAGAGTTTTAATATTATAAATGTAAACCATTTATTTTATGACTATTGTTTCTATAATTATATTAATGCCCAGAATTACTGTAGTCTTTTTTTTTTAATAAATTTATTTATTTATTTTTGGCTGTGTTGGGTCTTTGTTGCTGCGTGCGGGCTTTCTCTGGTTGCAGCGAGCAGGGGCTACTCTTCGTTGCAGTGCACAGGCTTCTCATTGCGTTGGCTTCTCTTATTGTGGAGCACAAACTTTAGGTTTGCGGGCTTCAGTAGTTGTGGCACACGAGCTCAGTAGTTGTGGCTCATGGGCTCTAGTGTGCAGGCTCAGTAGTTGTGGCACACGGGCTTAGTTGCTCCGTGGCATGTGGGATCTTCCCAGACCAGGGCTCGAACCCGTGTCCCCTGCATTGGCAGGCAGATTCTTAACCACTGTGCCACCAGGGAAGTCCCCACTGTAGTTTTTTAGATTCTATGGAAAAATTGCTTGTACACTGGTTACTGTTGTACTTAGCAGCAGCATGATCAAAACTAGTTTCATAGTCTTAAATTTTCACACGAATACTTCTACCTTTTTTTTTTTTTTTTGCAGTGTCAAGAGGACTGCTTTCAAAACATTAGTGGATGAAGTTCAGGAGCTGGAGGCAAAATCTCAAGACCCAGGAGCAGTTGTGCTTGGAAAAAGGTAAAATATGCCCTAAATATGTTCTTTTCCAAGTGAACTTTAAATATGTCTTTTGCTAGTGGTTGGAAATAAGCACTTAAACTTGTATTTATCTGTTAACATGGAGCTAGCAGTGTCACTGACAAATTTTGCAGTCAGAGAGATGCAGATTCAGATCAAATCTTTCTTCGCTAAGCTGCAGGTGACCTTAGCCAAGTTGCTTAGAGCTGCTGAGCCTCAATTTCCTCATCTATACAATGGGAGTGATAATACCTCCCTCATGGCCAGTTGTAAGAACTGGATAAAATACTGTGGATAAAGCAGGTGGCTTGCCATCTGGTGCTTAATGAGCACTCAATAAATGGTAGGTACAAATAGTGTTTATTATTAAACTGAAAAAGAAAAAAATAACACAGTAGAATATAGTCAAAATCAGAGCTTGACATAAAGTCAGCTCTCCCACAGTTACCTTTGTGGTTCAGTACATTGTTAGGAACTGACCTGGACATATGTCTGTCATATATGAAGTCAGTTACGTCTTCCAAGTCCTCCTCCTCACCGCCACCCGCCCCCCTGGAAAGCAAGGTTAGAAAGCTAATTGAATTGACCAAATTTCACAAAACATTATAGAAAAGAATTTAAACTTATATGAAAGCACTCTGTGATACACCACAATTATGAAGAAAATACCAGGAATTTATTCTTTCTGTCTTTCATCACACTAAAGTGAGCTAAAGTTTTGTCTCAACCATAGGAAACGTTTTGCCCTGGTCTGTGCCACCGTCATCATGGTTCACTGTCGTTACTCAGTTTGACACAGTGGAATGTCAGACTGGGAACTCAGGCTGAGACCTTGGCTTCCAGCCCTCTCGTGCTCTCATTAGGCCGAAGGAGCACGTCATACGCCGGTCTGTGCCTCTCTTAAAAATAACAACACTGGCATCTGCAGGGCATGCACCACGTGCTGGGTGCTGCACTCCTCACTTCACAGGTACTATTGCATTACACTCCTGCAACGACCCTGTACAAATCCATCATCCTCAGTTTTTCCAGATGAGGAAACCGGGGCTTAGAAAGACCAGGTTCTCAAGGTCAGAAGTGACGACGCTGGGCCTTGAGCCCATGTCAGTTGATTCTAGAAACCCTGTTGCTAACCATGCACTGTTCTGCCTCCTGCTGCTGCTTTTCAAGAACGTAGGATGGCAACAAAACTAGCCTGCCACTAACATGACAATTCGTTGCCTCTCCGAGTTGGTGTCCCTGTGTACCTGATGGGCTGCTACCTTTGGGGTTACAGGTGTAGCTACTCCTCCCTCCACCTTCTCCTCATCTCTTCCCTTCACCTCCAAGTCAACATCTATTCTATTGCCTTTCATAAATAGTTCCTCAGTAAATGTTTTTTCCCTCTTTCACTCTAGCTGTAAAAAGGATGTGGTAAGAGTTCTAGCTCACAAAATTGTGAACAAAAATATTTATTCACAATTATTAGGGAAAGTCTACTGATAGCACTGTTACTACCCTTAGTAAATTTCTCCTATTTGTATGTTAATAAAACCTACGTTAAGCCCCTCCATGTGATACTGGTTTTCCATCGTTTATAGTATATCGTTGACTTCAACAATTCGTAAGTCAGGCTGAGGGTTCCATGTGATGACCTCTGATCTCTGGGTCCTAAAGACCTGAGTCTGTGATGTGTGTAGTCCCTTACATTAAATAAGTCAGAGAACCTAGAAGGAAAGAAGTGAATTCTGCCATAAATGACAACCAGCTTCTCCAGGAAAATGCATCTGATAAATTTCCTGCTGCTGCTCAGCTCATTTGCCTAAAATAGCTGTTCAGCTTTTCTTAAGGACTCAGGACTAAGTTAGATGTTAGCTGAATACCCCAGACAAAAACCCCTAGTACAGTAGGGACCCTGTGTTGCCATTGCTGCCAATCGGTGAAGAGAAGGATGGCGATGGTCAGTGTGGCATGGTATCTCCCTGCTAAATGGTAGCTAGAGGAAGGGGGAGAAAAAGATCTGTGAAAGGGGAAAAGAGGCAACTGGTTGGAAAAGTCTTCACACCAAACTACATTCTAAGGCAGTTTAGAAATTGTCAGATTGATTTTATTGATAGAACTCTTTCAGAAACCTTGGAGAATAAGACTCATGTCAAATTTCAAAAAACTAGCTAATTTCATCTGCATTTTTCAAAGAGGAAGAAATAGTGATTTCTGTGTATTCTACTGATACCAGCCTTCCCTGAGTGCCAAAACACCACATTATTTTACGCCTCCCGGCCTCCACACATGCTGTTCCTTGTCTAGAGCTGGTACCCTCTTACAGACTGGGTAATCCAATTCCTAGCTTTCAAAACCCAGTCCAAATGCAATTCCCTCAGCTTTTCACAGATAAAATCAATTCTTATTCTGCTATCTCTGTATCTTGTTTGTTCTGTTTTTACGTTTATTGCAGTATGATATAGTGTATTTGTTCGCCCTATGCTTGTTCATCTCCCCTACTAGACGGAGCTCCTTGTAGGAGAGGCCTCTGTCCTAGTCTTAACTGCAGCCCAGAACCGGCCACAGAGCCAGGAACATAGTAGCACTCAGTCAATATTTGTTGAGTGGATGAATGTATGGCCAAGAGAGTTAACTAAGGAATGAATGAACGAACGAATGAAAGGGTGGGTGAAAGGATAGTTGAGTAGTGGGGTTGACCTGTGGGAAATTAAATTAAAATGTGATAACAAGAACATAGAAGTATATAGGTTACACTTCCCAAACTAGTAACGCCTAGCGTTAATGATTGTTTACTTTTTTTGTCATAGAGTGATGCAATTCTTAAGAAAGATCTTGCGGGTTGATCATCCCAATTTTTTTAATCTTCACTAAGCACTACTATGAAGTCAAGCTAGATGTAAAATGAAACAGTGTCAGAGAAACTATAACTTACTTGTAAGCACTGTATCCAGATTAGTATTTATAAGAAGTTATTTCTCATCTCTACTCATTTTCAAAAATTGAAACACCTTGGTTAAAAGAATTAGTCCTTTTTATAGAAATAGTATGCCACATCATAATTTCCAGCAAATTAGATATATTTTAATTTTACATCGAAATTTTGAGGAAAAAGGTATGTTTCATCGTTTAAGTAATTGCTTTTGAGCCATGGGTTATGGTAGAAATCAGTTTAAGTCTAAAAAATTGGGAGAATAAAGCCAAACCTTATTCCTAATACTGTGAGGCCATGGCTTATTTTTGTGTGTTAAGAAAATGACTTTAAGCTGTGAAATCCTGTTATTTGCTTTTACTTTATGTGGACATGCTCCAACACTAGGGAGCCGAAGCATCTTCATTCCCAAAGTCCAAAAAGCTTTGAAATTCAATTTTTTCCATAGGCTTATAGCAAAATTTGCTGGAAAAACCAAAACAATTTGTACTATAAATATAAGGACATTGATCGTGTTTATTTTTCTACAATGTAATATTCCTGTATTTTATAGCAGAAATATTAATTTTTGGAATATGGGCCTCTAAGATCCCACTTGGGAGTATTACATCTACACATTGTGTGAAACATATTACTTTTTCTAAAACAAAACAAAACAAAATGTGAATTCAAAATCCCAAAGATTTAAAATAAGGGGTTGTGGACAATGGGCTCATTAGAGACAGGGCAGTTATTACTGGATACCTTTCATGTGTGTGTGAAGCAGTGCATCTTATAGTAAGGCAGTATGAATAATGAGTCTCATAATTTTTTGTATCTAACTGTAGACATTAGCCAGCATATCATCATCAGCCGTTACTAAATAGAATTTTAGCCCAGCATCTTCAGGTCAGTCCTTATTAATTTGTCCATCACCACTGCTTGGCCCACAGCCTTAGCTTTAAAAAAGACAGTAGGGAAGTATGGATGTCAGATCATTTGGTCATGAGGGTGATGATGGTGTTCTCTCCCAGCTTTTCTCTGTATTGTTTATCTTAATGAAAAGCAATTTTAACATTGCCCCAGAACTAATAGAAAAGAAACTATATTTTTCAATTTTCACCTGGGTTTTACATCAGGATTACATAAATTTCTTTGAGGCTGGGGCAGAGGCGTGGGGTTGGGGGGGGGGAGGTGATTAGGATAGGAGGACATATCAAATGTTTTCCCCCAGCCTACTCTCATCCCTGTGATGAGGGTTCCATCCAACATTTGTAAAGAAACGAAACAGAACGATGAAATACCTCCTCCAGAGCAGAGATTAGTTAGCCTTCTTATATTCATCGTTCATCTCCCCACCACCACTGCCTACTACAGGACAGCTGTCGTATGCTATGCACTAAAACATTTCATGAATGAATGAAAATAGCTTGGCAACCCAATAAAAAAAACAAATGCAAATTGACCACTCTTCAAAGATAACTGAAAATACCTTAAGACAACATGTTCCAGGACAGTAAATGAGTTATTACCTTTTTTTTTTAGTATTTCTAAATGAAATTTTATTTTAAAACGTGGTATGTTTCCACCCCACCTCACCAGATATCTAAGTTGCAGCATTTTAACGGGCTTGGAAATAACGTAAGTGGTAGTTGTGTGATTGCATTAAATAAATCGAAAACTTACATACCTTGGTATGTACATGAAAGACCCTACAAATTGAGTAAAACTACTGAACAAGAGTTGTGAATAAGATGTGGTTTTAGTTAGAAGGCATCCTAGAGTCTTTTTTTCTTCTCACACTGTGTTAAACTGTTCAACAAAAACTAAACTTTTAACGTGTCTATTAATGTTAACATGTTACCAGTATATTTTATAATGTGGCTTGATAGTGATATCAGTTACCCATAAACACTGATGGCACAGAAACTGCATAACTTTGAAATGATAAGTAGTTCTCCAAAAGTGGGATAGGACTAGAGAAATACAAATCATCATCAGTTATTATTTATTAAGCACCCTCCCATGAACGGCATTTATATTCTGAGGAGGGAGCTTTTGTTCTATCAAGGGGTCCGATGTAGCTAAGGCAAAAAGCAAAACAAAAAACAAAAACCTAGTAGTTTTCCTAAGGAAGTGGAGTGAGGGGCATTATTCGTGAAAACTCATGTTCAGCAATAGACTTCTCCTGTTGAGGTAATGTTGAATATAAACCAAGGCATCAGAAATGATCCTCACCGAGTATCTTTTGTTTCGTGATGATCTCTGTTCTAGTTGGGTTTTTTTAAATAATAAATTCCTTGGGATCTGGGGGATGGTAAGGGTGGGAAGAACCAGTGCTTCTAAGTGTTGAGTGGTTCCTGAGTACCAGTAACTGTGGTTGAAGCTATACAACTCCCTGAATCCTCCGTCAGCCTGAGGTTAGGAATTGTCCTCCTGTTCTCCATGAGATGTCCAAGAAAGGTTGCCTAAGGTGACCCAGCTAATAAGTAACAGACTCAGAATTAAACCAAAGTAAGACTGCAAAGCCCAGGCTCTTTCCACAGAAGTGTGCTTCTTTCCCCAGAAAGAGACTTGCTTACTGCTTTTTTTTTTTAACACTAGACATTAACTTGATGTAACAGCTGAGTGATAAACTAGCCTTATATGAACCATTACAAAACAAAATTACATTATCTTATATATTTAGGTTGCCATAATATGAAAGGGGCAATTCTCACATCTGCCTTCTTATCGCTTCCATAATTGTAATATTAAAGTATCATCTTATAGTAGTAAAGTATCGTGCATTCAGGAAGGCCAGCCTGAAACCTGGAAAATGTATTTTGGGAAGAAGCAGCTCTCTCATGATACATTGCCGTCCTCTAGTCTTCTGTAGTCATTTCAGTTTTAAACACCAGAGACTTGCTAAGCACCCCATCCACGATGCTCTGCTAACAACATCAGACCACCTGCTGCTAAAGCTGCCGACTTCCTCAAAGCGGTTACATATTTTAGTGTCCCTATGAGTCCCTGGGTCTGTAACGGTAGATCATTTTAAGAGCAGAGTAAGAAAAGTCACTCTGTAAAAATGGCTCCTTCTCACTCCCCATATCTGTTTATTTCACTACCAAAAACAAGTTTTACAAATTTTTGCAAAACCACTGGAGTTTTAAGATTAATTAGCTTTCTTGCCTTAATTCCCAATGACAATAAAATATGTCTAATAAATAGCAGTTAACACCCCTAGACTTTTTAAAATGTGTGTAAGACTACTACAAATGTCAACATTTCTAAATATTTTATTTCAGCAAAAGCCTAAATGTTTGTGTAATTACAATGAGTTCATTTTGCAGATGATCCTTTTTTTTGCATATGATAAATATTGTTCCCTTTCGGGGTCTAAAAAAATTGGCAATATACAGAACTAACGTAACTTACAGCAGTTTAACTAAAGCTTAAAAGTGGGGAAACTAAAAGATGGAAATTTGTCCACTGAGTCAACTCCAGTGATTAAAACAAAATTGCATAAACATTTGCTGCAACACATGTGGATTATTTATTAGCTCTTCAAGCTTGTTATGTGTTTGATATCAAAGCAAAGTTTTATAAATCAACCAATGGAGAAACGGCATGATTGGGAGGATTGATGATGTTTAAAAGTGCACTTTGGAATTATTACTCAAATTCATTTATCCGACAAGTATTTGACTCCCTACTGGGTGAAACACTGTTCTGTGTGCAGGGGAGAAAAACAGATGCATTATTTCTTGCATTCTGCTTTTAGAAGTTACATAATTACATGGGTTTGTTTCTGCAGAGAAGATTCTTCTAAACGTTTATTGAAAAACGTGTTTTTTCCTGTCACTTTACCTAGTAAATTATTTTCTGAAAACAGTTGTTTTATTTTAAAATGAAATTAAGGAACACATTTCATACCATATTAGAGTGGTAATGTAATTTTTCTAATTATAAAGTCTGTGAAATTTCTTCTTTGCATAATTTTTCAGATTTTTCTGTATAACTAAAAAAAAGTATTTTACACCAGAATATGTGCAAAGTAGGAAAAAGGTATAGTAATGGTTAATTTTTTTAACTCTAAAATGCCATGCTTGCTATATGTAGTAAGTCTAAATTCCAAGATCTTAGAAGCCACTAACACAACTGGTAGACTTTGCATTTTTTATTAATTATATTGTGCAGGTTCTGTGTCCGTATTTGACTTAAATGTAACTGGGGGTGGGGAAATCTTTTGACTGGACTACTGGGGACAAAACTCTCCTTAGCTGTCAGGGGGAAAAAAAATGGCCTCAAAAGTATCCAGTACTTGAAACCTCATTTGCTGTCTGAGAAAATGGGGTTGAAATAATCACTAGACTCCGGATTTCTCAAGCAATCTTTTGTGTCAGTCTGACTTTCTCTGGTGGTCCTGTGGGCACTCTGGGTTCTCCGCCGAGCTGATCATTCATTTCACACGTTTGCACCTGTTCTGCAGCCTCACGGAGAGGGCGCAACTGCTCAAGAATGTCTTTAAGAAGAACCACGTGAACTTGTACCCGTCAGAATCATTGCAACAGAACCTGCTCCGTAAGTATTTGAGTTCTGTTTTTTAAACACATCCTCTGCCATTACGTCATAGGATCAGAGAGCAGTATTTTAACTTTAGAGATATTTAACTGTTTACAGTTAACACCTAAAACAAGTTTTGCACATTTGCAATATGTTATGTAAATAACAAATGTTTAAAGACTCCTTTGACCACAGCCATCTCACTTTCAGCAAAAGAGACAGAGCATTTGAAAATCTTGCTGCTTTCACTCCAAGAAAAATATTCCTGCGTGCCCCTTGTTTCCTTAAGTCTTAAAAAGAACCAGTGAAATAAATCTTAACTCTTTAAAGCTCACTCTGTATTGTTATCTTTCCTACTTGAATAACTTTGCAGGAGCCTTTTCAGCTTTCATACACAATGACATGTATGTGAAACATCGCACAATGAAACATGTATTTTCCCCTTCAAAAATATTTATGAATATTTAGAGTTGTAAGAAATTATTAGGTATCACACCCTCTTAACATTTCAAGGATCTAAAAAAGAATATAATATATAAAGCCCTGTGGTAAATGTATGTGCGTTAGTAATATATCATTTGTTTCATGTTATTTCCACATGTAATTTATTTCCATTTATATATCCTCATGTTTAATGCTTTTGCTCTTTATACTTCAAGAGGCCTTTCCTAAAGATGTGATTCCCTTGGAGGTCATTTCTTATCCCCAAGCCCCCTTGGACCAGGCTGGGGCATGAGTGAGTTTATTTGTAGATGCTGAGAGCCCAGAATTATGTCTTCTGAGGGAAGGAGAGCGCACTTCCACTATTCGAAGTTGTGTGTGTTTATCTCCTCCTCTTCCTTGCTTTTATTCTTCCTTACCTCTTATCCGCCTGATCTGTATGGAATACATGCACCCACTTGACTGCACTCCCCACCCCTCTGCTAGGCAGGAAGCAGACATTAGAGGGGCTGGACTTGAGATGCTGAAGGGAGAATTGAGGGGGGCCGAGAGCATCTGTTCGTCTAGGGAGCACAGCTCCCAGAATCTAAGCTACCATCATCTCACTCTTCATTTTGCAGTTGAGTCTATACCTTTTACAGACATTAAAAACCAGTGTCTTCATGCTTTTGAAGGTGGGAGGGATGCATTAGTTCCCCAAGTTAGGAAATGAGCACTCAACACTCAGAATAACAGAGATTTCCAGCGACTTCAAGATGACCGTTTCTATTTTATCTTTAACTTACAGACGGGTATGCTTTCTCTCAAGATGAAAATGGAATCGTCTCACAGTCTGAAGTGATTAGAGCGTATGATACCACAAAGCAGAGACCCGAAGAGTGGTGATGGGGGGAGGGATGAGAGGCCAGCTCTGACACATCTCGAAGGGGAGCTCCCAGGTCTTCACCAGAATCTGCTGACCAATTCCAGCCTGGTCCAAGGAGGGGAAATGGATCTGAACTCATCTCATTGACTGACATTCAGATTCATGTATATTATAGACATAAGCACTGTGCAACTATACTGTAACACCATCTCTTTCAGATTTTCTAAAGTATTTACTAAGTCTTTGTAAACAGAAATGGAAAATGACCTTGTATCTTGCCAGAGTGTTTTCTTAAACTGAGAATAGGTCAGCATTCTTATGCTGTTACTCTGGGGCTGCCACTATCAGTGTCTTGGATATACCACAAGGTGACCGACCTTTACAAATCTCTAAAATGGTAGTAAGTTAAAGGGACTCCTTGATATCCATTTTAGATTTCAGAATATGCTGAAAAAAACTAGCCTTCTTAAGGAAGCAACTCACTGAGCAAAATTTCTAAACAAGACATTAATAATAAAAAGTGTTTGTGTCAAAAATTGTCTTGATAATTGTTTGCCAAAGAAGTTTAATAAATGTATTTGTCATTCAGTAGTCATTTGCCCAGAAATTTAAGAGAAGGTTTACCTCTAGTTCTGCTGTAAGATCTGCATGCCTGACTTTACAAATCTAAGAGTGATTTGCAAAAACAAGTATTTCAAGGCATTTGCTACTAAAATCTGTGATGTTGCACCTTTAGCCTTACAAATGCTTCTTTCTCGTTCGTCTTGTCTATTTGTTCAAGTTGCAGTGCACACGTGGTATGTGACTGTCTTTATGATACTGAATTTTAAAACTGTATTTATGTCTCCATCCTTTCTAATGAGGTTTCATCATCATTTAGATTTTTCTAACAACCTGGCTTCTGCTTTAGACTGAGTGATGTCATTTTGTCTTCGAGTTTTCTCTTTTAAGAAAAATATGCTTACATATTTATGTGAGATTTCCAATGCTTCTGTCAAGGTGTTTGGAATACCATGTTGGATAAATGCATGGGCCTTTGTAATGTCCGTAGACTCAGCTTTTGTCCTGTGTTTTGGTTTTCCCTATGAGTGCCCACTCGAGATGCCTGCTGTCCTCAATGGCATGCCCAGTGTTATGGTGACTGCCCTGTACATAAGACTGAGAATGACTTCACAGTTCACTAGTCAATCAGCTCCCAGAATTAGTCACACACTGCTAATTGGGACAAATAAGTAGTACCTTTTACCCATTTTAAAAACACCTATTTTACTCAAGCCTATAACTTTACAAAGAAAAGTAGATTTTTGTTAATATGCTTTAAAATGTGTGTTCAGCTTAATTATTTTCAGCATTTCCAAGACATCTGAAAATGCCTATTTTGCCACCAACAATAAATGGTGAAGGGGCTGTTTAAAAACCACAACCAGTTTTCTACACTATTTTTAACATAATGCTTTCATGTGGAAATAAAAAGAATTCTAGCTTTCAGATACACCTCAGAGACTGAAGCAAACTTTTTGCCTTGTATTCAAAAGCCTGTTTGCCTTTAAATGGACTTACCAGCAAAATAGGTACAACTTCCTCTTAAAAAAAATAAGTCAACTACAAATGAGAAGACAGGAGATTTTCAAATCACTCCTTGAGTTTAATAATTCACATCTTTTTTGTCCTTTTTCTCAATCTAGATTTAAAATTCAGCTATATATTATTTCCTTCTCTGTATTTTTAGCTATTTAGTTACCTGTATGCCTCCCACATTTTCTACACATAAGAGAGGATATAACATACATAATTTGAACTTAAAGGGGCAAGGAGTTGACATACTTCACTCCCCAGACCCTTCCCATTTGGGGATCAGATTAAGAAAATCATAAATTCAAACATCTAACAAGACTACAGGCGTAAGGGTCTAAGATCATGTTCGAAATTCAGATTTCACTGTCTTTGTCTACTGAATGACTATTCAGAGCAGCTTTTCTGGGCCTCCATGATGAGAGTTGAGGTCAAACCACAAAAAAAGAAAAACAAAAATCAAGTACAACGAATAAGGATGTTTAAAAAAGAAGAAGAATGAAGTACATCCCCCTGGAGGAACACTTCGTAGCAGTTCCAGAAAAGGGCTGCTTCCATTTCCCCTCACCTCATAGGTGACATCCTTCTCCAAAATTTTAATATCAAAATGTGATGTGTGTAATAGAACTGAATTTTCTGACTTAAATGAAACGCTTTGTTTTTATCCTGAAACATGGATCGTTTCTGTGGAGCCCTTCAACATGAGTGGAAGACTCATGGTTAATCATGTGGAAGATCATGATCTGAAACATGACTAATTTATGCCTTTTGGTCCCATGGATCTATTTTTGAATTATCAACATTAAGTCAGTCTCTTAGCTTCTTGGGTGGAAGTTGGGAGTAGGCAGCAAGGAGTGACCACCTTGGTAAAACTTAAAAGATAACATTGCAATTGCAGTGACTTTGTAGTGTTAATTAGAGAAAAACCCTCTAATTCTTTAACCTTGGGTGGGGGGGGTGGGGGAAGTAACAGAGTTTTACCAGGATTAAAATAAACAGTTGAGGTGACTTCTAACGTGTATTTTCTGAAATAAGGGACACTCTTCGATTAAAAAGTCCCTTGTAGGAACTCCGGCAAATGCTAACACCGTTGCTTTACAGTGTTTACAATTCGGAAAATACTACTTACTGCAGAAAATCCTCATTCATTTCACCCTGAAAAGCTGGAGGTTGCTTCTTTAGTGTTAACTAGTACACAGTGATATTGAGCATGAACTTTCTAAATGTTTTACATACTCATATAAAAACATATTGGTGTCTCCCACCCAGAAAGATGCTATATGGTAGAAATTATTAGCAGGAAAATGGTGTTTCTCAGGAATGTAGTAAATTTTAAATGACATATGTGCTGCCTACCCTCCCACATGCCACTCTGTCTGATGTGAGCCTGCTTCAGCAACGTGGCAAAGTTAATTGAAAGCTTTTTCTAATGAAGTCAGGTGAACGTGTATTCTATTCAGTATTAGCCATTTACATGAATTGTATGGTCATTGAATGGACTCAGCGATTCCTCTTAATTTCCAGGGGGAAAAATGAATTCAAGATCAACACTTATTCTGGTCATAACATTTTATATTTTAATTTTGCAATCTGCATTCTAAATATCCAGTATGAAAGTCACATGATAGTTTGTTCTGCATTGTGTGCACGGTACAGCACTTGTAATCCGTCATTTAAATATTCTTTCAGGAAACGAATGCCATTCTGAAAGTACTAGATTGCATATTCACAATTTTTTATTTCTAAAAATGTCATCGTTATTAAAAAGCTAAATAATCATTGGTGTTTATTTTTGTGCAGTTTGCCCTTTGATGTTTCCTGGTTCTAAAACTTATATTACCAAATAAATCTATAATTATGTGCAAAATTCATTGAGAAAATTCCCACCCTATTCACATCATATGAACCAGGCCTATGGAATTCTTTTCTGTAAATTATTTAATGTAACACCATGCAGTTCGGTGCCTAATAAATGCTTTTTAATGATCAACATTTCTATAATGCCTCTTAAAGAGACCAGTCTGATTTTTCTCACGTTAAAATAATTGAAGTCACTTGTGAAACTGTTATACTTTGCTGCATTTTAATTAGCCTTCAACAGCTATTAAAATGGAATGTAAGTTAAATTTTGAAGGAAAGGAAATAAATGTTTTCCATTTTTCGTCTTGATTTATTTTCTATATGAGAGCAGCTGTGTTTTTGATAGGTTTATGGTTTGCATGAATTAATATGTAAAGTGGCCTAGGCCAGTGCATGGCTATTGCTGTAAATCTTGATGTTTATGTCTGCCTTATAAAAGTCTCTCATGGCCTACCTGGAATTTCATATTCTGTGGACAAATTAATTGGTCCTCCACACAACTTTTTTTTAATAAGTAAATTATTTTACAAACAAATTTGAACTAATTTAATTGAAACTTTTGTTTAGCTTGCCTCTAAGAACTTTTCTTAATAAAGCTCACAAAACTTCTCAGTAAATAAATCTCCCTTAAGTAGGGGGGAAAAAAGCTAGATTTCATACTTGCTTGCTTTGAATTAACAGCAACTTTCCATAGGTAAATCTGCTCTGCAAAGATGTGAGCAGAATATTTAAAAATATATATTTTTATGTTTCATGGTTCTAGACTAGAAGCCATAAACGCAGTAAATACTGTTTGTTGTTTGTTTTACTACTTCAAGCTTCATTTTTCACATTTTCAAGTTTATTAGGTTAAAAAAAGCAGCCTTGGAAGGCAGCTACTATGGAAAATTGCAGTTTACATTAAAGATAAAATAGTATTTTCAGCTCCATGAAAAACCATTCCTGCTGAAACTGCTGTAGAAATTGTGAAGCTGCATGAGTGGAGAGTATTGAATCTGTGATTATAGTAGTTTTCTCAGGTGTGTTTATCTCGATGTTCAATTGCACTGTTTTATAAATAGTTATTAAATTCGAGTAATATTCAATTCTATGCAGTGTTATGTGTCATTGGCCTTTTGTGAATGTGCATGTTTTAAACGGCAAATTTTAAACATTTTGTTCTCTGTTGTTAAAAATGAAATAAACTTTACCATTACATAAAGAAAATTGTTCAAGATTTAATTGCTAGTTTTAGAAACTATATTGCTTTATAAAACCCTCAAATCTGCTCTAACTATAGTCTGAGAAGGTGTATCTGTTTAATAACAATATTAACATTTTGTTTACAACCCCAGTGATATACAAAATATCCCTGCATTGTAATCCCATTCAACCCAACATAAAGTGGGGAATATTAACTCTAGTTTTATATGAGCTGGTAGTTTTGATAATTAAGTATCAAAAAAACAGTTTTTAAAATAAAATTACCATAATTTGATTCTTCAGTCAGAAAAGCCTCCCAGGATTGTCCTCATTACAGATTTAAATCGGCCTCTAAGTCAACAGCTAATTCACGGCTCCTTCCTTTCACATAGCACGAATGTCTTAAGTTTTCTAAACCCACTGAAATTTTTTAAGTATATGAGAAAATGGCCACATTTAGCTAATAAAATTTGAAGGAAGTAACCAGAAGATACTAAAATTGCCACGTGAGACAAAAACACAGGAAACATTGGAAACGTGGACAAGAGCTTAATCAAAAATAACCGTTGTTTGGTAAAAGGAACTGAAATGCAATTTGGAAAACTGCTAGAACAGGATTAGTTCACAGGCAAGCGCTGGGGAAGCAATGTGAGCAGCCTCTGGTTTCATAAGAGCGAGGGGCAGTGTGTGCTTTGCTGTCTGGGGCCTGACTTCCTTTCCCACCGCCTTTCCAAGGGCAACGATTGAGTGAGGGTCCCCACCATGCAAAACCACAGCAAAACAGTGTTCAGAAAAGTTACCTGTGAATTATGTCAAATATTTTCACATTCAACTCCATCCCCCTTAAAATAAGCACTGTCATCTAATACCACCATAAGGAAACAGCAAACTTGAAATACATTCCCATAAATTCAATGCGTCATCCCCATTTAAAGTTTGTTTTTATGTGCTTATGGCATCTCAGACCTAAACCTTCCATTTCAGTAATACAGAGCCACTCATTTTAGTGAAGAAAGATCTTCCTCACCTGGATCATTTCACTAAAAAGCTAATAAAAATTGTTGGAAAATGAAATATTTTTTACCATTCAGTCTTTATTTCAAGTACAAACTATAGAACCAGCAAGTCAAATAAGAAATTCTCCGTCAGAATAATTTCATTAATAACTGTTTAATTGCAATTTTGAAAGTGTTATACATATAAAAATATGTGACAGTTTGTTCCCTTAATAGTTAAGTAAGTAAATCCTTATTTTTCCTGAACATATACTAAATAAGCTTTTTAGGTTATGCACAGGTAAACTGATCTGGACCCAGTGAAATGTATCATACTGCTAATTGTGATTGTATATACTTTCAGGAAACTTTTTGGTTATCTGGTTTTAGAGAGAAAATTTCCTATAGATTTAAGTCAATCTGGCAAATTCTCCACCATGAGGAATAGCTAAGAATAACATCAATGAAAAATAAACAGGTGGGAAAATAAAAGGGAACACCTATGCATTTGGACAATTAAAAATACAGTGTGTTAGCTTTGGAGTGAATAACCATTTTAAAGCAAATTTATTAAATACATTTTTCTAAAGCAGATGATAAATCCACAGGCCGTGAGTGCAGGGTGGGAGGGTGTTCTGTCGCAGTTAATAAGGAGAAGTTGGTCAGGTATCAAAGGAGGCCATGGATTACCAGGGACTAACTCTATCAAACCGTCAGGCCATTTTCTCTGTCCCCTGCACTCCAATCTGCCCTCACACAGAACTCAGTCCTGCATTTATATGCTGGGATATTTCATCTGCTTTCTATTGTGTACCATGGACTTACTACACAGCTCCCTCCCCTCTAGAATGCAAGTGATTTGAGAGTGCTTCTGACTTCTGATTCGTCAAGACAACCCTCAGCAATAGGGTACCATCAACATCTTCATTTTACAAGTGAGAAAACAGACACAAGTAAGTTGCCCAAAGTCACTCAGCTTATAGGTAACAGACCCAGGAAACTAACCCAGACACTCTGACTCCAAAATCCATCTAAATCACCCTCTGCTCTCTCAAGTGTCTCAGGTATAAAGGGAGAAATGTTTGTCCTCTAGTGTTTCTACTTGTGCTCTGTATTAGTCTATGTTCTCATAATGTAGCACCAATCCTATTGATGGTTACAATCCCCTCTATCTGCAGGGTATGTACAATATTACAGTCAATCACTCCTCCCCAAATAGATTTTCTGAAAAGTAGGTTGGATATTTTTTTCCTGAGAAAATTAGGCCTTCTAGGTACATGCCATAAAGTTAATGTAGAGTTTCAAAGCAGACTGCCTGGGTTCAAGTCCTGGCTCTATTATTGTTGACCTTGGGCACAGTGTTCAACCTTTCTGCTTTGCTTTCTTTAGCTGCAAAATAGGTGTGATAATAGTCCCGACTTACGGTTTGTGAAGATTAAGTGATACATGCCATACAGTACACACATGGTGCTTAATAAATGTTACCCATTATTTGCATAACTACCTTTCAAAATATGGAACTTCTGTTTTTCAGAGATCCTACAATGCATGCGACAGTCCACCCAACAAAGATTTGACGTCCAGGGGCATGACTTTGAAATGTCCCTCCATTCCTTTCGGTGGAAAAACCTAATCCCATCGTACTGAAAAAGTGTTTTCCCCACTGCCTTAATATACACTGAATCTTCCAGATATGAAACTACTGTGCAAATCAAAAGAAGATCAAACTTTGCTTGATTTGGAAAAAAACATCACATTAACAGCAGGGCGCCTCTGGGGTGTGAGTTGCCAGTGTAGCAAACCTGTTCCCTTGCTGTTGCAATATGGTTATGCGTACAGCTCCAGGACTGACTAGCTGTGGGACCTAGGGCTAGTTACTACACTCCTGCATGCCTCGGTTTCCAAATCTATAAAATAGGAATTATAATACCTCCCTGTTGCACTGTTTACAGATAAAATGAGTTAGTACATATAAATATTTAGAATAGTGTTTGGGTCATAAAAGCCCAGTAAAGATTAACTTTAAAATATCAAAGGAGCAGAATGTAACAAACATAAATAAAGCCAGCCTAATAACATAGGAATGAGTTCCAGAACTTCTCACAAATGTTTATCCTTTTACATTCAGCCTTTTCTCCCTCCCTCCCTCCCTTCCTGCCTTCCTTCCCTCCCTCCCTCTCTCCCGTCCTCTCCCCATCCCTCCTTCCCTCCTTCCTCCCTCCCTCCTTCCCTCTCTCCCTTCCTGCCTTCCCTTTATTCCTGAATTATTGGGGCTAACCTGGGATACCTGGAAGTCAGGGCACTGTTAACTGAAAGCAGGAGACTAGAAGTCAGAGCTCCTCTGCCATCAGAGTGGGCAAAGGCATAGTATCTTCCAACTTGTTTCCTCAACTAGAAAGCAAAGGGCAAGGCCAGCTGACTTTCCTTAGGTCAGAATTCCACCTCTAAGTAGCTGTATTTGACAAGAGCTGTTGAGGATGTCATATGATAGTATGAATTCATATAAACCTGGGTTTTCAAAGGACATCCGTAGGGGACAGGAGGCAACAAAACTGAAGGAGATGAGCCAGGTCGGGGAGACCGGGCAGGAGGCTGGCGAAAGGCAACTGTCCTCTCTGAAAAGGACCTCCTGACCTCCTGCCAGAGCAGGACCCTTGGTGCCACATCCTTTTCCTGCCACGAGAAGCCAAAAATCAGACTCTTATGAGAAATGTCCCAATTTTTAAATCTATGCAAATAACACATCCGAGGGCTGAAGCCCACAGACTGATATCTCCATAAAAATTCACTTCCTTGGCTGCTTTCAGGAGCCCCGCTGCAGAAAATAGCTTTCTAACATAATTCAAAATCAGTGTAGGATTTTTTCGTTTCAAATTATGAAGTGTTAAGCAAAGACATTTCCTTTTATTGAATAGCAAAGAGTATCA
The DNA here is from genome assembly GCF_964165515.1 of Mesoplodon bidens. Taxonomy (NCBI): domain Eukaryota; kingdom Metazoa; phylum Chordata; class Mammalia; order Artiodactyla; family Ziphiidae; genus Mesoplodon; species Mesoplodon bidens. The sequence goes on from NC_138176.1 coordinate 145,751,310, forward strand.
TTAAGACGATAAAATGAAGCACTTTGATCTAAACTTTCAAAGAGATTTCACGAAAACATAAAAGATTTTATTTATTCTAATCCAGCAGGATATATGTCCAAATATTTAGTCATCAGACATGGAATTCAGTGGCACTTAAGATACATAATATTAGATGATTATAGCCAAAGCTGGACTTTGAACTCCACACTTATTATTAACATAAAAAATGACAGTGCGACTACTAATTAGTACCGTCAATGTGGTAAACACATTAAATTACAAATCTTTACATTTGTACATAAGTCATTTTACAAATAAATGTTTTAAGAACCAACTGTCCAACTTTCATTTAAACACTAAATGTTGCTGAACAAAAAGTCTGCAATAAATACTCCCTCGGGTGGGTGGGGGAAATGCTTTTACATAAGATCTCTGTTACAATGAATATCTAAGTAAATATTTAAAATGTTAAACTTCTCATGTGGTTATTGAAATCTTGTATTCTCAAGACGCTGGTATATTTTAAACAAAATTTAGCTATTAATTTAAAAAGTAACTGTTCTCATGATGCTAATATTATTCACGGTTAAGTTGCTCCCCAAATTATAAATAGGTTGTTCACTGTCCCCTCAGTTTACTTAGCAATTAATTTTTAAGTGAACCTTCAATAATTACAATCAGGTATATTTCTTTGTTTATTTATATATATATTTGTATTATCACTCACTAAACAACTTATAATGAAAAAAGAACACGTAGGCCTTTTCTAAGCAGGATAGCTGAGTTGTCCAATAAAACATCTTCAGCCAATTTGTAACTTTAAAGTCGGACTGCTGCCTATTTTGAATAAAAGTAACATAAATTGAAATGTAATAGTCACCATGTTTTCAAAGACAGAAAGCAATTCTCTAACAGCCATTCTGCGACTGGAGCCAGGAACCTCAAGATTAGAAGGTGCTGTATTTTCCTTGTGCTTTCCTCCATGACATTGCTGGGTTCAAGGGAAATTTCCTCAGAAATCCTGGTGGCCATGGCAGCAGCGTCCGTGGGTCTGCCATTGCACTACACGGTGGATCTGTAGCCATGGCCTGTCAACTGGAACTGAAGTCTGGACAGCTCTTCCCAGGCAGTGGTGGCTCCTGCTGGAGTGGGTAAGCAAAGTACTGGGGTGACACCAGGAAACCGGACGGTTGGGTCAGGTGGATTGGGTGGCCTGTTGTATAAGGCGGGGGTGGTGAGGGCACCAGGCAGCCTGGCTCTGCCCTGGCAAAGGAGAACCTTCGGATGGAGCCCCCTGTGGAGCTGGAGCTGGTGGCCGTGCTGGACTGCCTGGAAGGTGCCCTGAGGTTCGTGGAGGTCAGGATCATGGGCAGGGTCTCCGTCTGATAGGTGCGGAGCGAGAAGCGGATTGGCTGCTGCGAGGGCTCCTTGGGTCTCAAGCAGGTGCAGCAATAAATAGCCACTAAAGAGCCCAGAATGATGAAGGCAATGAAGATGGAGCCAACGATCAGGAAGGGAACGTAGACAGGCTCTAAAAGGCAAAAACAGACAGGCACACATGCTGGGACTAGAGTCTCCCAAACTCTGGGCTGCTTAGGGGTGGGAGGTGGGAGGTCCACATTACCACCCTTGTCAGCTCAGCTTCTCAGAGCTTGTTACTGGCAACGTCTGAAGTGCAAACTGTGATGATGGAATATTCTTGTTCCTAGCAGGGAGGAAGCAAACTGATATTGTAGACTCTGTTAGCAATTAGCCATCATACTGCACATCTGGAAGTCGGAACAGAAACTATCCTCCCGTTCACGCACTGGAGAGAGGGAAAGGATGAGTTTGGGGGGTTACTATAACACTGGTTTTCAATCTGGGCTTTAGGAGTTTTATCACAGTGGGGCGCTTAAGGGCTCTAAGGCTGAAAATCCATCTCCTATCCAAGAATCTCCAATCTAAGCAAAGAGAGCCGGGCCTGTTAAATGAAACCCCCAGGAAGTTACAAGACTACAGAAAGAACAGGGTAAAGAAATCCATAGTGGGCCCCAATTAACTGTGTCTCCTACTGCATCACAAATTGTCACCTCTGGATACTTCTTTCCAGAAACAATTTGGGATGCCTCCTCCAGCTGCCATGCTTCTGCCTCCCGATTCCCACCCAAATTCTGGGAAGGTCAGGCTGAACCTTAGACAGATCGTGATGCAGTTCTTGGTGTTAGTGGCCCAGACTTTCTGGGAGAGCAACCCTCAGAGTTAACCCCAGTTTCCTTCTCTCTATATAAGGCAGACATAAAATTTCCTACCCCAGAGGCACTCCCGGGGCAATCCTCCAGGTGTGTCCCCTGCCTGATACAGCCACACTTGGATGCAAACCTCTGGCTTAGAAGTAGATGAAAGCAAGCCTGCATTGACAGGCCCTACTGTGTGCCTGGCTCTTTCATATTTATTAGATTCATGGAGACCCGGTGAGGTGGGCGTGATACTCTCTGTTTTTCAGATGTGGAAGCACATTGGAGAGTTGTTGACTTTCCCAAAGACACCCAGGCAGTGAGCGACAGGTAACTATCCACCCCAAGATCTGTGGGCTCCTGGGTGTAAGCTCACCCATTCTGCCCCATTTATCAGCGCCCTGTGGAAGGCAAGTCTAAAGTGATGAACTAGTTACTCAGCACCTTGCTAAGCATTCATGCACTCCTTTAATTCACAACCTAACTCCTCTGAGAGCCATATGCTCATTTTAGAGTTGAGAAGAGGCCCGGAGAAGTTAAGTAACTTGCCCAAGGTTACAAGCTGGCGAGCGAGAGAGCCACAGGTCCTGAGACTTCCTCAGATCCCACCCAGCCTTGGTGAGAGAGGAGACTGCCTCATCTGCTGCAGAGCTCGCCCGAGGAGGCCGGGATGGAGTCCCTGCTGGAGGCCGGGCACTCACGATGGCTCTGCAGAGAGCAACCGGGTCCCCGCAGTGTGAGTGGAGTAAAGCCACGGAAAGAGTTTGTATTTTCCTAACAGGCCAGGCCGGCCTAGAGTTCTCTCCTTTCCACTGAACATCTTTTCCCCAGAAGCCTCTTCCCTAATCCTGCAGATTGGTATTTTGCCCTCCAAAGTTAAATTCCTTGGAAGTCTAATGGGGTTCTAAGGAAGGGCAGGCCCCCCTTTCCTCTGGGTTGTCAGTCTCAGGGGGACGGGGGCTCCAGCGCCATCAATCATCTCTCCAGCCTCTCCCCGCCTTTCCCGGGGGCCGTCTTTTGCCGGCCTCAGACCCCCGCTCCGGAGTTCTGGGGTGTCGCGGCCCTTAGCTCCCCCGGCTCCTCCGGTTTCCCGGCCATAAAACCATCGCCTGGAGCTCTAAAGGGTTGCCCTGAAGTTCCGATTCAGGTGGAAAGCTTTTTTCTTTTTTTCTTTTTTTCTTTTCTTAAGGTGTAAAATCTCTCTGCTGGGATCGTGATTTATTCCGCTCTGAAGTTAGTGGAAATTTGACCCGCGTTTTCCGATGTGAGAATAGGGGGCGGGGAAGCCCCTGCGACCCCGGTTTCTAAATCTCCAGCTAGAGGACCTGGGCATTTCTGAAAAGCGTGACAATAGGGGGTGGGCCGGAGAGGGTAATTCGATGCAGAGAAATGAAAGGAAGTCGGGAGAATAGGGCAGCGGCTTAGAAACGCTACCAAAAGGCCACCAAAAAAAAAAAAAAAAAAAAAAAAAAGGTGTCTGAAGTTCCTTACGCCCGTGGCGCCACACAGATAAGCGCGCCCCAAGAGTTGCGTTCCCTGTGCCATGAGCACTTCTCAAAGCTCCCGGAGCGTCCAGGGCGCGCGCTGGGGCACCCTCACCGTCCTTTAAAACCCAAGTCCAGCCTTGCGCTGCCCCTACAGCCCTTCTCTGCAATGTCTCGAGCGCCCGAGGCTCCCGCTCTCTTCCCTGGGGTCACCGGATGCAAGCCCCGCGGTCCTCACTGTCCCTTGAAAATTTTCTCTTGGGCAGACCCGCGGAAACCGCTTGTGGCGGGAATCGGGACTGCAAGGGAATAGGGCCCGACCTGAAACGCGACCACCCACTCCTCCCTTGATCCTCCCACCTCTAGCCTCCCCTTTGCTCAGACCCGGGAAAGCCTGACGCGCCTGTCCGCGCGCACACCGGCCGGCACACACGGCAGCCCGGGCGGCCGGGCGAGGTCTGCCCCCCGTGGGCCCGCACTCACGCGCCGTGATGCCGGGGTGCTCCAGCTCGCCGCGGTCATTGGTGCAGCCGCCCTGCTCCAGCCTGGCGTCGGCCGCGGCGCAGCAGTAGCGCAGCGCGCACGAGCCGCAGCAGATGGTGGCGTCCAGCGTGTCGAAGTCCTCCGGGCACTGGAAGCCCTCGTGGTAGTTGCCCTGCACGTCCACCCAGCCGTGGCAGTACTCTCCGGACTGCTGGGCGTCCGCCGGACCCCCGCGCAGCCAGCCCAAGAGGAGGCAGAGCGCCAGCAGCGCCCCCATCGCCGCGGACGCGCTGGGCGGCCGGGAGGGACACGCGGCTGGAGAGCGAAGGGCTGAGCCGGGGCTCCGGGGGCCCCGCGGTTCCGCCTCCCCCCCGGGGCGCGGCCTGGGCGGCTGCCCCGGCGGCCAAGGCCACTCCCGCGAGGTTTAGCGGGGGCCAGAGAGGAGGAAGGGGCTGCACGGCGGGCTCCACAGGCCGGGGGTCGGCATGGTGCGCGGGGGCGAGTGGGCAAGGGCCGGCGGAAGGCGCCGGCCGAGGCTGAGGCTGGGGCTGCTGCAGCGGCCCTTTGCCCGGCTCATAAAACTCCCGGCGCGAGGGGCGCGCCCAGCCCTCGGCCACCTCCCGTCCCACTCCTCACGGGAGCCATCGCGCCCGGGTCTGGCAACTCCCGGGCCGCGCAGTACCCCGACTTGCTTCCGTTGCCGGGTCCAGAGCGGAGCCCGAAGGCAGGAGGATGCGAGATGCCCTCGTGCGGAGCCCCGGGAAATGCGCCCCCCCCCGCCCCCGCCCCTGCCTGTCACGGGAGCTGAAGTCCGCCTGGCCGCGGCCAAGTACAAACGGCCTCCCGGTTGCTGACAGCTCTGCCTCCACGGCGTCCTTTAAAAAGGAAGAGGGAGGGGGAGACAGCGAGGGTTAAGAGAGAGTCCGCCTCCGGGGCGCGCCGCCGGGGCTAATCACAGCGGGCGCGGCGCGACCGCCGGTCCTGTGCGCCCTCTGGTTCGCGCGCCCCCCTCCGCCTTTCCGGGCCACCCCCGCCCAGCGCGCTCCCCCAGGACTCTACCCTAAACCTGGGGCATCAGGCCCTCTCCACGCACACCTTCCAGCTCTCGCACAGCCCAGCAAACTCCGCAGGGGGCCAGGGCCGCCGGGTCTCTGCATCTATCCACGCGCGTTAGCGCGCGGGTGGAGACCAGGGCTTTGCTTTTTAGGGATGTAATCAAAAACGAACTCGGTAACTGGGGTTTGTAGAATCTTCTGTCGTCTGTTGCACAGATCTGGCCTCGTTCCTGGGACACCTGTTCTGAGGGTTCTGGACGGATAGCATGCTTTCTAGGGCCCGCCCACATTTGCGCTGAGTTTTCCACCTAAGTTTCCACTTTTTCCAGAAGGGACGGCACATTTTCACAAATGTACACACACTCGCACTCTCCCCCGCCCCCCTAACCCGAACGCCGCCGGGCGAAGAATCGCCGGTCACCTCCGCCTGCCGAGGGCAGCTCGCAAAACCTCAAAGAGCACGACTTCTCCTTTCGCGCCCGCAAAAGAAATAAAAGAACAAAATTAATGAGAATTGAGCAGATCTGAACTTCTGTTCGGGCAAAGAAACACATTTATTTAAATGATGTGTCCCCCGTGTGCTATTTTCAGGGGCACTGCTCCTTTGGCGGCGTAAGTGCCTTATGAAACTGGCGTTATGTGAAACCTGGGCTCAACTCAAGAATTTATTTTTACGGCATCCGGAACTTCCTGTCATCGTTTATTCGTACGTGTGAATATGTCCCGCGTATCTCCACCTATTTGTCAAACACGCTGAATGCCCGTGTCACTGATTTAGCTGTTGGCAAGTTGAGTGAAAGAAGACAAAGTTTGCTGCGCACCAGCCATAAAAGTGTGCGGTCAAAAGCGTTCACCAAGCCCGCGGCTTCCCGAGGGTCCGAGTTCGTCCACAGAAGCATTTTTCTTTTTTTTTTTTTTAACTCTGAATGAAACGGTTTCTGTTTTAAAATGTATGCTCAAGGATATTCCAAGTAAATAATCACTTCTGGTTTCTGATTTTAAATATTGGGATTAGCATTTATTTATAAGAATGTAAAAATAATGCCCAACATTTCAGATGTTAAATAGAACTGTGTAAATATTTTATTGCTTCCTTAGATATTTCTTGGGGCGATAATATGTTATTAAGTAAAACCAAATTAAATTCAGACTTTTATCCACAATGAGACAGTTTTTCTTGACTTAAGGAACTTAAGCACATGGGAAATTGTTTTTGCAGAAATTTCTTAGGTACTCTGTTTTTACGTACAAAAAAAAATCCTTGCCAGCCCTAAAGGTTGTTTTTTTTTTTTAACATCTTTATTGGAGTATAATTGCTTTACAATGGTGTGTTAGTTTCTGCTTTATAACAAAGTGAATCCGCTATACATATACATATATCCCCGTATCTCCTCCCTCTTGCGTCTCCCTCCCTCCCTCCCTATCCCACCCCTCTAGGTGGTCACAGAGCACCATAAAGGAGTTTTTTTGTGTGTGTGTGTTTTTTTAAGGAGTGCTGTTTGGATTGTATAAACCCTGAGCAATTAAGGAGGAAAGTCATGCAGAACCACAGAAACAGTGAGATATAGTGATCGTAATAAGATGATAAAACTACAAAGACATGTTTACTGCTAATAACTTTCCCAGAACCACACCTCTTAATATTATTTTTGTTAAATTTAGAGGAATTCTATGACATCACAACTACCTAAAGTTCTACAGCAACCTCTGCTAGTCCCCCAAGGGTCAAGTTTCTCTCATTATCCAGCTGTTCTTTGATAGCATTAATATTTTAGGGAATGATTTGTTGGCACTTACCTCCCATTAATTACATTCTCTATGCCACAGTGGGATTCTTTTCCTTAGGACACCAGCTATAATTAATTCCCTCATTCAAACTCCTGTCTGTTTGACTTATTTAGAAGACATTTTACTCAAATTTAGTTGGATATTTACTAATGGAAAATAACCAAACCTCCAAATTACTTGATACTCCTTAGATCTGATGTGTGTGAACATTAAAGCAACTGTACACCATGCTCTCTTATCTAGGTCCTGATCTGAAACAACTTTATACCATCACAACAATCAGCTCTGGGGGCTTGCATGGGGTTGGGGGGGGAGTGTGTTTGGTTCCTTGTCATAGAAGATCTCCTCAAGTTCTACACTGACAGATTTATACTGCAAAAGTGATGCTCTCAGAATGCTGTTTGCAAACAGGAAGAGAACATACCCTTCTTTTTAGGTTTATAAACATCCAAGGTTGCTGTTATTGTGTTACTACTTTCATAGTAAAGGAAGATTAAAAAGTTCTTATAGACCCCCCTCAAAGACTCTAGGGAGAGGACATGGAGATGGAAAATAAAATCTGCACCATCTGGGGTATTATGCTGAGGTTTTAAGAAATTCTATATCTTCCCTTATCTCAGTAACACAAATTCCATATTTTGGTGAAGAACGCAATCATAAGAGATCATTTCCTCAGCTTACATTCTCTTGTGGCCCTCACGGCCTCCGGGAAATGCTATAGGAAATGAGTTAAATGATATGATGTCTGGGATTTGCTTTAATAAACACCAGAAAAAGAGAGAGAGTGGGGGGAGGGGAGAGGGGGAGAGAAAGAAGGAGGGGAAGGAGGAGGATATGGGGAAGAAAAGAGGAGAGAGAAGGAGAGTGGATGGAGGAAGAAAGAGAGGGAGGGAGGGAAGGAGGGGAGAAATGGAGATGTGAAGGTAGGATAGAGAAGCTGAAGCACAACTGGCAATACGTAGATAATTGTCACTGGGTGAAGGGTACTGGCAAAAGCGAAATGCAATTCTTTCTATTTTTATACATGAATAAAAATTACATTTTTAAAAAAATTTTTAGTAGATAGGAATCGGTAGCAGGATAAAACTGGCACCAGACCATATTTCTCAACCTTGTCCCATTCACTTCTCTTTGTTTCATGTTGTTTGGAGCAGAGTGAAAGACTTAAGAAAAGCAAAGGCAGAGAAGTGAAGAAAAACAGGACAAAATGGATGCATCAGAAAGGGTGGGGAACTAAAATGTCCTAAGGAAAGGGGGAGAAAAGGCCAATGGAATGCAGAAGGCAAAAAAATAAGTTAAAAAGGACAATTAACTTTGGCTGTGGAAATCTCCTCCAGCTTATGAGCACTGGATCCAGAAATAAAATAGAAAACAAAAAGTTTCTCAGCCCTCCCTCCAGTTTCTTCCTGGCGTGATGTATTATCACTAACCTTCCTTTCATTACTTTGCCTGTGACTTGACGGAATTCTCTTGCTTGGATCACTCACTGTAAATCTCTTAATCCAGGAACCTGTCAATCGGAGTTACTGAAAAGGTATTTTTTCTCAAATTTACTTTGGCACTTATTCACCATTAGAGAATACAAGGTGCCCAGATGTGTACTCTCAGACGCCAGCAGCCCAGCCCCAAGCTGTGCCCCTCCCTCTGCCCTGTTCCTTAGCCTCAGACTCTTCGTTTGTAAAGAGGGGATTAGACATAGGGCCCTTAGAACAGTGTTTCTCAAACCATAAGTGCACAAGAATCACCTGGCGTGTTAAGATGCAGATTTTGGTTCCCAGGGTCTGGAGAGGGGCCTGAGATTCTACATTTCCAACGCGTTCCCAGGTGATGCAGAGGCTGCTGGTCTGAGGCCCATCCTCTGTACCCCTCTGGGCCTTCTCTGCCCTTGCCCTTACCCACAGGGGAATGAATGAATACAGCCAACGGGACTGGCCCCCCCAAAGCCCGTTTCCTCCCTTTCTTTACCACTCTCTGGGCCTTAAGACCCCAGCACTCCCTACCCAAACAGACCCAAGCTGGCTTCTAGGGTTCACAAAAGCTTGTTCCAGGTCATAAGTGGTTCTAGCGGGGAGATGGTTAAAAACTTGTAAAGCCAGGCTAGGATGTCCAAACATGGACATGAGAGGCCCCTGCAGTGCAAGATGGAGTCTGGGACGGGATGAAGGAGGGGGTGAGCAGATTCAGGCTGGTGGCCTCCACCAGAGCCCTGGCTCATGCATGATAGAGTGGACCTGTTGCCTGGCACATCCCAGGGACTCAGAAAATAAATAGTCATAAAGGGAATAATGAATGGTTGCATAAATGATGAAATGAATAATTTCCTTCAATAATTCTAAGCACTTACCATACCTCATGGTAATTCTGTGATAGGGCATCTATCTTCTTCTCCATTGGTTTCTCCTTCTCCTTTTTCATTATTGTATCCTGGGACCTAGCAGAACACCTGGTACGTGGTGAGTGCTCAGTAAATGTTGAGTGTAACTGACTGTAAACAATAGACAACTGGCTGAGGACTTGTGACAACTGAGACACCCGCCTCACTACCATATAAAGCTGCAGCAAGTTGAATATCTCGGAGCTGGGTCAGTGGCGTGCAGGGTGAATTTCCAGGGCAGGGGATATTTGTAGAGTGAACTCCTGGTGATTTAACTGTAAACGTAGCTCATCAAGAACGGTCCAGAGTATCAGCACTGCCTAGAATAGGGCAGTCACCAGCCAGTCCCTCATGGAGACAGTGGTGACACTTGTCCAAGAGACTAGAACTGTGATGTAGAGAAAATCAGCCAGCATAGTAGAAAGAACATTCCAGTTGACTTGAGTCAGACAAGTCTGGGCTTGCATGTGCCTCTTTCTGATCATGTGACCTTCAGCAGGGTCATTTCCACTACTGAAACCTCAGCTTCCCTGTCTCTAAAATGAGGGGAGTGGGAGGGAGTAACCCCTACCTTGCAGGATTTTTGTAAGGATTCAAAATAAAACATATAGCAAGTCTGGCTCAGAGTAAGGGCTTCAGAACTAGTAGGTATTACCTACTACCAGCTGGTTTGAATCTATAGTGAAATAATCATGGCACGTTTCCTGCTAACAAGTATAGGCCTATGCCCTGATTAATTTGAGTGGGTTATTTACAGTTCTCCATCATCCATTCCCTTATTCATTCAATGTGCCCATTCATAACCACCGGCAATTGAATATTGATTATTCATTTTTGGAGTCGTTCTCCTGAGACATGCACTAAAGCTAGGAGAAGAGGGAATAAGGGTGGTGTCAGATGATCACAGGGTAGGGACAGGCCCTGCTGCACAGACCTTATTGCAGCCAGATTTCTACAAGGTGTAGCCCCAAGCACAGGTGGGCATTTAATAAGTCTGATTAATCTGTGATTCCATATTATGTCAGTAGAGATGTAATTTATTAACCTGGGCTCCTGGCATCCTTTCAGTGCATGTATAATAGAATGATATTTTTCATGCAGAAATATAAATTAAATTAATTGGCATCCATATTTAATTGAAACTTCCTTGACAGTAGATGGATTCCTCCCCCGCACCAACGTGACCCCTTTCTCAGCAAGGGGCATTTCCTTCTGAGTGCTTGCAGACTGAAGAGAAGCTAGCCCCAATTCCTGGGTCTCCCCAAGGAGCTGGCTTTCAGCAGGGTTTAGAGCAGCACGGAAAGTGAACTGATCCTGGAAAAAATGGTAAGTTGCTGCTTGGCGGCCATGTGTTCTTTTGGTGGGGGGAAGGTTTACAGAGGAGAAAGAAAACACAGAGGGTGCTTGTCTTATTTTCTTATTCCTCTTCTCATCCTTACCAGCCCCACAGAATGTTTTGAAAACTTTTGTCACCCTTAAAGTTTGTAAATCATATGGAATTCTTTTGAAAGCTGCTATACAATGGCTGTCAAAGGAGTATCTTTTAAGTTTTCTCCTTTATTTAAATAGCCTGTAGTTTGTTAGCTCTGTGGGTAACGTAAGGGTCAATGAGGCAAAGGTCCTAATTTCCACCCCTGTGGGTCAACTAAGTTTCCACTGTCTCAGGAATACAGAATGCACACTTGACCTTGGCTTGCAAACACCTGCTGTGAGTTGTTTGAGGGCATCAGCCAAAGAAATTGGATAGAACAGACACAATCAATATGCAGCCTGGAAAATGAACTCAGTGTCACACACTCCTACAGCAAACGGGTCAACAGTGTCATCTTCGTAATGTGCCCTTCATCTTATCCTCAGAACTGTGCTTTGGAATTCTTTCTGCTTTGTCTGCTCCACCATCTGATTTTTTTTTTTTTTTTTTTGCGGTACGCGGGCCTCTCACTACTGCGGCGTCTCCCGCTGTGGAGCACAGGCTCCGGACGCGCAGGCTCAGCGTCCATGGCTCACGGGCCCAGCCGCTCTGCGGCATGTGGGATCTTCCCAGACCAGGGCATGAACCCATGTTCCCTGCATCGGCAGGCGGACTCTCAACCACTGCGCCACCAAGGAAGCCCCACCATCTGATTTTATGCAGCCATTCATTCTGTACAATCACCCCACTTTTTATTTCTTTAACATATTTTTTGTAATCAAGGACAAAAAGAAAACTCATCCTTGGCAGCTTTTTTTGGCTTCTCCACATGAACTGGGCTTGAAGTAGAGATGACATTTGTAGCAGTCTGCATGGTTATTCCAGTTTAGTGTTTAAAAAACTAAGATTCAGTAATTCTTTAGTTTATGTGTCATTCTGCATCTTCCTTCTAGAACTTAGCTATTTGGCAACCTCAGCCCTCTTGAAGACAGGGGAAATCCAGGAAATAATCTTCACTGCCCCCACCCTGTCACACAGCAGTCTTGTCTTCCTAAGAAGACATAAAAATTCACAGGGTTTCCCCAGTGGCGCAGTGGTTGAGAGTCCGCCTGCCGATGCAGGGGATACGGTCCGGGAAGATCCCACATGCAGCGGAGCGGCTGGGCCCATGAGCCATGACCGCTGAGCCTGCACGTCCGGAGCCTGTGCTCCACAACGGGAGAGGTCACAACAGTGAGAGGCCCGCATACCACAAAAAAAAAAAAAAAAATTTACAAAGTTTAGTACTAGATTTAGCTTATTTTATTGATGACAGTTGTTTACACCCTCACATAGGGCCTATCTTCTTATATGTACTCTATCTATCCTCTTGACTTTTCACTTTGCCTGAGTAGAATTCCTCCCCCTAGTCTAATAACGTAACCCACTTTCCCCCATTCCACGTGAGCCTGGAAGAACTGTCAATCATGGCACTCCACTCCTGGCTAAGGGTTGGGCATGAGACCTTAGTGAAGCAATAAGAATTCCTGTCTTCCTGGACTTTGTGATTGGTTCAGGGGTGTGCACTTGACTCAAGCATGGCCAATCAGAATCTTTCCATGAGATCTGCAGAGGGCTTCCCTTCCTTGTAGATTGTGAACACTGGAGATGTTTGCTTGGGGCAGTCGAAGACACGATCCTTATCTTGTAGAGAAGGCCTAACTGAGAATAAGGCCAGCTCACAGAGGCAAGAATAGAATCAAAGGGAGAGACCTAAAATGTTGGAGTCCTGGATCCAGCTGTGCTTGAAGCTTGCCATATCCTGATCTTCTCTGTTACATGAGACAATACATTCACTTTTGGCTTAAGCCAGTTTGGATTGGGTTTTGATCACGTATAATTGAAAGCATCTTGACTACTACAATAAATATTATGGGGACAGCTTTAATAAATGACTGCTGCCTGCAATTAGGGGGGCAGTAAAATTATCAAAATAGAACGATATGAAAGCACAGCATCTGTGGCTATATCGTGAAGGGACAAATATTTTATTTACCTCTTTAGGCCTTTAGGACTGTACATGCCAAGCTGTCGGTCACAACATATTGGGTGGATCATGAAATCAATTTACAGGGACATAAATGGCATTTGTTAAAAGATAGAATAGAATACAAAATAGAGAGTATGTCACCATAGTAAAGGTAAGTTTGATTTCCCACCATTTTATTTCAGGTATCTGTGTAAGTATATATGTTCTAGACAGGGATATAATTTTTTTTTTTACAGAGGGGTATGATCAAAACATTTGAAAGTCACCACTTAGAACAAAACTGCATCACAACGCTGAATAAAACAGAAGAATCAAAATATTTAGCACATTATTATTCCTGTGTTCCAAGTAAAGGTGGCTGCCCATTTTCCATAACTGCTCCTTCAGTCCTGACCTTGCTAGGTATGCATGTGGGGGGAGGATGGGTAGGAGTCATGCATGGAATTAAAGCAGTTAAGTAAAGGTATCAGGCTCTTCTAGTTTAAGACTGCTTCCTCTGAGTTATTTATTCAGTTGCAGTTCATCTCTTTCTCGGGGTTGTTTTGGCCCCTGGTCCTCCCCCTTACTGTAAGGGGTGGAGGAGAGAAGCAGCTTGCCTCAGCTCTCCAGGGCAGGAGAGAGAGTCTGGAATGCACATGCAGTTCTCCAGATCTTCACTGTTACCTTTCGCCGGGGCGCTGGTCCACTGAAGAAGTCTTTAGTTGGCAAGCACATGAGGTATTCTCCCTTTCCTGGCCCTGCTTTGGCTCTCACTGGGGCTATGAATATCCCCACCCTGCCCCCACCCCTGCCACCCGCTGCCTCACGTCTAGCTTGTCTTGGGCCGTGGTGGACCCCTGGCCCTTGGCTACAGGGTAAATCACCCTCAACACAGAAAGCCCGCCAGCCAGCATCATCAACCATTTTCCATGTTTCTCCATTCAGTATGAGGGACCTTTTAGATCCCTCCACAATACACAGGCACCCAAGAGAGTTTCCGGGATGCTAGCTCAATCTCTCTCTTTGCCTGTTCACCCTCACCGCCATTTTAACTGGCTTCCTCACGTTGGAGCAAGACCACACATCATGGCTGTCTCTCCCAAGAGTCCCAAATAGAGAAAGGGGCAAACCCTACTCTGCTCTTGACTTTACTCTGAATTTTCTGACACCTTCCCATCTCTCTGTTTTCTCTGGGACTTGGGTTTGGAAAGGAGCAACCAGAACATACCTGTCTCACCAGTTGCTTCTTAAATGTGTACCCTGCTGTTACCCATACTCCACTGGGGCCCAATGGGGGATGCTTTCCCTTTTTCCCATGGGTCAAGGTCTTTCCTTACATGATTTACTGAGTTATTTCTACCAATGACTTACCATAAGCCTGAAGTCACACAGACATAGCTCTTAATGAGTAAAGGAGAGCTTAAGGAATTTTAAAAATCCTCAAGATTCTCAAGACCATTGTCTCTCTATGGACTTAAAAAGAAAAATGCCATATTGGTAGTCTAAACCAGGACATTGACCTTTTCTTTCTCTTTTTTTCCTGTTTTAACAAACTCTGAACACCCTGAGGAAAATGGATGCCCTTGGCTGGCTAGGGGAAAGGCTACAAAAACTGAGATATGTTGTTTAAATTACTGACATAATTTAATAAATATTATCCTTTTACAAGAACAATTTATGTTCATAATTATCATCACATGTGGTGGTCAGCTTGAAATACACTTAGGTATTTTAAATACTTAGTTTCTGTACACATAAACACACATATACATTCTTGGTATTTCCACCCTGAGATTTTGGGATAATTCTTCATCTTTATTTATAAGAGTGGGTGGGCTTTTATGAGTATGGAAATAGCCCTACTTCTCTGTCCAATAAAAGAAATTTCTAGGCAGAAGACAAAGAAACTTTATTCTTCTAGACCAGTGGTCAGCAAACTTTTGCTGTAAAAAATGCCTAATAGTAAATATTTTAGGCTTTGTGGGCCATATGGTCTCTGTCGTAACGATTCAACTCTGATGTTGTAGCACAAAAACAGCCATAGATGAACATAAATGAGTGGACATGGCTGTGTTCCAATAAAACTTTATTTATGGACACTGGAATTTGAACTTCATGCAATTTTCAATTGTTATAAAATATGCTTCTGAGTTTTTTTCAACCATGAAAAACATAAAAATCATTCTTTAATTGTGGGCTATATGCAACAGGTAGCAGGCTGGATTTGGCCTCCAAATCATAGTTTGCCAGCCCCTGCCTTAGATACCCTTTTTAAATTTAGATTTTTTCATTTCCTCTCTCCTCCCATTTAGGATGCAAGTTATTGCAGCAATGGCAGCAACCAAGGCCAGTTTTACTAACTTTACCACCCCTTCCTTACCTTTTGGCATGTAGAGGAGAAATGCTGTCATACACCTGCACTAACAATGAGTTTGTGACCTGGACATTTTGAGGGACATCCTTCTGGATTTGCAAACTACAGTCAACTGACCCACAGAAACTGCTAAAGACAAGGGCCATGGTTCTCAATGCCTCCTCACCAGTCCCCTGAGTTCCTTTCCTGGTTGCACACTGAATGACAGAGGCCAGATCACGGAGGACTCTGCAAAAATGCAAGAGACGAAGGTGGTGCAAGATTAGTCTGCTGAGACCTTCATCTTTGCTGATCTGGAGAGTATCCCTGCCAAAACAATGTCCCTGTGGCTGGTCATTGGAATTTTTTTTTAATTAGTTAATTAATTTATTTATTAATTAATTTATTTATTTTTGGCTGCGTTGGGTCTTCGTTACTGCATGGGTTTTTCTCTAGTTGCGGGGAGCGGGGGCTACTCTCTGTTGTGGTGTGCGGGCTCCTCATAACAGTGGCTTCTCTTGTTGTGGAGCGTGGGCTCGAGGCACGCAGGCTTCAGCAGTTGTGGCACACAGGCTCAGTAGTTGTGTCATGCGGGCTCTAGAGCACAGGCTCAGTACTTGTGGCACATGGGCTTAGTTGCTCCACGGCATGTGGGATCTTCCCAGACCCGGGATTGAACCCACGTCCCCTGCCTTAGCAGGCAGATTCTTAACCACTGCACCACTAGGGAAGTCCCTGGAATTATTATATCTTGTGTTTTTGGCCAACTCATAAGAAGAAAAGTGAATCCAAGAGTAACATAGAAGGAATCATTCAAATACCAAGATCTGGATCTGATTCCTTAACATCCACGTCACAATGTGTCATGAAGAAAAGTTTGCATCATAATCCTTATGCAACCTGTTTAAGAAAAAAAATAAGTGTATGACACAATTAGAAAATGTTCCAATCCAAATAGTTGAAATGTTCACTGTTTTGTTATTTTAAATCAGCTGTCTGGAATATTCAGCTGTCCAAAAGAAGTCATCCTGAGCAGGTCTGGGATAGCCCTACTTTACTGTAAAATTGCCTTCTGGGAGACTTGTCACTGTCTCTCAGAGTGTAGGATTTGCCAGAGTCACTTATGGCAGTGTGTGTGAGGTTAGATACAACTAATTTTTATATAACACTATTTTTATTACCCAAAGAAAATTCTAACTAAATAAACCAATGCGTGAAACATAATTCCTCACCAGAATTATACTGGCCATCAGCCTCCTGGCCATCATTCATTTTCACATTACATAATTTAATTGAATGAAAATATCCTAACATCTTGATGGCATAGCTAGACCTCAGAGCCTTCATTATAAGAAGGAAAAATAAGAAAAGGAATAAGCAAAGAAATAAGGGAAAATATTCACACAAGAAACACTCTGTTTAGGAGAATATTATATAAAATTGATGATAACTAGTGAATTTGGCGTTTTTGATTCACTCAGGGTAACTTTGTGATCACCTTTTTGTCAACAAAACATTAACTTATTTGCATTAAGCTTTGGTGTAGATTTTTTTTAATTCCCTTGAATATAAAGGTCACAAAGTGACAGTTAATTTTATAATACACTCTTTGGTGTGGAGGGTCTTTCTGAATAATGCTTAAATTCCTACTTTGTGTTAGGTACTGTGGTACCTGTTTGCCGTGTGTTACCATATTTAACGGTCACATCAACCCTATGAGAAGATTCAGAATGTAAGTAAGTTGCCCAATGTGCCATGTTCTCACCCACTCCAGAGTCTAAATTCATCCTCTGGGTGGTCTACTCACTATGAGTCTGCTGCAGTGAGAATAGGGAATAATTTAGTTATTCAATTGGCTGTTCTATTTATGGGATACAAAAATTCAAGTTGATTCCTTTCTTCCAATAAATAGAATATCTCTTTTGTTTTTACTCAATTCACCCAACATAGTTTGAGAGTTAATATATTGATTAGCTTCTACTTGGGGAGCCCAGGTCCCACACAGTTCTTAAGTCACAGGGCAAATTTGCAGAAAGCTAAGAAATTAGACTTCTCAAACAGCCCCTTCATACTGAACATTGTGCATACCTTAGGTTGGCTGACAGTCTAAAACGTATTAGCGTTGGAGGAGGTGTCTTTCCATAGTTTCATTTTTTAATTAAAAAGCTCAGATTTCAAGGATCAGAACTGAATTAAGTTTTCATCCTTGGATATTTCTTTCTTCAGTTAAAAACAATTTTTTTTCAGTAACAGATTGGTTATATAGTATATTAAAGTTGACTTTGGGGATTTCTTCTTTCATTCACACTTGTGTAATACTCAACTCTCACTAAATGTTGTGGGTTGAAAAATGATTGGCCTCTAGAGGAGAGTTGTTATGTAGAAAGAAGAAAAAATAGACGTCCAAATAAAAGGATCTGATAACTTATGTCTAGCTAGAGATCATTTTTCCCCGAAAGAGGGCAGAAAACATTCTGTGGAAAGGCCATGAGCTTGGTCATGAAGGGGCAATGGGGTAAAGGGGCACCTGAGAAGCTGGGGAGAGAGATGGAGACAGGTGTACAAGGCTAAGGAATTTTCATTTTATTCAGAACATGCTGGGAAGCCATTAAATGATGTTTATCAGGGAAAAGGCACCTATAAGATTCACATTTTTTTTTTTTTTTTTTTTTTTTTTTTTTTTTTTTTTTTTTTTGTGGTACGCGGGCCTCTCACTGTTGCGGCCTCTCCCGTTGCGGAGCACAGGCTCCGGACGCGCAGGCCCAGCGGCCATGGCTCACGGGCCCAGCCGCTCCGCGGCATATGGGATCCTCCCAGACCGGGGCACGAACCCGTATCCCCTGCATCGGCAGGCGGACTCTCAACCACTGCGCCACCAGGGAGGCCCAAGATTCACATTTTTAACAGGTCACTCTAGGCACTAAATCTAGTGATTCTGTAGGGGATACAGTAGAAGGTATGGAGTTGGAGAAACAGAGACTGGGTGGGAGTTTCTGAGTAATCCAAGAGAAATTACTCAGGCCAGACGTGGAAAAACTGAGGGAGATATGTTTGAAAGTATATTTAGGGTAACAGCCAGGTCTAGTTTAGTGGCATTTCCACTAAAAAGCAAATACAAGTCCACGTGTAGATGCTCTGCCAGGTCCTCCACTATAAATCAAGAAGATCATGCATAAAACATAATTTTCAATGCATTACTGGGATCTCAAGATGAGGCAAAATTTTTGAGAGAAAAAAAGAAAGAAAACTGTAGCAGTAACACATGCAAAACTTGCCATCAAGTCCTGTCTTGGTGAGTCCAAGCCTTGGACTAGTTGCAAGGATAGAGAGCTGAACTGCAAGCCCTCACATTAGGTTGGGAAAAACTAGAAGGAGGCTAAAATTGCCACAGGTATTTTAGATCCCCTGGCAAATGAATATCCTCTCAGAAAAAAAAAGTATCTTCAAGCAAATATGACCTTACCATAAAGACAAACAAACACACTTAGGAGGGAAAATGCCGTAAGTGAGAGTCAGCAGATACAACAAAATATAGACTTAGACCCCCTAATACTTCAGAACTTGGAATTATCTGATACAGAATATTTTTTAAATGTATATGTTGGATTTTTAAAAAGAAAGGTGGAATTTAAAATAAGCAGTCAAGAAGAGACAAGCATATTAAAATTAACAGGTAAACTTAAATAATCAAATATAACTTTTTCAAAGTAAAAATTATTATAATATAAAACGTAATCGGGCTTCCCTGGTGGCGCAGTGGTTGAGAGTCCGCCTGCCGATGCAGGGGACACGGGTTCGTGCCCCGGTCCGGGAAGATCCCACATGCCATGGAGCGGCTGGGCCCGTGAGCCATGACAGCTGAGCCTGTGCGTCCAGAGCCTGTGCTCCGCAACGGGAGAGGCCACAACAGTGAGAGGCCCACGTACCGCAAACAAAACAAAACAAAAAAGAAACAAACAAACAATGATAAACACAAACACAATCAACTTTTAAGAAAAGGAGAAAAAAATTAATGATAAAAACGAGTTCATATATGTCAATAATCACAATAAATGTAAATTAACTAAAACAACTGAAGATTTTTTTGACTGGAAGAAAAGACAACTAATTATAGTCTCTTTACAAGAGATGCACTTAAAACATAAGGACTTACAAATGTTGAAAGTAAAAAGATTTATTTTAAAGGTGAGGTAAATATTAACTTTATAAAGCTGGTAAGGTTATAGTAATAGCAGACAAAGTAAACTTAGAGATGAAGGCATTAATGGGGAATGAGATGGTAACTATATTTTGATAAATTCACCAAGGATACAGAATAATTCTAAACTTGTATGCACTCAATAATGAAACCTTCATGTACCTAGAAAAAAAAATCAATAGAACCACAGAAGAATATTGACATATAACATATTGGGAGATTTCAACACATCTATCTCAATGATTCAGAATTCAAAAATATAATAAATCTTTGTGAAAATTTGGAAAGTGAAAACTTGAAAAATACACAATCAGTTTGATTTACTAGGCAGTTAAAAAAAAAACCCTATCTTTAACAGTTAAAGAAAACACAATATTAAAAAAAATTACACCATCTTTCTCAATACATATAAAATATTTCAAAACTCGACCACATACTAATTCAAAACTCATCTCCGAACACTACAAATTTCAAAGACTGAATATTATATAGACGATAGTCTATAAAATTTTTTTCATGAAATTCAATAAATGTTACTGGGACAACTGATTATCCATATAGGAAAATAATTTCATAGGATTTTTACCTCACACCATATGTATTAATCAAAGACACCAGGAAATAAATGGTTATGCAGCAGGTCTGTAATTCATTCTCTCTAGTTGGGGAATGAGGAGAAATGACTCCAGGAAAAAAAGAACAGGGTCTAAATCTCCTTGTAAACATACTCATGACAGACACCTTGGCAAATGAATTAATGGAATTTGTGAATGGAAAGGTCCTTATCCTGCTTTTTAGCAGGATATATCTATTGTCTAGAATTGATCATGGTAAACAAACTTGAGATCTGTGGATTGGTGGGGCATAGATGGAGACATTTTATTTTCAAAATGACCTCCTCCTGTATAAGTGACATGAATCTCACACACTGCTTAGAGACTTCTTATATTAATCTGGGCCCAGGGTGCATCCAATGTGATAAGAAAGGATGTGAAGAATGATGTTAATGGTCTCAGACCTCCCGCTGCTTCACCTATGCTTCAAAGTTACCTGTATCCTTTAAATTATCAGTAAAGCTTAACAGTGGATGAGATTTCGGATTCATATGAGTCTGATTTGAGAATCTGATCCTTTGTGTTATCTCAGACACCATATAGAAGGGAGAGAGAGAAAGATTTGAAGATGTTACCCTGCTGGCTTTGAAGATGCAAGAAGGGGCAATGAGCCGAGGAATGCAGGCAGCCTTTGGAAGCTGGAAAAGGCAAGGGAACAGCTTTTCCCCTAGAGCCACCAGAAGGAATGCAGCCCTGCTGATCCATTTTACACTTCTGATCTTCACAACTGCAAGACTTTTTTTAAGTTGTTTTGAGCTACTAAATTTGCGGTAATTTGTTACAGCAGCAATAGGAAATGAATACACTGTAAGAAGGAGTCAAGAAGTTGGGACCATGAAGTCCTACACAGATGCAACAATATTGGTTAAGGTGTTAATTCCTAAGTTAAGCTTAATGAATATGTATTTTATAATTATGCTTCATAACTTACATAACTCATGTTCTTTTTTTTTTTTTTTTTTTTTTGCAGTACGCGGGCCTCTCACTGCTGTGGCCTCTCCCGTTGCGGAGCACAGGCTCCGGACGCACAGGCCCAGCGGCCATGGCTCACGGGCCCAGCCGCTCCGCAGCATGTGGGATCCTCCCGGACCGGGTCACAAACCCGTGTCCCCTGCATCAGCAGGCGGACTCTCAACCACTGCGCGACCAGGGAAGCCCAACTCATGTTCTTTTTTAAAGTATCAAGTATTATACTGAAAAACTGAGACATACACACACAAAGGTGAATGCAGAAGGGCAGTAGGTTTAGGAAGAGAATAATGAGGTTTTTTTGTTTCCCTACATGTTGTCTTTGAGATACTGATGGAACATTCCAGAAGAGAGGTTCAGCAGGTGGAGAGAGGAATCAGGAGCTTGGGAGAGATCTGGAATCCTCATCCTCTGGTAATTGAGTCAGTGAGTGAGTTACAAAGCCCTAGGATGAGCCTCCATTTAAGGACGGAAGAAACCCACAAAGGCAACTGAGGAGTATGCTCAGATGGAAGAAAACACAGGGAGAATAATTGATGTGTCATTTAAATATTTAGTAATTTATGTGCATATATTTTTAAATTCATAGTGGTGTTATTATCGAGAAGCACAGTGATAACCCTCCTGGCAAAGTATTGGTCATTTCAGACATACCAGAACCTGGGTGGATCTTACTGATCTTCCAGGGAGGCCCAGACTAGCGCTGCTTGGCCTTTCCTGAAACCTCAGCCAGCAGGCTCCTGGAAGAGAGGGGGCTGGTGGTGCTGGGCATTGCGGGCATCTGCTGTCCCGCTCCACTTACAGCAGAACACAGTCACTTTGAAAGTACCCACTTTCTTACCTTTGACCCATCACATTTATCTGCAAGGATGTATCCACACCTGAGATAGAGATTTCTGGACGAAAAAGTAATTGTGGAAGTAGCCACTCCTCTCAAATTTTAGGCAAGTGACCCAACACTGTGAAATCATCCATGCTGTGCTGCTGTCCCATCTGTCTTGTGTGTGAGCAGGACTCCAAGCTTCCAGGCTTGGCTTTTCACAACACTGTTGTCTTAGGACACATCCATTCACTTCTCAGATCTGCAGGCGAAGTAATAGGCATAGGGAATTATGAAAATTACAACCAATTCTACAGAAAATCAAAATAATTGTGGGTCATGGTGGGAGCGCTGTTTACATATGGCACTGAAATGAATATTTTACACTTTGGATGTGCAGACCGTATGGGGTTAGGAGTTGCTTCATTTTATTTTGTTTTTAAAGCACACTGTGTGTTTAGTCCTTGTCACTTTCAGTCTGACCACACTGGGACTGCAAAATGCAACATCTGCTCTCTAAAGCATCATGCCAGTGCTCCAAAAGTCTACAAAACATCCTGGGCTTCACTGCCATTGAAGGATATTCATCTCTGAGGGGGAATAAATTAGCAGCTTGACTTCTTAGCATTCACAAACATTTTAATAGTGATAACCTGTGGATGTTTTCTTTCTCTTATCTACAAATCAATCTTATTTCCTTGTCTTTCAAGGTCTGACCTAAGGAAAGTGTCTAAGTTAGAGTAGGAACATAGACATTTGTAATAAATAAATACATATGAACATGTTTTAATAATTCAATTATAAAATTCGAAAGAGCAAAATACATTCCCCAGGGACTTCATTATCCCCCTTAACCAGCACTTGAAATTAAGAATTGAATGTCGTATTAACACTGTCTCTACATAAACTCATATAGGAAACAGCATGGTGCCATCTGTTGGTGAATTCTTGGGTACTGCTAGTCCCTTTAATATTTCAGGATATTGAGATTATCTTTACTCATTCATTCAGTTATACTAACACTTACTATGCGCCTGAACCTACACTAAGTACTATGGAAATTAAGATAAGACATGATGACCAAAATTTAATACGAGTTGGGCATTTGTGTTCTATTCCAAAGTTAGAGAATTCCACACACTTCTACTGCAACACAGATGATGTCACAGTATTATATTTTAGGGAACTGTGTACAGTCCATTATGTTAGTCATTTTAGTAACCCTAAACACAGATTTGGTAATCCCTAGACCTTTTTGTTCACAATGATTCTGTGGGCCGAGCAAAACACGGGTACCCATTTAAAATTTTTAGCATTCCTCAATTCTGATTAAATAAAATTAGAATTATCTTGCTAGCTAATAGATATTTACAAGATGATTTATTTAGGTCAAAAGCTCAATAGAGAATAAAAAACAAATAGCTGTTGTAAAAATATATTTCCCATTAAATTAAAAAAATCCTTCCTTGAGCCCCCATTCCCCAACATCTCAATTATTTTGCTTCTCTGCAAATCAAAATTTCTTGAAGGAGTAGTCTATAGTTGATTTTTTAATAATCTCCTCCAGTCAGCCTTTTGTGCCCCCCTACACACACACACACACACACACACACACACACAAACTCACATACAGAAACCATCAAGTTCACTAACAGTCTCCATGTTGCTAAATCCAACTGCCAATTCTCAGTCTACATTGTACCTAACAACCTCTCAGCAGCCTCTCATACAGTCGCTTGCTCTCTCTTTCCAAACACATTTTTTTTCACTTGGTTTGTAGAACACTTCACTCTCCTGGTTGGTCTCCCTTTGAGGCTACTTCTTTTTGAGGCTTTTTCAAAGGATTACCCCTCTCTCCAAAACCTCTAAGTCATAAACTATTTCCAAGGGTTCAATCCCCAGACATTTCTTTTTTATTACACTCTCTCCTATTCAATAGGAAGCAAATGCAAGGCACATATGTAATTTTTAATTTTCTAGTAGCCACATTGTTAAAAAAGAAAAAAGAAACAAGTGAAATTAATTTTCATGACATTATGTCAGTATATCAAAGTATTATCATTTCAGCATGTAATCAATATTAAAACTGTTCAGTTATTTTACATTTTTGTACCAAGTCTTTGAAATATGGTATGTATTTTACATTTATAGTACATCTTAATTCAGATGCTACACTTTCATAAAAAATGTCTGGTCTCCATTTCATAGGAAATGCCCGATTTTATAAAATTTACAGTTAAAAATTATTGCTAAGTTTTTCTGAGCATACTTAAAAGTTTTCCAATAACTGAATCAAGTGTTTATTTTTACATTTAAATTTAAATTAATTAATACTAAATAAAATTCAGTTCCTTGGGCTTCCCTGGTGGCGCAGTGGTTGAGAGTCCGCCTGCCAATGCAGGGGACACGGATTCGTGCCCCGGTCTGGGAAGATCCCACGTGCCGCGGAGCGGCTGGGCCCGTGAGCCATGGCCACTGAGGCTGCACGTCGGGAGCCCGTGCTCTCCAGCGGGAGAGGCCACAACAGTGAGAGGCCCGCGTACTGAAAAAAAAAAAAAAATCAGTTCCTTGGTTCCCTAGCTACATTCTAAGTGCTCAATTGCCACATGTGGCTACTAGTAGCTAGCATATTGGAAAGCACAGCTCTAGATATGATGTTTGTTTTATGGATTTAAATCACATCTACGTGCCCCAAATTAGATCTCCAGCATGGAACTCTCCCCTGTCCAAATGCTTATTCAACATTTTACTTAGATATCTAATAGGCAAATCAAATGTAATATTTGATTTTGTTTTGGCATCCCTCCCCACTTGTGCCTACCCCTGACAGGGGAGATCTTTGATTTCTCTTTTTCTCTCACACTGCCACAGTCAGTTCATCAATTCTACTTTTAAATTAAATTATATTCAGAACCTGACCATTTTTCACTCCTTCCATTGGGCCCCAGTCAAGCCATGTCATCTCTCTCCTAGACCAGTGCAGTCGTTCCTAATGTCTCTCAGCTTCTACCACCCTTGTCCTCCTACAAGCCATCCTCCACATGGCACTATAATGAAGGTATAAAATGAAAATCAAATCATCTCTTCCTGATTCAAAACCCATCACTGTCTCCCTGTCACTCTTTTAACAATATGTTCAGGTCCTGTGTGATCTAGCTCCTGAATCCATCTCCAATCTCACCTCTGGCCCCTCTGCCCCTAGCCCATCACTTTCCAGTCCCACTGGCTTTCTTGATCACGTCAAGCTCATGAGGTTCCAACAGCCTGGTACTCTCTGCCTCTGCTGTTTGTGTGGCTTACTCCGTCATTCCAGGCTCTGCTCACCTGTCCCCTGGCCATCCTACCCAAATAGCCACCCTCCTCCATCCCACACTCCCAACCCACTTGGTCCTCTTTCTGCCACTTTATTTTTCTTCCCAATAGCCATCACTACCTGAGAGCCTAGCCTAGGTTTGGTTATTATCTGGCTTCTTATCTAGGCTTCCCTCAAGCTCCTTGAGGGCAGAACCTGAAATGTTTCCTTCGTTGCTCTGGAGATTTCTGGTTCCACATGTAAGGAACTTAGAAGTTGCCATTGTGTTATAACAACAAGTAAAAAGCTGAACAGACTAAAAATCAACAATCCTCTTGGACCCATAAGGGAGGGGAGCACCCAGGGTAAAACACTGTCCCCAAGACTGGAAAGACCAACAGGTGAATACAGGGAGTCACAGCTTAGTGGAGCAGAGACTCAGGAGTGGAAACCACCATGGAAACCAGGGCCAAGGTAGGAAAACTGGGACTGCAATTGATGAATTGCTGGCAGCTATATGCAGAGAACTCTGGAAGCTACCAACTCGGTGAGGGGGGGTAAGAGGCAGTCCCTGGGGAGGAGGGGCACAATAGACTGGATGGACAATGTCAAAATGCTTATAGCAATTATTTCTTGTTGACACTTAAACTCTTTTTAAAATATTTTTAAAAACTGGCATGGCATACATGATTTCTAAATCAGGGAGAAATATGATCAATAAATATATTATTCTTTTTAAAAGGGACATCCTATTACAATGGCTCTCAACTGGGACAATATTGTTTCTTCACCCCACCCTAGGACTTTGGGAAATGTGGGTGGGGATTGTCACATTGACTGGGATCCATATTGGCATTAGGGCCAGGATATTAAAGTTCTTCAGAACAAAGAATTATCCCACCCAAAATGCCAAGGCATTCCTATTGACAAAATTGCATCTAACTCATCTATTTTTTTTAATTTTATTTATTTATTTATTTATTTATTTGCGGTACACGGGCCTCTCACTGCTGTGGCCTCTCCCGGTGCAGAGCACAGGCTCCTGACGCGCAGGCTCAGCGGCCATGGCTCACGGGCCTAGCCGCTCTGCGGCATGTGGGATCTTCCCGGACCAGGGCACGAACCCGTGTCCCCTGCATCGGCAGGTGGACTCTCAATCACTGCGCCACCAGGGAAACCCTAAGTCATCTATTTTTACAATTAAGCATGTTGAGGCCCAAAGAAGTGAGGTGCCCAAGGTAACACAGCAAGTTAGTTCTAAGTCAAAATTATAGTCTAGCTCTTCTGGTTCCCAGTTCAGAGCTTTTTCCACTTTCCTACTTCATGGAAAAGGTGGGATTTGAGATGGGTTAGAAGAATTGGTAGTGCAGTAGGCAGGATAATGGCCACCCAAAGATATCAGGTCCTAATCCCTGGAACCTGTAAACGTTATAAGCCTGAAACTGATTAAAGGAAACCTCATTTAAAATGGAGTTGGGAGGCCAGAAGGGGGCGCTCTCACAGATTACCTCTCAATGTCAGTTACAGACCCCAACAGGAAGAGAGGTACCTGTCATTCCCAGCCGGAAGGTTCCTACTTTACTACCTGAGCAGGAGGAAGGAAGATGCTTTGCTCACCCAGCAACAGCCCAGCCAATGAGAGACTGTCACAACTCAGCCAATGGAAAGCCACTATGCTTTGAACTCCCAGTCTTTTCCAATGGACTTTGTTTATAACAGCCCCTCCCAATGGTTGCTCTCCTTTATTCCTCCAGACTAGCCCATAGTCTTTGCTATAGCATGCTTGTCCGGAACTGCAATTCTCTGCTAGTCCCAAATAAACCCATTTTGCTGGTCAAATAACTGGTAATAAAACTGGCTATTTTATTTTTAAGGTCAATCTGAGGAAAAAGGGTCTTTGCAGATGTGATTAAATTACAGATCTTACCATGGGGAAGTTAGCCCAGATTATCTGGCTGGGCCCGAATCCATTCACAAGCGTCCTTATAAGAGAGAGGCAGAAGGAGATGAAACACACAGAAGAGAGGCAATATGACCATGGGGCAGAGGTGGGACTGACATGGCCACAAGTCGAGAATGACCAGCAGGGGAGAGATAAATTGGGAGATTGGGATTGACATATACACACAACTATAGATAACTAATAAGGACCTACTGTGTAGCACAGGGAACTCCTCTCAGTACTCTGTAATGACCTATATGGGAAAAGAATCTAAAAAAGAGTGGCTATGTGTGTATGTATAACTGATCTGTTTTGCTGTACAGCAGGAATTAACACAACACTGTAAATCAACTATACTCCAATAAAAAGTTTTTTTAAAAAAGCGACCAGCAGCTCCCAGAAGCTGAAAAAGCATGGAATGAATTCTCCCCTAGAGTCTCCCAAGGGAGCATAGCCGTGCTGACATCTTGATTCAGCCTAAAGAAACTGATTTCAGATTTCTGGCCTCCAGAACTCCGAGAGAATAAATTTCTGTCATTTTGAGCCACCATGTTTGGAGTAATTTGTCACAGCAGCTTCAGGACACTAATATGAGTTAGATTTGACAAGACCCCAGGAAGCACATGGTGAGATGGAAATAGGATCTGAAGAGATATCATGAGCGAAGAAATAATGGTTGGAATGACTGCTGTCAGGGAACAGTGAAAAGACCAGCTAACAGCTGAAACTGCTGTCCATGGAGTACAGTGAAGACACAGTCTTCCTGTAGTGTCTCATAATTCCTCGGCATTTGTAAAGGTTAACAAATGCAGGGCACTAAAACTATCAGAAAGCTTGATGCAATATGCTGGTTTCTATTGCTTTCTTATATTTGCTTTCTGTGAAATATAAACTACACACACTAAATATGTAAAACATAACAAGTTGAAATCTTATGTATACATTTCTTCTCCACTGAAAGGCAATTTACATAAAGTGCAAACATAAACATCTGTGTATATCTCCAGTAATATATTAAAGTGACATTGATGTTCTCTTTAACCAAAAATGTACTTATGTATTCAAAATGACCATTTACATAGAATTTGGGGCAAAACACACATTTTTCCCATGGAAATTACCCTAATATGTCTTAAAATGTGTAAACATAACCTAGATATATCAGAGTGCTATTTGTGAAATATCACACATGTTCAGTGCTTACCCAAGTAATTATGTTTTACAGCTTTTAAAATGGCATATATCTCTGAACGAACACACACACACACACACACACCAGGTCAGAGTTCAGATTTGAATATAATGTTTTTCTGGTTCCTTCTTTGGATAATTAAGACACTGAGAATTTTAATCAACTTTTCCAAGCATAAAACTTGCATCTTTTGGTGGTAGAAAAGCGGTACAGGTTTTATCACATATCATTTGAATCCCAGGGACTAAATAGCTTACTCATTCGGGTTCCTGTGACCCTTCTACAAGGACATAGAAGCAGTGTGCTCAGAGTCAGCAGCGCTACCATTCACAAAGCCACCTTCATGCAATAAAACCCCTCAATTATAGATGGTATCAAAACTTGATGGTGAGTATTTTCCTTACCTTTACTTTCTCCGCTTACTTAAAATTAATTTTCTCCATTCTCTTCCATCTCCTCCTCTCCTACCGAGTCCTGTGAATCACCAACACTATGAGTTGTCCAAAGCCTGTCTTGGTAGAGTCAGGGTGATGTAATGGTTAAGTGCCTGGGCTCTGAGGTCACATGGACCTATGCTTAGTTACTGACCTCCACACTTATTAGCAGTGTGACCCTTGGCAGATTAGTCACCGTGTTTGTTTGAGCCTCAGTTTCCTCATCTATGAAATGCGGACGATACTCTAGTGCCAAATTTACTGCGTTGTTATGAGGCATGAATGTGTCCTGAGCACATAGTGTGAGGGAAGGATCCAAGTGTAGCCCGTCACCTCCCCCGTGTTTCCAAGAAGAACCTGCGCTCCGTACAGGACGACCTGGCGAGCTCACAAATCTCACTGCATGCAAAGATCTCAGGGCACAGCTGGAACACCCCTGCTCTCTCTATATTAGACTCAGGCAAATTTTCTCTGGACTGCTTAGCTCTGCGTGCATCCATGGCCCTCAGAAATGCCCCCAGCTTTCTGTATGTCAGGCCTCACAGGACAAGGGTTGGGGTTCTCTTTTGCAGCACCAAGCGGTGTATGTATAACCACATCACCCATCTGAACTACATCATATCTGAATGGCATCAATTGTAAGAAATGCCACTGTTTTGGTACCAATAAGAAAGTAAAAACACCTCCAATTAAATTGTGACATGTCGTGATTGTAAGATACACACTGACTTCAGAGATATTAAATGTAAAAATAATGTGCA
This sequence comes from Mesoplodon bidens, assembly GCF_964165515.1. Classification (NCBI taxonomy): domain Eukaryota; kingdom Metazoa; phylum Chordata; class Mammalia; order Artiodactyla; family Ziphiidae; genus Mesoplodon; species Mesoplodon bidens. The sequence goes on from NC_138176.1 coordinate 145,780,686, forward strand.
GCCTAGAATCCATGAAATACAAAATTATTATAAGGAAAATGGATGTGTGCATAAGAAGGTCCTTGTGTCTTCTCTGATTAGATAGAGAAATGCTTTTTTATAGATGTCAAAATGAATTTAAATGTCAGTATGCATGAGCTTATAAATGACATCCAATTCTTAAATCCCCTCTAAATTACCCCTACAAAGTCACTTCCCACCGTCACATTCTGTCATTTTTACATATTTCCATTTGGTATCTGACTTTTGGTGCCATCAGTGGTTAATTTCCTTTTGGACACTTTTAATTTAAATAATCATTATTGCTCCCTTGCTCTCCTACCTCTACCTTCCTCCTATTTCAATGGTATTCAAAGACCAGAATCTCATTTTTTTTAAAAATCCTTGCAGTAAAGATGAGTTATCAGATGCTCAGTTTGCCTTTTAATGCTGGAATTCGTTATACATGATTATTAATTCCAGGGCTTCAGCCTTAGTTTGAGCTCCTAAGCAGAGTGGACAATCACCCCTATCTTTTCTTCCCTTTCCCTAGGGGGGTCCCTGCCAGCTTCTCTTGGGGCTGCTTCTTCTCAAAGGCAGCCCTTCATTAATAGGGGCTTTTCTGGACAGTGGATTTCCCTGTGATTAATCATCATGAACCAAGTTGGACCTTTGGCTTTCTGGCTCTTAGCTGAGTAGCCAAGACATTTCTGTAGACTGAGATAGTTGGCTTCAGTTCTAATTAATGATCAGTTGTTATCAGCTTAGTTTAGACTTTTTGCTCTCTGACTTTTTGGCTGGGTAGCCTAAACACTTCCCAGATCCAAAGAGCTGGCTGAAATTTATGTTCCTTTTTTTGGCACTGTCTTGATCATTCTGATGCTTTCCCGGATCTGGAAAGAGATTTTAATTGTTTACAGACTTGATTAATGGGTTTGCTGTTGCTGAGATAGTCCATCATTTATAACGATAAGAAACCAAAAAACAAATGAGCATGTTATATTGCTCTTCTGGGATATTTTGGTCAATCCTTTTTAAGGAGTTACTGTTTTCTTTCCTTCTCTATTACTATTAACTTACTAATAATTTCATTATAATTGATCTTTAAACTATCATTATTTCTAACTCCTTTCTCCCTATGGTATTTATTAGGCTGTAGAATTTCTTACTGTTGTTTCAACAGAGTATTTTTTCAGAGCCTCCTGGCAGTCTCTCTGAAGTTAACTGCTCACAAGAAAGTTTGGTATCGGTTTGCCTGCAAGCATTGGACATCCTTATGCTTCTTTAGCATCTATCACAAAGCTCAGTGAAATTGGCTTCTTACTGTCTATCCAATAAACAGATCCCTTAGACCCCATAATCACTCTTTGGTTAATTACTACATTTAACCAAGTAAGTAATCCCCATTTAAAGTGGAACCCCAAGTTCATTTTCACTAACGAGATTCACACTGCACTCTCAGCTTTTCATCTCAGTTCTAGTTCATGGCAGGGGCCCGTTGACATCCAGCTATTATTTATGAAGCCTGTTACTGTCGTGAATTAATACATTGTTAATGGAGCCTAGCTGTCCTCTGCTTTCCAAATACTTGGCTTAGATGAAAATATATGTTTTCCCTGCAGGAATTCTCTGTAGCTGCTTTCTTTGTTTCCAAGGGAAAAAGAATGAAAAAAGAAAAAATACAGTGTATTTGAGGGAGGTGATGGTGTCTGATTTTCTATTTTTAAAGTGATTTTTGTGCATCTAGTTTCATATGACATTTTCTTGATAATGACCCTAGAAGCCAAAGTTGCTCTCAGTTATGTCTGGTGCCTTAAATCAATAGACCTCTGCCTCTACAGTTTATTAATATCTATATGATTTCAGCTATCTTTATATCTTTTTTGTTGGACGTTAATAGAAATTTCACACATGATAGAAAGCATCTCTTTCTAAGTTGACCAATGACTGCCTTGGTCAGTCATTGGTCAGAGAAATTCTACGTTTCTTCCCCAGTCTCATTCTTTTTGACCTCTCTCCTGGGATTGATATTATTGACCCTTGAAACCCTTCCCTCCTTTGGTGTGAGTGACCCCACAAGGCCCTCACCCTCCTCCTCCCTCTTTAATCATTCTTTCTCTGTCTTCATCACAGACCCCCATGAAGTCCCCCCATCCTCTAATACTAGACCCCCAGGAACCTGTCACTATCTGTTAGCTTCTCTGTCCCTACACTTCTTCCTCGGGATTGCGCAGCCTCTTACAGCTTAACTATCACCTCTACACTAATTGATTCGTTATATTAAATTCAGTCCTCTCAGCTGAGTTCTGATTCACGTTTCTGTTTAGAGAATTTCCTCTTGGATATCCTGTTATCATCCCACTTTTCACTTATTCATTTGTTTAACCAATATTTGTCATGTGTCTGAGATGTGCCAAGTACGATGCTAGGCCCTGAAGCACAGTGACGATCAAAATACAACTTATGTTCTCCATGACCTGATCGTTCAGTAGAACTTCAGGTAAGGACACTATCAATTACTTATAAATCAAATCAAAACACAACGAAACACAACAAAAATCATGCTGCTCTTCTTGTCACCCAGATCTGCTCTGTTTCTCTTTTCCAAGTCTCTATTTACAATCAGCCCCTCATTCTCCCAGTCATTCAAGCTGTAATTCTCTGCCCTACCCTTTGAACATTAGTCAGATCTCTTCTGTAATAATCTATGTAAGAAACATCCTCAAATTTCAGCAGCTTACAAGCATTTATTTCATAATTAGAGGTCTGCCAATGAGTTGCAGCTCAGCTGATCTCCTCTGGGCTTAGCTGGACTGGGCTGGACTTTGGGTTGAGGTCTGCTCTTCACCCTTTGATGGGACTAAAGTAGTAATGGCTACCTGGGGCATACTCTACTTGTGGCAGGGGATGGACGTTTCAGGACGGTGGGTGGAAACTTGCCAAACCTCTTTTCCCCCCACCTATATTGAGATATAACTGACATATAAACTGTGTAAGTTTTAGGTGTACAACATGTTGATTTGGTACAATTATATATTGTGAAATGATTACCACCACAGTATTAGCTAGCACCTCCATCCCCTCACATAATTCCCATTTCTTTTTTGGGGTGAGAACATTTAAGATCTACTCTCTTAGCAACTTTGAAGTATGTAATACAGTCTTGTTAACTATAATTACTGTGTTGTACAGTGCTGTTGTCCTCACTGGTCAGTGAACTTTGGTAGCTGTTGTTGCTAGATTACCCAAAGAATGCCAAACAGAATGCTTTCCCGGGGCTGTAAAATGGACATTAAAAGAGTAACGTTTCCTCCCACTGGAGTTGCTGAGCTAAAAGGACCAAATGAAGGAGGAGAGAAGAAGGCCAACCCATAGAAGGAAGCGATGAATTGGCCTGACAATAGACCACTCGCCCGGCTCTAGGGGTTGGCATATGACCTAATGTCACCCTAATGGCTGTAAGGCTGGGAAGATCTAGTCCATTAGCAGACAGAAAGTCTTACTGTGAGATACTCAGGCTAAACACAAAATCCAGAAGATGGTGGAAGAGTTCTCAGCTCTTCCCCTTGAGTCTAACCTTGTGTCTCCTCTCTGGTTTCCCTCTGTCCTCCCTTCTCCGTAGTCCCTTGGGGTTTTTTTGGCTCTCCTCCTGCATCCCTGGCCTTGTTGTTATTGCTGCTGCTTCAGTTCTTACTTTGACTTCCATTCTGGTTTCCCTGAGGGAGCTGGAGCACGGAGCTACATAGCCTGTGCTTCTGAGGAAAGACTGGAGAGAAAAGCCCTCTCCTGGTCAGGCTTCAGAGTGAACCATCTACAGACAAATCTAGAGACAGAAATAAATTTCACTCAGCAGCACATTACTTTAATAAATCAAATTAAATCTGACTCCCACACCACATGCTCTAAGGTGGTGAGAAATTTAATTAGAACACTTTAATTAAAACAGTGGAGGACAATAAAGTTTAAGTTGGCAGCTTCTTGAGAATTTGGCTGGATTCAAGGGCATTTGGAAATTGTCAAGGTGGTCTTCAAATGTACTGGGTGACTGGACTCTGATGGCAAGCCAGACTCCAGTTTGTTGCTGGTGAAAAAGGTACATAAAACAGGACTTGGGGAAGCCCTGATTCTCACCCTGATCACACTGCTGCTTGCTGAGCCCCACTATCTAATGCCTGCAACCACAGTGGAAACTGATTGTGGGAAGGGACAACTGGCAATTTCTTTCCTATATATGCATCTGGTTGATGAATAGCTGGTAGAGGATTACTGGAGAAGAAAGCCCTATTCTCTTTTCCTCCTGACCACTGGTGAAATCCTCCCCTCCCCTGCTCAGGCCTCCCATCTGCTCTGGCAATCTGAGATTACTTCATTACAATCTCCAATGAAGACCCTGCTGTTTGTTTACAGAGTCAACATACCACATGATTGACATCTTGCCCGGGTCAGAGTAAAGAGATACCCTTTTCCTGATAGCTTTTCTTTTCTTCTACTGTTGTATTTAATTTGAAAACTCCTCTCTACACTTATGCCCATATGAATAATCGGACTGCCCCATACATGATCTTCTCAGGACTCTGTCTGAGGGGACATTATATGAAAAGACCCCCTCCCAGCCTCCCTTCCATGGAAAACAATTTTGTTGCTGGGATTTCAATGGAAGTTGACATGAAACGTAATTCTACATTTGGAGGGAGGAAAAACAAGACAAAACAAAAAAATAGATTAAGAACTCATGATTGTGATTTACTTTGGATTTCTAATATGAATATTTTAATTGCTTAATTTTCTTAGCTTTAAGAAAATAAAATAATAAAATAAAGATTTGTAACTTTGAGTCTCCTTCAAAGGGCTGTGCTTTGTGATTTCTTCTAAGAAGCTATATTCCTGTTTCCAACTATTCTTTCCCACCTTCTCTCCTCACCTCCAATTTTCTGTTCATCCTTTATCTTCCTCTTCTTAAATTAAAAATCATTAAAGGACCCCAAATTGCATTTATCTGCTTATCCCAAATAAATCCATCTCTGCTGGAGAAGTTTCTGGCAGTTTATTTGTTTTAAGGCAACAGCTGACATATATAAAGTCCAGAGGATGGTGAGAAATAATCTTTCTACTTATGAAGTCAACTTCTAGTCCATGAAGAGCCCCGGTTGGGTGGCATCTGAGAATGACCGTTTCTCTGGTCTTACCTTCCTTTATTCCCCCACTGTCCTTTCCGTCTTTTCTCCTCATCCCTTCCTTCAGGTCCATGCCTCACCGTAGACAATAACATCTCATCTTCACCATGTGTTGTTGGAGAAGGCTTTTAGCTCTTAATATTTTTCAGAGTAGTACTACCAAAGCAATTCAAAATACAGCTGATCCTTGAACACCTTTGAATTGCATGAGTCCGCATACATGCGGATGTCTTTCAATAGATAGGTATTACAGTACTACATGGTCTGAGGTTGTTTGAATGTGTGGATGAGGAAACCCAGAGAAGGAGGGCCAACTGTAAAATTAAATGCGGAGTTTTGATTACTGAGTGTCAATACCCCTAAACCTCTGCATTGTTCAAAGGTCAACTGTAATACAAAATGTATCAGGATTGGATTCAACTGCATAAAGCAGAAAACCACGTGGCTTAAACAAGACAGAGGTTTCTCTCTCTCTCTTCTAAAGCAGTTGAAGGAAGGCAGTTCAGGCTGATATGGTAGCATCTCATTATCAGGGGCCAGCGCTCCTTCAATCTCTCTTCTCCACTTTCCTTAGTTTCTCACTTTCATCTTCAAAGTCACCTCATGGTCCAAGAACTTCTAGTTCCAGGCAGAAAGTAGAAGGAAGGGAGCAAAAACAGCAAGGCTATTTCTGCCCATGGAGGCAGCCCCCTTTAATGAGGTTTCCAAGAAGCCTCATCTAAGGACTTCTGCTTACATTACATGGAGTGACCCTATCGGCAAGGATGATAAGGAACGTTACCTTTTAGCTGAACACACTGCTGCCCCTGATTGTTCTATTATTATGGGGGAAAAAAGAAGAGAATAGATATTGTCTAACCCAGTGGCTCAGAGCAAGTGTCAGAATCATCTGGATGGCTTATTAAAATACAGACCATTGTATCCCGCAGTTTCTATTTTAGAAGGCCTGAGGAGGATCCTGAGAATTTGCATTTCTAACAAGCTCCCAGGTGATGCTAAAGCTGCTGGTTTGGGGAACACACTTGGAGAATTTGAAGAACTACTAACATTTTCTTCTAAGCAAGACAAACGTTTTTTTCCTCCAAATATTGAGCATCTATTTATTTTAACCTCAAGACATTATTTTACTAACAATGTCCCAGACTCTTTACCAAAGAGAGCCTTCCCGTCAGAGATAGGTAAGGGGGAAAGGAAGTCAAGCCTTGCCATAAGGATCATGGCTGGAAATCTGCTCTTTCCCACCATTTGCAAACCAGAACATCTAAACTGTTGTGTGGAACTGAGAAAAAACTGAAAGGGATGAGATTTTAATGGCATCAATTATGAATGCTCAGCCAATGAAACAAGCGCTATAAATAGAAGCTAAAAAAAAATTTGGTGCGAGGTCCCCAGGGCCTAGGGAACTTCCTAAAGGTCATATAACTGGTCTTACTTTGCTATTGATGGTCCAGGTTTATTAAGTGGATTCATTTTAAGCAGGGAGATGGCATTGTAGAACAGCGGCTGACGGGAGTAGGGAGGAAAGGATCATGGGTCTATGGCCTTGCCAGCAGTGACTGCCAGCTTGGGGTAGGGATTTAATCCCTCTGGGATCAGATACCCACACACTGCATTCTCAGCCCAGTGGTACTTCCTTCCTCTGCCCTCCCTTCTCTGTCTTGATTTCTCTTAGCTGTTTGTTTTTTTAATTTGCTGAGTGAAGGAAGGAAAAAAGAATTTTTGTCTGTGCCTCTGCCTAAAGAAATAAAGATCTACAAATCCTTGGAGACTGGTAGGAAGACTGGAGGAAAAAGTTAAAGAAACCCAAGGGAGAAGTGAAAAGTTGGGCCAAGAAAGTCAGAGGCCACTTGTACAGAAGTACAACAGCCCCTTCTGGGGCTGTTTACCACACAGGCTCTTTTTTCTTATCATTTGGGGAATTTTGTGTTTTGTTTTATTTTATGGTGTAATTCCCACACAAACCATTCTCCTAGTGAGGTCTGATTTGAACATGATGCTCTATGGTTCCAAGCTGGTTGTGTTTGTGTGCATTTCTTTAAAATTGTTCACTGTCAAAAGGATGGTGATGTAGGTTCCTATGCCTTCATCTCCTCTTAGGGATTTAGGCCCCCAGAAGGCAATGACTAACACTTCTAAATTCTACGTATTTGGAAAAGCTCTCCGTGGAAAACAGAAACTCAAAATTCATGTTAAGTTCATTTTAATTGAGTTGCAGTGTAATTTAGACCTTGAACTTCCTCAGCCAGCCACATAACTAAGGAGGCACTTCAAAAAGAGGAATCCTGCAGAACTCACCAAGAACTTTAAGGAGGTAAAATGTTCACCACTGAGCAGACCTTTGCTAGATCAACACTTTCGGGGATAAAGAAGCTGAGGTTTGAAGCAGGGAAGTGAGTTGGCTGAAGGTCACCAGCAGTGACTTTCCAACGTATGCACTTAGCTATTCCCAAATTTGTAGCCATCCTTTTTCCACTCACACTTCACTAACCAGTGTTTTATGTGTCTTCACAAAGTTCTGAAACTTCATAAATATTTTGGTAGCTGGAGTTGTCAGTTTTAATTAATTAAAATAGTTCCGACTTTGTGTCAGACATTGAGCCAGAGGTTAGGTTAGAGGGACAATAAATACAAACACCACTTTGCCTGTCCACAGGGAGCTCTTAGTCTAGCGTGAGAGAGAAAACATACCCACTAGCCAGCATACAGTGTAGATAGAGCCTGTGCCATAAGAGATGCAGAGAGAAATAGGTGGGGGAATTAGAGAATTGCTTCCTAGTGGGAGGAAGTGTTCATGGAGGAGGTGGCTTTTGGGCTGCCATGGGGAGTGACTGGAGATGTGACTGTGAACCGGAGTGATGCAAGGAAGAGCCCACCACATGGAGGAACAGAAGAAAGACCTGCTGTGACAGGGTACATGAAGGGCAAGAGAGAATACAATGTGTGAAGGCAATTAATATGAGATAAACACTCTTCCAGTGTCATTGAAAAGCTAATTTCTTAAAATATAGACCCATGTATTCATTTGTTGCTGCCATAACAAAATACTACAGACTGGGTGGCTTAAACAACAGAAATTCCTTTTCTCATGATTCTGGAGGCTGGAAGTCCAAGATCAAGGTGTGGGCAGATTTGGTTTCTCCTGAGGCTTCTCTCTTTGCCTTGCAGATGGCCACCTTCTTGCTGTACCCTCGTGTAGTCTTTTCTCTGTGTGTGGGCACCCCTGGTGTCTCTTCCTCTTCTTATAAGGACGCCAATCATATTGGATTAGGGCCACACTCTTATGACCTCATTAAACATTAATCACCTCTTTAAAGGCCCTTTATCCATATACAGTCACATTCTGAAGTATTGGGGGTTAGGACTTCAACACATGTATTTTGGGAAGACACAATTCAGTCCATAAAAACCACTACTCTGTATAATTACATTACTTCAAGACAAATTACCAGATATTAAGAAAGCTAATTAAAACAAGTTACACATGTACTCTCCCACACATTTTCCATGAATCTTTTATTCAGATATAAAGGTTAAAAGTAGAGATTCAAATACTATATAAAAACTAAAGAAAACAACCCTGCATTTCTACTCCCAGGAATTTACCGAAAAGAAATAAAAAATATATGTCTACATGGAGACTTGTACATGAATGCTCATAGCAACATTGCTCATAATAGCTTAAATGTGGAAACAACCCAAATATCCATCAGCAGATGAACAGATAAACAAAATGTGGTAAACCCATACAATGGAATATTATTTGGCCATAAAAAGGAATGAAGTACTGATACATAATGCAACGTAGATGAACCTGGAAAACATTATGGTAAGTTAAACAAGCCATATGGAAGATACTACATACTGTATGATTCTATTTATAGGAGATGTCCAGAAAAGGCAAATTTATAGAGACAGAAAGCAGTGGTTGCTTGGGGCTTCAGAGGAGAGTGGAGACTGAAGCAAGTGGGCACAAAGGAATTTTTTAAGTTGAAGGAGAAGTTCTAAACCTGGATTGTGATGGTTGCAGAACTCTATAAATTTACTAAAAAGCAATGAATTATACACTTGCAATGGGTGAATTTTATGGTATGCGAAGTAAACTTCAGTAAAGTTGGAAAATATTAATAGAAGAAGACAGGAGAAATAGAAACAATTACAAGAAAATAAAATAAACTTTAAAAACTTCCTGTAATTAGGCAGGAAATCCATCTGTAGTCTGCAGAAGGAAAAATTCTCCCCCCTATCCCAAGTGAGTCCTCGGTTCTACACTGTGTGGGGTAGAAGGGGGAGGAGAATTTTGCATCTCAGGGGGCTTGTGTACTGTTTCTCATCCACTGACTAATTCTTGGTGAAGTCCAGCAAGTGATAAAATCCTGGAACATTCACCCTGGGAGGGCCCTCAAGGACCATCTTGTGCAAACCTCTCTTAATTAAAGCTGGAGTGGAGGCTCAGAGACCTTTATATAACTGACTTGCTCAAGACACCACATGTGGTAAATGACCAGATGGGGCTCTATCCCAGGTGCCCTAACTCCTTATCCAGAGTCCTCCTCCACTGGCTCTCCCCACATCTCTTAGCTTTCCTCAGCCCCAGTTATCTCACCTGCAGATGAGGACAGTAGTATCTGCCCCTGCCTGTTTCACAGGGCCGTGTGGAGAGCAAATGAGGTCAATGATGTGAAAGCTTTCTGCTTTCAGAAAGCAGAAAGCAAAGTGCTGCTGTAGTGGTATTAGGACGTCAACTGTGGGTAAATCTAGCTCAAAATCCAGACCCATGATCTCCAAGAATAGGCTTCTAGGAAAGACTGGCCTGATGTGAACATGAATTTCTGGTTAAGGCTGCTCCCCAGCATCACGAGGGGGTGGAGGTGGGGCAGTTTGGGCATCATTCCTTTAATTTTCCAGAACATTCTCACATTCCAAAGCATCATTATCTTTTTCTTGTCCATTCATGACACTTTAATGTATTAGATGACAATGAGATTTAGCCTGTGCTCATTCAACTATGATTCCTCAAGTAACAAAGATGAAAATGAAGACTAGGTTTAGATATCCATAACCTAAAACTTATTTATTTTACCCCCCTCCTTTGAAAATGAATCCATTCCTGTTGGGATAGCATAAAGGACCCTCTGTGTCTATAACACCTGAAAATTCCCAAGACGGTACACTAAGTGTATTTTGGGATGTATTAATCTCTGATAGAGAATACCCTCAATCCACTCCCTTCCCTGAACTTCTTCCCACCCACACAGGGGCAGATCTCACTAGGAACCCTCAGCGAAATGAGAGCCCAGCAAACCAGTCATCGCTGCTGGCCCAGGGAAAACACCAGGTGCAGAGCCCAGCACAGAATGTGATCTGGGAAAACACTTATAAATCAAAGAGGTCCCAGGGAGTGAAAGTACAACTTAGCAAAAAATAAAAACAAAGTGGACATGAAATGTTAAATCGGACCAACCCAATAGCAAGCTAAGTTCTGTGGCTTCTGTAGAAAACCCAGGGTGAAGACGGAAGGATAAGCCAGGGAAAGCCTGAGAAGCATCCTCACCTCCCACATCCAGTTACTTTTCATGTATTACGAGGATTGGCTCCTTAACTGTGATATATGTTTCAAATGTTTTCTCCCAGTTGTCTCAGGACTTTGTTATGATTTTTTTATTTCCCATGCAAATATATTTTATTTTTAAGGAGCTCAAATTATCAGTCTTTTTTGTTGTTACATCTGGATTTTGAGTTGTATTTACAAAGCATCTCCTCACACCTACGTTATAGAGAAAGTTACCCACATTTTCCCCTAACACTGGTGGTATTAATTCTTGATCCATCTGGAGTTTATTCTTGTATATGGCTATCCAGTGGCCCTCCCGACATTTATTATAAAGTTCAAGGTACCATCTTCATAATGTACTAAATTTCCACATACATTTTGGTCTATTTCTTGACTTTCTATCCTACTCCATTGGTATGACTGTCTATCCAAGCACCAACATCACACTGTTTTAATCATAGAGGCTTTGTAATGTATGATTATGTCTGGTAGATAGCTCTTCCCCCCAGTATTTTTCGCAATTATTCCTGCATACTTTGTTTTGTTTTTCTTTATGGACGTTAGTATCAACTTGCCTAGTTCCAGAAAAAAAGCTTATTGGTATTTTTGTTGGGAATCACATTAACTTAAGAAGAGCTTATACCTCTATGATACTTGTGATACTGAACCATCCTACCCAAGAACAGAGATTTCTTCCCATTTGTCCAAGTCTACTTTTATGCCTTTCAAGAGTGCTTTAAAGGTTTTTCCATATAAAATCTGCACATTTATTTTTAGTTTATTCCTAAGTGTTGTATCTTTTTTGTTGCTACATCCCACTACTTTTTGAAGCCAAGCTGATCCAGGCACTTGATCTTGGGTTCTAAATAAGGATAATATATTCTTTTCCACCCCCATTTTGCTTTGCCTTTCCCTAGTCTCATGACTTGAGGGTCTCTCTATCGACCATGTTGGGAGAATAAGAAACAATAGTAGGTCTAAGGTTTAAGACAAGACGACATAAGACAGTGGTGAATAAGGTCTTCAGGTCTTAGCAAGAAAGAATTCACATCTGTCTGGGGGCAAAGATAAGAAGTTTCAGGACTCTCACATATTTAAAAATCTTAAATTGGATTTAACTGGTCTGTTTTACTCAGTCAGGTAAACTCTATCAATCTTTGTGACATCTTAGACAGTCTTCTAAATCCTCTTGCCTCTTCTTGGTCTGATATAATACAGCATACTTATGAGTAATAGTATTGAGTTGATAAATCCCTACTATAAATTCTCCTTTCTTAATATTTCCCTAATACTTTCATAATCCAAACTCCATGTGGCCAGAGGAATCTCTGATAGATCGTTGTCTCCAAGTCTATCTGTAAAAGCAGGTCAGAGCCAGGCCCCATGAATCGTGGTACGCATCTCAGACTGGACGTTTTTGTCAGATTTCAGACTCAGGTGTCTCTAGCTGTTTTCTCAAGTAGTTGGTACATGCTCCTGCTGAGACCGAGATCAGTGGTTGGATTTTACAATTTTACTCTAGGCCAGCCAGTTCTCCTCTCTCCCAGTGCCTCTCTTCCAAAGGTACTTTAACCCCTTAGACCCAAAGAGGGCTAAGTGAGAAATCTAGACAGGTCATAGGAAGTGCAATGTTGAAAAAGCAACTGGAGAATCTAAGCCTTGGCAGGAATGAGAAGAAAGACCCCTGCTGGGCCCTTTGCTGTGACACCTCTTTCTCCATCAGTTTAAATGTTGAACTCCTAAACACCTTTCAAGGTCAAGCTTAACCATCACCTTTGGTACATAATTTTTCATGGCACCCCTCCACCTCTCAAAGATGTAATTGCTCCCTCATCTGTTTCCCCAATAAATTTTAAACATGCCTCTATTATCATTTTAATCACATTTTACTACAATTCTTTCATTATTTATTTATACTTCTGTCTACCAACTAGGCTTTAGATTCCTGGAGGACAGAAATGTGTTTCATTCATCTCAGTATCCCCAAGATCTAACAATTGAATTGAATTAAATTGACCAGAGGAAGAGATTTTAACTGATTTTTTCTGTTCACTGAGATCTATTAGTTACAGTCTCAGCAGGAAACAGTGCTATGAGTATTACCCAGCTCTCATTTGTATCATGAGACCCAAGAGAGAGCTCTTTGATGAATATATGCAATGTACTCCAAAGCCTGGCTCACTTTCAGCCTACTGGTGAATTTTTAGTTGGTAAAATATGAATTGTTATGAGGATTAAGTAAGATAATAGATCTAAGATACTTATTAGTGAAATATTAATTAAAATATTAGTAATTTTTATACGGCAGACTGATGAGAAAAATCAGAGGACAAAGAATAGAGCTGCTAAGTCAAAGGAATTCCCATAATAAATGGCTATGTGACCCAAGAATAGTCCGCCTCCCCTTTTTTTCTACCACTACACATAAGCTGAGTGATATCACATGTGGGACATATTCCCAGGGTCATTCCTATGGACTGGCATGCAGTTAAGGATACATGCAGATTACAGGTCATTTCAGATACATTTGCTGGAACTCTCTATCTCCTTTCCCTATGTCTCGAAAAAGCATACTGGAATGTCTATGAATAAAATGGCATAATGATGAAAATAATGCATCCACTCATTAATTTTTAATGTACAAAACTCAGTTTTTCATTATTACTAACACATTACTCCAGGATACATCTGTTTTGACACACCAGAATTTTGTGAAACCCAGCTGCTAAGGTCCATCATTATAGGCCCTGAGGGCTTAAGGCTGACCACTGTCACAGTGTGAGATGTTTGCAAACTCTTCTACAAATCATAGTAATTATGAAAAGTGGGCTCTGTCCAGTGTGCCATCAGAATATTCTCATGTATAGTCATGACACAGGATGAAGTTGCACTGTCCCCTAAGATGTTTTAAAGCTCAGGGTCCTGGCAGGAAAGAGATGGCAAATTCAAAAAGGGAGATTTAATAGAGTTTGATGAAAGCACTGTTTAAAAGTCTTGGGCAGGTTTAAGGGAAACCAGCAAAGATGGTACCACATCCAGAGGCTAGCACCAGCAGGAAGTTGATACTACCTGCTTCTTGAAGGAGTGAGCAAGGAATCAGCCACTGGAACCCAGAGAGAGCTGTAGGTGTTGGAATAAGCTGTCCCAGAGGTAGGGAAGGAGAAGGTGGGGGGCGGGGGATGCAGTTGCTGCCGTAGGGGAGCAAGTCCTTTAACACCTTTGCCTTTCTCTTGCCTCTGACTCCCATTAGCCAAGCCTAGGTGGAATTCAGAGGGTGCGGACCATAGATGCAGTCCTTAATGGTAGTCCTCTCAGACAGGGAGTGGACTGAGAGATGCAAAGAATGTCTGGAGGGACAAATGGAAAACATCCAGCACAGAAGCTAACAAATACCTTTTTTCTTGTTGATTGTGCATTGTGACCTGGATCCTATTTTTCAGATGTACTAGACAAGTTTGAGTCATTTTCTTCTTGGTCTAAAGGAGAAAGCCTCTTTTTCAATCCACAAAACTAGAAACAACTAGACTCACAAGTGTGCCACTATACCCTAGAAACACACAACCTCATCTCAAACCTAAATGAAATCTCAGTCGTACCTTTCCCAGGCCACTTTAATTAACCTTGTCAGGAAAATTCTAAACGTCTCAGTTCCTTTATTTCCATTTTCAGATTATCTGTTGAGCAGAACGTAACAATAAAACTTCACAGAATTTATACTGAAGGGAAAGGAAAAAACCTGGAAAATAACAGAAATATTACCAGGGGATTTTTTTCACCCTCTTCCTCTTTAATTCTTGTCGTACTTACTCAACAGGATTTTGATGGTTGACAGAACTAAAAGGCCCGTGTGTTCCCTTTGATAACACATATCCTGCTCCTGGAATCCTTCTCAGGAAGAGCAGAGGTCAGGCTGACCCTCCTTGTTGGGCAGGTGGAGGCTCCACTGTCAGCTCAAGTTGTCTCAGCTGTAAGTTTTGAGAGGATACCAAATATTTATGCTTTTTAATACTACATTTTTATTGATTGTTAAAATATTAATATGTATTACTTACTTATATTTTGGAAAGTACAAAAATCTTTTTAAAAGAAAATAGAAGCTTTGTATATCCTTACCTAACAGGGGTAACTTTTTTTTTTTTTTTTTTTTTTTTTTTTTTTGCGGTACGCGGGCCTCTCACTGTTGTGGCCTCTCCCGTTGCGGAGCACAGGCTCCGGACGTGCAGGCTCAGCGGCCATGGCTCACGGGCCCAGCCGCTCCGCGGCATGTGGGATCTTCTCGGACCGGGGCACGAACCCGTGACCCCTGCATCGGCAGGCGGACTCTCAACCACTGTACCACCAGGGAAGCCCCAGGGGTAACTATTGTTAACATTTTCTTATATTGTCTTTCACTTTTTTTCTATACATAGATTATAGGCATTACACAATATGTGCAGTTTTGCATCCTCCTTTATTATAATTAACATTATAGAACAATATTCCCCACATCATTAAGCAAATTTCAAAATAATAAAATTTAAAGACTGCGTAACACGTTATATATGGATGGTGTTTTAGTTCATTTGGGCTGCTATAATAGAATATCATAGACCGAATGACTGAAACAACAAACTTATTTCTCACAGTTCTGGAGGCTGGAAGTCCAAGATCAGGATATAGGTCCCCCCTCTGTCAGAAAGTAGACCATTCCTATGAAAACTTTTCATAAGCCAAAATGGTGTAAAGTGAAGAAGCAATCACCTTTTTTCATATTTTTCATAAAAGTGAAAGGCCTGTTAGGATTTCTTTTGGTTAGCAAAAAACAGGTACTAATGTAGGTCTTTTGTAAAAGTGAAGTGGCCTAAAGTGAACTTTTGAAAAGCAGAGGATACCTATACCAGTATGGTTGGGTTCTGGTGAAGTCCTTCCTGGTTCACAGATTGCTGTCTTCTCCTGCATCCTCACACGGTGGAAAGGCAAGAGCTAACCCTCTTCCTCTCCTTGTAAGGGCACTAATATCATGGAGGCTCCACCCTCATGACCTAATTACCTCCCAAAGGCCCCACCTCCCAATACCATCCTACTGGGGATTAGGGTTTCAACACAGGAATGGAGAGACACAAACATGCAGATCATAGCAGATGTCTATACCCCAGCATATGTAACTATTCTCCTATTATTGAACATTCAGGTTTTTCCAGTTTTCCTCATTATGAATAAGATTGCAGTGAACACCTTTATTCATAATTTTTAAGAAATCTATGATAAATTCCTTAGAACAAAGTTCTTGAAGCAGAATTGTGAAGTTAAAGTTTCACTTTAGATCTTGACAAATTGTAATCCAAAGAGATTGTACTAATTTACATTCCCAACCATAGGGTACAAGAGCGCCCATTTTTTATAGAACCTGGCTGACACTGGGTACTGGAAATTGTGTTTATCTCTGTCAATGGCATTTTTGTTGCTTTAACTGACATTTCTTTCTTCAGTGAGGTTGAACATTTTTTTCACATACTGTAGGCCATTTAACTCCCTTCTTTGTGAATTGTCTGTTCCTGAAGTTTGGCAGCTAAACTTACTTCCAAATTTTTGTTCCTCTCTGGAGGCTCACAAAACTTTGTACAACTTTATTCCAATTCATTGAGTGTTTTCAGATGGTTGGTTGCTTTTAACAGAGTGAGTTGATTCCAGATATGTCATTTCAGTTTGGTTTTTGACAGAGAAAGGCTATATGTTCCATTGAATGCTGCCCAGACTGTTTTCCAAAATCATAACTAAAGTTATCTTAATTGTCTCTCTGAATATATTAAAATACACAGTAGCCTACAGTTTTCAGTTCATAAATCCAAAGCTCTTGGAAACACGTTTCTTTTGTGGGCCTCTCTAGGCCTAATTAGGACTATATGATCCTTTTTAGGTACTGGAAAAGAGTGAGAAAAAACAGTTTTGTCAAGCATAGGTCTTTGATGCGAGTTCTCACCTTGATAGGAAGCCCAAAAAGGTTACTACAAATGTGTTCTTGAGAGTCTGGGTGCTTCCCTACCATTTCTACGGTAGGTGATGATGAGATTATGTCTCTGCTTGGGCACACCTGTCAGTGGCTACTAGAAGATAGTGATCCTAAAAGAGGGACCGAGAAAGCCCGTGGGAGTTAAGTGCATAGAATCATATTCCATTGCAAGTTGACCAGGAGCAGCAGGTAGTATTTGCTCACTGCTTTCTGTTTTACACGGCACTTTCTCATACACAATCCCATTTGATACTCACAACCACCACATGGGGTGTTTGATACCATCGTCCTCATTTTGCAGGGATAAATAACTTGCTCAAAGTCACACAGCTAACAAGCGGTAGTCTGTGCTCAAACTCCTGGCTTCTGCCTATGGACGTGATTCCAACTATAATCTCCTCCTGCTACTTTGTTTCCTGAGAATTCTATAGAAATGGAACAGGATCATCGAACAAGAAAAGGAAAATGAACAACAAAAAAACACACACACACACGAGATACAGCTGTGGTTCACCATCTTATTCAATGGTCTGGAGAGAAGAAATAAGAGAAAGTTGTGTAATTTTTTCAATGAGCAGTTACATTCTTGGTCTTTGCACATGCCTCTCGTTACATAATTATCATGAGAGTAATCATCTACCCTGTGTCCTGTTGAAGACCTTGACATTTCTTTCTTTGCTCTGTCAATCCAGCTTGAGCTTTTACAATGTTACGGTCATTATTAACTCTAAAAAATGCTGTAGGATTTGCTTAAGCCAGAGCATGTGGGTATACAGCTAGATTAGAAAACTGGAGTAACCACATTGCAGTGAAATGTGCCATTTCTCCTGAAAGAGTCTAATTTCCCTCCTCATCAGCATCACACTTGACAAATGTGAAGAATTTCTGAGGCAGAAAACAAATATAAGAGGATAGTTTTGCTGGACTTAAGGCCAATGGTGGCCCCAATGGTGGATTTGGGAATTACCTCTCACAACTTTACCCTTTTTGCTGGGAACTTAGATGCTTGATGGTGAATGAAGATGAGTGACATTATTTTTTAATGTATATGTACGTGCCTACACAGATTTCCTAAGCATGGTTGAACTTCCTGGAGAAAAGGAATTTTAACTCTGAATCCCTGTCCTCTTTACCAGGAAGATGCAAAGCAATAGACTGGTCTCAGCCCTACTGAGACCAGACTATTGGAAGATACCATGTGGTTTCTATTCAGAAAGCCTCACTCAGAATGTCAGAGTTCCCACCAAAGCCTAAGTGAGTGGAGGCCTCTGAATAGCCTATACTGAAATCCACAACAGCCACCCAGGCGTGGGCATTTGCCCTGGAGTGATTATCCGTGGGTGTGTAATTTTTGAAGGACTGGTCAGACTTTCAACAATGGCAGCTTTCCTCTGGTTACCCATTGGCTGAGTGTAATATAGGAGTGAGAGAGTCTTGTTACTACTACTCTTAACAGGACTGCTGAATCACCTCAGTGCCATGATGATCAAGCAAGCACAAGCAGAGATGAGATGATGGAACTTTGGGCAGCTCTGTTGTGGATGTGGAATTGCATGATTCCCTCTTGCACCTCCTCCTATGCTTTCTGCCCTGGTGAATGGCATCACCATCTTTCTAGAAAAGCCTCCAAGGTGATGGAAGAATGGAGATTAGAATCAAGACTGTTGTGTTTCCTGGCTCCCATTCCTGCACTTCTTCCATGTCATCCCACTGTCTCCCACTAACTAGTAAAGTTTTTTATCAACCCTGAGCAAAATATTTGCAAAATGGAGTCTTTAGAATGTGGCTTCTTTTTTAAGTTCCATGATTCTAAAAAAAGAAAATATCTTTACTTGAGAAAGGCATTTCTTCCCCCCTCACACAGAAAGCTCTACCTATTAACTCACGCCTCCCCATTTTTCAGTCTACAGCATGGAAGTTAGGTCTTGCCCCAGCATGTAGGAACATGTGTATAAAACTCATATCAGGGCCTCCCTGGTGGCGCAGTGGTTGAGAGTCCGCCTGCCGATGCAGGGGACACGGGTTCGTGCCCCGGTCCGGGAGGATCCCACATGCCGCAGAGCGGCTGGGCCCGTGAGCCATGGCTGCTGATCCTGCGCGTCCGGAGCCTGTGCTCTGCAACGGGAGAGGCCACAACAGTGAGAGGCCCGTGTACGGCAAAAAAAAAAAAAAAACCTCATATCACATTAATGGGACATTAAAGGTAAGACAGAGATGAGGCATTCTCCTAAAAGCTGGCCATTTTCAGGCACATGATGAAGGTCAAGTACTATCTGGTGATACATTGGATATTTTATTTGGAAGTGCTAGAGTTATTCAATTAACTTGATACCCATTTCCCATTCTTCCTAACACTTAAAGATAAAATAACACTTACCATCAAATTTAAATTTTTTCAAAATTAAAAATGCCTCTCTAGGCATTCAAAAGCAAACAACATGTTTATGGTAATAAAAAAATTATGTGAAATTGACAGTCTATCTTTAACTGCCATTCTTCCACTGACATTGGGTGGTTTCAAACTCATAAAATCCAAAGATAATGTACAGACAACTATGAAATTTAGATTTACATTCACACCACATTTTTATTAGCAACAGGTGAGACTGGTTATTTAGGAGGTTCATATTCATACATCTGTCTGTATTAAGTAACAGAGATTACACTAGAATTTTCAATTAAGTGACTTGATTAATCCCACTTCCTTCCTCCCCATGCACATTTTTTTAAGTTAGTTTGACTTAAACTTCTTAGACTTGCATACCATTAAGATCTGATTAATACATTATCTCCCAAAATGTGTTGACCAAGAAAATTAGCAAATCATTTCTTAACTATCTATCAGGTATCTTTTATAACTAATCAATGTATATACCAACTTTATGATTAAATTTTTCTTAGGTAATTCTAATTATGGGGTTTCTTAAGTTTTTAGAAAAAACTTATTCTGTACATTAATTAATGATGATTATACTTCTTATTCTGTATGAAATGTTTATGGGGAGAAAAGGAGTGAAGAGGACCATCTTCACCAATCCAAAAAGTGTGGTTATTTGATTTTGTGGGAACAGTCTTTCTTGCCGCTCCTATTTTTAATTTGTAAATGTCAGTGCTGTGGGAACTAAAACCTTGCACCCTTCAATTTAGTTCCCATCCTGCTAATCTGTAATCAAATAATCCCATTATCACTTTGCTTCATCCAGTAGGGAGAAAAAATATATTTTAAATCTTCTGTCATTATTTAGCAAAAAAATAGAGCATACGTTTGCATAGTTTTCAAAATTCTGAATAATTGTTACAGGTAACGCAACATTTCAACTTAGTGACTCAGGCAACCAATAAAAAAACCACAATGGGGCTTCCCTGGTGGCGCAGTGGTTGAGAGTCCGCCTGCCGATGCAGGGGACACAGGTTCGTGCCCCGGTCTGGGAAGATCCCACATGCCGTGGAGCGGCTGGGCCCTTGAGCCATGGCCGCTGAGCCTGCATGTCCGGAGCCTGTGCTCCGCAACGGGAGAGGCCACAACAGTGAGAGGCCCACGTACCGCAAAAAAAAAAAAAAAAAAAAAAAAAAAACCCACAATGAACTAATGAACATGTTTTAAAGATTCATTAGTTATATGAAACTCAGAATATACTTTCCCAAACATCTGATCTTATTTTTGGTGGATAGATTCTTGGGTCAACCCCCTAAGACTCCTTTACCATACGGAATATGACAAATAGCTCTCAATCCTTCAGAGGTCCAGAAGCCAAGGTCCTGGCCCCCTTAGTATAGTAGTAAAAACTCAAGTCCCATCACTAATTAGATGGGTGATTTCAGTTTACTATCTTGCAAAATGGATATATTGTTATCTACCTTTTCAGAAATAAATGAAATAATAGAGGTAAAGCACTCAATACAGAGCTTGGCACAGAGTAAATAGTGATAATGACTATGATGACAGTGATGACAAAGACTTCTGAGTTCTAGGACCCTCTGAACCTAAGGTAAAGGCAGGTCTAAGAAGTTTCTTGTCCCAAGTATGTGTTTACATTATATTTATTGAGAAAATGCTTGGTAAGTGTGTTAGGTTCCTAGGACTGCCGTTAACACAGTACTGGGTGGCTTAAACAACAGCAATTTATTGTTTCAGAGTTCTGGAGGCTGCAAGTCCAAAGTTAAGGTGTCAGCAGGGTTGATTCTTCTGAGGGCTGTGAGGGAGAATCTGTTTCATGCCTCTTTCCTAGCTTCTGATAGCCTCAGGTGTTCCTTGGCTTGTAGATGGCTTGGCATGTAGACTCCCTGTAACTTCATATTGTCATCCCTCTATGCATGGCTGTCCCTCTGCCCAATTTCCCCTTTTTATAAAGACATTGGATTAGGGCCTAACCTAATGACGTCATCTTAACTTGATCATTTGCAAAGATCCAATTTCCAAATAAGGTCACGTTCACAGATAATGGGGCTTAGAAATTCAATATCTTTTTTAAGGGGCACAATTCAACCCACAACAGTGAGTAAGTGAAAAAATTCACTGAACCTCTCCCAGGAAATCTTGTGATTGGCTTCACAAAGGAGTGGGAGAAGAAGTCTCAGCATCTCTAGGTCCATGGAAGGGGAAATGGGGGCCCCAGTGTCACCATTGTCTTCAGCCGTGAACAGCAGCTCTGGGAATTATCCATGTGTAGTGTTGATAAACCCAGGAACTGTCTCTACTTCTCAAAGGTAAGGCAAATCACCCACCGCTTTACCCAAATATTTTATCCAAATGTAAGCCTCAGATTTCTTTTTTCTTCAGTTTCCCTTATTTCAGATAATTAGATTGCCTCCCTTCCTGAGGTACATAAGCATCTTAGAAAACTAGTTATTCTTTCTGGCTGTTAAGGTCCCGAATGAATCATTGTGTTATTCAGTTCTTAGAAATGGTTTTGCAACAACTGGGGTTTCATCAGTTTCTCAAAAATCCTCAAAGTGAAGTGAATTTTATATCCAGTTAAATATTTAAAACAAGCACAAGCCTCACAGCACTTTCAGAGCATGAGGTAACCATGAACGCTAACAAATGACATTAGGATGTCCCAGTTCTCCGCAAGTTGGGAAGCTTGGTACTAAATAGCAAGCCTGACCTCTGGAAGGAAAACCAACTCCCCCTGGTGACTAGTTTACAACCAGGAAGTAATCTCTCCACTGGGAGCCTGTGGATCAACAAAGTTCTTTCTTGGTGTTCTCCCTGGGCTGCTGTGAACTAGGCAGGGGGTGACCTAGGTGCACCCTTCCTGGGGGCAGAGCGCCCCCCAGGCTCCAGCAGGGGGTCTGCAGAAGGGGATTCTTCTCTAAAACTGTTCAGTTACTCAGGATAATGCTTTGAATCTCCAAATATCACAGCTAGCTAGTTTCAAGCAATATTTTAAGTGAGACAAAAATTCAGGTTTCTGGGCTTCCCTGGTGGTGCAATGGTTGAGAGTCTGCCTGCCGATGCAGGGGACACGGGTTCGTGTCCCGGTCTGGGAAGATCCCACATGCCGCGGAGCGGCTGGGCCCGTGAGTCATGGCCATTGAGCCTGTGCGTCTGGAGCCTGTGCTCTGCAACGGGAGAGGCCACAACAGTGAGAGGCCCGCGTACAGCAAAAAAAAAAAAAAAAAAAAAAAAAAAATTCAGGTTTCTAATAATCCGGTGGACAAAGAAGCCATGAATGGTCACTATCTAGGAATCCTAAGATGAGGAAAGGGTCCCTTACTGGTTGACTTCTCCCCTCTGGCTCAACTGGCCCCTTCTCATCCTTCAGGGTCAGCTGAGATGTCTTGTGACAGAGGAACTTTCCTTGACATTCCCCATCTTCATTATTCCTTATTACATCACCCTAGTTGGTTCCTCCATAATTCTACTACCTATCCATAATTGTTTGGTTTACTTGGTCCATCCTCTCCATACAAATACAAGACCAAGAGCCTGCCCACCCTTGTCTCTGCCTTAGCACAGTGTCTGATACTGTGCCTGGCACAGAGTAGATGTTCAATAAATACGTGGTGAATGACTAATGTTCTAAAAGACAGGCAGACAAACCTGTACCCTCAGAGCCCCGGTTGACTGGTGTTCAAGGTGTAGTACATATTGTAGGCTGGATCGAACAATAAAATATTGACCTGCAAAATATTACTTCCCTGAATATTCACTCTGGCCTAAATAAACAGAAGGAGGCCTGAGGAATTATCCTGCAAGGCTGATTTAGTAGCATCATTGGCGCTTGTGTAAAATTTTGGAGAATAATGTCCTAAGCACAGATGCTATTTTTAAGAACTTAACACCAGGCAAAACCTTCTGGGGCTAACTCGGTGGGAATGAGGCCCTTTTTATGTCATGGGTGATGTATGAACTGATGGCTCATGAAAGGTGAAGCTCCGACTAAGTTATCGGACTTTTCCCTTCTGAGTTATAGCTCAGCAAGCAGACTTGACCGATTACAGTCACTGACAAAAGCTGAGCAGTCTGTGGGCTTGTTTACATTAACAAAGAAAAGTGACAATATGGCCCAATGTAGTGTCTACAACCCAGCATAACTAAACAACTTTTCTTTCCAGTCCAAGTTGAGGTTTCACCTAAGCTGGCCTGGATTTATGGGAAACAAATGCCAAAGAGAGCCAATCAGTCTGCTGTGCCTGTTCGGGGCCCAACTGCTTTAAAAAGCCACAAATGAGGACCCTTTGGAAGCTGAATAAGAAGAAATCTCTTTAAATGATGCAACTAGATTTCTGACATCTGGAGCTCATGCGTGTTGGGCAAGGCTGTTTGCGGTAGTACGGGAAATTCACAGGGTCACCCAGAGCCACCTAACCAGTAACCATCTGACAGAGGCAGAAAGACTCAATAACTCAGAGTCCAGCAGGGCTTCTGCTCGGCTGTGGACTTTTAATGACAACATTCATCACTGAGTTAAGGGTTACAAGGACAAAGATCTCCTAGAAAAGGCAAGTTTACCTGGCCTGTGGGCAGGTCCTGAGATGGGGGTACTCTGGGCCAGAGACACAGGACTTCCTCCCCTGAGGGCAAAAATAAATACTAGGGGGGAAAGAAACTGCACAAAAGATTTAGATCTTTTTTACTGCTACAACTTCTGTGTTAAAGAGAGTGGGAAATGTTCCAATGAAATCTGCCTCCCATCCTTTTGCGGAAATAAATTGTGTTTAGGTCCCAAATAGGGTAGCATTTCTGCATCTATCTTCCTTCAGAACAGTGTTTGTAGCCTTTGTCAGGGAAGGGGTGTCATGGAACCTCAAGAATGCTGTGGATCCTCTAACTAGAGGAATGGAAACCAGTTTCAGGGGTCCAAGCACCCCGTTTCAAACCCATTCATGGACCCACTAGAGATTCTTGTATATTGGAACAGAAGTGCCCCACTTTGGGGTCAAAACTGGGGGATGTTGTCAAGAAGTGATTTTATAGAGGAGAAGATAGGAGAGAAGGAAAGAGAGATGCTTGGCTCTGTCCTCCCCCAAACCTGGGTCTCCAAGTCCCCATACAAAGGTTAAGCATATGCCATCAACACATAGGAATGACTTTGACAAGAGGAAACTGGAAAAATTCCCCCAGTGTTTGGTTGCTAGAGTGGCCTCTGATGAGGTCTAGTCACTGTGTGTGATTCCCCTCCTTCCTTCTGCAATTATAAGTGGTTCAACAAGGTTTATGGCTAAAAATAATAGCCACGATAGGTACAATGAACACTGGGATAGGTGCTTTTCTGCTCTAAACATTCAGAGATGATATTATTACTGTTATTTTATTTTATTTTTTTATTTTTTATTTTTTTTGCGGCACGCGGGGCTCTTACTGTTGTGGCCTCTCCCGTTGCGGAGCACAGGCTCCGGATGCGCAGGCTCAGCAGCCATGGCTCACGGGCCCAGCCGCTCCGCGGCATGTGGGATCTTCCCAGACCGGGACACGAACCCATGTCTCCTGCATCGGCAGGCGGACTCTCAACCACTGCGCCACCAGGGAAGCCCTATTACTGTTATTTTACATGAAGCTATAGACTATAGGGTCTGAGAAAATTAGCATTTTTAACACCCTCTATATTCATTATTTCATAAAAGTTGACAGCCCTGAGAGGTGTGTATTAACATGCCAATTTTATTAATGAGAAAACTGAATTTAGAAAGTTTAGATATTTTTCCAAGGTCACACAGTTAGCAAGTGGCAGAGACCTAGGAGTTGAACCCAGAAGTGGCTGGTTCCCAAGTCTCTCCTCTCTCATTGAACTGCACCACCCAGCCAGCGAACTCAGCTTCTGCTCTTATGGGAATGTTCCCGTCCCAGAGCGCGTCTCCAGATTCCCAGTCTTCTTATGGTACATGCTCTGGGAACATGACCTCTCCCAGTTGGCTGTCGCAGATCTGTTGGCAGATCAGCCATATATTACCTCATTCAGTCTGTTCAGACACACCTACTGACTCCATTCTGTGACAAGAAAACTAGGCTTACCGAGATAGGGTGACTTACTCAAGGTCACACAGCTGGGCCTCTATCTCCAAACTTTGTTCTTCTTATCACATCATTTGGTTCCTGCAAGAAACTGAGGTCTCCCTTTAGCAGTCAGTCTCTCTAATGAGCATTAATCAGGTATTTGCCACCTGGGGGTTGAGTGTCACGCTTGTGCTAGCCTCCGCACCATTCAACCCCATGGAGTCCTCCATCCCCAAGATGCTAGGCTCTTTGCTCCACCAAAGGCTGAACAAAGTCGGGCTTCCCTGGTGGCGCAGTGGTTGAGAGTCCGCCTGCCGATGCAGGGGACACGGGTTCGTGCCCCGGTCCGGGAAGATCCCACATGCCGCAGAGCGGCTGGGCCCGTGAGCCATGGCCGCTGAGCCTGCACATCCGGAGCATGTGCTCCGCAACGGGAGAGGCCACAACAGTGAGAGGCCTGCGTACCGCAAAAAAAAAAAAAAAAAAAAAAAGGCCGACCAAAGCAGAATGTGCTGGCTCTGTTTTTCTCAGAAGGAGGACTTAGAGTGTGTCGAGCCTCAGAAAAGTAAGCCTTCAGTGCTGAAGCTGTGGCTGCTTTGTAAAGCCCAGTGGATGTGTCAGAGGGAACCAAATGTTGCAGCTCTTAAAGACAGAGCCACAGAAGGACTTCTGCCGGATTTTCCAAGTCTTCCTCCCCCCGTATTATAGCTGGTTGTCCAAAGGGAAGGGCAGTAGAGCGTGGTGGCTAGGAGAATAAATCTGACATCAGGTTTACCTGGCAACACTTCTTACAAGCTGGGTCACCTTCAACAAGTTACTTAACCTCTCTGTGCCTCAGCTTCCTCATCTGTACAATGGGACAGCTCCCTCATAAGGTTGTTAGGAGGATTATAAAAGTTAACATTCATAAAGCACTTGGGGAGTGCTAGGGAAGTGCTGGCTAAATAAAATATGCATGAACCCGGGGCAAGCTGCTGCAGCAGTGTGAGTATCTTTTCCTCCCAGAGTCTGTCAATCTATTGTCAAGAACTATCTTTGGTCCTAGAGAGTCCTAAAGGGCAAG
This sequence comes from Mesoplodon bidens, assembly GCF_964165515.1. NCBI lineage: Eukaryota > Metazoa > Chordata > Mammalia > Artiodactyla > Ziphiidae > Mesoplodon > Mesoplodon bidens. The sequence goes on from NC_138176.1 coordinate 145,806,882, forward strand.
TCTAGAACTTGGCGCCCACAGAAGCAGAGGCTGTACGCCAACTTTCTCAGGCCTCCTGAAATGCAGCCCAGGTGAAGCCCACCTTTGCTGTGGACCAAGCAGTTGATGCAAATCTCAGCCCTGCTGGTCTCTTCCAAGGGGTCAGTTCACCCCAAGCACCCGCTCATGCTAAGCCCCACAAAGCCCATCTTATCTTGAGGGAAAATTGAGGAGACTCAAAGCCCGGCAGCCTTTGAAGCCCTGGTTTCAGGGCCCACCTGAGAGATGCAGTAGGTTCTGGGCCCCCGCGTGCAGGCCCTAGGAAGGCTGAGTGAGGGTACAACCTTCTCCAGGAGCCTGGCCTCCTTCCTCAGCACATCTGCTGTTTTCTCGCTGACAGACCTTCTCCAGAGCAGGGTCCTGACAACCTGGGGGAGAGCTCTGCTTCCACGTTTGGGTAGAAAATGAGCATTTCCACACTCGCGCAGGGAAAGGTCACTGCCTCGGATTAACAGCTTCTCATCCTCCTCCCACCCCAGCCCTCTTGACTCCACTGTGGAACCTGGCATCTGCAGGTCCTGTACTGGTTCCAAGTGCACTGAGATCTGGAAGGAAGAGAGAACCATTCCTGCTTGTGGATGAGCCTAGGCCCTGAGGCCGAGTTTAACACCAAGCACACCAACCACTAGGGCACTAACTGAATCTTCTCAGGTGTGACCCCAGGCTCATCCCTGCCCTCTGAGCAGCCCTCTGAGCACAGGGAAAGAGGAGGGCAGTCTAACCCGCAACCCCTAGGTCTAAAGGGACATCTCCCAGGGCTCTCCTTTTCTTTCTGGTTGTTGTTAAATGTGGCAAAATACACATAGCAAATAATTTAGCATTGTAACCATTTTTATGTGGACAGCTCTGTGGCATTTAATACCTTCACATGGTTGTACAGCCACCACTTCCATCTCCAGAACTCTTTTCATCTTCTGCAGCTGAAATTCTGGACATTAAATAATAACCCTCTATTTCCCCTCCTCCCAGCCCCTGGCAACCTCTAGCCTACTTTCAGTCTCCATGAGTTTGACTGCTCTAAGTACCTCCTATAAGTGGAATCGTACGATATTTGTCTTTTTGTCACTGGCTTATTTCACTTAGTGTAATATGCTCAGGATTCATCCATGTTGCAGCATGTGTCAGAATTTCACTTTTTTTTAGGCTGAATAATATTCCATTGTATGTACATAACATATTATGTACACCCACTTAGTCGCTGATAGATATGTGGGTTGTTTCCACCTCTTGGCTGTTGTGAATAATGCTGCTACGAACATGAGTGTACAAATATCTGTTAGAGTCCCTGCTTTCCATTCTTTTGAGTGTATATCCAGAAGTGGAATTGCTGGATCATATGGCAATTCTTTTTTTTTAATGTAGATTTTTATATTGCAGCTCTCTATTTTTATTTATTTATGTATTTACTTACTTATTTTTTTTGCCACACCGCAGGGCATGTGGGATCTTAGTTCCCAGAACAGGGATTGAACCTGCGCCCCCTGCATTGGAATTGCAGAGTCTTAACCCCTGGACCACCGGGGAAGTCCCCATATGGCAATTCTATGTTTAATTTTGGAGGAACCACTGTACTGGTCTCCACAGTGCTTGCACAATTTCACATCCCCACCAACAGCACACTCAAGGGCTTCTTTTCATTTTTATTTATTTTTTATTAATTTATTAATTTATTTATTTTTGGCTGCGTTGGGTCTTCCTTGCTGCGCACAGGCTTTCTCTAGTTGCGGCGAGCGGGGGCTACTCTTCGTTGCGGTGCAGTGGCTTCTCTTGTTGCAGAGCACGGGCTCTAAGAACTCAGGCTTCAGTAGTTGCAGCACATGGGCTTCAGTAGTTGTGGCTCATGGGCTCAGTAGTTGTGGCTCATGGGCTTTAGAGTGCAGGCTCAGTAGTTGTGGGGCACGGGCTTAGTTGCTCTGTAGCATGTGGGATCTTCCCGGACCAGGACTCAAACCCGTGTCCCCTGCATTGGCAGGTGGATTCTTAACCACTGTGCCACAAGGGAAGTCCCCGAAGATGGCAAATTCTGCCTGAGAAATCTGAGGAAGAAGAAGGCAGAGCCCTCGAACGAGTCCCTTTTTAAACAAGTTGCTCACTGAGCACGTTCTGTGCTAAATATTATGTGATATCTAATGCCCACAACAATCCTCTGCTTTTCTCATCCACAAGTGAAAAAAATGGAGCTCAGAGAGGTTAAATAACTCCCCTCAAGCAACACAGCTGGTAAACAGCAGAGCTGGCATCTGAATCCACGCCAGGACCATCCCTTCACCTGTGCTCTGTGTGATGTTTCCCCACGTGAAGGCTGGATGGGGTGAGTTCTGTTGAACCTCGGAGGAAAGGCCAGGCACAGCAGGAGCAAAATCATGACACTTAACCAAAGGAAAGGGCTTGTACTGAAAAGTAGAGAAGGCTTAGACTGTCCAGCTAGAGGGAGTCAGCTGATTTGCATGGATCTTAGAGTCAAGTGGCATTTAAATATTTCTCTCTCCTTTCAGCCCCAAGCACTGCAATATGTTTGTAACAATAAAATTCTGAAAGAGAAGAACAGACAAGAGTGGGTTACGAAGGGGAGAAATATTGCCGCTGTTATTGGCGGTGACAGCCAAGCTGTGAGCGCAGAGGGAAGGGTGGTGTGGACAGGTTTGGCAGACATCACACTGTCCCACGTGGCCCATCGACGCTGTTACACAGCTTGCCAACAAGATTTCACAGGGAGGTTTTACTACACCACTATCACCCTCCCCGATGGATTCTTGGCTCAGATTACAAAACACAAGCAGTGACAGGCTGGGTACCCCTAGGACAACTACTTAGAACTCCCTCACTCATCCTTTTTGAAAGAAAAAGTTTGAGAAAAAGGGAAAAAGTAGCATGAAAGCCCACACAGGTATTTCATCAGCTCTTCCCTTTCAACAATTTCTCTTTGGTTCCATATTTTTTTCCTTTTATTACTCTTTTTCAGTTTATGGTGTCTTCCAAAGGCTAAGCATCACTTTGCTCCTATGAAGTTCAAATGCAAAGGTAAGCTTTTATTTTCCTAAGAAGACATACCAGTGAAAATCTCGAAGGTTCAAATTAACTGTCTAGACAATGTTCCAAATCAGGACTTAATTCCTAGTCTCTATAGCTCTAACTTGGCAAGCTGTCCTTTAAGAAAGCACTCATTCCTGTATCTAGCCATTTGCTTGGTCCATAAATACTTATTGAGCATCTACTGTGTGCCGGCACTGTCTGGGCTCTGGAGGCACAATGGTGACGTGACCCCGCTCTTCTGAAATTCAGTCTAATTGGTGAGAGAAAGAAACAAAAAACAATGACAAATGCTCTGGGAGGAAGATTTTAAGAGTTTTGCCAGCACATAGGAGAGATTCCTATTTTTATGCTGGAAGCGATGCCAGATGGAAGTATTGTCCTTAATTCTTTAGCCCTCCCTGTATCCAGACTCTTGTCATTGTTTCATCATGGGTGTCCTTGGCTTCAGCCTTGACCATGTGACTTGCTTTGGTCAGCAGCAGGTGGGCAGAAGTGATGGTGTGCTAGTTCTGAGCCTAGGACTTAAGAAGTGTCACATATTCCCACTTGCCTTCTTGCACATCTATCATTTGGACGAAAAGAATGGGGATCAGGGGCTCACTGGTCCAAGGAAGATGTGAGACATGTGGAGCCGAGCCTATTAGCTGAAGCCCAGTCAACCCACGGACGTGTGAGCAATAATAAATATTATTGTTTTAGCACTAAGTTAGGAGTGGTTTGGTATGCAGTAATATCAAACCCTTGCAGACATTGGTGCCTCAATAAAATCCTAAAATACATGGTATTAGCTTTGGGCTTAGAAGACAGATAGAGGCTGAAAAAAATAGCAAGGAAACAGTTATAAAGGCTAGGAAAGTGTCACCTATATTATGCAATGACAAAACATCTGGTAAAACTGTCACCTACGTTAACTTAGAAAATGTACCTAATGAACTTGAGACTTGGACAAGGAGACTGCCAGGCAGAAGATTACAACCAGTAGTTGGTTGCTTTCAGCTGTATGTGACACGGTACTGCTCAGAGAAGAACTGGTGAGATTGCAAGCAGAATTTAGAGGGCTTGAAGAGAGCTCAGAATTACCTGGGTGGAAAATAAAACTGTTTTTCATTGCCAGACTTTCCAGCCAGTTAAAGATTCTCAAGTACCATACAGCCTGGAAACAAAGATCAAGTCAAGGATATGGTCATCGATACAGATGTAGATAACAAACGTATGGACACTAAGGGGGGAAAGTGGCAGGGGGTGGTGGTGAGTGGTGTGATGAATTGGGCGATTGGGATTGACATGTATACACTGATATGTATAAAATGGATGACTAATAAGAACCTGCTGTATAAAAAAATAAATAAAATTAAATTTAAAAAAAAAAGGATATGGTCATCAAGATACATCTTGGAAACAAAAACCAATCCTGGGCACTGCCAGTTAAGCCACGTCCTCAGGGTAATGACCAAACTCTAAAAGAAAGAAGGTGGCATCCTTATATGGTATAGTGCTCACAAACTTCAGCATGCTCCAGAGTCACCTAGAAGACATGTTAATATGGACACTTGGGCACCACCCCTGGAGACTCTGAGTCAGTAGATCTGGGGAGGAGCTTAAGAACTCGTATTTTGGACAGACTGCAGATGATGCTGATGCTGCATCTTTGAGTAGCCCCGGCCTAGGATGAGATCCTTTTGGCTGGACAATCAGGTTCCTAAAAAACTTAAGGGCACGGTCCCACACACAGCCTGATATGTCCAAATTAATAGCAACTATGGAGAGAGAGAGACAGATACAGAGAAGATGTCCCAAATGAATTTTGACACATGGGTGGACTAGAATAAAATACATTTTAAAAAATTCATAAAGTTTTTTCTCAATTTTATTCATTTTATTTTCTTCTTTGTTTATAACAGATATATGTGCTGAGAAATGAGAAATGGTGCCCTGAAATGTACATTATTGTGAATGGAAGGAATTTGGTTAGAGCCATGTCATTCAATTCTTTAAACTTCTTCTGAAGTAAATGCTAATGGCTTACAGAGTAAGCCACTATCAAAGCTAAATTAAAAGTTCTATCAATTGAAAACACAATTAAACTCTATTATAATTTTCTTAAATGCAAAGAATTAGAAACCATCAGATTTGCATAAAGATTGTACCGAAACATTAGTCATTCACTTTCTCAGTGGTTATGACATACTCTAAGAAGACTTTCTTAGGACTTACATGTTAACCACTAATTATACAAATTATACTAAACATACAAATGCTTTCAATGAAAGACACCTTGTTTAATCTGACATACTTAGAAAGATTTGGGGGAATTAACATATCCATTTCAATACACTGCCACCAAGATATTTGCTATAAATTGTTTTATTAAATATATACTTTTGTCCAAACCTTGAATTGCTTAAATCCCTAAAACTATGCATGGGGAAATATGTATGGAATAAAATCTTAGTTGGTCTTCTTGACCATATCTTCAACAGTCTTCTTTCATTTAGTCAATCAAGAAAATTCCTTCCTTTATCTCATCTTTCTATGACAAAAATGTGTTTCCCTGCCATTTCTTTGTTTTCTGTTTGTTTGCATTTATGTGTAAAACTCAGAAAAAATTTTTGAGAGAATCACTGGCAAAAGCATTCCTAGCCTTGACTTTGTGCTCAAGGAGGCTGACCCTGAAAACTGCATCTCAGGGGCCCCCTCTGCACAGGGTTTCAGTTGGGTTTGGTCAGTAGGAGGTGCCAAGGGGAGACAGGAGAAGAGGAAGAGAAAAGGGTGGGAGTATTTACCGCCTCCCCGGGTCCGGTGCCACATCACCTCAGCTATTCCACTCCGCAACCACAGCAGCTTCCTTGGGGCTCTCCCTGGGCTTTGGGAACACAGCGTCCTCCCATAGCCCCTTGGCCTAAGAGTGGTAATGACATCCAACATTCCTGCTCCCTGGTACCTCTCTCCCTCGTTTGTGTCCTTAGCCCTGACCACACACCCAGAGATGGTCTCCCCATTAAAGTCTTTATTCAGACCATATGAGGTGAGCTTATTTTCCTATCAAACCCAATGGATACTGTTGCCTTAACTTAGGTAGTAGTGGTAGGAATAGACTAAAGGAAATCCCTGGAGAGATGCTTAGGGGATGAACTTGACAAGAGCACTTGGACACAGCAGGGACAGGGATGAAAGTGCAGGTAGGAGAAAGTTGTGGGCCATGGCTAGATTTTTAGCCTAGACCCCTGGGTGAGTGGTGATGCCATTTTCTATCATTATCTTTGTGCTGCTTCTTGATGCTGTTGGATTTAGGACAAACCACAGTTAGAGTGACCATAACTTGAACAATTAGTAAAAATTGCTTTTTGCTGGCAGGTTACAGTCTTAAAACATACAGTTCAATGATTCACTTCGCTTGAGAGTCGGTAACTCTCCAGGCCTATTTAAAAGGTTTCTGAAAACATCTGTCCTCGATTAAATAACAGATACCACTTACAGACCATGTCTGTTTTCAAGGGATTCAGAGCAGTAATTAATCAGGCAAATGAAAAAGCACAGACCTCATCTTTTTATCCAATTAGAGAAACCTCTGTAAGTCTAGGGCACCAAACTGTTTAGTTTTGTTGAAATGCATTGTGATGAGTGACTGGTTTTATATCTTAGAAAATATCAATATTTACTTTAAACTTACAGCTAAATTAAAGAAAAAGAGAATTTATTAGGTAACTGTCACAGGATATATGGAGACTGCCATTGGGTGGCTACCACAGGGCACCATGAATGAGAAGATGGACTCCCAAGCCCTTGGGCTTCCCTCCAGCTAGGGACATTTCAAGCTTCCTCCCTGGGGTTTTGCCTTTCTGTCTCCCATCCTTCATCCACACGTGATGGGCTTGCTGCCACCACTACACTTTTACCCACAAGTCCTAGGCTGTCCTCCCTCGTCCATATCCATCCACGTCCCTCACGAACTTAAAAATATCACTTCAAATACCAGTTCCAGGAATCCCTGCCAGAGGGCCACCACCAGAGTTTACTTCCTTTACTCAGCAGTACTTACTTACTTACATACTTAATTTGAACCACCAAATTCCCAGGTAATTAAATCGCTATAATCTAACAAAGTCAGCTGTAGGCTAATGGTTGCCCTATTTCCCCACTGACTCCCATAAGGCACCAAAGATTCACTGAAGCTTAGTCCTGGAAGGGGTAGTAGACTACTTGTACACAAGGAGGCTGAGGCCCTCAGTGTTTGGTGGCATCAGAACTTGAACTCACCCTTGAGATTCCCAGTCCAAAGCTCTTTCCATTCAACTCTCAGATGAGAAGCTGGCTGGGTCTGTACTTTTGGTCATTAATCTACCTCCGTCCCAGTTGGACAAATCTGCCATGGAGGAAGTCTCCCAGGAGTAAAATGAAGTACAAACAAAAACATCATACCTACTCAAAATAAAAGTTGTCATTACCATACTGAAGGAGACAACTGATCTCAAAATTTAAAAATTTAAAATTAAAAAAAACACCCACACATACAAACCAATTCCTCTTCCTTTCATTTTACAAGAGCAGAACATGCTTACTGATAATAGAAAAGAAAGTTAAAATAACCCATAATCGCATCGCCCACAGACTTGTTAGCACTTTACTATTATTTTCTCCAAGTTTTTTTTAATCCATGTATGACAAAAAAATTTTAACATCATATATAAAGGAGAAATGTCATTTTAATTTCGATAATCCCAAACATATTAAAAACAATACTGTATACACTCAAAAAGTGATAAAATAGAGTAACGGAAAAGAGAGAGAGCATCTCAGTGTCAGGGACATGGGTTAAATGGTTTTCTGTGAAGGAAGGAATAGAAGGTACTTGCTAATTTGTGGTTATTCATATGGGATTCTGTAAAACTGTCCTTTAAGGCTCAGGATGGTGGTTCTGGGGCTCCATGCACATGGGTGGTATCTGGTCATTGCTTTACATGTTCCCAGGGCCTTGGGATCTTCTGGAAGGCAGCCAGAGACCCCAGCCGATAAGCAGTCAATGGCCTTCTCTGATGGCCTGATGCCAGGGGACAATTACCCACTTCCTGGTCTCCTTCCAGTGCCCTGCGGGGCTCAAACCAGGTCACAGGAGAGGACAGGCTCAACGAGAGGCCACAGAGGGCACTGGTTTAGTTAAGAGCGTTTCCATGTTCTCACCGATCATCCATAACACTGAAAAGAGACCCCTCTCCTGAGTTGTAAGTGTGGGCCAGGTCCCAGGCAAATGTACAGTAAATCCGAAAACACAGAGGGCCCCTAGGCTGAGGGAAGAGATGGAATCACCTTAACACAGATGCCCAGATTTCAGCGATTTTCCTGATCACTGGCTCATGCAGGAATTTACCTCCTCCCCACTCCAGGGCTCCCCAGGGGTAGGGGTGGGACCCTCACCAGGGCTCAGGAACTGAGCCAGTGTCCCTGATGAGGAGGCAATCTGGGGTAAGGGCTAAGAGCAGTGGCTCTGGCATCTGATGGCCTGGATTCAGATACAGGTTTCCCCTGCTCTCCAAAAGCAGAGCATTCCTATGAATTCTTTCTTAAGCTGAAATGGTGTAAAGCGAAGAAGCAATTACCTTAGGACACGTCTTGCTAACGGATGCACAAAACCAATCAAGATAAAGCACAGATGCTCACAGACACAGTCCAAAGCTATGACGGTTTGATGCTGTGATGCTGAGCGTAGTTCCCCGGAGAAGGAGGCTGGCGGCTGGCGGTGCTGGGGGTGCATGCTGTCTCTGTAACTGCTCAGTGCAAAATAAGCACTGAATGCTATTTTCACTGTTTGCCTTTTTTCTTATAAACGAAAATCCTCTTCAGATTTCTTTCGGTTAGTGAAAACGGGTACTAATGTAGGTTTTTGGTGAAAGCAAAGTGGTGTAAAGCAGCGGTCCCCAACGTGTCTGGCACCAGGGACCGGTTTTGTGGCAGACAATTTTTCCACGGACCAGGGAGGGGGGCGGGGGGCGGGGAGGATGGCTCAGGCGGTGATGCGAGCGATGGGGAGCGATGGGGATCGGCAGATGAAGCTTTGCTCGCTGGCCCCGTCGCTCGCCTCCTGCTGTGCCGCCCCATTCCTAACAGGCTGCAGCCCACCAACGGTCTGTGGCCCGGGGCTTGGGGACCCCTGGCTGAAAGCACACTTTCAAAAAGTGGAGGAGTTCTGTACTGGCTCTGTCAGTTACTCTCTGTGGCACTGGAGGAAGTTATTTCATCCCTCTTTGCCTCTGTTTCCCACCTGCAAAACACGGATGATAAAAGTGCCAGTGGTTGTTGTCACAGGCTTGCTGTGACCACTAAACGTGAGCGTGTGTGTGAAGTGCTGGCAGAGTGAGGGGGCCTGTGATGTCCAGCTGTTACCGTAGCCGAACGCACGGCTTCCACCCCACAACACTCATTCACTCCACGTCCCGCCCCCCAACACCACCCGCCCCCAGGTCTCGGAACTTCCTGAGAATGCTGATCTCCAGGCACAGCCCTCTTCCATCGGGGACCCCGGGAGCCAGGGCAGAATGTCACAGCAGAGGGGTGTAGGATAGGAGCCTTAAAATAGTCCCCCTTGTGCCTAGAGTTGCACGATCTTTCACTTACTCAGGTCCTTCAGCCATTGGCTATCTCTTTCTACTGCATCTCAGGCCGGTGGGCACGAGGCCCTCTCTCATATGGCTCCCCTGAGCAGCTGTCAGGGCCTCTCTGTGTGAATTAGACAAGACACCCCTCTCCAGAACTGCCACGGCCCTGTGTCGGGTCATGGATTTCCACCCCACCTGCCCCTTTAGCCAGGCCCGCTTTATAGAGAACACCTGTGCCTTGTGGCCCGAATGGGAAGATGGTGTCCATGCCACCAACCTCTTCATTCTTCTCCTCTCCCCTCTTCTCCTCACCAGCACCCTACCCTAAACTACCCCTCCCCTCTCTCTGAGCCCCCTCATTGAGCAACATGCACAACAAAAGCTTCAGTGCATATCAGCTCACGCCAATAGACGTTTGGATGGGAGTAGGGAATATCACTTACACACTGGAATTATCTAGAATGCCAGGGCCCAGCCAGTTTACCCTATTAATATATATTATCTTATTTAATCCACTTATGAGTAAATTTTATTATTATCTCCACTCCACAGATGAGGTCAGAGAGGTTAAGTGACTTACCAAATGTCACACAGTGGTAAGTAGCAGGGAATATCACACCCAGGCATGTTTTACTGCAAAATGTATGCTCATAACCACTAGTCAGATATATCATAGCTAATATGATCCGACTTCCCAATGGTTAAAACAAGAGCTACTCAAAGCAATCAAATATTAAGATGTAATCAGATATTATCAAAGCATGGTTATACAAAGAATTCTGTGAAGTAAATAAAAATATGAATCAATATATTTATCAAAAGTGATCAAAGTGTAATTAGGATGGGTAATCAAATCAATCACGTATTAATATACATTAGTATTTTGAACATCTAATCATAGAGCACATAATCAAAATATAATGGCAACAGGAGTAATAAGTCACTCTTCAAAGTTTTTCACCTAAAAATCCAACATTCTTATCCAACTAGAGCCAGCTCCAAACTCTAATAAATCCAATGGGTACTGCTTGGGATCCTGTCCTGATCCCATAAAGATCCCTCTAATTAGGGCACCATATAATTTATACTTTAAGTTTGAGAGTGAAAGATGACTTTATTAATATTTACAAGATATCAATAGGTTCCAGCCAAACATGAATATATGGACACCCTCCCTATAATCAGCGCTGGTCCATTCTATTTAATTCAACTCGTCCTAAATTTTAAAAATAGTTATTAAGTCCATTTTTTTGCAGAATGATGCTAGATATTAGAAATATAATAGCAGAGTGGCATGGACATATATACACTACCAAATGTAAAATCGATAGGTAGTGGGAAGCAGCCGCATAGCACAGGGAGATCAGCTCGGTGCTTTGTAACCACCTAGAGGGGTGGGATAGGGAGGGTAGGAGGGAGACGCTAGAGGAAGGAGATATGGAGATATATGTATAGGTACAGCTGATTCACTTTGTTATAAAGCAGAAACTAACACACATTGTAAAGGAATTATACTCCAATAAAGATGTTAAAATAAGTAAATAAAATTTATAGTTTTAAAAAAAGAAATATAATAGCAAAACATCATTTCTGGCCTCATGTTTTCTACTAGGAAAGACAGACAGGTAGCTACTAGGAAATTAAGCTACAGTACAGTAAGCTCTACAGCGGGGACAAGATAGAAGGCTGTGGAAGCATAGAGAGAGAGAATTGTTGCAGTTATCTACTGCTACATAACAAACCACCCCAAAACACAGTGCATTAAAACAACCACTGTTTTATTATAGCTCATGGTTTTGTGGTCACAAATGCACTCAGTTGCGTGATTCTGTTAATCATGGCATCAATGGAGGCCACTCACTGGTATACATTTGGTGGGTGGGCTCCTCTGGAGGGTACAAGACAGTCCAGTCACATGCCTGGCACCTTGGCAAAGATGGCCAGAAGGCTGGGTCCAGCTGAAACTGTCCACTGAAGCACTCACATGTTACCTCTCCAGCACGGTGGCCTTGGATACTTGGATTTCTCACATGGCAGCTCAGGGCTCCAAAAGTGAGTGTTTCCAGCAAATAAGGTGGAAGTTACATCACCTTTTATGACCTAGCTTTAGAAGTCACTTGCACCCTATTCTATTGGCTGAATCAGTCACCAGCGCACCCAGACTCAAGGGGAGGTGACATTGTCTCATCCCTTCTATGGAGCAAGTATCAAAGAATTTATAGCCTTCTTTTAAAATTGCTTCAAGAACCAAAGCCAGTCTTTGAGGACAGAGGCAGGACTCTTTCCCTCAAAGAGAGAGGAGAGAGGGATGAGTGAATTTGGCAAAGACCCCTAAGAAGAAAGACTGAGGATTGTTCAGGGAAGTGAAAGTAGTGAAGAAGGAAGAGTAAGGATGGAGGCGGAATTTGCACTGAAAGAGATGCGCACCTGAGGGTGACAGTGAGTTCAGAATCTGGCACATAAAAGGTGTTTAATAAACGGGAATGAATTAACAAGTGACTAAAAGAAAAAACAAACTTATCACAGAGTGGGAAGAGCGGTAGGATGGTCCAGTGCAGTGTTTTCAGACTTCTTCAGACACCTCAGGAAGAAACATATGTGATATCACAACCTAGTACACATAAGCATATAGGGGCGTGTGTGTGTGTACACAACTGAAATGAGTTTCAAGAAACAATATCTACCCCTATCACAGGTAATGAGCTCTGAAATCTTCTAATCTATTCTCTTCCATCCTATTTCATTATTTTTCCAATGCAGGTCATAACCCACTGAATGGGTTTAAGGCTTACCGATGCCTTGAGACCCACAGCTTGAAAGACACTGGCCCAAAGCAAAGAGAAGGGTTTAGAGACAGAAGTTCAAATCAAGGCCTGATTCCAGTACATAGGATTTGAGCAAGAAATACTTATCAACGTCTGTAATATGTACTTTACAAAGTTGTTGTGAGATTAACAAAAGGTGCAAAAAAATCACTGAGCTCTGTAAGGCAGAAAATATAAAGGTGTCCTCTATTTCCTTTCTTCCTTTTCCCCCCCTAATCCTGCAAATCTGGCTCTCTGCAGAGCACCATGATTTTCAAGCTGTGGGTGGGGCTGGGAGTCTCTAAGAGCCAGTCAGCGGGGGGGGGTGCCAGCTATTCTCTCTGCAATCAGATCCGTTCCCCACCCCGCTCCTCCCCTCACCATCTCTGGGCCCCGGGAGGTTGACCTGTATGGATGTGTCACGAAGCCTCCCCGGTCTCTGGCTTCCAGTTGGGTTTGCCCAAAGGATGGGAAGAAAAAGCAATAGAATGATGTAACCCTCTGCTTCCTCCCTGCCCAGCCAGAGTTTTGGCAGTGGTTGAATTCCATTATGGCCACAGTTCCTGTATCATGGGCTCAGTAACATCTTCCCACCCCAGCTTCTTCAAGCCTGGGGACGGTAATGGGTCCCACCATTGCCAGTTCTGGGGAGCGTCACTATCCATGCGGGTTCCCTTAAGTAACCTCAGTCAGTAGCCCCTTCAGTAAACCCTCCTTAACTAGACCTTCTGAGTGTGCCCTGTTGATCCTGACTGATACAAGAGGTTTGTGAAAATGCGTTTAGGACCCCCTGCATTTATGGACATGGAAACCAAGGGAGAGGATCAGAGGGCTGTGTGACACCGTAGCTGGGCATCCTAGACCTACCAAAGTGCATTTACCCCGTCGTCATCTTACATGGACTATGATTTCAAAGCCAAGGGTGAGACCCGCTCCTAAAACCCATGCTCTCTCCCACCTCTGGGCTATTACCCGAAGTTACTTCACCAAAGAGAGAGTGTTCGATTAGGTGATCAGACATTAAAAACTTAAAAATAGAGGAAACCTGTTGAAATGATCACAATTTGGTTTCGGGTGGGGTCACACTCGGAGGGTCAGCTCCCTTACACCCTGAGACGTTGATAAGGAGGGGTGTGTGTGTCGGGGGGCGGTTAGGGGAGGAGGGGGAACAGCATCACCTCTGAGGATGAAAGAGACAGCAAAGCAGAGCTGCACGAGGGGAAGACAAGCACAATCCTGCCCCCTGCCCTGGGTAACCTTCTCACCTGTGAGGAATGAAACTCCACCTCCTCCTGGCCACCTGGGGCCCCCTAAACCCCCAGGACTCTGAGCCCCTCTCACTAGCCCTGAGCCTAGCAGTGGGGACCCAAAGCTCCTCCAGGCCATGAGGCCCACCGCGAGCCCTTGTTCTCTCCCATCCTGTTCCTCCTTCTCTCTTTCCCCCTCTCCTTCCTTCTTTCCAAGTTCTTATACTGACTGTTACCTTTTAGGCGCACGTATCCTGAATATGCAGAACTAAACTAACTAAAATCAAGTCAATTTGCCAACAGCTGTTTGGCAGGTGCAACGCTGAGCTGGATCTCAAATATCAGTCATTTGCACACCACTTTTACAAATGTTCCTATGTCTGAATCATCAGTATTTTTTTTTCTTTAAATCAATTAATTCTTTAACTTCAACTTTGTTTCAGCCTCTTTCTAAACAGACACATCAGTGAAATCACGGATTTGGAGTGCCTGTGGTATTTTTTTCTTATTAGACCTTAAAATAAAAATATTTGGAAAACATTATACCATAAAATAAATATATTAAAAGAAAAATATTTGTTAGCATCCTCCTTAAACTCGCTGCACTTACCACCGATGGGACATACAGCGTACTTGGAGACATGCTGCTAAAAGAGAGGTTTCTTTAGGAGTACGAGGCACAGCCCTCACAGTCACAAAGCTTTCCATCTGGTGAGAGATAAAAGGAGAGGAAGATTTCACAGGAAGCGGATAGATGGTGAACAAGGCAGACTGTAATTAAATCCCAAAGCATGTGGCCAAGGCAGGGAAGAAATGGAGAGGTCAGAGAAACAGAGAAGCCGGTGAGAGAGGGGGCTGACTGGCGAGGAAGCGTTAAGCCACACTGAATATATTGACTTGGGGGTGATATTTAAAATCCTCCAAAGGCCCCCAAAGCTGCAGGACAAATGCCAAACTCCTCAGCACACCCACCCCCTCGTGAGCAGCCTCTGTCCATCCTGTGGTCTAGCATCCCAGAATTCTCCCAACTGTTTGTTGTCCCTCCAATACACCGTCTTCTCTCCATCCCCACTACATCTGCACTCACTGCTCCCTCTGCCTGGAAAAGTCTCCTGCACATCTGGCTTCTGGACAATTTCTATCCAATCTTTTTTTTTCAAGGTAAATTTTCTTTATTGCAATACAGTTAATTTACAATGTTGTGTTAGTTTCAGGTGTACAGCAAAGTGAAACAGTTATACATATACATATATCTACTCTTTTTCAGATTCTTTTCCCATATAGGTCATTACAGAATACTGAGTAGAGCTCCCTGCTCTATTCAGTAGGTCCATATTAGTTATCTATTTTATATATAGTAGTGTGTATATGTCAATCCCAATCCCCCACTTTATCCCTCCCCCGCTTCCCCCTTGGTAACCATAAGTTTGTTTTCTACATCTGTGACTCTATTCAGTCTTTTAAACTCAGTTCAAACGTCCTTTCTTCTCTCAGAATTGCATGGAAATCATGACTGTGCAAATTAGAAAGGAGTTACTTCCTCTGGGTGTATGTAGCACCTTGTTTGCATAAAAATACAACCCTTAGGGCTTCCCTGGTGGCGCAGTGGTTGAGAGTCCGCCTCCCGATGCAGGGGACACGGGTTCGTGCCCCGGTCCGGGAAGATCCCACATGCCGCAGAGCGGCTGGGCCCGTGAGCCATGGCCGCTGAGCCTACGCTTCCGGAGCCTGTGCTCTGCAACGGGACAGGCCGCAACAGTGAGAGGCCAGCGTACCGCAAAAAAAATAAATAAATAAATAAAATACAACCCTTAGCTGGGTGTATGCAGCACCATACTAGGGTCCTCAGACTGAATTTCTGTCCCCCTGGCTTGGCACCCTTGTGCAGTGCACATCCTGCACAACATAACTGGCAGACCTGCGTCTGCCTTCTCCCCACCACACAACTCAGGCAGAGGTAGCTGCATTCCCATTTCCATGTTTATTGATTTATTCATGTCCCCCAGTAGACAGTCAAAAACTGAAGGTGGAAAGGGCCTCATCTACCTCTATATCTCTGGCAACTGAGCACCTATAAAGTGGAGCAGAACAAATATTTGCTGGGCAAATAATGATCAATCAACAAATACATGTTGGAATGATTCAGAAAGCATGAATTCCAACAAATTCGTGTTGGAATGAATTTTAAACTGGAGTTTTAACTCTGCCTTCCCACATTGCCCAATATATAAATTGTACTACCTTCTAATATAGTGTGGTCAGAAAATACCTCCAAGTGGCCTCAGTGTGCAAAGAACAATGACAAATCTTCACCCACATAGAAGAATGACCTGCCCCGCCCTCTATTCCAAACCAGTTACTTAGGGAAAGGACTATCCCTGTGCCAACTAAAGAATGTCACTCGCCATCTGGTTCTACAAGCATGAAGTCATTAGCCACTGCAGTCACCGATCTTCAATGCACCATGAAAGGAGTTCAAGGGGAAGTTCAGGAATGAGGCCATCTGTGCTCTGGGGAAAAACTGGCAGAACAGGCCTTCAGATAGTTAGATGTTTTCAGGAGAAAGTTTTATGAGCCCAAATTCTTGCATATTCTCATACCTAGAAAAGCATTATAATCATTAACAGAGACATCTGTTCCTTGTGACTAGCAGTAGCCTCCTGAAATTGCAGAACGTGTCTCAGGACTTAGTAAAGCATAGGTTCTTCTGTCTCGGTGCAGAAAGAATTCAGCGAGAGGCAGAGTGACAGGTAAGGAAAGAGTTTACTAGTATAGGATGCTTGCGGGAGACAAACGGGTGGTCAAGGGAGTGCCACCCCAAGAACTTAGTGGGCTATAGTTTTATAATCAAAGGAAAAGTGGGGAGGGAGACAAGACCACCTTCTTCCTCATTCTTGAGTAGACATCAAGCTTCCATTATCAGTTCCTCCTCCGCGTCGTCAGGCAGGGGAGTTTTCTTCTCCCTACAGGGTCAAACTAGGACTGTCATGGCACTATTCAAATCAGCAGAAGGGCGGTAATATACACTAAAAAATGGTAAATCATCTCAGGTTTCAGTAGAATGTCACCTTTTCTCTGTGTTTTTGTTTTTAATGTGCACAGAGGAGCATGTCCTAGGAATTATTAACTTACTGACCTCATGGGGCAGGATGTGGGTCTCATTCCACCATTGTTTTATTGTTTTGGGGGCATGTCATGCTTCTGTTGCATGGTTTGGTTGTTAAGCAAGCCTGCTTTCTTGAGCAATCATTAATTTACAGGAGTCTCCCATACTTTTTCTCTACTTACAATCCCCTAGTGGGGTTAACTATTTAATCACCTACTTTGTCCCTTTACTCCGTCCCTATCCCTATCACTTCTACTGAGATGGTTGCATGTACCCCCTTCACCAAAATCACATATATACTGACCTACCCCTCCCCACCATCTCTTCGGAGCAATTCCTCAGAGCTATCTGAGAGGCTGTCTCCTGGGCTATAGTCAGTGAGCCCCAAATAAAACTGAATTCACAGCTCTCACATTGTACTTTTTTTTTTCAGTTGACACCTGTCTCTTTCCATGCTATGCTCCTACAGGCAGCACATAGTACTTGTTCAACAAAGATTGATTGAAAAAATAAGTCAGAGTACACACTCCTTGCCTATCCCATTATATATATTTAAATAATGATGGGTAGAAGGATTTGGGTTTAGTAGACCCAACACTCTAATAAAAGCAAAGTTTACAGGATGACTCAGTGAAAAAAATAATCTGTTTTGTCTCTTTTACTGTTCATATCGTGATCTGGAGCCCCTTTCCTATTGATTGTAGCAGAGAAACTTGCAAATTAAAAATAACTCAATCCCTTCTCATTTAAAACAGACCCTCTCAACCTAACTCGTTCTCCTCTGTTCCTCTAACTCAGTCTTCCCCTGAATGTTCACTTGGTTCAAAGACTGAATTTTCCCTCAGGGCTATATCCTTTCTCCAAAGGTCCACCTTGAGTGCCAGGGGAAGCTCACATATCCCCATGATGGTCCCACAGTCCTTCTGGCCCCTGCTGTGGTGCGGCTGGTCTACTCGGACCTTGTGGGTCCTCACTGAGGCCAACGGGTTCCATCTGGTTGAGCATCATGTGGTGTGACCCCCAACTGCTGCACGCCCATTCTGATCCTAGACTCTTTCTTCTTCATCACTCTTCCCCAGCATCCCAGCACTTAGAGACGGCTTGCACGTATTCCCTGGCTTCTCACCTTGATACCTCCCTCAACCATTTTCTAACTGCACCCTGAGTGGCTCCATGAGGCTCCAGCTCCATGCTAGACACAGAGCTTCTCTAAGGGGCTGACAATTTTCCATGTTATCCCTGAGAAACAAGGAACAAAAGCTGCTACACTAGGAGCTCACTCCTCTCTGGACTGTATTTTATTACCCCTTGCTCCTCCCCCATGGAGGGGAGCCAGGACCCTCATGTGGAATGTCAAGCTTTTCGCTTTCCCTCTCACATATCCCTCTTTTGCCCTCTGGCCCCCAAGGCTGGTAGGACTTTGCTTATGGCACATCCTGAGTTGTCTCCATCTTTGGTTTAAAATAAAGCTCTCTGTTCAGACCACCAGTTCTAATGCATCCCTTTTTCTACTCTTGATATGTAAAAGAAGCTTTTGTAATTGACAAATCCCTTTTTTCTCTCGACAAAGCTTGTGTTTCAAGACTATTGTTTGATTATGGAATTCAAGATTTTGTTTTAAAGTCAAAGCTGAACACTGATTCCTTCTTTATATTTAGATTCCTGCTAGGGTGCTTCTGGCTGAATACGGGGAAGGCTCGTTCAAGGGGGTGAAGAAGAAACAAGACATTCATATATTCTAACAAGTAGAATCCCTGTTACATCAGCAAATTTGACTACTGAAGTCATAAAACCTTCACACTCTGCTGTCTTCTGCAACCATTGCTGGGAGGGTAGAAGGTCAGGTGACCCTAAGCCCCTGAAAGATATGATTGGACCAAATCCCTTTCCAGACAGCTTCTATTGGCTGGTCACTGGCTAATCAAAGTTTCTCATGAATATGAACCAAAGACATGGAGATGAGAGCCAGACCACAGTAGATACTGGTCCCCAAACGTCAGGTACAGTCAGGCCCAATGCCAGCATCCTAGCAACTTCAGGCACTTGCCCCAGAACCACAAGGAAGTGGAGAAGGAATGGAACACATGCCACAAGAAAAGCAAAACCCAAAGACCACGAGCTCCTGGTGGGTGACACACGGCCGGCATGGCTCTTTTGTAACTTTCCAGGTCCATGAAGGTTGGCTGTCCTTGGTTTGCAAGAGGTTCCCCTACCCCATACTTTCAATAAAGCTATGTGGATGAATTCTTGCTCCTTACTAAGATCTCTAACTGGAACATTTTAAAAATTACAGGTATAGTAAGCTAGTGAGTAAGTAGAGAACAAGCTTCTGAAGGTGACAGAGACCATGCACCCTTGGCTTTACCAGATTATTATTTCCTGAGCCATCCCTTGGGAGCTCTAGCTTCAGAACTCAAATACCCAAATCCAGCCAAACTGCTTTTCAGAAGCTCAATAGGGCTCGATATCCTTTCTTAAGGGGTAAGCGCCCAACCCTCCCGATTACAGAGGTTTGCCAAAAGCTGGCTCCCCAATCATTACTAACACAACCTGTCAATAAGACAAAGCTGAGTTTGTCACCTCCACACGAAGGGAGAATGTCATCTTGCAACCGTTTGACAATATGTCTGAGGGAGGAAGGCACGGTAATCATTTATTGAGAAGTAGAACTTTGAGGCGGGTCTCCCAAAGCAGGGAGCTTGTTAGGATTGATTAAGGATCGTGACACAACAATCCAGAATTGGTGGAAATAGCAAGAAGTTTGAGGCAAGGGATTCAAAGACTCTCAGGGCACTACCTGTCTGTTGATGTTTTCCACTGAAGAGTTGGAAGACCTTTTGGGGAAGTTCCTGTGGTGAACAATCAATCTATTTACCTGGACAGGAGACGCCTGGAAAAATCAAGTCATGCTAAGAAAGGCAGAGGAGTAGTACAAAGTCATGTTCATGGAGATAGGAGAGAGTGGTTCCAGTTCTCAGAGTCCAGACTGAGTGCAGGGGTAGAGAGTTTTGGTTCTGAGGTAGCTAAGAAGACTGTCTGAACTTTGCTCTGGATAGGTTTGAATATTCAGAGGGCACTACGAGGCATCCTCGCAGAAGCCCTTTCAGCTTCTGGGGGCAAACCCTATGTCCACAGGGTTAAGGATAGAACAGAACGCAAAGATAACAAAGGAAGGGGTATCCAACCCAGTCTTTGAGAGTCAGTAATGTTAGGGAACCGTTGACCGAAACTGCCCACCTTGGCCAGACACAATGATGACCACTTGCATGGGTTGTCTTACAACAGGAGGTCCCGATAAGGAACATGGTGCTGCTGCTGGAAACTAACCGGGAGAACTGGGGAGGGACCAAAAGGAGAAAGGGCATGCAAGCCCATAATATGTCCTGCCAACCTCCCAGAATGCTTCATGCTGAAATCCATCTTGGCTGAGAGATGTGCGTGCCACCAGGAAGGACCCTGAGTCAGACCAAATACGGGCCAAGCAAGATGACTGGCCAGAGACAATCCGGAAACTAGCCCCATTACCATAAAACCTGAGACTGCGAGCCATGTGGAGAGCAGTTCTCCTGGGTTCCCTTACCCTGCTGCTCTCTGCCCGGGTGCCGCTTCCCAATAAAGTCTCTTGCTTTGTCAGGACGTGTGTCTCCTTGGACAATTCGTTTCTGAGTATTAGATAAGAGCCCACTCTTGGACCCTGGAAGGGGTCCCCCTTCCTGCAACAGTAAGGCTTCTTAGAGGAAGAAGGACCCAAGCTGAGACCTAAAGCATGAAAAGCATCAGCCAAGCTAAGGAGCGTGTATGTTGGGGTGTGTGTGGGGGGCGGGAGGGTTAAGTTCCAGGTGGAAGGGACAGCACAG
Organism: Mesoplodon bidens; assembly: GCF_964165515.1. NCBI lineage: Eukaryota > Metazoa > Chordata > Mammalia > Artiodactyla > Ziphiidae > Mesoplodon > Mesoplodon bidens. Next base: position 145,827,558 of record NC_138176.1, read on the forward strand.
ACCCGGAAGAGAGAGAGAGAACAGTGCACTGGAGAGCTGCCCGTCATTCGAGAGGAAGGGCTGAGGTTGCAGATCATGAAGAGCCTTGTCAATTGTGTGTGCTAGGGAGTTTGGGCTTTTTCATGAAGGCAGTATGGAGCTACTGAAGAATTTTAGGCAGAAAAGAAAAGCACGATCCACATACATTTTTAAAGGCTCATCCTGGATGCTGGAGAATGGTTTTGGGAGGGGCATGACTGGAGGCAAGGAAAATAGTCATACCATTTATAATGTTGAAGTCACACTGATGCATTTTTATGTTCTCCTGTTCAGAGTCTGCAAATTCATGGAGCCATAGACCTTAAGGGTTGAAAAGAACCCTTAACCATCCAGACCAAAACTTCCCTTGCAAATTATACTGCAGACCCACAGTGACTCACCCCTCTCCCCGACCCTGAAGGGCAGGGGGCAGAGGGGATGGAGGGGCTGAGCAGGCACCCTGTCCCTGGGGAAGCTGACAGGCAGAGCAGGTCTCGGGGAAACAACATTCTTGTCCATCCACCCGCCCAAGCAGTGACTGACTCCCCTCGACACTGATCTGATCCAAGGAAAACACACGCCTTTCAAAACACGGAGAAATGTGCACCCAGAATGTGCTTCAACAATGCAAAAGCCAATTACGGTCCATCTAATCTAACCAAAGCTGATTTCCTCAGGTGGCCAAGTGAGAGGTCAAAGGGCAATTCCTGAGGATTTCCACAGAGCTCTGCCAGAACTTGAAGGTCCCTGCGTGTCCCCAGGGCTGACAGCTCAACTGCTGAAGAGTTAAGCAGTTGAATCTTTCAATTTCCCTCCCTCTCCTGATAATTATAAATACGACACAGCAGTGAACTACAGCGAACTCCCTTAGAGGTGAGGATTCGGTATTCTTTCACAAAGGAAACCAAAAGAAATTGTCCGTATTTTACATTCCCACACGTGCATGATTTTCACTGATGCCGATCTGAAAAAGACAAAGAGGTATTATTTGCTAATCAAAAAAAAAAAATCTGCACAACCACATTCATCTGTTTATATGAATCTCGTTTTGCAGTCTGTGCCCGTTCTGTAAGACTGCGATTTCGAGAGCTCTCGATTCATGGAGAAGCTGTGAGTGCCCTCTAGAGGAAGTTTGCCTCCATTGCAGCTACACACAGGAGAACTGGGTACATTAGAGTCGCTCTTGTCCGGGCTAAATTCTGGAGAGCATCAATTTCTCAGGATATGTGTGCAAAGTTTAGGTCCATTTTCGGCTTCTTTTTTTTTTTTTTTTTTGTAATTCAAAGCTGAAGCCAGTACTGCTGATCATAGTAAGACCTGGGCTGTATGACGTTTAATGAGCATTAATAACCATTGTGAAGATACTTCTCTCTCCTGACACGACCCCAGAGCAGAGGACAGCTCAGCCCCTGCGGAGGAATTCAACCAGGAAAAAGCCTTGCAAACCCACGGTGTGGCTGGTCCTCACTTCCGTTTTGGTAAGAACCATCATTGCCCAAAAGGTGAATCTCTGTAACCCCTACAAGACCACCTCACTCCCCTTACTCCGAGGTTGCACAAACCATGGCAGAGGACCAATCAATGCCATTTAGGATCAATGACACCAGCAACCCGAAGGACCCTGGGCAAGTCAGGTAACTTTTTAAAATGAAGGCTGAGGATATCCTGGAAATGTTGCACCAGCAGCTTGGGGGTTAGGGGGACATAAGCCAATAAAATCCTGTTATGAATGCCTTTTGAACTCTTCCTTGTTCTTGAATATGATGCTGAATTTTGAGAACAATTGAATGACACTAAAGTGTGAAAATTCACTTCAAATAGATGAATCATTCTTATCTGAGAAGCCCTGATGTATGGTGTGATTGGAAACTATGTGTTATCTTGAAGCTTTTCATGTCTTCATGGGAAAAAATTATTTTTTACTCATAGAGAGTACCTCTTTTTGTATAACACACTAAAAATATTTTAAGAGAGATTCCTGGTGATTTGCCTCTATAAAATATTGAGTAAAATCTCATTAAGTTGAATGGAAATGTGGACTTCCCTGGCAGTCCAGTGGTTAAGACTCTGAGCTTCCATTGCCAGGGACGTGGGTTCAATCCCTGGTCGGGGAAATAAAATCCCACATGCCCCACGGTGTGGTCAAAAATTAATAAATAAATAAACAAAAATTAAGTTGAATGGAAATGATGTGGGGAAAATGAACCTTGGATTGACTTAGTTTGAACTGTGGAATATTTTAAAAATAATATTAGGCATCTAGATAATTCAGAGATAGCAGTTGATTCGATTATGTCAAATCCTGGATCTGTCAATGCTGCTTCCTGCTTGAAATGACCCGTTCTCGGAGCCAGAAAGCCCTGGGTTCGATGCTGCTTGAGGGTACAGATCCCAGTCCACAAACAGGAAACGAACTTTTTAGTTGCTCTAATTTAGCTTAATTTCTGTAATGAGCTCCTGTTCCACCAGGGGGCAGAAACGTGATCTGAGTAAATTACAGCTCCTCCACGTTGGCCCTTGATGGGGAGGGAAAGGGGATTGTGTGGTGTCACAGTATGGCAAGCTGGTGGCTGGTCTTGATCATTACCTCTGCCCTCTGGCACATCCACTGAGCCTTCCCCTTCCCGTTCAGTGTTCAGTTGCGTCACTACAAGTCACTGCTGAACATCCTCTGTGTTCTCGGGGACTCCTTCCGGTTCGGTCATCCCCTGCAGGACGCGTGCCTCTCCTGAGCCCGGGAGGTCACTCTGCTGCTGAGGAATTCAGCGAGGCTGCCCCAGGCCCAGCTGCCAAGGCACACCACAGCCATGCTCCTGGGGGTCTCACCCCTATCTGGAAAGAGGATCACAGATTGCTCTGCACTTGGACCCTGCCCCCCCAAAACTAGAGGCGCTCTTGTTTTCCCCTGATCCTCACCCCCAGCCCACCTGGAGGATGAGGCATAAGGTCCTTCCTTTCTCAGGCACCCACAGCGACTCCTCACTTTCCCTTCTTCTCCAGTTCTCCCCACCCCAGCTGTGACGGTTGATTTTATGTGTCAACTTGATTGGGCTAGGGGATGCCCAGAAAACTAGTGAAGCATTATTTCTGGGTGTATCTGCGAGTGTCTCCTAAGGAGACTAGCATTTGAATCAGTAGACTGAGTAAAGAAGATCAGCCTCACCAGGATGGGTGGGCACCACCCAATCCCTTTCTTTCTATCTATCTATCTATCTATCTATCTATCTATCTATCTATCTATCCTGTTTCTCTGGACAACCTTGACTATATACCCAGAGAATCTCTACCTAGCCTGAGAGGACTGGCGCAAGGGTTTCACCTTGCTCTGAGTCATCAAGTTTTTCTATGCTCTGAGACCCTGTCCAATTCCTGTAAAACCCTTTCCTGAGATCATGAATGTTCATGATGCTAGGGAATCTAGGTGCCGCAGGAATTGGTGTAAGGATCAAGAAACATTGAGAGGAAAAAAACACATTACAGCTTCAAAACTTACTGTGGACCATAGGCAAGCTCCTTATTCTCTCCGAGCCTCAGTTTCATCAGTCAAAAGGGAAAATGAGATCTATCACATAGGGTTGTGAGAAGGGTGAACATGAAACTCCTAGCTCAGCACCAGACACACTAACTCCCCCATCCTCTTTTGGACAGCAAAGAGAATAGAGGTCAGAGTGTCCAGAGCAACTGCTCTCCAATAAAGAGAAAAGGCTGGAGGGAAACTACATAGATATGCCCAGGGGACCACATGGCTGGCAGAGGAATCTTGGGAAATGGAACAGTGGGAGAAAGAGGAACGTGGCTCACATTTGGTAAAAGGCAAGACCAAAGGTGCAGAATGACCAGGCCCAATAAAAGCTGTTCCAGCCTGACACGTGACATTCATTATCTTAGGAAGATGGCTCCAGAGGCTTGCTCAGCCAGACCCCACCGTCTGGATAATGCATCTGCAGCCACAGGGACAAGGGTCAGAAGACAGATCCTGGCCCAGCAGCACACATACCTGGTCCTGAAGTCTCACTTCTGCCACCTGCTCGGCAAAGTCCTAAGATGGGGATTCTCTGATATTCTACTCTGGTCCAATTGACCACCTTCACGAAACTCTGCCATACATTTCACCGTTCCCCTACCCAAGCTTGTTTCATTTTTAAATGAGGGCTCTTTGATTTCATGTACCTTTAGCAACACTATCTCATCCAGCCAATTAGATGGTAATTAAAGAATTTCCCAAAACTCTGGTTCCTTGATGTCAGAAAGCCATTTGTTTTTCTCTGTTGCCTCTATGAGCCTATTATTTCCATTTAGCTTATTTGTACACAGTATTCTACTTCTCCGGACTCTCAAATTACTGATTTTTATGTTTTTTCCTTAGCACTTAATGCAGTTCATAAATTTTACTCTTAAAGCTTAGGCATAAATCATGCTAAAAGCCCAAGTTGCTGAAGGAAAGTAGCAGCAAATCAAGCTTGGAATATCAAGCCAGCAGCATCAAGTTATCAATTCTATATTCACACACCTCAAATTAAAGGTTTTTTCCCTGTTGTTTAAATATAATTTAAAGTTTTCTTAAAACTTTCCCTGACTTTATATCAAGTCCCAAACTTTAAAAAAAGAAAAAAAAAGAAAGGAAACTCAAAATATTCACTTGTTTTTTGTTGTTATTCTGTTGTTCTTTTTGCTGTTATTCAATGCTGGACTTTCTGAGGTATATGCATAAAAATCACCTCAGAATAGAAACAAATGAAAAAAGATGCTCCTGAATTAGAACACTGGTTCTCAACCAGTGTACTGTAGTAACCTAGGGAGGTTTAAAAAATACTGATGCCTGAGTTCCACTCCAGAGATTCTTATGTAATTGGTTTTGGGTTTGGTGAGAATTTAAAGAATAAGCAACCAAGATGAGAACTGCATTAGAAGTTAAATACAGTAGAAGTATATAACCTTAAAATGCTAATTAACTTAGTGGTTCATAGAAATAATGTTATCATCTTTGAGAGGTAAAAAATTTTAAAACTCAAGTTTGCAATTTCTGTTTTCATCATCTCAATTTTTTTTTTTTTTTTTTTTTTTTTTTTTGCGGTGCGTGGGCCTCTCACTGTTGTGGCCTCTCCCGTTGAGGAGTGCAGGCTCCGGACACGCAGGCTCAGTGGCCATGGCTCACGGGCCCAGCTGCTCCACGGCATGTGGGATCTTCCCGGACCGGGGCATGAACCCGTGTCCCCTGCATCGGCAGGTGGACTCTCAACCACTGCGCCACCAGGGAAGTCCTCATCATCTCAATATTTGTAAATAGTCACCTCTACATCTAACTAAACTATTACATGATAGCTCTTCAACATAAAGTAAATAAAAATAAAATGTAGTAAAATTTTTAAAAAGAAAAGAAAAAAGATGTCCCTGAGAAACCACTGTTCACTCCTGGCCAAGGTGAAAGGTTGTAAGTTCAAAGTGTTCTGGAAGGGAGAAAAATTATATATACATCTCTGAGACCCTATATATGATTTAGGTTGATGTCAGTAGCATTTGAGGTGACAGGTAGCTGACAAAATGCAAAGCATCAGTGCCTCTGGATAAGATGGCAAACCCCTTGCTGACAACAGCTTAGATGTTGACCTTAACCCACTCGCCCCAATTACATTCCACAATGGCAATTTGGTCACGTCTTTTAAAAACAGATGAACAGGGCTTCCCTGGTGGCGCAGTGGTTGAGAGTCCGCCTGCCGATGCAGGGGATACGGGTTCGTGCCCCGGTCTGGGAGGATCCCACATGCCGCGGAGCGGCTGGGCCCGTGAGCCATGGCCGCTGAGCCTGTGCGTCCGGAGCCTGTGCTCCGCAACGGGAGGGGCCACAACAGGGGGAAGCCCGCGTACCATAAAAAAAAAAAAAAAAAAAAAAACAGATGAACAAGCTTCAGGGAGCTATTCTATGTGGAGATATTTTTCTCTATGTATAAATAAATATTCCACGTGTGAGATGCAGAGCATTCAAATGAAACGTCAGTGACCATTCTGCAGCTCCCTTTAAAAGGCAGAGAATTTCTCTTAGACAACATAATAATAATAATAATTGGCACTTTTCATCCTCAAAGCAATTTTTGCACGTTAACTAATCAATCTGTCCAACATTTGTTTGAGGTGGATGAATAAGGATCATTATTTCCATCAGGAAGAGAGAAATGAGGAAAAAATTTGAGTGGGGGAGGACCACCTGAGGTCAGGAAAATCCTGGGCTGAAAATCAGGGGACCCCACTTCAAGACCAGTCTGGCTTTGGGAGTGTAAGGGAATAGAGTCTGTAGGATCAGTTCGGAAAATATTGCAATATTCCACTGAGACTTCTGCTCTCCCATGTGATGGGAATGGTGGTAGAAATTAAAAAGAGAAGCCAGAATGCTATGGGAGACCATCAGACCTTACCAAGAAAGCAGACTTTCTTTTATTAACTGAGTCACTGATTCATTATTTGACTCAACCTCTCAGTACCTTGCTGAGGATGTGTTGGTTAAACAATGGAATTTATCCATTTACCATGTATTGGGTATCTGCCAGGAACTGTGTTAGGTTTGGGAGATACTTAATGTAAAAGACACAACCCCCTGATCTTAATTTCTTAATCTATGACACTGAGATAAAAAGAGCTGTCCTCTCCATCACAGAGATCACTAATTCCTATCAACCCCGCCTCTCCAGCCTCCTCAGCGGTCCACCCCATCCTCTTTATCATCATCTCTGCAGTGACCCTTGCTCAGATCCTTGTCATCTCTAGCTACAGGTCTCGGTCCTCAGATTCTGTTTCTGTTTTGTTTCTAGGGTATTTTTCTAAACTTCAAAAGTGATGACAACACTCTCTTGCTTAAAGGCCTTCAGTTATGGTCCGTGTCTTCCAGAATAAAGTCCAAACAAAGCCCTTTCCATTCAGATTGATGCCACTTTTTCCAGTCTCATTTTCCTTTTGCCTTACCCTTCAGCAATATGGAACTATTTTCAGTTCCCTGAACACAATATGATGGGTTTGGGGTTTGGTTTTTTTTTTTTTAACCTTTCTGACTTTGTTCATGTCTTTCTCTCTGCCTAAAATGCCCTCCACTGGACCTCTCCACCTGGCCTATGTGCTGAACTGCCATCCTGCAGCTCTTCCTTGGCCCTGCTTCCCTTTGGAGCAGCCCTCCCTGACCCTCCCAGGCAGAGCCCATCACTCTCCTCTATGTGACCATGTCACCTTATACTCACCCCTCTTGAAATTACAGGTATCCCTTGTTATCTAAGGACTCATCATATGAACATTTGCTGTAATGACTTGCAAAAACGTTCACCCATCGGTCTCTATCCAAATCAGAAACCCATCACAATAAATCTGCATATTTAGCTTGCATGGAGATGCAGGCAACAGGGAACACAGTGCCCTGTGGTCATGTCAACTGTTCTCCCAAAACAACCTTATCACGACCTTCCATTGCTCTGTACTCTGCATTGTTGTTCTCAGGTATCCCCCAATCTTAAGTGAAAATGTCACCAAAGACGTATCAGAGAGAGTAGATAAATGTAAGATACCTGGAAAAGTCCATACATTAGAAGTGACAAAGAACATTGAGAGAGGTAAACACACAAAGGACCCAGGTTTGGCCGTGCATACATCCCCATCTACTATGCATACTATTTTTTCTATGCATGAAAAATACAGAAAAAAACTTTTCCCTTTTATTTTTTTATTGAAGTATACTTGATATGCAATGATACCATACAAAGGTATTACAATACTACTGACTATATTCCCTATGCTGTATATTATATCCCCGTGGTGACTTATTTATTCTGTAGCTGGAATTTTGTACATCTTCATCCCGTCATCTATTTCATTCAATCCCCCCACCCTTCTCCCCTCTGGCAACCACCTGCTTGTATGTATTTATGAGTCTGTTTCTGTCTTCCAGATCACTGATCCATTCTTCTGCATCCTCTAATCTGCTGTTGATTCCCTCTAGTGTATTTTTCATTTCAGTTATTGTTTCTTCACTTCTGGTTAGTTCTTCTGTATGTTTTCTGTCTTTTTGTTGAAGTTCTCACTGAGTTCATCCATTCTTCTCCCAAGTTCAGTTAGCATCTTTATGACTATTACTTTGAACTCTTTATCTGGTAAATTACTTATCTCTATTTCATTTACTTTTTTTCCTGAGGTTTTGTCTGGTTCTTTTGTTTGGAAAGTATTCCTTTGTCTCCTCATTTTGCCTCTGTTTGTTTCTATGTATTAGGTATATCAGTGATGTCTTTGGTTTGAAAAACTGGTCTTATGTAGAGGCATCATGTGGGGCTCAAGGGTACAATCCCCCTGGTCACCAGAGCCAGGTGCTCTGGGGGCTATGTGTGGGCTATGTGTACCCTCCTGTTGTGGTTGGGCTGCAATTGCTGCAGGTGTGTGGATGTGCAGGACTGTCCCTCAACATGACTAATTACAAGGCCCAGTTGCAACTGTTGTGGGTGTGCTCATATGTGGGGCTAGGCCCCCAGAGTGCCCACTTTGGAGGGGCACCATTGTCAGCCAGGGCAGCCCACCATGTGGAGGAGGGCAGGAGTGTTTGTAGGGGCCAGCTAGGGTGGGCTGGTTGGAGAGGGTGGGTCCTCAGGGGAACACTGAGATGGGGCACACAGTGTTATCTAGGTTGATGGAGAGTGTTAGAAATGGCATTCACCAGCACCAGGACAAGTAGGTGGAAGGAGAGTGAAAAGAAAATGGTGACTGCCAGTACTTCTATCCCTGGAGAAAGTTCCACCAGATCCCTGCCCCTCCAGCACATGTACTAAAATTAACTAATGAATTTCCTTTTTGTACGACCCAGGTACTTTTCAAGCTTCTGCCTCTGTGATGGGACTTGGAGTGAGGGAGTTTGTGCATGAGTCCTTCAAGAGAGGAATCTCAGTTTCCCACAGCCCTCAGCTCTCCCAGATATAAGCCCCACTGGTTTTATAAAGCCAGACATAATGGGGGTTCATCTTCCCAGTGCAGGTCCCCCAGGATGGGGACCCCAACGTGGGGCTCAGACAACTCACGCCTCAGGGGGCACCTCCAAGGTTGTGATAGCCCTCCTGCTTATGGGTCACTGCACTGGGAATGTGGGTTCTGATGAGACTGAGTCTCAGCCCCTCCTACCCATCTCAGTGTGGCCTTTTCTTTATATCTTTAGTTGTAGAAGATCTGTTCTGCTAGTCTTCAGGTTCTCACAGATAGTTGTTCTGTACATAGTTGTAGTTTTGGTGTGTCCATGTGAAGAGGGGAGCTCAGAATCTTTCTACTGCACCATCAGAATCCCGACCAATGCAGAAAAACTTTGCAAGTGTTGTTGTTTCTGGAATGCTTCACTGGACATGGCAAGATTCTTTTAAATCTAGAGAAAGACCACAAACAATGGACTGATGGCCACAATCTGAATGGGATGCACTGAGGATTTGTCCTTTGCAATAGAAGTAAAACATGATTCATATCCAGTGCTCTTCCATGTCACTGTATACTACACAAAACCATAAGGAGTTCATTAAGTACTAAAAAATTAGGTGATTGGTGTTTAGATGTTTTATATTAAATCAGAAGTCTTTAGTGGATAGTTGTATAGGTGTTTGCAAGTGTTTTAAGAGATTTTTGGAGAAATTAATTGGGGTTTTTGAATGGGATGGGGACACATCATTTTTCCAATTTAAAACAATAGAGTATATTGAAATATGCCTTATCTGAAAATATGCAATCCAACACTTTTTTAAAAAATTAAATTTGGATAAGGAGGATGTCTACATTTTCTTGCACAGTTGTCTTCCCTTCTTCCCTACGAGAGTGTGAGTTCCCAAGCCAGGGATTTGTGTTTTGTTTATCTATGTATCTCCAGATATAAACACAATGTCTGATAAATGTATAATGGATGCATAGATGGATGAATGGATGGATGGACGGACAGATAAATGGATGTTCCAACTGCAATATTACTAAGTGTCCATTCCCTTGGAATCCACTGATGGACTCTCAGCCTCATTCTGCTCTCTTACATCGCCAAGAATGTGATTTTTCTGTCTGCCTCATGGCATGATGGTGATGGAAAAAAAGAAGGAAGATCTTGGAAGGCTATTTTGAGAGTGCCAGACATTAAATAAATGCAAGTGACTTAAAAATTGTGTGTGATTGAGTAGAAAGAGAAGCAGAATCCCAGACATATCACATTCACTCTTGATCCTGGTTTTTGCACTTGATCCAGTTTAGACTGAGGTAGATTCTTCCAGGAAGAATCCCCCTCCTTCAGGAAGAAAAAATCAACAGGGTTCCTTTCCAATAGGCACTCCCATTAGGAGAATTCCTTTTCGCATTATCAATTTCCCAAAAGGGAATCATGTTTGCTCTCTGCTCAGGATTGCCTCTGTAGCCACCTATTGGTTTTGAGGCTCTGTTAATTAGGCCTGTAAATCAATAACCACAAAGCCACAGGCCACACTGCATTCTCCATCAACTGAGTATTTATAAACAAAAATAAAAAGATCCCCCAAGGGTTCATTGTGTTTAGAAAAAAGTATTCTGCAGCCTTAATTATAAGTAACCCTTCCCACCTATTATATGAGCTAAGAATCCAGGCACCAGCTGCCAGGAATCAATAAGTACTCAAATTGGTCCATCAATATGCACGATCATTTATTCCCTTCAAGGTTATCTTGGCTCCTTCAGGGCAGATGCTCATTTTCTCCATTATAGCCATGCCTTTTAGGTAAGGTGACACAAGTGGAAGGAGGAAGCCTCTCGTACAAGGACATCAGCTTGTGTACTTGCAGCCCTGGGAATCAGACAGATTTCACCTGTAAGAGTAGTGGGAGCACATGGCCAGTATCTCCAGTTGCTTTTCTTGTTTCTCCAGGGAATGTGTCTTCCTAAACATAGCGTCTCTAGGATCTCCCCAGAGAGACATCAAGGTCACCAACCACACAGGTAAGGTAAGAGCCTAACCATCTTAACCTATTTTGTATCGGAGCTTGGCACTTATGCGCATAATAAATGTTCATTGCATGAAAAAAGCATGCTATGCGGCGAGACAGTCTGGGTTCAAAATGAACCTGTGCTGCTCACTAAATTCATGTTATTTAATTTCCTGCAGAAGTTTCTGTTTGTGGGTTCCTGCTCTGGTAAGTTGTGGTTCTCCGCATCTGCCTATCTCTCCAATTTTGGGGACTGTGGCTTGCCCTGTGACCTCACTTCTCTGACAGACCTAAGAAGAGTTGTTAATTTCCAGTTTGTTTAGTTTTTTACTTGTTAGGATGGAGTGGTAACTTCTAAGCTCCTCCATGCCAAACAGGAAACTGGAAGTTGGAGGCATAGTTTTTACTTCATAAATCTGCACAGGCAAGAAACATCCCCAAAATATATATCCATATATTTAATGCTTACTACATGCAGGATACTCTTTTAAGTGCCTTATAATCATAAACTCATTTTCTTTTCAAAATAACCCCAAACAACCTTCAAAGGCAGGTTTTTTATTCATCTTCGTTTCATAGGTGGAGAAGTTGAGGTTGAAAAAATTAGTCAAGAGGACCCAGGATTCTGGCTCCAGACACTATGCAAGCAGCCCTTTTTAACTCAGTCTAATTTGATCTAAGCCCTCATCCTGCTAAGCTGGAGGTTCCTGTTCCTCCTGCTTGAGGTGTAGGGAGTCATATTCTGAGCAGACGTGGAAAGGGGGTGAGGGGAGGGAGGGCACCAGCACTGTCCCTGAAGACGAGCTTCCTGTCTAACTCTCTGGGGATGAGCATCTCTGCTCATGTGTGTCCCTGCGTGGGCCTGGAGTTTGTTAAGGACTCTTAGTACTGGGATAAACATGAATCCACTTCATTTCTTCCCATCATTACTCCAGCTGTGCTATGTCAAATCACCTTCCTTGTTCTTCAGTGATGTCCTGGGCAGATTTTTATACCTTGCAATCCTTTTTGATTATAAAAGCCCACCTCAGTTTCAGGCTTATCTGAAAGGTGCTTTAAATCCCACTTCTTGCCCTTTCTTCCAGTGCTGGCAGGGTGAGAGCATCAGGGTGCTGGTCTGGTGTCATTCTGAAACATTTCCAGCCTCCTCTCCATCAAAGCTGTCTTCTCTGGTGGGAGAGTGGTACCATCGTAGGGCGGCTCTCTGACCTCATTCTGATTTGGTTTGATTTTTTTTTTTTTTTTCTTTTTGAGATACGCAGGTCTCTCACTGCTGTGGCCTCTCCCGTTGCGGAGCGCAGGCTCCGGACACGCAGGCTCAACGGCCATGGCTCATGGGCCCAGCCGCTCCACAGCATGTGGGATCTTCCTGGACCGGGGCACGAACCCGTGTCCCCTGCATTGGCAGGCAGACTCTCAACCACTGCACCACCAGCGAAGCCCCATGATTTGGTTTGATTTTATATGGTAGTTTCCTTATAGACGATGGAAGTAGATTTCTTGGGGTGCTGCTCAGTTTCACCCCAGCTCCTCTGTCCCCAGGACTATCTCAAAGAGGCAGTCATGACTTGGTCCAACCAGGAATCCACACCTTCAGCCAGTTCTCTGAGTAAAGACACTGCCTGGCTGGCCCCAGAAGCCACCGGGGCCCCTCCTCTACTTCCCGCCCCTTCCTGGGGGCCGTGGGCAACAGTGTGGTCCTGTCCCATCTCCTCCAAACCCTCTAGAGGCCCCTGGGAATGCGAGTGGGCTTGCCTTCATCCTTTCCCTCCCAGGTTTACTCACGACTCTTCCTACTTCGTTAAGAGAGTAGCACTAATTTCCATGTTTGAATACAACCCTCACCTTCAGGTTCCCCTGAGGACTCCTTCAAACACCCCATTCTGCCCCAGTAGTAGCTCCAGGGCAGGCAATGACAGCTCAGCTGGGCAGCGAGATGCCTTCCTACCTGTGGTGCAGACACCCCCAATCTAAACAAGAGTTTCTCAAAGCCCCCCGGCCCCCCAATTAGGCTTAGGAGAGGATGAAGGCCCCCCTTCCTTCTTCCACAGAGAAGAGAGGAAATCTTCTTGTCGCCAACACCACTCTCCATAGACTGAAGAATCTGGCCACTCTTTCTCTCACCCCCAACCAGTGCTGTCTTCAGCTGACTGTGTCGGGGCTGGTGCTGGTGTTACCTGTAACCCTGGGGAAGGTGTGGCAGGCACCTGGATTGTTGGGAACTTGCTTTAGCACAGACTGTACTTAGTTTGTCTAGAAACTAGAAGAAGAAGAGAACAGGAATTGAGAGTTTTCTACCACCACTTTTTTTTTTTTTTTTTTTTTTTTTTTGCGGTACGTGGGCCTCTCACTGTTGTGGCCTCTCCCGTTGCGGAGCACAGGCTCCGGACGCGCAGGCTCAGTGGCCGTGGCTCACGGGCCCAGCTGCTCCACGGCATGTGGGATCTTCCCGGACCGGGGCACGAACCCGTGTCCCCTGCATTGGCAGGCAGACTCTCAACCACTGCACCACCAGAGAAGCCCTCTACCACCACTTTTACCTGCTTTTCCACGTTTACTCTTCCCAATAATTCTACGCACACTAGATACAAGTGAAGCAACTGAAGCCAGTAACTTGCTCCTGTTTTCAAACACCAGCTTATGTCTGAAACCCCTGTCTCTCAGGCAGCCTGGCTTGCTGTGAGAGTGAAGCCTGAAAGCCAGGGAGAGTCAGGAGGGATGGGACTTAATCGTAGGATGTTTGTTATGTTATCAGTTCCTGTTGCTATTAAACTTCAGTGTTGATGTTAAACATGTTACGTCTGTGTATTTTATCTCCCAAGCTAAACTGTAATTTTTCTGAAATCAGGAACATATTGCTCTCCCCTGTCCTTACCACTATGGCATCTACAGCAGTGCCTGACGAACTCATGTGAAAGTGTGACAATGTTTGTGGAATTAAGAAATGAAGGGGGCTTCCCTGGTGGCGCAGTGGTTGAGAGTCCGCCTGCCGATGCAGGGGACACGGTTTCGTGCCCCGGTCCGGGAAGATCCCACATGCCGCAGAGCAGCTGGGCCCATGAGCCATGGCCGCTGAGCCTGCGCGTCCAGAGCCTGTGCTCCACAATGGGACAGGCCACAACACTGAGAGGCCCGCATACCGCAAAAAAAAAAAAAAAGAAAAAAGAAATGAAGGATTCAAAAACAAAAAATATTGTATACAAATATCCAGACTCCGTGACCTTATCGCAGTAATGGCACAGTGTGAGTAGCAAGTATTCAATACACTTGGTGGAACTGAATAAGTTGCATAGCGTCTTCTGTGTGCAGCAGGTTTATGTCAATGATGAGAGTCTCCAAGGACAAGGGTGTAGATTTCACTGAGAAACAGAATTTGAAAGTTAGGACATAGGAATAAACCAGGTAAAGTTATAATAGAAATGAAATTAAATCCTATTTGAAAATCTTTGCCAGCCTGATTCTTCCCAACAATTTTAATGGAAACTATTAAGTTTTATACTAAGCAAAGTTATGATTCTTGAAGCATGTGTTCAAATCTGAGTGCAACTCAATCATTTCAAATTTTCTTAGTCACTTAAAAAGGATGATTATAAAATAATGAGACTGATATTTATGTGTGGCTTGTAGAATCAGTTTTGTTGTTTTACAGCTGCATATCATATTTTCAAAAGACCTTTCCTTAAAATATGAAGCAATGGCAAGGGATCAATATTCAATCAGTTTCTGCAGAATATGATGGATTTGAGATCACTAGGGTCTGGAATGGTTTGATGCCCCCAAAAGTCAATAAATCTCATTCATTCATTCAACAAACACCTACTGCATATTTACTGGACACTAGGCATTGAAATATAAAGATAAAAGATGTGATTCCTCTTTTCAAGATGTCATAGTTATTGGGGACTCAGGTGGGTGGGCAGTCAGCCTAGAAAGGCAGTGGGTTGAGTGTCACAGCAGAGGCAGGCAGGGCTGTCACAGGAGCATGCAGGCTGGGACCAAATCCAGACTTCAGGGGTGTCAGAAGAGGCTTTCTTGAAGAGGTGATAGACAAGGAGTGTTTTGAAGGATGAAGAATTAGCTAGATGAAGAAGGGACAAAGTGTACCCCAGGCAGAGGAGAAAGACACAGGAGAGAAAGCTAGTATGCAGTATGAGGACATGCTTTTCCCCCTGGAATCCAGGCAGAGTGATGGGGAAAGTCTCAAGTGAGTGGCACCTGTTGCTTATTGTCAGGAGAAGAAGCAAGGTTCTGAAAGAATCACACTGCTTCTCGGCACTTTTTATTAAACAGTGTGTAACTATAATAGGTATATTAAAAAGTCCGGTTTTGAACTATAAGATGGGTGCACACACCACGTGTAATCACAGGAACCACGAAAACAGGAGTGCTGGATATCCCCAGAGTTTTTTGTTTCTGTCCCTCCTACCTGAACTACTTGGGGACCAGGAAAGTGCCATCACCACCATCACGGCTCACCAGCTCCCAGGGGGCATCGCCCATGGCTCTGGGCCCATGCCCATCCTCAGCCCTTGGCACCCTGGGCAGGTGGCTCCTCCCCAGCCTCGGTCCTCCTGTGCCTGCGTACGTGCCTGTTCTCGTCCACGTAGACCTCAGGAAGGTAAAGCCTGGGTCTAGGTAGTCTTGCGTCATCTTTCTCAGTGCGCAGCCCCCGGTATGTGTGTGAGGAGAGCAGTTAGGGAATCTGCCAGGAATCCCATGACAACCCACTCAGTCTTGACACCAGGGATCCCGTGACCTCAACAGTGCCCGGTGAGGAAGAGAAGGGCAGTGCCCGAGCTTGGAGGCAAGCTCAGTCGTAGGTCTGCTTTCTATAAGGAGGCAAAAGGCACCACTTGATCTTAGTGCCCAAGGGTGCAGAGACCTTGGGCTCCATCTGTTCTGGAAGGATCTGGAGGTTAGGGCGAGCTAAAAGAGTTGCTGCACGAGAGGGTGATAGTTTTCTAAAGTCCAGGCTGTGCATTCAGAATGGAACAGGACCCCAGTCAGGGACTGGAAAATGGGTAGTAGGATCCAGCCCTGACAGGGAGAGAATTGGCAGGTCTGGGCCCAAGGGTTCAGGGCATAACAGTAGTACCAGGGGTGGGAGGTGATTCAGCATGAGAGCCCTCCTGACAGCTTCCCTCTCTTGCATGAGTCTGCATCAAGGTCCCAGGTACAATCCCTGTTGACAGGCTATCTCCATCTCCAAGTTGCCACAAGCTCTGACCCTACTTTATTGATAAGCTACAAAGAAAAAGGACTTGAAGGATGCATTTTATTGCACCATTGTGCAAATCGGTGTCAACGTTAGGTGCCAACCCATTGGTAAATTTCTCTTGGCCAGTGAGCAGGTCTGGGGAAGGGAGCTAGTCTTAACAGCAGTTGGTACCATTCACAAGCAGCCAGCTGAGTGCTATGAAACCCAAACATTGGTACTTGGCCCCAAGTCTGGAAACAAATGAATAAACAGATCCACCTAAAATTAGAAGGCCACTTGACCCTCTTCCAACTCCACATGCACTGTGCTGGCTCACTTAGTGTCAGACACAAAGTCCAGGTTCAGGGGTAGAATTTTAAGAGAAACCTGTCCGGGACTTCCCTTGTGGCACAGTGGTTAAGACTCCGCGCTCCCAATGCAGGGGGCCCAGGTTCGATCCCTGGTCAGGGAACTAGGTCCCACATGCATACCACAATGAAGAGTTCACATGCCACAGCTAAGGAGCCTGTGAGCCACAACTAAGGAGCCTGCCTGTGGCAACTAAGATCCAGCACAGCCAAATAAATAAATAAACATTAAAAAGAGAGAGAGAGAGAGAGAGAAACCTGTCCTAGAGCATCCAGACCTGGTAGATTGTGGCTAGTGCAGGAAAAACAAGATTTAAAATATAGCTAGTCTGTGGAAAAGCTTTCTAATTGTCAGACATGTCTAATTTAAGCAGGAGATTCAGTTCTCAACAGTGCCTAGTCAAAATGGGAGTCCTATTCTGTTAGACATATGCTCAATAATTCAGTATATGCAATTATAAACACAACATACATAGTTCTATCTTTTGATGGGATCTCCTTAAACAGAAGTTAATAGAATTCCCATGTTCGTAGGGTACGAGCTTATAGTGGTACGATAAGCAGTGAGTACACCTGTGCGTGAAGTCACATGTTGTATGTACCCCAGTGTCTACCGGATCAGACCTTACCATATCTGATACATCTGGTCCCCATGAGGTCTGGCAGCTCCATATGAGGTGGCACACAAATCTGCCTCTAGCACAGCAAAACGGCAGAACAAGTGTTCCAATGACAAAATTCTTAAATTACTACATGTAATAGGAATAATTTGGTTACACAATTATGAAGCTCAAAACAACATAGCAGCCTTCTAAAAAATGAATTTGTGTTCCGGTTTTGGGTGCCTTCATTTCAGATTCATTTTTTATATTTCGTAGATTATTGATACATATGATGAAATGAAACATTCTGGTGGGAGCCAAAAACATATTTTAGAAATTCATTGTAATTGTCTATCATTTTAAATATTATAATTTGTAGTAATTTATTTTCTTATTCTAAATAGATATTCACTCTCATGGCTAATTTTATATGTATGATTTTGTATTCTTTCTTTTAAAGAGGGAACCCCTAATTGGATAAGCTTCAGATTCCATAAAACTGGATCTGACCACTACTTAATTATTATGATGGTAACGTGTCATACCCAATTTGCTTGCTCTTGTCTATAAGTATTAAATGAGTTCTTATTATGTGCCAAGCACTGTGTGAAATACTTGGAAATTTTTATTTGCTTTTCAGGACTAGTCTATAGAAAACTATCAGAATATTTTCCTGGTACATGTGAGAAATAATGCAAACATCTTAAATTTAGTACATTAGAAATATTTTTCAAATGTGTGGATTCATTGGAAACACTTTTAACTATAGGAAAGTATAAAGTGGAGCTGTATGGAGTTTGTGTTTTCTTCAAAGTTGGAATTTTCCTAGGTCATATATGCTAAATCTGCTTTTTTGCAGATCAGTTTTAATTTGGTTAATCATGTATAACAGCTTACAATTCTCTTGAAAAACTAGATGAACAGAATTCTGGGATTGTGTGATAGTTAAATATTACATTTTTTAAAAGAAGCACGTGCAATTCCATGGCATAACCTGTATTAGTCAAATATAACTTCCATGAAAAAGAAATTTTAATTAGACGTTTGACTGTATTTACATGACATCCAGTAGTACTTAATAGTGGCAATACATAGGGTAAATAAAGTCTGTGTTGCTTTTTTACAAAGTCAATCCAGCTTTCACACGATATTTTTATCTCACTCTCTGTGGCTTTGCTGGACGCTTAGCCCTATGATTCATCTTTTTCACTAGTGTATTTCTCACGCCTGGAATGGTGCCTGGCACATACACACACTCAATAAATATTTGTTGGACAAATGAATGAACCATTTCATAACTTTCTATTCAGGAAATAGGAGTGTTTTCCACTGCCCCAGCCAGAAACCTTTGCTTGTTCCAAAATACTAACTACCAGATCTTTTAGACTATTTGCTTCTTTTCTTCATGCCTAATGTCAGATTTATAAGCGTTATCCCAACACGGGGTGCCTAGATAATGTATGTACATTATGATGTTTTTTTACTCTCTGTCGATATTCAATTCGGAAATGTCAGCCTTACAGTTTTGTAAGCATCCAGCCAATTTGTCCCTTCAGATTTGTGAAGTTCAGCAGGCCTCGTTATGCAGTATGATACGTTCTGATTGTGAAGTTCCAGCCATACAAACAATGATGGAAGTGATTAATTGCTTTAACAATGCCTAATAGCTCTTTCCTAGTGCTCAGTAGTTTCTAGCTGAAGTATTTAAGAGTTTGATTATAGTAAGTGATTATTACCTTATCAAGAATTGTCTTATGTCTGCAATGTTTTTCTTCTGGACAGAAAAAAAGGCCCCATTAATCTTCAAATCACTCACACTTCATTTTTCTTTCATTTCCATTCACTGTGACTCCTTCTTGGCTTCATTATTTCTGGTCCAGAACACTCATATGGTGACCATATTTATAACAAGCCCCAAGTTTGAATTTATGTTCTGACAAATCATGCTTTTTATTTGTGAATTTATTCTTAGAAAGTTTCAAAAATTAGAAAAATTAAATTTTGTAAGTTATACATTTAACCAGTCACTTTTTACTGACAAGAGTAAATGTACATGAGAATGAATACAAAATTCTGCCAAAAATTACAGTTGGGTTAATACAATTTTTGTCATTTTCATCATTCCTGTTGAAGCTGATTGACAGTTTTCCATTTTTACGCTCATTTGTAGAATTCAACTTGTGAAGTTAGAATTTATTCTTTACCTTTTGAAACATCTCTTGGAAAGTCTGACTAATTCACTTGGATTATCAAGAGAGATTTTATATCAATTACTTTAGTAATTCCCAAAAGTTGTTAGCAAAAATGATCTGATGAACTGGAGTCATACCAGGTAATGTGAAATCTTGAATATTAATATGTTTTTCCATGAAAATATTTCTGAGGAATTTTGTTTTCTTCTGCTTCTACTCAGCAAACAAGTATTCAAGCAATAATTTAAGATAAGGATCTCATTTTGAAAAGTCTTCATAATAATAGAAAATAAAATATTCTAGAAATTATTCTATGCTTTCTTCAGATCATTCTTTTTTACAAGCTTTTGTTGTTTTCTCCAAATAATACAAAATTGTTAAAGGCTTTTCAATATATCTCCTCTAAAGGTAGGTAATTTAATTCCTATTCCCTTATCAGTCTCACTAAATCCACATCACGATGAATATTTAACATTACTAGTAATTTTCTTATAAAATTCTTTTATTTTTAGAATTAAACCATTCACTTTTTATCTTTCTCTTCAGTTCTGATTAAAATGCAAAAATTCACATGGAGAAATATTCTGCCTCTTCATTTTGAAAAAAGTGTCACGGAAAATTGCAATGGCATTGTTTTGATTTAGGGTCTTTGGAAAATGTCTTGACAATGGAACTCTTTCAACTGATAAAAACTAAGCCTCTGGTAGTTGAAACATTATTAGTATTCTTCTGAGAACAGGCATCTCTATCAGAAATCTTATGTTTGAATAGAACCAAATTTGTCTTTGATAAAATCACATGGTTATTTCAGTATCTTCACTCGTATTATAGAAATGTAACAAATTTTGAATAATTTTACAATAAAAGCTTCTACATCAATTGAAAAAATCTGATGAATTATTAATACAATTGTGGCAAATGTGTGCCATGCAACTGATCCTTACTGAGATTCTGATATTGGCATTATTGGAAAAGAATCTCAAAGCTGGCGTTAGAAATATTGGATGACATGCTGACAAGCTAATCAACAAGCCTGCTGAAGCTTAGACAAGAGGGAAGATGGTCATTTAATTGGCCACTTCAGTCACCTGGCAGGATGTCACCTTCAAGAACTTTCACACTAATTTCAGTATTTTCATTAAAATATCTTATTAATTATTTGTACACCATGAATTACATCAGCATATTCCAGAAACATTTTAAAATTATTATTATATGCTGGAGAAGTAGCATAGGATAGTAGGTGAGAGAACAGACTCTGGAATGAAATTGCTGGGGTTCAAATCCCAGGGCAGCCACTTACTAAGCAGGAGATATTGGTCAAGTTACTACTTAACTGTGCTCTGTGCCTCTGTTTCCTTATCAAGGATAATGACAATGATAACACTGTCTTCAAAGGGTTAGTGTGAGGGTTAAATAAAGTAATATTTGTACCATGCTTAGAACAGTGCCTGACACACAGTAAGCACCATATAAACATTTGATAAGTACATTTGTGGTTACACCAGGATATCATGATTCTAAGATGTAATGTTTCACACAGTACTATTATAGTTTTCTTGAGCTTCTGCAGCAAGAATATTTTTCACATCCTTAATCTTTTGGTTCATGCAGATGAAAATTTGGATTTGAACAATATGAAAATTAGCCTAGATGTACAACCCAACTATCTGAAACTATAATTGTGCCTTGTGATGTGAAAAGCAAATGATTGTTTCCTATGCCATAAATTCCATTTCAGCAGAATTACATTTTCAGTAACACTAAAAAGCATGCTGCTCTTTGATTGACTGTGTGAAGCTGTAGTAACCCCATAGAGGATTCGATCAGGCACTTGAACAGAAAAATGCAAAGAAGCTATAGTTTGCATGGATAAGCACAAAGGAGACACCTTCATAAAGCAACTGGGAGTATGGGGCTTCGGGGTGTTTGGTAGTCCAGCTTCTCAGGTTTCCCCATGTCCTCATATGGGATGTGCACTTAGGGCAGTGGCTCTGGTCTTTGGTCTGTTCAGGTGTAGATCTTTCCAAGTCACAGGAAGAACAACCTCTGAGAGAAGGGATCTAGCATTTTATAACCCAGCAGGTCACTCTTAAACTCCAGCATTGCTCCCACACATTGCAAAGCCATACCCTCTAGATCCAGCATCTGGTTCTGGAAACCATTTCTTAACCAAGCTACCAGGGCTATCTTACTCCATTTTACAGATTAATATCAGAGTATGGCAAACTATAGCCCACAGGCCAAATCCAGCCAGCTGCCTGTTTCTTCGTTTTTATTTTTTCCAGCCCACAAAAATGGTTTTTACTGTTTTTAAGGGTCAAAAAAATAATCAAAAAATATTATTTTTGTGACAGAATATCAGAAATATTATTTTCTGATATTCACATTTCAGTGTCCATAGGCTGTTTTATTTGACCACAGATGTGGCAGACAGAATTCTAGGATGGCCCCCAATATTCCCAACCCCCTATCATATACATGCCTTGTGAAATCTCTCCTCCCCTCAAGTGTGGGTGGGACCTGTGGATACGATGAGGTATCATTCCTATCATTATGTTACTTTAGATAGCAAAGATAAAGGGATTCTGCAGATGTAACTAAGGCCTTTAATCAGCTGATTTCAAGGTAACCAAGGAAAGACCACCTGGGTGGGCCTGTCCTAATCAGGTGAACACTTAAAAGATGGTATAGGCCTTTCCTAAGCCTCCTACTGAGATGAGTTAGATGAGATAGATAGCTTGTCTATCATTAGTAGGCTGCCATGAATTAGACAGCTACAAGTAAATGAATTCTGCCAACAAACACTTGAACTTGGAAGAGGATCCCAAGCCTCAGATGAGACTGCAGTCCTTACCAACACCTTGATTGTAACCTTGTGAGACCCTGAGCACAGGACCCAGCTAAACTGAATCCTGACCTATGGAAACTGTAAGATAATAAATGTCTACCGTTTTAAGCCACTAAGTTTGTGGTAATTTATTACACAGCAATAAAAGCCATACAACAGCCATGCTCATTTTTTAAGTATTGTCCATGGCTGCTTCGGGGCTACAGCAGTGGAGTTGAGTAGTTATGACAGAGACTGTATAGCCCACAAAACATTAAGTATTTATAAACAAAATTTGCAAATCCCTGGGTTATATAATTACGCCCCAGCATCACACATCCCAACCACCCTGCAACTAGATAAAAGGGGTGGGGCTGCGGATGCACACTGCTGGATGAAGGCTGAAGAAATAACAGATGTGTTGCTGTAAGCAGTTTATCTTTACCAATTTAGGTACAAAAACTTACATGTGGATTCTGATGCTTCCTCAGGGAGTTATATTCTTTCGAATAGTCTCATGAAACGGCTCCTTTTTTCCTAGTCCCTGTACTCCTCTGGAAACAAACCAGAATTTGGTAAGCAAGTAATCTTGAACCTCAAACAACTTTAAACTACAGATAAAATAACTATGCTTGATTATACAAGAAATGCTCAGTATTGTTATCACCTTATACTGCAGTCAACTTTGCCCAGCAGCTACAATTTCATGGGCTTTTACACTAACGCTATTTGGGTGAGTTCTACGTCGAGAGACACAGAGCACCCACACAGCTCCCACACAGCCATGGCCAGACACAATCAGAGCCCACCTGGGCACAGTTTCCCGAGTCACCACAGTGCTCCTTCTACCTGTGCTCTCTCCTGCCGTCTTACGGTCTGATTGAAGCCACTGTTCAGAAAACATTATGGAATGTTCGCTCTCTGCCAGCGGAGGGTTCCGCAGGATATAGGACAGAGGGGGCGCTGCTACATGCTTACAGTCTAGTGAGGAAGATATGCATTAAGTTAGAAATTAAAAGTGAAAGAAGCTCCTAATTTATCCCTCACTCCCATGCTTCCCCTTTGGTAACCATAAGTTTGTTTTCAAAATCTGTGAGTCTGTTTCTGTTTTGTAAATAAGTTCATTTATATCGTTTTTTAAATTAGATTCCACATATGAGTGATATATGACATTTGTCTTTCTCTGTCTGACTTACTTCACTTAGTATGATAATCTCTAGGTCCATCCATGTCGCTGTAAATGACATTACTTCGTTCTCTTTTATGGATGAGTAATATTCCATTGTATATATGTACCACATCTTCTTTCTCCATTCGTCTTGCTTGGGATTTACATACACACACTACTATATACAAAATAGATAACCAACAAGAACCTACATATAGCACAGGGAACTCTACTCAGTATTCTGTAATAACCTATATGGGAAAAGAATCTGAAAAAGAATGAATATATGTATATGTACAACTGAATCAGTATGCTGTACATCTGAAACTAACATAACGTTGTTAATCAACTATATTCCCATAAAATATTTTTTAAAGTGAAAGACGCGAATATAAGTACAGTGCTATAGGAACATACATCCAGGATCCTAACTTAGTGGGTGTCCTGGAAGTCTTCTCTAAAAAGTGCTGTCTAAGCTGTGACCTAAGAATCTACAAGAACTATAAGCAAGCCTGTTGCTAATCCAGTGAAAACCTCGGCCTCCTTGGTCATGCATTAGAGTCATCTGGGAGAGTGTGTTTAAAATCCCGATGCCTGGCCTGCATTGCAGACCAATTAAAACAGAATCTCAGGGTTGGGACAGGGCAACAGTATATATTTTTGAGCTTCTTAGGTGACTCCAGTGAACACCCAAAGTTGACAACCAGTCTATACCCGTCTTTCCTGCAGTACTGTTCCCTCTGCCGAGCGAAGGCAAAGCCTTCCTAAACTGTTCTTCAATATTCCACCCCTTCTCACTTTCTCAGGAAATCTGCTGATGACCTCTTGTCTCTTCTTTATTCAACTTAATCCTCACTATTGGCTCCAGTTAGCATTTAATCGCGTTCAGTCTCACCTTTACTTTTTAAATTCTCCTGACCCCTCCCACCCCCTTCAGCTACCAACCTCTCTCCTCTTTGCAGCCAAACTTCCTCAAAAACTGGTCCACACTGTTCCCCTATTCCCACTGACTCTTCAGCGAACACAGACTTGGTGTCAGCCTCCAGGTCTTGCTAAGAGTATCAATCACCTCCTTGTCACTAAACACAACGAACCTTTTCAGTCTTCATCCCTCACAATCTCTCAGCAGTGTTTCCCATAAACGGGTGCCCCACCCGCTCCTCACTTTCTCAAAACAGTCTCTACCCTTGGAATTTCCTGGGGTTTTAGGCTGGGTCTTTTTCTCTTTTTCTCACCCTACCTTCTTCTGAAGATTCTTTCTCAAGGTGATTTCATCTCCCCCAGTGGCAGCTAGTACCATCCCTATGCTGCTGAATTTTTAAAGTTCTAGACTAGTGTTTATCAAATTATGGTCTCTGAAGAGCTTTAAAGTTCATATTCCATAGTCTAACTCCAGACCTACCAAAGCAGAACCTCTGAGAGCAGGACCCAGGAATCTGAACTTTTAACAGTCTCTTTCAGATGACCCTCATGCAGAGTCAAGTCTGAGACTCACAGTTCCAGACCCATGTATTCAACTGCCTATAGGATATTTCTACTTGAACATTTCAGGGGTACCTTAAATGCATCAACTGTGTGATGGACATTCTTTTTTTTCCGGTACGCGGGCCTCTCACTGTTGTGGCCTCTCCCGTTGCAGAGCACAGGCTCCGGATGCGCAGGCTCAGCAGCCATGGCTCACGGGCCCAGCCACTCCACAGAATGTGGGATCTTCCCAGACCGGGGCACGAACCCGTGTCCCCTGCATCGGCAGGCGGACTCTCAACCACTGCACCACCAGGGTAGCCCTGGACATTCTTAATGTATGTGAACGTTTAGTTGTCCTCCTTCCTGGGCACATAGAAGACAACACCTTACAGCCCTCTTTGCAGTTAGGGAAAGTCATGTGACTATCTCTGCACAATGGACTGTGAACACACGTGAATGTTACTTCTGGGCTGAGGCAGTGAATGCCTGCTCTCTCTTCCACCGCAATCTAGAAATCACCTGGAAATCTGGAAGTCATGGGGAGACCACAGAGCGGCTTTCTTTCAGTGCTTGGACGGGAGTTGCTCTAGCAAGCTGCCAACTGCACAGCAGACATGGTGTGAGCACAAACTAAAACTTTGCTGAGGTGAGCTGCTGAGAATTTTGTGACTAATTTATTATCAGAGAATAACTTGGCTCAGCCAGAATGGAAGTCATCTGATCTCTCTTCCTCCTCCCATTTCCAACCTGCTCCTCTTTCTAGTGTTCTCTCTCCACTCAATTGATAAGGCTAGAAACTCAGTGTTAGCAATGAGTAGATATGCTCATCTATTTTTCATGTTTTCTTAGAGAGGAGGACTCATGCACTGTACACTCCAGGAGGGAGCAGTGCTGGAGAACTCTTCAACTCAGTTTCTCCACCATCTCCTAGAAGGTGAGTGGGAAAAATGAGTTACCTACCTTATTCGTGAGATTCACTGAACCACCATTACTGTCATTTATTTAACATGTCCTGACACTGTACTTTAATCCTAATCTAGTTCTCAGGTCTGGGCTCAGTTGACATAGGACTGAGAGGGAAGGAAGAAAGAACTGATGGCATCCCTAAATCTATAATACAGAGACCACAGCTGCCTTGTTTTCCTCTGTATTCTCAGCACATAGAATATGGAAGACAAATACTTGTTGATTCATCGACCAACTTCATTTAATTGCTATTTGCTGAGATAGTAGAATTTCCATGGTACTTCAACTATTTGCAAGAAAATAGTACAGGACCATCACATAAAAGCTGGCTCCCAGGCCTCCTTTACCACCAGTGCTTCTCCATGCTCAACTCATACTTAATTTTTCAGGCACATGAGAAGTAGAACATGGCTCACAATATTCCTTCCTGTTCCTCATCTCCTTTTTTCACTTTTTTAGGCTGGTTTTCCATGCTTGGGGTGGTTACGGGCACAATCCATGCTTGTCTTTGTCTTATGTCAGTCTAAATGTTGTTATTTCCATATTTGTGAAATTTTCTGAATCTTATTACATGGGGAGTTACTGTAGTCTAGAATTCCTCTGCTCTTATCCTTTAAGAATTTAGTGGAGGGCTTCCCTGGTGGCGCTGTGGTTGAGAGTCCGCCTGCCGATGCGGGGGACACGGGTTCGTGCCCCGGTCTGCGAAGATCCCACATGCCGTGGAGCGGCTAGGCCCGTGAGCCATGGCCACTGAGCCTGTGCGTCCGGAGCCTGTGCTCCGCAACGGGAGAGGCCACAGAAGTGAGAGGCCCCGCAAAAAAAAAAAAAAAAAAAAAAGTTATATCTGTACTAAACATTTTGCTTTATACTTTGATTTTGCTTCATTTTATTCTTTATTTACCTTTTGCCTCTTATATTAGTTCTTAGCTTGTGCTCTTTGTTAAGTTTAAAGGTAAGTGTAGTTTGGCTGTAAATGAAGAGTTAGAATGCTCATCTGAAGCCTATGCAAAAATACACTAGAACCTTTCTTGGGCTTCCCTGGTGGCGCAGTGGTTAAGAATCTGCCTGCCAATGCAAAGGACGTGGGTTCAAGCCCTGGTCCGGGAATATCCCACATGCCGCAGAGCAACTAAGCCCATGCACCACAACTACTGAGCCTGCACTCTAGAGCCCGCGAGACACAACTACTGAGCCCACGTGCCACAACTACAGAAGCCCCTGCACCTAGAGCCCATGCTCCACAGCAAGAGAAGCCACCTCAATGAGAAGTCCGTGCACCGCAACAAAGAATAGCCCCCGCTCGCCACAACTAGAGAAAAGCCCACGCGCAGCAACAAAAAGCCAACACAGCCAAAAATTAATAAATTAATTTTTTTAAATACACTAGAATTTTTCTTAACTGTCCTAGAACTGGAGCTAAGGCCCAATACACCACATTGTCCATATGCTGTTATTTAGGGATGGTCTCCCCTCTTCAGGGCTTACAAGAACCGCCAAGAAGTATCTTTGGACTGGCTCCACCCCCGACTGCCTCCCTTCACATCACCCTAGTCCATATAAAGGGGAGATTTTAAGAGTAAGGAAGTAGCACTAGGGAGAGGGAAGTATTTGACACTGTTCTCCCCATTCGTCCTAACAGGGGCCTCAAGAGACTCACTGGCCGAGAAGAGGGCTCCTGAAGGAAGTGGAGACCAAGCTTTCATTTCCTAGTTAGATGACTGCTTAGCTAGGGGACTTGTGATTTGACCCCAGTGCTTGTGACCATGAGAAAGAGAATTACAGAAACGCGACATGGGGCTTCCCTGGTGGCACAGTGGTTAAGAATCTGCCTGCCAATGCAGGGGACATGGGTTTGAGCCCTGGTCCGGGAAGATCCCACATGCCGCGGAGCAACGAGGCCCATGTGCCACAACTACCGAGCCTGTGCTCTAGAGCCCGTGCTCTGCAACAAGAGGAGCCACCACAATGAGAAGCCTATGCACCGCAAAGAAGAGTAGCCCCTGCTCGCCGCAGCCAGAGAAAGCCCGCGCACAGCAACGAAGACCCAACACGGCCAAAAATAAATAAATAAATAAATTCATTAAAAAAAAAATCAAACCAATTACTTTAGTCCGAAAGACTAAAATAGTTATAAGCTGAAGAATAATAAATACAACAAAGAAAGAATTTTTAGAAAAAAAAAAAAAAAAAAAAAGAAACGCGACATGGCAGGGAGGGAGAGGCAGGTGTGAGACCGCCAGGAGAGAGGAAGCCAGGGCCACCCCCTTGAGACCCTGGAGGAGGAAGGTACGGAGGGTAGAACTTGCACTGCTCAGAGCCTGGGGACTGTCGCAGCACAAAGGACAATGAGGTGCATACATTGGGGAAATGCAATGGAATGCCACAAGCCAGGGGTCTGCTGTAAGATGCAGCTGTGGCTTGAAAGGTTTTGCTGATTCTTAGCGGACGGCTTGGGAGTGAGCCCGTGGTCCGCAGAGGATGAAACTTGCCCAGGATGGCGGGAAGAGGTGTGGCCTTTTCCTTCCCTTGCCCCCAGCACCTTGGAGAAGTGAGTTCTTGGATGAAGAGATGTCCAAGAGCAAGACCAACTCCCCTCCATCAATACACACACACACACACACCACGCTTATCACATCCATACACACTCACACCTTTACACACTCACACACTCATACAAACTTACACAAGTTTACACAGTCGTGCACACGTTCACCCTTACCTATACTCCAAGTCACTAGCCAGAGCTCTAGGCTGTGCTGGAGAGAGGGGAGGGCATAAGATCTGAATCACATGCAAGCCTGACTTTTTTAAACGAAGAGCCCTGAGTCTTGAATAAAACAATAGGAACTATGCTAGTAACCAAACGTGGCTCAGAAGTTATGGAATCAGGCCGAGAAGTCCTATGGGAGACACTGCTGAACAGGAAAAGGAGGTTCCAAATACAGAGTTGAGAGCATCCAATGAGCCAGGTTTAGAGTGAACTGAATAATTGAACTGCTATCACTGATTCCATGGGCACCACCACCGTGTGGGAACAGTGACGCTCATCGTTTGGTGACATTAGAAGCCAACAGTTCAATCATCCAACAGATATTTATGAAGCACCTACGACTGTAGTACTCGATTCGCTGTAGATGCAGAAAAGATGAGAACCTGGTTCCTGTCTTCAAGGAGCCCAAACGAGACTGTTAAAGCTCTTGGCAGGGACTTAAGTGACTCCCCGGACCTCACCTGAAGTGAATGGTCCAGCGTGAACCCTCACTCTCCAACTGTCTAATCACTTGAATCTTTCTAGAATTCTAAGATCACTTCCTGCTCTAAATTATTTAATGTCACACAGATTTCAGTAACGACCGTTAAAGAGTCTTTCCAACTATATTCTGTGCATTGTGAGTTACAGCTTCTTTGCAGCCCCGCAAAGTTTTTAAGAACGAACTGGCTCCCTTTCTTTTCCTCCGTCTCTGTTTCTCTTCCTGCTATCTGTCCGGTAGAGACAAACAGGGCAGGTATCAGGATGGGAGAAAAGAAGAGAAGAATGTATCTAGATATACATTTTAAGTTCCACTTAAAAGAAAAAAATTGGATTGAGATCTCCACATTACCTGCTGGCCGTTTGAAATTATTCATGTAAACATGCTAATGATTTTCTAGTGGAATTGGCTCAAGGGAACCTGAGAGAATCCAAGAAAAGGCCAATTTTCAGTAAGCCAATGACTTTTCATGCTATCAAATTTCAACCATTTGGGGACTTCCTTGGTGGCACAGTGGTTAAGAATCTGCCTGCCAGTGCAGGGGACATGGGTTTGATCCCTGGCCTGGGAAGATCCCACATGCCGCGGAGCAACTAAGCCCGTGTGCCACAACTACTGAAGCCTGCATGCCTAGAGCCCGTGCTCCGCAACAAGAGAAGCCACCGCAGTGAGAAGCCCGTGCACCACAACGAAGAGTAGCCCCTGCTCGCCGCAACTAGAGAAAGCCCGCATGCAGCAACGAAGACCCAATGCAGCCAAAAATAAAGAAAATTAAAGAAAAAACATTTCAACCATTTTAACCTTGCACAGTCAAAAGGCATCCATAACCCACCTATGAAATCCCTTAAGGCAATTCCATGATCCTCACTAGAATCTTGATAAATTAGCAACTCTACTCTGAGATTCAGCTCCTCTGTGACTAGTGATTTTTAATGATATGTCCCATAGTCAGTGCATGTCAGTATAGACATAACAGTTTTGCCTTGAGGAGAATGCATAGTACAACTATAAAAGTACTCAGTGCTTTTCTAGCTATAAAACCCTAAAACCCAGAGTCTGCTCACTGAAGCAACAAAGTTGGTTGACAAGAATATAAGATGCTAATAAGAAAGGATATGGAACTGCATGCTGGCTTAAATGGCAATATGTCACCTAAAGAAGGAAGAGAATTAACATCTCTACTGCTTCTATGTATTAACTTAAATAAAAGAGATGCCTGGCATCAAGTAAAAGTTTATTGATGATAGAGGTTACCAATTTTTTCGTCTTGTTATGATTTTTTCTAAACAAAATAATGGAAAACAGAAGGAAATGTTATCCACTATTTTAAACCAAAGCCCTTTGGGACGAGCTGTAAATGTGACATTTTCAGTAGTCACATTATCCAAAGGTTACATGTGAGACTGAAGTTTTCAAAGGAAGAGAACAGACAACTAAAATATTTTATTTTAATTCTCTATGGAGACTGTTTAATAACCACTGGGGGTGGGTCAAAGGAGGTAGCCTTATCTGCTGCAACAGGATTCAGGTCAGCACACGGGAGGGATGCACTGCAGTGAGTGACAGTTCACTTGACCTGAGTTCAAAACCAACCATAACTCCCTGCTTATGCAGCTTGAGAAAGTCCAAGCCTCAATGCTCCTGTCTGTAAAATGGACAGTCCAGCCGTTGAGAGGATTAAGTGAGGTAATAAAAACAAGTATTTAGAAAAATGATGCTTCATGCAGTTAGGTGCTCAATAGATGTTAACTGTTACTATTATTATAAAGGTTATTGAGCAAATGATCCCCAAAGGCCACCTGCTCCCATGCTCCTTTCTCTACTGATGAAACACTGTTGCAGCCATCCATTTTTCTAAATCAAATGGGAATCAGAGAATTCTAATCTTCTAAAAACAAAGTTGTTTGCACTATAAACCCCTTCATGATGAATAATAAGTCCTCAAGAAGCAGGCTGTCATCCAAAGGCGGCTCGCAGATCTCCCAGAAGCTACTCTGGAAGCCACTCTGTGACACAGACACTCTGTGGTACACAGTGGTGGGGGGGGGCACAGTCAGGCCTGCCCCCCACAGGTAGTGGACGTAAGTGGAAAATGCCCAGACCCTGCAGCCGAGGCGCCAGAACCCAGACACCAGGCCTGGGAGATGAGCTTGCTGACTGGCAGAATTACAGCCTTAGGAGGTAGCATAAGTTGTTTCTGGGCATAAAAGACAACGGGTTATTCTGAGTGACCTGGGGTTGTCTTCCTCCACATGGCTGCCAAGGCCACCAAACTGAAGTAGTGCTCTGTGAGAAAGACAAGGGTGGCAGAGAGAAGCCATTTCCTCCCACTTATACCCTGACCAAAAGTAAAGCCTTTAGACTGCTTTTTAATACTTTTGGTTAAAGGTCAGAATAAAAGCAACCTTGAACTACACCCAAGCTGTCCTCTTTAGCCATCCTCACACCTGGTCATGCCTGGCCCACCTATGTGCCACCCCACCTCCTCCCTCTCCAGGGGCAGACATTGCTAATGGATCATAGCACACTTTCCAGCCATGCACCCCCATCATTCTTCTCAACACTGTACTTCAGGCAGCTACTGCCATCCAACCAGTGCTAGCAAGTAAGTTGGACTCAACTCGCCAGCTCTGACCAAGACTGCATTTTATTCAGAAGACAGGAATTCTAAATAACTCCAAGTTAAAGAAATTAGGAAACCAAAATCAGTTTGTGCTGCCACTATTTTTCAAACCAGAGAGGGCATACAATAAAGAACATTGCTATGAACAGGCAATCTTGCTTTAGATTTTTATTGCTTTCATGGCTTTCCAATCTCACACCTATTTTAAAGTTTCCTCTCCATTTCCAAGGTATTTCTGACTCATTCCGTTCTCATCTCTTCTTAAATGTGGTAGCCATTCAGTGGCTAGATCTGGCCTCTCCATCTAAGAAGCACTTCTCCATTTTAGACCTTTCAACACTTAATACCCTCTCAGTGTCACTATCAATAGAGCTATGAGTGAGCTCAACCTTTCACTGAAAGTGGTGATTTAATGTGTGAATTATATGGTTATTAGGATGGGTGTCAGGGAAACAGTGTAATATATGTAATGTGGAGGCTGATGGGGCTGGAGGAGGTGAAACGGTCTGGATGATTTCTGGCGCTTCTTCTAATGCTATGTCAATTATTCTTATGACCAATCATTCAAAGCTGTCTATTACCTTCTAATAATAATAATAATATTTTTCACTTAACATTGCACCTTTCACCAGAGGATTTCAAAGAGCCTTGCAAACATTCATTAGCACTTTATGAAGTGGGCAGGTAATATATAAATACCAAGTCACATGTCCCTGAAGAGCAGTCATTAATAGTTCCCTTGATACCACATTCAGGTTAGAGCAGAAACAAAAAGAGAAAATGAATGAAAATCATTTATATATGAAAAGCCGGGTGTCATCATTATCAGCATTTTCTGGGCATCCATAGAATCGTAGCAGAGATGAGCCTCATTTTCTTGTCTCTCAGTGTGGCAGGAAAGGTGGTCTGTTTCCCTGCTCTTGCCATCTCTCCTCACACACACAAACACCTCTTCCTGAGACACAGTACAGACCAACGTACAGACTATCCAGATACTGGATTCTTTCAGCCTCAGAACTCTTAGAATCCCTGCTAAGAGGCGACATCCTGATGGGAAAATTCTGACTGTCCTAAAGATGATCCTGGGCTTCCCTGGTGGTGCAGTGGTTAAGAATCCACCTGCCAATGCAGGGGACACGGGTTCGAGCCCTGGTCCATGAAGATTCCACATGCCGTGGAGCAACTCAGCCCCTGCACCACAACTACTAAGCCTGCGTTCTAGACCCGTGAGCCACAACTACTGAGCCCACGAGCCACAACTACTGAGCCCGCATGCCACAACTCCTGAAGCCTGTGCACCTAGAGCCCGTGCTCCTCAACAAGAGAAGGCACTGCAATGAGAAGCCCACGCACCACAATGAAGAGTAGCCCCCCTCCACAACTAGAGAAAGCCCGTGCACAGCAACAAAGACCCAATGCAGCCAAAAATAAATAATAAATAAACAAATAAATTTATTTTAAAAAAAAAGATGATCCTTACCTAAGTACCTTCTGTCTTATCCTCAGGACAAGATGGAATGACTGAAATGCACACCAGAGACGAGAAGGAGAAGCTGCCAGACCTTGGATGAGGGGAGTTAGAACAAAGAGTTTGGGTGTAAGCAATGATCACCTGAGAAGTAAGCACAGGAGGTGGCCCTAAGAGCTGAGGTTACAGGTACTCCAGCTGAGTAGTGGATGGCAAAAGGCAGAGGAGAGGATTCACACCTGAAACCCCATCATCTGTGCAATTTGTCTGAATTAGAAGATATAATTAGACACAGAACCAATGGTGTATTTTATTCTTCTTGACTTCTGTGTGTGTGTATGTTAGTCAGGATAGGCTAGGTTAGGCTGTGGTAACAAGCATCACCCCAAATCTCCAGGCATTAACACAACAGAAGTTTACTTTTGGTTCACACTAAATCCAATGCAGACCCAGGTGTCTCTTCAGCACATTTGTCCTCCACATAGTGGCTCACCATTTCAGGATTCAATCTTGGGCACCTCCATCTCCACATGATGCTTCCTGGTTCACCATGCTAGGAGAAGGAAGATGGAAAATAACACACCAGGGTTTAATGCTTTTCCCAGAAGGGACAAACGTCACTTTTATTCCTAGCCTATTGGCTAGAAGTAGTCACACTGTTCCACCCAACTTATGGAGGGGCAGGAAAACATAGTCTTCCCTATCTCCAAGGAGGGGAGGAAACTGGAAATATCAGTAGGCATTAGTGAAGTCTACTAGTAAGTATAGTGCTGCTTTAGTTTGTTACCAGGGCAGCGGAATCTTCTCTAAACCTCAAAGACCTCAAAATGTGATTGAGCATGGGACAAGAGTGTCATTATACATGGGCTAGCTTGTCTTGCCCCATGTCCTGTCAGTCTGAAGGTTAAACATCTTCAGCATGATATGGTCCAGATAGAGCTAGGGGTGGCTTCGTGTTTCTTCCTGAACAAACTTTTCTGTCAACAATTATTCCTCTCATGCTCTCTTTCCTATTTTTACCCAGTAATAAAGAAAGATCTTGGGCTAGCATAGTCCTCTCCTTCCCCAACCCAAAATTTCCTTTACACAGAGGGTATGCTCTGACTGCAAAAACAGCATGCAGTAGGGAGAACACTTTGAGCCAACATTCCCATGTTTTCTAAGAAAGTTTTCTCTCCTTGAAATTCAAGAAATGATGATCAGGGCTTCCCTGGTGGCACAGCGATTAAGAATCCTCCTGCCAATGCAGGGAACACGGGTTCAAGCCCTGGTCTGGGAAGATCCCACATGCCACAGAGTAACTAAGCCCGCGAGCCACAACTACTGAGCCCAAGTGCCACAGCTACTGAAACCCGCACGCCTAGAGCCCGTGCTCCACAACAAGAGAAGCCACTGTAATGAAATGCCTGCGCACTGCAACAAAGAGTAGCCCCCACTCGCTGCAACTAGAGAAAGCCTGCGTTCATCAACGAAGACCCAACGCAGCCAAAAATAAATAAATAAAAATAAATAAATTTATTTTTAAAAAAGAAATAATGATCATTACACTGACTTGTGCAATATTCACTCTTGATTATCAGTGCATTATCCATATTGCTTTCTAATCATTGTTGACATTATTAGGTTAGGAAGATATTTTTCACACAAACTCACGCTCTCTTATTTCCTAAGGAAGATTTTTTTCTTAAACCAAAACAGATTTTGTGTTCACCATATGAGAGTGTGAAACACAAATGAACCAACTCCTTTCCTCCCACCCCTTCTGGGCTCAGTGGCCCCATCAATCCTTCATTCTCACCCGGTAGCTCATTCAGAACAGAGTCTACTGTGTCAGAGAAACGCCAAGACAAATGGGAAGAAAAGGAGAACTCCTCCATGTCACAAGTGAGTTCCCAGCAACTTTCCATTCTAATTCTCTCTAGCAGTAGAAAGAACGGACTTGGGAGGTACAAGACTAAAGGCAGGGGACTGTTTCCACAACTGCCCAGCTATGTGACTTTGGAGATTTACTTATTCTCTTGGTTAATTTGTTTATCTCTGTATAGAAAAGAAGCACTCATACTGCTGACATCATAAGATTGTCATTAGGAATAAATAAGATCATATACGCGAAATGTCACAAAGAAGACATTAAAATGTGTCTCCCCTTCTTAAAAAGGCTGTTCCACAACAGAAGGGATAGAGCCGATATTATGTAACAACTCTAACCCTTAAACATTATGAGTCACTATATTGTACACCTGTAACTTACATAATATTGTACATCAACTATACGCCAATAAAAAAATAGGCTGTTGCATCTACCACTGCCTCTCCTTTTCCCAATCTCCCCCCCTCTCTCCCTCCCCCTCTCTCTCTCTCTTTCTCCCTCTCCCTCTCTCTCTCTCTTTCTCCCTCTCCCTCTGTCTCTCTCTCTCCCTCTCCCTCTCCCTCTCTCTCTCTTTCTCCCTCTCTCTATCCCTCTCCCTCTCTCTCTCTTTCTCCCTCTCCCTCTGTCTCTCTCTCTCTTTCTCCCACCCCCCAACCTCTCCTGATACAAAAACTGAGAGGCCCACAGGGAACCTTTCTTTCCCCAAGGCCTAATCCCTTTAGGCTTCTGCCCATGACAAAGCTTGGCCAGGTAAAATTCCATTAGATCTTAAACAAAGGAGTAAGTCTTTCACTAATGATACTAAGAGAGGCATCAAGGGCTTCCCTGGTGGCGCAGTGGTTGCGAGTCCGCCTGCCGATGCGGGGGACGCGGGTTCGTGCCCTGGTCTGGGAGGATCCCGCATGCGCGGAGCGGCTGGGCTCGTGAGCCATGGCCGCTGGGCCTGAACGTCCGGAGCCTGTGCTCTGCAACGGGAGAGGCCACAACAGTGAGAGGCCCGCGTACCGCAAAAAAAAAAAAAAAAGAGAGGCATCAAGAGAGGAGAATTCCTAATCACAAATCCACTTATGTCATGTATTCTTCCTTAATACAAGCATGTACGCCGTGATCCTTGGCATCTCTTCTTAAGAAAAAGAGTTTTAATGTTGATACTCTCTCTTCTGACTTGAAGCAAGAAGGGTTGCACAAAAGGCAGCTAAGGGGTTTCAGGTGCCACCTCCAGAGGATAATATGATGAGTTAAGTCCCTCCCGGGAACCGCACCCTCAGGGTTGCACATTCCTATTGAAGTACCCATCTTCCTGGAGACCCCAGCCTCTCCTCTCAGAGACTGGCCTCAGTCCCAAATCAATCCCCTCCCACACCCGATCGAGGTGTATCTCTCCAAGTCGAGGAGGTAAGTGCACGGCAGCACCTTGACCGGGGCTTCAGCAGGAGGGTTGGAAGAGGCAGGCTCCCAGCTGCCCAGCACTGCCCAGCATCCAGAGGGCACAGACCTGCCAAAGTGAGTCCAGTCATGACCTCCTGCCCCATCAGTGTGAACTGAGGCACATCTCATCATTCTCTCCTCTGTTACTGACTCCTCAGAACGCTCAGGGGCCACACTATCCAGGAGCCGGGGCCATTCCCGGGAGTGGGGCTAGCTTTGGCCCACCCTTCTCACTTGCACTCGGCCTCCCAGACCTGCACGTGCTCAGCAAGATGGGCAGCTCCTTCCTCTCCCAACTAGTCAGCGGACAAATTGAGCCTAGCCAGGTCTCAACCTTTCCACTATGAGCTGAGCGTGAATAGGTCAGGGCTGGGATAGTATCAAAGATTCTGCTTTGGAGAGGGAGGTATAGAGGCTATGCCACATCCTCCAGCTTTACTAGTAAAAAAGCTGATCAGCATTTTACTCCTTGTGTTAAGGACCTGTAGGAGGGGGAGGGGGATTAATTAGCACCCTCAGACTTCCAACACAATGAAATTCTCCTGATAACAAGGCATCTTGGACTCCATAAGATATTTAAGCATTCAAACGCATCAGCATTATTTCTAGTGATAAAGACCAGAAGGATGAATCTACAACCATTTTTCCAAGAAAGGGTGGCAAGTCTTATGGCTCGAATGTTTCACGTATTAAGGTTTTCAAGGAGATTTTTCCAACTAAGAAATACTCCGGAGTCTTCATTTGAACGAATAAGAAGTAAAACTATTAAAAATATTTTTTAATGCCAATGAAAAATTTCATACTGACACTGCATATCCCCTGTGATGAGGCACTGACAAGGACACAGCCTCCCTTCAGGGGTATTCCTGACAAAAATGAAACAGATCATATAGAAACAATCAGACGGGACTTCCCTGGTGGTCCAGTGGTTAAGGCTCTGTGCTCCCTATGCAAGGGGCCCGGCTTCGATCCCTGGTCAGGGAACTAGATCCCACATGCATGCCACAACTAAGAGTTTGCATGCCACAACTAAGGAGCCGGTGAGCCACAATGAAGGAGCCCATGAGCCGCAACTAAGGAGTCTGCCTGCCGCAACTAAGACCCGGCTCAACCAAATAAATAAATATTTTTTAAAAAAAGAAACAATCAGACAAACCCACATTGGGGGACATTTTACAAAATGAGGAGCCAGTACACTTCAAAAAATGGCCATGTCAGGAAACAAAAAAGAAAGTCCAAGGAAAGTTGCACATTAACAGAGGCTAAAAAAACATGATGCCTAAATGCAATGTGTGACCCTGGAGCAGAAAAACAGTTGCTAGAAAGGACACTTTTAGGACAAGTAGAAAAATGCAAATATGGACAGTGTAATAGATAATAGCCTTGGATCAATGTGAAATCCCCTAGATGATGGGTTCATGATACTGATGCACTTAATGTTCTTAGGAAACATTCGCTGCCACCATCATGACCTCTGCAAATTACTCTCAAATGGTTCAGCAAGAAACAAATATATAAAATAAATTACATATCATATATCATATAGATATGCATAGACAGAGCAAATGTGGGACAATAATAACAACAGGTTGACCCAGGTGAAGACATGTGGCAGTTCACTGCATCACTCCTGAACTTTGCAGTAGATGAAACTTTGCAAATTAAAAGGTGAAACTTTTTTTACAAAGATATTCCCAACAAGATATCATAATTCTTATGTATTCTTCAAACTTTGAGAGGGGATTAAGTAAATCTTGAGGATTCCATAAGAGATAGAAGATAATTTTGTAACAAATCCCCCATGTCTCAGTGTACAGAAGCTATAATTCAGATCACCTCACAAGGGGATCTAACCACCGGAGCCACTGTTCTCCGATCTGCATGTCAGAAGCAGACCTATCCGACTGCAGGGTAGAAAGGGGTGCCCCATAAATATTGAGGCTTGCTCTGACTGGTTCCATTTGGGGACCATTTGTCAGCCCTCCTCACCTTTCGTCCCTCCCTGGGCTTGCTCCACTCCATCTTCTCCATCCCCATTTCAGTCTTTCACTATATCAAAAACACAGCTGGGGCTTCCCTGGTGGTGCAGCGGTTGAGAGTCCGCCTGCCGATGCAGGGGACACAGGTTCGTGCCCCGGTCCGGGAAGATCCCACATGCCGTGGAGCGGCTGGGCCCGTGAGCCAGGGCCGCTGAGCCTGCGCGTCCGGAGCCTGTGCTCCACAACGGGAGAGGCCGCAACAGTGGGAGGCCCGCGTACCGCAAAAAACAAACAAACAAAAAAACACAGCTGCACCTTCATAAGGGCTTCGAAAAAAATCACAAAATTATATTATGCAACACTCAGATTCAGCTATATCACAGACTGTGTTTTGTTTTTGTTTTTTTTCCTTTTCCTTTCCTTTGCGGTACACGGGCCTCTCACTGTTGTCGCCTCTCGCGTTGCGGAGCACAGGCTCCGGACACACAGGCTCAGCGGCCATGGCTCACGGGCCCAGCCGCTCCGCGGCATGTGGGATCCTCCCAGACCGGGGCACGAAACCGTGTCCCCTGCATTGGCAGGCGGACTCTCAACCACTGCGCCACCAGGGAAGCCCCCAGATTGTGTTTTTTAAATATATTCACACTGCCCTCAGGCCTTTGCCACGGAAATAGACATGCATAAGTCCACTGCATGACACGTCTTTTTGTTATACCAGTTTTAAAAAATTTCCTTAAAAAGAGTCCAAGACAGACATGCCTTATGCCAAACAGTGTTAAGGTGAGATTTCAGTGTATAATTATGACCATTTCATATAATTCATTTCTGTCATAAATACCAGGTAATTTGCAAATTCTAGTTTGGTCACACAGCCACAATACCTTCATCTCCTCTCCATGAACACATCTGCAGGGCAGTGCAGTATTTACAGACCCTCACTATGCGTCAGGCACTATGCTCTACAAACATTACCTTATTGGATAATCTCGTTATTAGGAACATGGTATTATCTCTATTTCACAGGCAAGAAAATTGAGGCTCAAATGGTCATTTGCCCAAGAACACGCAGCTTGTTAATAGCAGAGCCAGCACCAGATCTACTCGACTGCAAGGTCCAGATCTTAGCGCTACTACAAACCCATCTCCCATGGTCTGCAAAGCACCATCTTGGCTTACCTCAGACCAACATGAGCCCATGCGGAGACTCCAGAATATTGAGAAAACTGAAGAAGACACCAAATAGGAAAACAAGGACATCTCCTACCACAGGAAGAGTGAAAGACTTCTACTAACTCTCGGTTTTTTTTGCCTGAATCTAAACTTCACACTCATAGGGGGAAAAAAAGCCAGTATATTTTATTGCCATTTGCTCTCTTCCTGAGATTTTCCTGGACAATTTAGGATGGACTTTTGAACCTGAATCAAGTTCTTCTGCCACCCATCCACAACTTCAAAATGCCTATTTTGTACAGGCTGCACCAAAAGCTCAGGATATAACTCATAGTATTGTACATTTCATATACAATACTGAATATGAAAATCTGAAATACACACTGCATAAGTAATGGCAGTAAAAAGCCAATGATAATTTAAAGATATTTTAAAGATCTAGTATTTATCATTGTAACACAACTTTTATGTTTGATGTTATACGAAGTTATGAGCTCACTTCTGAATCAATGCTATTTTATTGCTTGCTGTTATATTTATGGAATATTACTGTGAACAAAGCAGAGCAGGCCAAGTCTATTCCCAACATAACCTATAAATAATGTAAGTAAATAAACTAAGCAAATCTTCATGAAGCAATGCATTATTTACTATTCCTTCTTGCTGAAATATGAGTTTAAATTTTGGTTACATATTAATGTAAGATCTTAGCCCTTTCTAGGTCTCCCTAGGGAGTCAAATCCTGAAGTTAACTCAGAATTCACCTTGCATGCCTTCCCAACTCGGTAACTAAAATCCATACTCTTCTCCAAAGTCAGAAGCAACCTCTCCACCATAGGTCAATAATCTACAATTTATCCCAAGAAATTCGACATCAGCATCATAGTGTAACTAACCCAAGTGAGTGTTCTACAGTCTTTGGCCAGTTGGATATTGCAAGACAAAATCACTAAGACTATCTCACTGATCGAGGCTATTTAAATTTTTATATATTATACTCAGAGTGAGAGTAACTCAAACTTTCTTCATGTTTTAGAGTGTTTTTAGTGATTCATCTATTCATTCAAAAATATTAGTTAAGTCCTACCTGTTCACATTAGAATATCACAGTGAACAAGAAAGGTAAGTATCTCTTTACAGAGATCACAGTCGTGGGGAAGTAGAGAATTAGACAGCAAACAAGTAAACAAATGAACAAGATAATTTCGGTAGTAACAAAGAAAACAAAAGAGAGTAATATAATAGAAAATGATGGCGTCACTTTAGAAAGGGAATGTTTCAATAAGAAAGTAACATTTGAACTAAAGCACCCTCAAGACAGACTAGCACCCTTTATCAGTTTCTCCTTCTTCTTCTCACCCCTCCTCCTTCTCCTTTTTGTCTGTTTAGTGCCAGCTAAGGGTCACTGATAGATGAGGAAGGGACAGTACAAGCCCCAGTGAAGAAACATTCCAAGGTAAGCTGGGGTGGAGTCCTCTTGGAGAAAAGAGGTGAGCTTAATGTTAGGCAAGTGGTAAGTGGATGGCCATCCCTCACAGACAGGAGCCACTCAGAATGATGCCTGGGACACAGTTCGGTGGTGAGAGATGGATTCGTGCAGAGTGAGTACCAGAAGATCTCAACAGAAGTAGGGGTTAAATAAGATCTGCAAACAAACCAAAGGTGAGTGTGGCCATGGCAGCTTGAGTGGACTCAGGAGGAAAGGGCTCGGGAAGGCGCTGAAGCGATGCTATGAGCTGAAGGCAAGATGTCCTGACCTAGCAGCCAACCAGATTTCACCACCGCCTTCATTCACTCCTAAGTGGTTCCTGCCTGGGACCGCCCACAGCAGAAGCGGTCCACTCACGGCCCTGGGATGCTGGAGGTCTTACTTTTATGAGAGGGTTATCCTCATCTCCTGAGCTTGCTTGAAAGATTCTACAGCTTTACCATTCATGATTATTGCCCCCAATAGACAAATTATCTGAAAGAAAAAGTAGAAAAGATCTTCAGAGGGTTCCCAGTCAATGCCGTGCCTCTACAGAGAATAAATAAACAAACTACCCAGAACAAAGATTAAGAGCTTCGTTAAGTGACCGGGCCCTAGGCAATTTGTGAACAGGATGAAAGCTGCCTTTCTATCTACAATTCCAGCACCCTTCACTGTGTGAAGCTAATGGGTCTTATTTTCCTCATGCCTAACATTTATTTCAAGCTGTCTGCACCTGTTCTCTCTATTATTAGCTGCCCCCTCAGTAAAATATAAGGTGGAAAAGATTGTAATAAATGAACTCATTCTTAGTCAACAACTCAAAACAGTTTATAAGTCATCCCTCGGTATCCACAGGGGATTGGTTCCAGGACTCCTACGGATACCAAAAGCCAAGGATGCTCAAGTCCTGGTACATAAAATGGTGTAGAATTTGCATAGAACCTGCGCACATCCTGAACACTTAATTTTTTAAATTAATTAATTAATTGTTTTTTTGGCTGCGTTGGGTCTTCGTTGCTACACGCAGGCTTTCTCTAGTTGTGGTGAGCAGAGGCTACTCTTCCTTGCGGTGCGCGGTCTTCTCATTGAAGTCGCTTCTCTTGTTGCAGAGCACAGGCTCTAGGTGCGCAGGCTCAGTAGTTGTGGCGCACGGGCTTAGCTGCTCTGTGGCATGTGGGATCTTCCTGGACCAGGGATGGAACCCGTGTCCCCTGCATTGGCAGGTGGATTCTTAACCACTGTGCCACCAGGGAAGTCTCCCCGAACCCCGAATACTTTAAATCATCTCTAGATTACTTATAATACCTAATGCAATGTAAATGCTATGTAAATAGCTGATTATGTAAATACTATGTAAATAGTTGCTGGTGTGGGGCAAATTCAAGTTTTGCTTTTTGGAGCTTTCTGGAATTTTTTTCCCAAATGTATTTACTCCGACATTGGTTGACTCCTCGGATGCAGAGGATACAGAAGGCCGACCGTAATACTCGTCAATCGTAGCCCTTATTAAAGATTTACCCATAGGATGGGAGTGTCGTGGGGAAAGAAGAACAGTTGCCATCTACCAAGGACACTAAGTAGGCCAACTAAAGGAAGGGCAGGTAAGAAAGGCACAGGAAATTGATTTTTCTTTTTACTCTTTAT
This sequence comes from Mesoplodon bidens, assembly GCF_964165515.1. Taxonomy (NCBI): domain Eukaryota; kingdom Metazoa; phylum Chordata; class Mammalia; order Artiodactyla; family Ziphiidae; genus Mesoplodon; species Mesoplodon bidens. Next base: position 145,870,204 of record NC_138176.1, read on the forward strand.
TGACATACATATAAGAAAAATATACTCATCAGAAGTATACAGGTCGATGAAATTTTCAGAAACTGAACACACTCATATCGAGAAACTGGGACCAGCACGCCCCTCACGCCCCTTCCTGTCATTCCTGCCCCCAGGGACAGTCACATTCCTGACTTCCAACACCACTGATGAGTTTTGCCTGTTTTTGAATTTTATTTAAATGGAACCATAGAGTGTACTCATTTGTGTCTGGCTTCTTGTAGCTGACGTTATGTTTGTGCGATTTGTTCATAATATTGCACGTAGCTGGGGCGAGGGCAGGGGGCTCCTGGAACCAATCCCCTGTGGATACGGAGAGATGACTGTACTTACAGTTATTCATTCCCAATGCTGTATAATACAAGAAGTCATCTTGTAAATGCCAATATTTGCCCCTCAGGACTGAATTCCAAGCTTGCTTAAAGAGGAAAAATAGAAACTCATCCCCAGAATAAAATTAACTCCCTTGACCAAGGGAGTTTTTCTATTTTGTTCATTGAGCACTGAGCTCATAAGGCATTCTCTCAGACTTTCTTATTTAATTTGAAATTTACACCTGAGCTACTCTTAACATCAGGATACAGGCAGATGAGTTTGAGTCACAACCCTTTCCCACCGCTAAAGGAACGAAGCCAAGCTATTCTCTTGATCCCATTTTATTTCTTTTCTCACAACTATGCTTGAAGGTACACCAAGAACAGCTGCCAGCGGCCCATCCTCTGGGACACTCATCTAGCTCAGCCAGTCAGTCAATTGTTGGCATCTGTTCACAGGTTCCAAACATCAGGAAGTGCTTGTGATCATTATCGAGGCAATTCTAAGCCTTGCAAACACACACACACACAAAAGCCTGGGCTGCCGTGCTCTCTAATTCCCGGGCATGTGTTTCATCCATTCCACCAGCTTGCCTCTCCTAGCTAACTTGGCCCACGTCAGAAACCTAGGGAATTGTGGTGTTGGACCAAGAGGCTCCCAGTTCTCACTAGGTTGCAAACTGTCTCTAACTTTCCCTGGGTCGGCAGTAAAATGAACAAGACAGGCAAAAGTTGGTATCGATTTGACTGTAGCTGTCATGCCAGGTCAGGAAGGAAATGGTCAGGGCCGGAAGGAAATGGTCAGGGCCAGCCTGTGAAAATTTCTGTTTACTCAGTGTCTCAAAAACCAAAGGGTTCAAAAAAGCCGACCATTCTCAGAGCTGTGTGATACTTATGGTTCAAAGGTCTTCTAAAATTGGTGGGAGATAAAAACATTTCCATTTAGAATAGGTTTGGTGCCCTTTGTGCAGACTGAGAGGCAGCGTGGAGCTGTAGAAAGAACACCATATTCTAAGTCAGGCGTGAGGGGGGCCAGCATTACGGCCTGGGACACCAGTGTCCTTTCAGAACTTCACAGGCCCTAGGACTCATCCCTTTGGAGACTGACACCACATCATTTTCCAACCAAAGGGCTTTTAAACCTTTTATAAATTGTTCTTATTGTCCAGTGTACTTTTTTTTTGACATTAGTAATTTGAGTCTGAAGGGAAGTAATCGGGATTTGAGGATCTGAGATTTTAGGACTCTTTGGGAAGTCTTACTTCATAGAGTGTGTTTGCAAAAAATATAACCTAATTAGAGGAGAATTGGCCCACTCTCAATAGGTTGATTTTCTATTCTTGGGGGAAAAAAATTAGGCAGAGGCAAGAAATAATGCCAGTCAGACAGGGCACTTTGCATCCACTATCTCATTTGGTCATTTAAATACTTTAAATCAGTTTTTAAATTTTGAAATGAACATGTGCTCATTGTAACAAATGATACAATCTAACAATGTATAAAGAAAAAATTATGAATCTCTTTACATTCTCCTCCATTCTCACTCTCTTCCTAGAGAAAACCAATATTAACAGCCAGCTATACACTTTTAAACCTTTTTGTATGTATATAATATATAGATACAAAAATTGAATCATACCCTTCACATAACTTTGCAGTTTGCTTTTCTCCTTTAATTACATTGCAGACATCCCTCCAAGTCAACAGTTAGAAGTGGAACTCATTCTTTTAAATGATTGTGTCAAAATCCAATGTATGGATTTTCTTATTCAATAATTCAATTCAAAAGTGAGGTTGGGACTTCCGGGTAAGATGGCGGAAGAGTAAGACGCGGAGATCACCTTCCTCCCCACGGATACACCAGAAATACAGCTACACGTGGAACAACTCCTACAGAACACCTACTGAATGCTGGCAGAAGACCCCAGACCTCCCAAAAGGCAAGAAACTCCCCACATACCTGGGTAGGGCAAAGCAGAGAGATTCCCGCACAGAGGATCGGTGCCGAGCGGCACTCACCCGCCCGAGAGGCTTGTCTGCTCGCCCGCCAGGGTGGGCGGCGCTGGAAGCTGAGGCTCGGGCTTCGGTCAGAGCGCAGGGAAAGGACTGGGGCTGGCGGCGAGAACTCAGCCTGAAGGGGGCTAATGTGCCACAGCTAGCCGGCAGGGAGTCCGGGAAAACTCTGGAGCTGCCGAAGAGGCAAGAGACTTTTTCTTCCCTCTTGGTTTCCTGGTGTGCGAGGAGAGGGGATTAAGAGCGCTGCTTAAAGGGGCTCCACAGACGGGCGCGAGTCACGACTGGAAGCGCGGAGCCCAGTGACGGGCGTGGGACGCTGGGGCTGCTGCTGCCGCCGCCAAGAAGCCTGTGTGCGAGCGCAGGTCACTGTCCACACCGCCCTTCCGGGAGCCTGTGCAGCCCGCCACTGCCGGGGTCCCGGGATCCAGAGGCGGCTTCCCTGGGAGAACGCACGGCGCGCCTCGGGCTGGTGCAACGTCACGCCGAACTCTGCCGCTGCAGGCTCGCCCCACACTCCGTGCCCCTCCCTCCCGCCCGGCCTGAGTGAGCCAGAGTCCCCGAAGAGGCTACTCCTTTAACCCTGTCCTGTCTGAGCGAAGAACGGACGCCCTCCGGCGACCTGCACGCAGAGGCGGGGCCAAGTCCAGGGCTGAGGCCCGGGAGCTGTGAGAACAAAGAAGAGAGGGGGAGGCCTCTCCCGGCAGCCTCAGAGGCAGCGGATTAGAGCTCCACGGTCAACTTGATGTACCCTGCATCTGTGGAGTGCATGAGTGGACAACAAATCATCCCAAGTTGAGGGGCCAGGAGTCAGTGCTGTGCCTCTGGGGTGGGAGAGCCGGCTTCAGGACACTGGTCCACAAGAGACCTCCCAGCTCCACATGGTGTCAGGCGGCGAGGGTCTTCCAGAGATCTCCATCTCGGCACCAGCGCCCAGCTTCGCTCGGCGACCAGCGGGCTGCAGTGCTGGACGCCCTGTGCCGGGCAGCTGGCAAGACGGGAACGCGGCGCCGCCCATTGGCAGAGAGGTGGCCTGGAATCGTGGAAGGTCCGCAGACACCCCAGAACACACCACCAGACGTGGACCTGCCCACCAGAGAGACAGGATCCAGCCTCATTCACCAGAACACAGGCACTGGTACCTTCCACCAGGAAGCCTACACAACCCACTGGACCAACCTTGGCCACTGGGGACAGACGCCAAAAACAGCGGGAGCTGCGAACCTGCAGCCTGCAAAAAGGAGACCCCAAACACAGTAGCATAAGCAAAATGGGAGGACAGAGAAACACACAGCAGGAGAAGGAACAAGATAAAAACCCACCAGACCTAACAAATGAAGACGTGGTGGGCAGTCTACCTGGGAGGGAGTTCGGAATGGTGATGGTAGAGATGATCCGGGATTCTGTTTCCCAGATCCAAAGTCTTGGAAGTGGAGTGGACAAAATGCAGGAGGCAGTTGGCAGGGACCTAGAAGAACTAAAGATGAATCAAGCATCGATTAAAAACACAATACATGAAATAAAAAATATTCTAGATGGGATCAATAGCAGAATAACTGAGGCAGAAGAACGGATAAGTGAGGTGGAAGATAAAATAGTGGAAATAACTGCTGCAGAGCAAAATAAAGAAAAAAGAATGAAAAGAACAGAGGACAGTCTCAGAGACCTCTGGGACAACATTAAACACACCAACATTCGAATTATAGGGGTTCCAGAAGAAGAAGAGAAAAAGAAAGGGACTGAGAAAATATTTGAAGAGATTATAGTTGAAAACTTCCCTAATATGGGAAAGGAAATAGTTAATCAAGTCCAGGAGGCACAGAGAGTCCCATACAGAATAAATCCAAGGAGAAATACGCCAAGACACATATTAATCAAACTGTCAAAAATTAAACACAAAGAAATCATATTAAAAGCAGCAAGGCAAAAACAACAAATAACACACAAGGGAATCCCCATCAGGATAACAGCTGATCTATCAGCAGAAACTCTACAAGCCAGAAGGGAGTGGCAGGACATAATTAAAGTGATGAAGGAGAAAAACCTGCAACCAAGATTACTCTACCCAGCAAGGATCTCATTCAGATTTGATGGAGAAATTAAAACGTTTACAGACAAGCAAAAGCTGAGAGAGTTCAGCACCACCAAACCAGCTTTACAACAAATGCTAAAGGAACTTCTCTAGGCAAGAAACACAACAGAAGGAAAAGACCTACAATAACAAACCCAAAACAATTAAGAAAATGGGAATAGGAACATACATATCGATAATTACCTTAAATGTAAATGGACTAAATGCTCCCACCAAAAGACACAGATTGGCTGAATGGATACAAAAACAAGACCCATATATATGCTGTCTACAAGAGACCCACTTCAGACCTAGAGACACATACAGACTGAAAGTAAGGGGATGGAAAAAGATATTCCATGCAAATGGAAACCAAAAGAAAGCTGGAGTAGCAATTCTCATATCAGACAAAATAGACTTTAAAATAAAGACTACTAGAAGAGACAAAGAAGGACACTACATAATGATCAAGGGATCGATCCAAGAAGAAGATATAACAATTGTAAATATTTATGCACCCAACATAGGAGCACCTCAATACATAAGGCAAATACTAACAGCCATAAAAGGAGAAATCGACAGTAACACAATCATAGTAGGGGACTTTAACACCCCACTTTCACCAATGGACAGATCTTCCAAAATGAAAATAAATAAGGAAACACAAGCTTTAAATGATACATTAAACAAGATGGACTTAATTGATATTTATAGGACATTCCATCCAAAAACAACAGAATACACATTTTTCTCAAGTGCTCATGGAACATTCTCCAGGATAGATCATATCTTGGGTCACAAATCAAGCCTTGGTAAATTTAAGAAAATTGAAATTGTATCAAGTATCTTTTCTGACCACAATGCTATGAGACTAGATATCAATTACAGGAAAAGAGCTGTAAAAAATACAAACACATGGAGGCTAAACAATACACTACTTAATAACGAAGTGATCACTGAAGAAATCAAAGAGGAAATTAAAAAATACCTAGAAACAAATGACAATGGAGACACGACAACCCAAAACCTATGGGATGCAGCAAAAGCAGTTCTAAGAGGGAAGTTTATAGCAATACAATCCCACCTTAAGAAACAGGAAACATCTCGAATAAACAACCTAACCTTGCACCTAAAGCAATTAGAGAAAGAAGAACAAAAACACCCCAAAGTTAGCAGAAGGAAAGAAATCATAAAAATCAGATCAGAAATAAATGAAAAAGAAATGAAGGAAACGATAGCAAAGATCAATAAAACTAAAAGCTGGTTCTTTGAGAAGATAAACAAAATTGATAAACCATTAGCCAGACTCATCAAGAAAAGAAGGGAGAAGACTCAAATCAATAGAATTAGAAATGAAAAAGGAGAATTAACAACTGACACTGCAGAAATACAAAAGATCATGAGAGATTACTACAAGCAACTCTATGCCCATAAAATGGACAACCTGGAAGAGATGGACAAATTCTTAGAAATGCACAACCTGCCAAGACTGACTCAGGAAGAAATAGAAAATATGAACAGACCAATCACAAGCACTGAAATTGAAACTGTGATTAAAAATCTTCCATCAAACAAAAGCCCAGGACCAGATGGCTTCACAGGCGAATTCTATCAAACATTTAGAGAAGAGCTAACACCCATCCTTCTCAAACTCTTCCAAACAATATCAGAGGAAGGAGCACTCCCAAACTCATTCTACGAGGCCACCATCACCTTGATACCAAAACCAGGCAAGGATGTCACAAAGAAAGAAATCTACAGGCCAATATCACTGATGAACATAGATGCAAAAATCCTCAACAAAATACTAGCAAACAGAATCCAACAGCACATCAAAAGGATCATACACCATGATCAAGTGGGGTTTATTCCAGGAATGCAAGGATTCTTCAATATACGCAAATCAATCAATGTGATACACCATATTAACAAGTTGAAGGAGAAAAACCATATGATCATCTCAATAGATGCAGAGAAAGCTTTCGACAAAATTCAACACCCATTTATGATAAAAACCCTGCAGAAAGTAGGCATAGAGGGAACTTTCCTCAACATCATAAAGGCCATATATGACAAACCCACAGCCAACATTGTCCTCAATGGTGAAAAACTGAAACCATTTCCACTAAGATCCGGAACAAGACAAGGCTGCCCACTCTCACCACTCTTATTCAACATAGTTTTGGAAGTTTTAGCCACAGCAATCAGAGAAGAAAAGGAAATAAAAGGAATCCAAATTGGAAAAGAAGAAGTAAAGCTGTCACTGTTTGCAGATGACATGATACTATACATAGAGAATCCTAAAGATGCTACCGAAAAACTACTAGAACTAATCAATGAATTTGGTAAAGTAGCAGGATACAAAATTAATGTACAGAAATCTCTGGCATTCCTGTACACTAATGATGAAAAATCTGAAAATGAAATCAAGAAAACACTCCCATTTACCATTGCAACAAAAAGAATAAAATATCTAGGAATAAACCTACCTAAGGAGACAAAAGACCTGTATGCAGAAAATTATAAGACACTGATGAAAGAAATTAAAGATGATACAAATAGATGGAGAGATGTACCATGCTCCTGGATTGGAAGAATCAATATTGTGAAAATGACTCTACTACCCAAAGCAATCTACAGATTCAATGCAATCCCTATCAAACTACCACTGGCATTTTTCACAGAACTAGAACAAAAAATTTCAAAATTTGTTTGGAAAAACAAAAGACCCCGAATAGCCAAAGCAATCTTGAGAACGAAAAACGGAGCTGGAGGAATCAGGCTCCCTGACTTCAGACTATACTACAAAGCTACAGTAATCAAGACAGTGTGGTACTGGCATAAAAACAGAAAGATAGATCAGTGGATCAGGATAGAAAGCCCAGAGATAAACCCACGCACATATGGCCAACTTATCTTTGATAAAGGAGGCAGGAATGTACAGTGGAGAAAGGACAGCCTCTTCAATAAGTGGTGCTGGGAAAACTGGACAGGGACATGTAAAAGTTTGAGATTGGATCATTCCCTAACACCATACACAAAAATAAGCTCAAAATGCATTAAAGACTTAAATGTAAGGCCAGAAACTATCAAACTCTTAGAGGAAAACATAGGTAGAACACTCTATGACATAAATCACAGCAAGATCCTTTTGGACCCACCTCCTAGAGAAATGGAAATAAAAACAAAGATAAACAAATGGGACCTAATGAAACTTCAAAGCTTTTGCACAGCAAAGGAAACCATAAACAAGACCAAAAGACAACCCTCAGAATGGGAGAAAATATTTGCAAATGAAGCAACTGACAAAGGATTAATCTCCAAAATTTATAAACAGCTCATGCAGCTCAATAGCAAAAAAACAAACAACCCAATCCAAAAATGGGCAGAAGACTTAAATAGGCATTTCTCCAAAGAAGATATACAGACTGCCAACAAACACATGAAAGAATGCTCAACATCATTAATCATTAGAGAAATGCAAATCAAAACTACAATGAGATATCATCTCACACCAGTCAGAATGGCCATCATCAAGAAATCTAGAAACAATAAATGCTGGAGAGGGTGTGGAAAAAAGGGAACACTCTTGCACTGCTGGTGGGAATGTGAATTGGTACAGCCACTATGGAGAACAGTATGGAGGTTCCTTAAAAAACTAAAAATAGAACTACCATATGACCCAGCAATCCCACTACTAGGCATATACCCTGAGAAAACCATAATTCCAAAAGAGACATGTACCAAAATGTTCATTGAAGCTCTATTCACAATAGCCCGGAGCTGGAAACAACCTAAGTGTCCATCATCGGATGAATGGATAAAGAAGATGTGGCACATATATACAATGGAATATTACTCAGCCATAAAAAGAAACGAAACTGAGCTATTTGTAATGAGGTACATAGGCCTAGAGTCTGTCATACAGAGTGAAATAAGTCAGAAAGAGAAAGACAAATACCGTATGCTAACACATATATACGGAATTTTAAAAAAAAAAAGTCATGAAGGACCTAGGGGCAAAACGGGAATAAAGACACAGACCTACTTGAGAATGGACTTGAGGATATGGGGAGGGGGAAGGGTAAGCTGTGACAAAGCGAAAGAGAGGCATGGACATATATACACTACCAAACGTAAGGTAGATAGATAGTGGGAAGCAGACACAGAGCACAGGGAGATCAGCTCGGTGCTTTGTGACCGCCTGGAGGGGTGGGATGGGGAGGGTGGGAGGGAGGGAGATGCATGAGGGAAGGGATGTGGGAACAGATGTATATGTATGACTGATTCACTTTGTTATAAAGCAGAAACTAATTAAAAAATTAAAAAAAAAAGTGAGGTTGTTTCCAGTTTTTCGTTTGTTTGCCAATAAAAGCACTGCTGTAATAAATATTAGTACATATGTCCTTACATACTGGTGCTTTAATTCTATTGGCTAGAATCCCACTCACTCTGCAAGGTCAGAGCTTAGGTACATTACTCATTTTAATAGATATTGACATATTACTTTCTTTAATCTATCTGGATTTTACCTTTTGTATGAGGAGGTAGGGATTACAAATTCTGCTTTCTGCCACATGTTTAGCCAATTCTGCCAGCATCATTTATTAAATAAACCACCCTTTTCATAGGTTGAAATGCCACTTTTGACATATGGGAAGTTCTCATAAACACCTGGATCTTTTTCTGGAATTTCTACTCTGTTTCACTAATCTATTTATCTGATTTGATGCCAATAACAAGCCATTTTGATTACAACGGCTCTAAAGTTAGTTTGAATATCTAATGAGGTAAGTATGTCTTATTATTCTTTTGCATTTTGTACTTTAAGATATCTATTCTTCCATTTGAATTTAAATTATGTTATTCAAAAAAACCCATTAAAGTTCTGAATGAAATTGCAAATATGTGTTTATAGAATTTGAAAGAACAGAAAATTGTACAGAGTTAAGTATTCCATATAGATGATTGTACATCTCTCCATTTATTTAAATAGTTGTTTTAGGTTTTTTTAATGGGGGGTCCAAATCTTATAAAATTACTCCTATGTATTTTAAATTTTGTTGCTCTTATAAATGGGTTTTTTTCAAAGTCTGTTTCTAGCTGACTGACACTAGTAAAAAGAAAAATGACAGATTTTGTATATTTATCAAATATCCAAACACCTTATCAAAAGTTCTTATCAAATCTAGTATTTTTTTAGTCTCCTGGGTTTGTTAACCAATCATATCACCCCCAAAGACAACAATTTTATCTCCCCTAATACTTATATCCATTATTTGCTTTTCTCATCTTATTACATTAGCTAGTACCTCTAAATCGATGTAAATAATTGTGTTCATAGAAGGGAGCCCTATTTTGTTCCTGATTTGAAACAAAATAACTGCAACTTTGGACTGCTTATTATATTTGCTAAAATGATTTGATAGCCTTTTCATGTTTAAGTAAATAACCTTATATTCCTATTTTGCTTACAGTTTTGTCAAGAATAATTATTTAATTTTATAAAATTATATTACAGTATCTAAAAGGTTTGTTGATTTAAAGAACTTTCATGTAGATTTTCTGATACTAAAACACCTTTACATTACAGAAATAAACCCTACTTAGTCATGGTGTGTTATTCATTTTATAAAGGGCTAGATTTGGTAAACTAATATTTTAGTTAGACTTTTTGCATCCATATTTATAAGTGAAATCAATATATAATTATCAGATTACATTAGTTTATGAAATGAATTCAGGAACTGCCCATTTTTTTTCCTATGGCCTGAAATTATTTAAATACCATAGGAATTTTCATTTTACTTCATAATTTTACTTTATAAACTAAGAAAGGTATTGTTAGATATTATGATAGAGGGTATTTTTTTGTTTGTTTGCTTTTTGGAGGGAGGGTATTATTGTTATACAACTTTTAAACATGGCAAGGAGTAGATGTTCAGAAAAGTATACAGGTTGACTAAAGTCAAGTAACTATTATGGTACGAAGCTGGGAATGGAACGCCAGTCTTCTGATTCCAGGCCTGGACCTTGGTCTACCATGTATGACATCATCTCTCGAGGGATGAGCCTGACATCCTGACCTAAACAAAAGAGAGCAGAAATCCTACAGTAGGACCAACAAAAGAAAGTCACCCTTTGGAGAACACCCCATGGAACAGCCACAAGCCTTACAAACAAGAGCTATGAATTGCTGGGAAGCCACAGCCACAGAATGATCTCCTTGGTGTTTGGTCCTTTGAAATGGGATCATCCAAATGGAGCAAATGCACCACACGAACAGGGATTCAAGATGGCAGATCCATGAGGGGTAACGGTGTAGGGTTGTATATAACTATGTAAAGTAATGATAATTCATGTACACATCTTCTTTAATAATTTACAAAGAGTAAGTGTAAAGAGGTTAATCATTTGTCAAAGATTATACTCTATATCTTTTTTTTTTTTTTGCGGTACACGGGCCTCTCACTGTTGTGGCCTCTCCCGTTGCGGAGCACAAGCTCCAGACGCGCAGGCTCAGCGGCCATGGCTCATGGGCCCAGCCGCTCCACGGCATGTGGGATCTTCCCAGACCGGGGCACGAACCCGTGTCCCCTGCATCGGCAGGCGGACTCTCAACCACTGCACCACCAGGGAAGCCCTATACTCTATATCTTAAAGGTGATGGAACACCCCATACTCCTTAAATCATGCTCTTTGTATGTTTCCTTCATAGCATTTATCACTCTTATTGCAATTATTTTATTTAGTTGTGCTACTAGTTCTTTCCCTACCCACTGTCTCCCCCAATTACAATGGAGGTAACATAAGAGAAGAGGCCATATTGTATTACTGCTTTATCCACAGGCCTGAACACAGTGAAAAGACATTCAAAATATGTTTGTTATGTGATTGAAAAAATAAATTCCATACACCATTTATACCCAGAGTGATCCCTGCTTGGATCCTACATAGAAAGGACACCAGCTTTCCCTGGTGGTGGGAAAATGGTGGTCCCACTGCGCACACAGTTAGGAAGAATACTGTTTGCTGCTGCCTTTCTAAACATAAAATGTGCTATACATCCAAGTCAGAGCTCTCCATATCAATCTTATACAATCACCTTATTTGACAGTGACATTCTTTTAAAGGCAAATCAGTGTGAACTCTCAATATCCCAAATTAGATCAAGCACCCAGGTTCAAATGAGTTGGCCATTAATTACTCTCCACCACTGGCCTAAGTTTGAGACCATCAGATCTCATTTTTCATTGGGCTGACATCCTGAAAGGCACCATTTGTCAGGAGACCTCCCTTGTATTTTTTTCTTTTCCTTCCATTGTTTCACTGAATTAACCAAAGCAATATTAAATAAGTTGCTAAATACAGATATTAGCTCATTTGTAGCTAATATTATAGGTAAATGGTGCAGTAAATGAAGCACCCTTCACCCTCCCCTGGCCTTTCTTTTCTTTTCTTTTTTTTTTTTTGAAGCTTTTGTGATGTTCTCCAGGTAAATCCCATGCATAATGTAAGAGTGGCAATGTTGTTTGCATAATAAGCTATTTTCTACCACAGAAGCAGAAACATTTTATCGCTATAGAGAAAGCTCAAATTATGAATACATTTTCATATAAGTTGATTTATGTGAAAATTACAAATAAATGCAGAGCCGAGCTGCAAGTGAATTGTTTGTTCCCAGTTCAAGGAGTGGTGTTATTTGAAATTAAAAAAGAAAACAACCCACCACATCCTGCTAAGAGAAATATTTTTAATGTTATTCAGACTGAAGCACATATCATATGACCCAAGAAGAAAAGCATCACCTGGTCCGGAAGTAGGACCTGAGGTTGCAAAAGCTAAGATACATTTGTCTGCTGATTTCTGAAGCCATCTTATCATGGATAACATAAATGTAATATATATATATATATTATTCATGATATATGTATTTTTACTTGCACTTGGGCTGCAAAGATTCTCAGCAAACTCTATAACTACTTCTTTCAATAGTCAAAGGAAGTTGAAAGAATAAATGGAAGCTCATTATCACTTCTGCACAAGTAAGAGCTAAACGTGTGTGTTAAAGACATGAAGATGGTTTTGTGTAAGACCCAAAGCTTCTCAGACAACTGCAGGGCTCTCAAAGTGGGATGCACATTTATAATTCCAGGCAGAATCATGGCAGGTAGAGAACCTATCTTGCTAGAACACCCCTCCCCCATTAAACTAATACACTGTTTGGCGTCTGGGTGGTTGATCCATAACAGGGGTGTGAGGCTGGCCACAAAACCGTGGCTAAGGTTTCAGATGTGGAGGAGGCAGGTTTCAGGGAAAGGACACAGTGACGTGGCACCTTGGACAATAATAAAATAAATAACAAGTAAAATAAACGCAACCTGTTTAGCAATTTGGGCACTATAGGCCTGTACTTTTCCTAGCCCTTTATGCTGTCCTGGATTACCCTCATCATGGGCCATGGTCACAGAAATCACCCCACCCTCAATGTTGCCCCAGATCTCAGCTCACTTGTGCTTTAACTGTTGCTTATAAACCCTCACCTTTCAAGTTCTTGGTTCCCACAATGATCTCTGACCCCCTACGCATTTTGCAACCCTTCAGACCTCCTAAACCGGCTTATTGGACTTCGGTGTCTTACTCAGCAATTTGTTCCATGTGTCCCCGAGAATCTCATGATGTTCAAAGCCACAGAGGAGACTCCTGTTTCCAGCCCCAGCCCATGGAGCACTGAGACCACCAACCACTCCCTCTCCCCCTCCTCCTCCCAGCACCATAGAGGGGGCAATTTGAGTAATACAGACAGCTAACCTAAACATGGGCCTCAATTCACCGTCCTGTCAAGAGATGTTGCATGTGTAGATCTGACCTTTGGCAAACCCTTTCTGTCATCTCCAAACCATCAAGATTTTTTCGGTAAGTATATTCCAGTCAAAGCATAAACTGGAATCGTGTAACTTGCCCGGCCTTGTTCGAGCAAAGAGACTAGAGCCCGTACCTTCATTGTCCCCCAGATTCAGGTACTAAACAACCGCCCAAGGATCTCTGCCACATTCATTCTGTCTTTATTTCTTATTTGCATTTCTTAGGCTGACTCTGTGCTCTTCCTCCAATGCTATGCTGGACCTCTGAGTAAGATGTGAAAATAAGCAGTGTAGGGGAAACACTGTTTTAATTACACTGTCTTGGATTTTCACATTCAGTAGGTTGACATTCATGGAGGAAATACTTGGTCTATTCCTGCACCACCCGAATTTTAGTCCAGCAACAAACCTTATGCCTGAGGTTTAAAAGCCAGGAGCCTGAAGAAGACTCTTCCTCTCTATTATTCTCTGACTCTAGCAATATAAGCAGGCCAAGAAGAAGCATATTTCTCTTTCAATTAGATGGAAAAAGACTCACTCCCACAAACACGACCACGAAGCCCTGAGCCACATTTTTTAAAGTAAAAAGAACTTTTAAAAATATCATATTTCCAAATTCTAATAGAACAACTGTTGAGTCATTGATTTAACACCTACTCTATGCCTTGTACTCCGCTAGGTCCTGGGGATACAGTATTTACTGTGAGAGACACATGCTCCGTGCCCATGGAGCTGAGAGCTAGTGGGGAGAGATGAATATTTTTTTAAAATTACAATTTGATGAGGACTTTGAAGGAAAACTGAAAGCTGTGCAGGACCATTTGGCGGACACCATCCCCCTGACCTGGCCTGCAGGAACAGAAAAGCCTTTCCTGACTGAGGAAGAGAGGTTTAGTGAAACTTGAGGAATGAAGGAGAGTTCATAGGAGAAAAACATCTGAGGGATGCTTGATCCCACATTTCTCAGTGTACCATCTCCCCACTAAAGACCCCTGGGCTCTGGATTTCTGTAATACTTGTCACCCAGCATTTTTCTGGAGACCAGATTCACACTGAAAACAAGTATCTTTCTCTTAGTTCAGGGTCAAATACCAAAAGAGAGTGGGACCTAGACACTAGGCCAAGGTCAGTGATAACAGAGATGGCATTTTAATCTCCTCTTTCACCTTTCCTTTCCAAAGCTCTCATCGACATACACTGAATAACAGAATTCTTTAAGGGCCCAATAAGGTTCTTTACAAGGTTGGAAAATTCTAAAAAGGCAAAATGTTTGGCTAAAATTTATCATTAATAGCTCAATAGTATGTTACATATCTTAATATATGTTTCCATACTCTCATGTCTTCCGATCATCCAGTTGACCTTAAATTTAGAGCAATTTTCCAACATCTTTGATATCTGCATTATCCCAACAAATGGCACAAGTTTGTAAGCAATGTCCCCATACTCTCCCCACTTCAAAAAACACAAACAGGAGCTTCCCTGGTGGCGCAGTGGTTGAGAGTCCGCCTGCCGATGCAGGAGACATGGGTTCGTGCCCCGGTCCGGGAGGATCCCACGTGCCGCGGAGCGGCTGGGCCCGTGAGCCATGGCCGCTGAGCCTGCGCATCCGGAGCCTGTGCTCCGCAACGGGAGAGGCCACGGCAGTGAGAGGCCCGCGTACTGCAAAACACACACACACACACACACACACACACACACACACACTTTCCCATCCCTGCTATAAACCTCACAAAGGCAGGTCTCAGGTCTATTTTATTCCCTAATGAATAGTCTCTGTAGTTCCCAAAATGTCATAGGTGCTCAATAAAAATTTCTTAACTGAATCCCCTTCTTGGTCCCAGCTTCTGAAATTCCTTTCACATATTGTATTAGAGCCCTCGTCACATCTAGATATGAAATAGCTCGGGGAGTCACACAGAACCTAGGTTTAAATCCCGGCTCTGCCACTTACTAAAACTATGAATTCAGGCCAACTACTTTAACATTCCAAACATTAATGTCCCCATCTATGAAATGGGAATAATAATATATTTCTCAGATGAGGAGCATGTGAGGCACATAAAAATGCTACATGAGGAGAGAGCGGTTGTCAGTCCCTCTTTACAAAGGAAGACAGGGTGGCCCACTGAGCTGAAATAACTTTCCTGAGGGTGCAACTTCGTCAGCTACATATGCTTGATCTTAAGGAAATTAAAAGGGGCAAAGAGTGGAATTACCGAGACTGGGGCTTAATCCTGGTTAAGGGGACAACCTAATGTCTTGTACCTCTGAGAAGGGTCTAAAAGTCAAGTCATAGATGTAGTATAATATGAAATAAAGCCAGCAGTGCTTCTCAAACCTTAGCGTGCATACGAATCACGTGGGGATTTTGTTAAAATGCAGGTTCAGATTCACCGGGGTGGAGACTGAGATTCTACATTTCTCACAAGGTCCCAGATGCTCCCCAGGCTCCTGTTGTCTGCACACCACACTTTGAGTAGCAAGGTTTTGAAGCACTACGCAAAATATTGGGTATTATCACTCCAAGGGCCATACCATTATAATGATGACATAGAACCATCTCATTTCCGTGCTTCACGCAAAGGTTTCCTCGAAGTATTGTGATTTTCTCTTGCTGTCTTTTAAATGCCATAAACTCATACTTTGACCCTGACAATGATCATGATAAACACACCTGCAAAAAGGCCCCCAAGCTCCTGCTAGGCAATATCTTTAAGCTTAGTGCCATATAGCTTGTAGTTGCCTTAGCTCTTCTCCTCTTTAATCTGCCATCAAGTCAGAGAACCAGACTCACATCAAAGTCAGTTTGAACTCATTTTGTACAATTTCAACAGATACTATTTCAAAGGGCTCTGCTAACTTCAAAAATAATATTCATTACCTGGTCGTTGAAGGAAACTGCTCTCAGGATATTGCACACCGCCATCCCCTAATTTGGCAATTCCATCAGGAAAAGCAATTAAGTTTGTCTGACATGACTTGTTTTATAAATCCATGATGTTTACTGCTCTTAATTCTCCTCTTACTACTTATAATTTCATTCTCATCTGACAGTTCATATTTTCTCTCTGAGTGATTTTTTCCCCCTTTATATTACTAACCACAGAAAACTCAGGGAATAACATCACCTTTGGGGTAGGAAAGAGACTGAAAAATGATGGGCAATGTGCAGGCTCCCCTCAGGGAGGGCAGGAATTTTGTTCCTTATGATACCCCCAGCCCCTAGAGCAGTGCTTGGCATACAGATGGTGCTCAATAAATACCTGCTATCAGGTGCCATGCCAGGCACTGCAAAGGCAAAGAAGACTCTGACCCAGGCCTTTCCCTATTATTTCACATTAGTCAGGAGGCAGACATTTAAAAAGATAATTATAAAGCAATCTGGAAAAAAAATGGTACTGTGACAGAATTGCCAGTAAGGACTGGACCTTACAATTTTATGTTATTTTCAATGCTGGAAAAACGTCCATCTAAAATGCTGTCAGCAGTTACTGTCTTATTGATTGGAGACCTGAATTGCCTGTGATAATGTGCAAGTTACAGTAGCACAAATGAGGGGATGATCAACCATTCTGGAAAACCTGAGGTCAGGGAAGGCAACGGGTAGAAGTCACCTGGTGAGTCTCAAAGGATGAACTGTGATCATAGGACAAGGGGTAAGAACACGTTTTATATATAGGGAGGAGTGTGTGCAAAGCCACAGACTCATGCACCTGGGTGGTATGTTCAGAGGCATTTGCTCTGGAACATGGGGCTCAGTGAGGAAGCAGCCAAAGATGGATTCAACTGAGCCAGGAGCCAGATCCTGGAGGACCTTGTGTGCTGAGCTTAGAAACGTCATCAGTGGGCAATAGGGAGCCACTAAGGTGTTTTGGGCAGAGGAGTGAGATGATAAGATTGTGCGGTGAGAAAAATCCATACTGATTGAAAGTATTTAAGGAATGGATTTGATGGGAACCAGACTGGATGCAAGAGAACAGGAGATGATTGCCACAGTCCACGTAAATGGTAACAAGGGTTTGAAGCAACTCTTACCAACAGGAATAGCTACCATGTATGACATGCCACAGACGGCCAGGAATGGAGTCAACACACTGCAAGCCTTATCTTACTGAATTCAGAGACAGAGGGCAAGACCAGAGGGGAGAACTGAAGGATATACAGGAGACAGGATCAACAGTGACTTACCAGATGTGGGGAGGTGAGGGCTAGAGAGAAGGCAGGATGATACCCCTGTTTTGTGACTTTAGATGACAGTGTCTTTCATCAATATAGGGAAGACTTGAGAAGAAATACTATTGGGGGAAATATCATGAGCTCAATTTTAGACATGTTGAGTTTGAAGTGCTTAGGGAACCTCCAAGTAGAAATGGACAATGGGATAAATGAACCTGGAGCTCAGAGTTTTAGGCAGGAGACAGGTTTGAGAATTCTCCATATATAAATGGAGGTTAAAATGGTGGGTGTGGGAGAAAGATGATGCAGATGAAAAGAGCACCAAAGCAGAAATGGAAAACACCATTTGTCATGGATGGACAAAGGATGAGGAAAGAATGAGACTCAGAAAGAATGTTGGAGAGGTAGGATGAGAACCAGGGAGAATGGTGTCAGGACAGCCAAAGGAGAAGAAAGGTTCAAGAAGGACAAAGTGGTCAGGACTTCCCTGGTGGTCCAGTGGTTAAGAATCCGCCTTCCAATGCAGGGGATTCGATCTCTGGTCAGGGAACTAAGATCCCACGTGCCGCGCGCTCTAGAGCCCTCATGCCACAACTAGAGAGAAGTCCACGCGCCGCAACTAAGAGCCCATGTGCCACAACTAAGATCCTGTGTGCTGCAACTGAGACCCTATGCAGCCAAATAAATAAATATTTTAAAAAAAAGAACAAAGTGGTCAACAATTGTCAAGGGCTGCTTGAGGTATACTCATTAAATTTCTTTTGAGAAGGCATCATGAGTTCATTCAACACGTGGGATCTACTTTCACACTGTAATCCCTACCAAAAGCTTTCTTGCTCATCAGACTATGGCAACACGATGGAAGAAAAAGCACCCTCTGAAACTGAAGGTAGAAAAGATCAACATCTAGTATTTGAGATTGGACATCTATCACATGTAACTCACAGGTAACAAGTCCAGAAATGTGCTGATTAGGAAGATATGGACGTATCATGAAAATATAAAGGAAATTACTGTTATATTATATTGTGACTTGCCTAGTATGAATTTATGAAATGTTAGAGTTGAGTGGGAATATATGCTTTTCATAAGTAATAAAAAATGGGTATTGGAGAATAAATGGCTAAAAAGCAGGTGAAATGATGCTCAGTGTCACCAACAATTAGGGAAACTGAAATCAAAACCACAGTGAGATACCACTTCACACCCATTAGGATGACTGTTATTTAAAAACAATCACAACAACAACAACAACAACAACACACAAAAAAACCCCAGAAACTAAAAAGTGTTGACAACGGTGTGAAGAAATTGGT
Source organism: Mesoplodon bidens (assembly GCF_964165515.1). Taxonomy (NCBI): domain Eukaryota; kingdom Metazoa; phylum Chordata; class Mammalia; order Artiodactyla; family Ziphiidae; genus Mesoplodon; species Mesoplodon bidens. The sequence continues at coordinate 145,888,979 of NC_138176.1, forward strand.
AATCCTTGTGCATTACTGGTGGGAATATAAAAGGGTGTGGCCACTGTGAAAAACAGTATGTGGTTCCTAAAAAAAATTAAACACAGGATTAACATATGATTCAAGAATTCCACTTCTGGGTATATACCAAAATAACTGAAAGCAGGGACCCGAACAGATATTTTTACACTCATGTTCTTAGCAAGCATTATTCACAACAGCTAAAAGGTAGGAGCAACCCATTGATGGATGAATGGGTACACACAACGTAGTATATACGCACAATGGAATATTATTCAACCTTAAAAAGGAAGAAAATTCTGACACATGCTACCACATGAACAGATTTTGAAAGCATTATGCTAATAAGTCAGTCACAAAAGGACAAATATTGTATGATTTCAATTATATAAGATACCTACAGTAGTCAAATTCATAACAACAGAAAGCAAAATGGTGGTTGCCAGGAACAGGAGCAAAGAGGACTGGGGAGTTATTGTCTAATAGGTACAGAGTTTCTGTTTGGGAAGATGAAAAATGTTCTGGAGATGGATGGTGGTGATAGTTCCATAACAATGTGAATGTATATAATGCCAGTGAACTGTAGACTTTAAAATGATTAACATGGTAAATTTTATGTTTTGTACATTTTACTGTAATAAAAAAAAGTAAGTATTGGAGAAAAAGGAGTCTGTTTTCTCTCAAGACTGCCCAAAAGAGAAAAAATTCTGATTGTAGAGGGCTAGAGATGAACGGTTTTTCAAAAAAGAAGTATATCTAAAAGGAGAAGATACTTCATGGTGCCACAGCTAATACTATCATTAGTAGTACTACTACTATTACTACCAGTTATTGAGTACTTATTATTTTTCCACGCTAAGTATTTTATATACGTTTTTTAACATCTTTATTGGAGTATAATTACTTTACAATGGTGTGTTAGTTTCTCCTGTATAACAAAGTAAATCAGCTATACATATACATACATCCCCATATCTCTTCCCTCTTGCGTCTCCCTCCCTCCCACCCTCCCTATCCCACCCCTCTAGGTGGTCACAGAGCACCGAGCTGATCTCCCTGTGCTCTACATTTTTTCACTTTCAAAATGTTGTAAAAGTAAAAATGACTATCCCTAATTTACAGATAAGGAAACCAGGGCTCAGAGATGTTATGTGACTTGTTAAAGTTGCAAGGAATAAGATGCAGAGCAAGGCTTCAAATCCATGGCCTCTGTCTCCAGAAACCATGCTCTCAACCTCTCCACCGTGGGTTAGGATTCTGCACCCAACTACTATGCAAGGCTTCCATTAGGAATATGTGTGGACTTACCCAGAGAACTATTTACATAGGAAATTTTCCTGAACAGGACACAAGGTGGGAATAATCCCCACTGAAAATAACCAACAGGTATTTCTTTCCTATGAATCTCTCAGCAGAAACAGTGTAAAGCAATGGTTATAATACAAGCTCTGTGACCAGGCTGCCTGGGTTCCCATCCTGGTTTTACCCTTCTAGTTAGTTAACTTTAGGTAAGTTACTTAACCTGCTGGAGACTTAATTTCCTCACCTGAAAATGGAAATGATAACACCTTACAAGATTGTTATTAGGATTAGATGAATTACTAAATGTAAAAACATAGAATTGCCTGGCCAATAGAAAAATTAAATTAGCATTAGCTATGTGGTTTTTATTAGTTTAACTCATTTTGTGCTTCTGGATGCTGATACTACCCTTCAACTGGATCGTCAACACTGAGCAACCAACCAATTTGGAATATCTGGAGTTGCTCTAAAAGTTTTAATGTATTGTCAGGGCCAATCATATATTGTATGATTCCATTTATAAAATCTAGAAGAGGTAAAACTAATCTATGCATTAGAAGTCAGGAGAGTGGTTTACCTCTGGACAGGGAGAAGGAGGACATGATTGGAAAAGGGAAGTAAGAAATCTTCTAGATTCCTGGTAATGGTCTATTTACTGACTTGTGTGTTCATTTTGTAATAATTCATTGAGGTGTACCTTTATTATCGGTGCACTTTTATTTATACATACTCCAAATATAAATGGCCCATTGAGAAAGAAGAGAATCTGCAAGAAAGAATCCTAACCCAAAGCGAAATAGAAGTGCACAACTGGATTGCGTTGCTTGCCTTCTCAAACACTTGTAATGGTCCCCATTGCCCACAGAATCAAGTTTAAGCTCCTTAGCATGGAATACCAGAAGGTCCTTTAAGTTTGCAAGGAGTAACATGCCTTCTCTTCATATAACTAGCAGTTGTACTCACTGTCCTCCATCAAGGTAAGGAGACAGATGCTACCATCCATGTGGCAGAATTTTGTCACCTCAGAAACAGCTGCTCTCCCTGTATTCAACCATGGTTTCTGCCTTTGACTCACACAGTAATCACTGGCCCAGTCATTTGTAGCCAGGGGAGCAGGCTTTGTTTGAAACAAGTTAAGCCACTTAAAGGCTAAAATAAGCTTAGGTTTCATTTAAAGGCTACAAGAAGCTTCATAGGAGTCAATGGCCTGATGAAGACACCAGATGTGTTGTCTTCATAGTATCTCTGTCTAGAGAGGTGAAGGTTCCTGGGGGTCAGCTTTGTGGATTAGACTGCACCTGGAGTTCAAGTCTGGGCATCATGCTGTGAAAAGGATGGAAATCAGCCTGACATAACCATCAGAGAGAGGCCATGATGATGAAAGAACTTGAATCTACATCATGGAATCAATGGCTGAAAGCCTATCTTCCCAATCCGTGTGCCTTGGCATCCCAGTGTGCTCCAAATCGTTTAAAGCTGTACCTGGACATGAATCACTCAGCCCTTGAGCAGGACTTGGGACAGCCAAAAACCCTATGCCAGCCAGCTGTGGTCAAGACAGCCCTGGTAAGGGCTCTGCACTGTTCAAGCACAGTGGGCCTGAGGATGCCTTTCACGGTCCCCCAGGGGAAAGCACAAAAAGTGACTCTTGGCACTGGCTCTCAGCCTGGATATACTGAGCATAGACAAGAAGGTGCTGTACCACCTGAGACATCTACCTTGGCAGACAGAGGCAGAGCACATTATTGCCCATCGTGAAAGAGGGACCGAGGACCTCCTGCTGAAGTAGCTCATATTCCAGATGCCCAAAGAGCACAGTGTGTGACCCTAGGTGCTGCCAGCTGGAGGTGGGGGAGGGAGGCTGGCAGGTGCCCTGTGGATGTGGTTCTGGTGCTGCTCAGAGCCTTTCTTCACATACAACAACTTCTTCCCTCCCTGGGTAGCTTAAGTACCCCTGAAGGAGACATCCGTACCACTGGGTGGGCGCTCTAACAATGCACCTGCATTCTGCAAAGTAGAGCTTCAGCATATTTGGAAATAGTTAAAAAGTTCAATTGGATTAGAAGTCCTTTCTCACCAACATTAGAAAACTTCAACATTATGTTTGTCAATGAAAGTAAAGGAAAAGCTATGAGAGTCTTTAACTATAACTTCAACGATTACACATTTCTGAAGGTGTAAAAAGGGTATTAAATTTTAAATCACAGCTTCTTGTCCATCACGACTACCAAAAATTTGAAGAAACGGTCATTAAGAAGTCTTGATCAGGAATTACATGTAGCCATTTCAAACGTAAAACATGATATTGAAGGTTACATTCATGGAATTAAGCTAAGTTTTGCTGTCACACTTTCAAAAAGATTTTATTTGGAAGCTAGGTACAAATTCAGTATTTAACATCCTCCTTAATATTTTATATTTTATTTTCTTATCATAATTATGTACTGCTATAAAGAAAGTGTAATGAATTTTTCATTAATCCCCAGACAGACATCCCTAATTTGCTTCGGGTTCACCCCAGGGTGTCATGCAAATATCATTTTCAACATCTGCCTTGGAATTCAAAACCTAGGAAACATTGGTAGAAAAAAGTTTCTCATATAGGAGACACATCACGGATACACCAGATCAGAAGAGCAGCCCTGGGGGCCAAAAATTCAGTTGTTCTGAGTGTCCCCAGGGAGGTAGACTTGTACCTCAAGTGAAGGCTCCAGGCAGATGAATTTCAGTCAGATCTTAAGAGTCAGCTCTGCCCAAAGAGAGAGGCCATGAATGCTCCAACAGAATCTGGCTCACCAGTTGGCAGAAAGTCATAGATGGAGATTCAAACTTCACAGCATGACTGGCCTGAGGAACATGTAAAGCCTCTTCTGACCTTTAGATTCTATGATTCTGTACCAACCAGTTCAGGAAGGCTTCCAGCCTCTGCTTCCTTGACATTTCTTAAGTTCTCTGTATGGAAAGACAAGCGGTCTTCAAGGAACGTAAATAAAAATCCATCGGCATGCCATACCTGCAGAAAGATGTTGAAATAAGATTGATATGATGCACACAGAAGCATCTCTACATCTACTGTCTTTACCCTTGAGAAAGACATGTGGGGAGACAGACACTGATCATGGCTCAGGGTTCTAGACTTTACTAAACCACCCCCTAACTACTAGATACTGGGAAAGTCAACTCCCTTTTAATTTAATTTTCTTATCAATACAAACAGTGGAGATGAGATTGGGAGGCTTAGTTCATTTCTAAGGGTTTTCCCAGCTGTAAATTTTTATCTAAGATTGTTGATATAACTTCTCTTGGATTAATTGTTCCTCATATGTACAATGAGTATGGAAGGGCCTCTCTCTCACAGGGTCGTAGTTCCATTCATTTCAACATTTACTAAATAAACATACATTGTATGTCAGGCCCTGTGCTGGGCACAAATATATCAAACTTTAGTAGAAAGGACAGACTACAAAAAGCAGGTTAAAGGATGGTGTAAGACCCTGAAGGACTTACAGGCACTGAAATAACTCTCAAGCTATATGGGAAAATGATGTGGAAGGACGCAGCCAAGATGGTGACCATCAGGGAAATGAAACAAATTCTCCCACCCAATCCTGTCCCCCATAGCAACACAGCAACCACTATGTGTTCCTCGAACAAAAAGCATGCTGGACAGGCAATAGCTACTTCATGACCCAGGGCTTCCCTAGAGGGACAGGATATAAAACACTGGATGATGGGCAACAAACAGGCATGGGTAGTACCAAGAGGAGAGGTCCCATCTGGTTCACCTGAGACAAAACTGAGAAGAATTCCTGAAAACTTACTGATGGAGTTCTAGGACTCCAGGAGGTTGAATAAAGATGCACACATGTTCACCAAGACCCTGTTAGCGTACTTGAGAAAGGGAATACAGTGACAGTTGCTGTGGATGAGTTTTGCAGGCTGAGGTCATCCAAGAATTCCGTGTGCAAATTCAATCCACCTGTGTTAATGTGACATGGTATTTTCTGCTCATTTATCAACTTAATTTAATCATATGACATAATTTTGTCATAACAGTATTTGTTCTATATGCCAGATAATCCCAAAAATTCTGGAAAAGAGAGATTTTCCACCTGGCAGTGTTCTTTGAAACAAATTACCTATACGTGAAAAATTAAACGGAAAGAGGAGGATTTTCATAAAATGAATAAGACCCAGTTCCTGCAGTCACGGAATTCAAACGCTAACTGGGTGCACAGACATGGATTCGACTCTCAATGTGAAAATATAGTGAGGATTAAACAGGATGACAAATATCAAGGGTGCACTAAACACCAAATCACAATACATATTACGTATAAGGTGTATAGGTAATAGTAGTAGCAATAGTGGTATTATCACAGAGAGCTTCCTGTTTAGACTAACTTCTCTACAAGGAAGGGGCATTATCTTTCTCCCTGATCATGAGTAGCATCTAAACAGTATCTGTTTCTAAAAATCATTATTCTAGGCAAGGCTATGTTTGTCATTCAGCTGTGCTCTGTTCTTTTAACCAAGATTTCTAACACCACTTCAGTCCGTTATATAATCCCCAGTTTTCCCCCATTTTGAATGTCTCTTTGTTGTTGATTGCTCTGCTTTCACACAAGACTTGTCTGAAAGGTCTGGGTGCTTTCACTTGGGCCCTATCAGAGATCATGGTTAGTGGAACTCTCGGTATTTTATAGCTTTCATCTCATTAATGCCAGCATTAATTTGTGGTCTAATCCAATACCACCCCCATAAGATCTGCATGAATACACACTGGATTTCAATCTGCCATTCAACAAGCATAAAGTCCTTTATGTTCATTATTAGCCAATCAAACAGCCCCAGT